>NC_133326.1:282383791-283583791 GCF_042186555.1 Aquarana catesbeiana
CTCCACCTTCCCAAAAAAAGGGCCAGGAAGGGGATGGTCACACAGGACGCATCCCTGCGCCTCATGCAAGAGGCCACCCGTTTTTTAAGGAGCCCCCCCGAAGCGGAAGAATCCTATGGCTGCTACTTAGCCAGCAGGCTTCTTCAGATGAATAGGGAGCAGCGCCTCATTTGTGAGCGCCTATTTGGGGAAACAATCCATAAGGGGCTGCAGGGCACGCTAACACAAAACACCCAACTACATGAGGCAGCCCCCCCTCCTCCTCCTCCTCCTCCTCCTCCTCCTCCTGCCACAACTGAAACACCAGAGCCACAGCCTCAAAAGAAGGCTACAGGGAAGGCTGCAGGGCAGCGTGGAGGAAAGGCTGCAGGGAAGAGAAGAAAATGATGACCTGGGTTCAGTCTGGTCTGACAGAAGACGCAGGCTGTTGTAGGACCACAGTCTGGGGACATCTAGATCATCTGCTGGTGCTGTTGATCTCTGGGATTCTTGGACCAGATTGTGCTCCCTCTTATATGGACTCCTCAAGATCCCAATTTTCTGGTACACCGACTTTTTCCAGCGTTGACTTCCTCTTTATTTTATTTTGACCATGAATAAATGGATATTTTTTGAGTTTAGCAAAAGACTTTATGTGTTTTCTTTGAAATCATTGATTTTACACACAATGTTAAATTAACAAGGGACAACAATCTCATTGAGTTTGAAAAAAAACACACCAAAAATACATTACTAATGTTAATAATGTTCAAGTGGTAAGTCTTGAAAATCAAAAAAATTACGTAACCAAAAACGGTGCTTTGGGTTAACTTTATCTAAAAACTAAAAAATAAACACTATAAAAAAAAAAAATAATAATGGGTTCTTTGTGTTAACTTTACAAACCTAAAAAAAAAAAAAAAAAAAAAAAAAAAGGGGGAAAAAGTATTATTAGTATGGAAACATTGTTTTAAAAGGCATACTATATCATTCATGAGATCAAAGAGAAAAAGAATCCAGAAATCAGTTTGGGAGAACTCTGATTATGAACAGCAAAACACCTTCGTTCTTTAGAGCCTTCGTAAAGAAGAAATAAAATGCGCTGCATTGAACGATCACAGATTTTGCAGCGTGATGAATGTGCTACCTACAATACGAACACTAGTTTTACTAGACCGAGTGCTTCCGTTTAGTTTTTGCTTATGAGCATGCGTCGTTTTTTTGTCCGTCGGACTAGCATACAGACGAGCGGACTTCGGGGTCCGTCGTACTTACGACGTAAAGATTTGAAGCATGCTTCAAATCTAAAGTCCGTCGGATTTGAGGCTAAAAAAGTCCGTTGAAAGTCCGGAGAAGCCCACACACGATCGGATTACCAGCCAGCTTTAGTCCGTCAGCGTCCGTTGGACTTTTGTAGACGAAAAGTCCGACCGTGTGTACGCGGCATAACAGTACACTCTGATTAATGGCTAAAATTTCCTGAAATGACCTCTAAACAAATGGCCGTATTTTAAAAACTATACATCCTACAGCGAAGATCTTTATATTGTGAGAATCACAAGACCCAGACCTAGATTTTGATGTATAGTATGTCTCTGAAATATTAAAAATGGAGGCACGGTCGCAGTTTAGAAATTGCCCTTCAAATTTGGAGGGGGCTAGAGTGTAGTTTCAATGAATGTCAATGGACGGCGTGAGTTGCAAACAAATGGTCATATTGTGAAAACTATCAGGACTATGGCTTAGCCGTGGACATGTTTAGTGGCAGCAGGGATAGCTGAACGTTTTGATATAAGATTTGTGTAGGTGGGCTTGAAAATGAGGGAGTGGCGGCAGTTTAGAAATCATGTTCTGATTTTCCAGCTTTTGTCATCTCCCACTCTAGTTTCCCCATTCATTCCTATGGGACCAATTTCGCCGCAAAAACGACGATATTTCGTGAACCATTCGGCGAAACGTTCCACAAAGTAATAGCACACCATTCGGGAACAATCCGCACGTTTCGGTATATTACTTGTCTATGTAGTGTAAAAACTGTGGGAGGAGTTAGGGTGGTAAATTTGGCTATAATAATAAGAATAATATATATGTGAGATAACAGTAAGTGGTCTTGCTATGCAAGAACACTTAATAACTAGAAAAGCTACAATTTCTGGGGAAATTGTGAAAAGTGTTCTTGCCTCTACAACTGGAGTGGGCGGAATAACTGGATGGAGTGGCTTGAGTAACTGTGAAAAGTGTTAAAAAGCTTAATATTTTAAAAAGTATAAATAGTAGTAAAAAAGTCCCATCATTAGCTGAAAGAGCTGAACATTTTTTTCAAAAGTTTTTTTTTTTTCAAAAATGATTTTTTTTTTTTTTCAAAAATAATTTTTTCTTTTAAAAAATGTATTTTTTTTTTTTTTTCAAAAATATTTTTTTTTATGGGGCGGTCATAATGTTTTGGCTGATCATGGGGTTGTCAGCTTTTGTCACCTCCCACTCTAGTTTTGAACATTTCGCCATTCATTCCTATGGGACCAATTTCGTCGCAAAAACGACGATATTTCGTGAACCATTCGGCGAAACGTTCCAGAAAGTAATAGCACACCAATTAAATGACATTGATTCCGGATTCACACTGGTATATTTCAGCTTTTCACAAAGTTCCACAAGGTAATAGCACACCAATTAAATGACATTGAACATTTCACCATTCATTCCTATGGGACCAATATTGCCGCAAAAACGACAATATTTCGTGAACCATTCGGCGAAAAAAGTTCCACAAAGTAATAGCACACCATTCGGGAACAATCCGCACGTTTCGGTATATTACTTGTCTATGTAGTGTAAAAACTGTGGGAGGAGTTAGGGTGGTAAATTTGGCTATAATAATAATAATAAGAACTAGAAAAGGTACAATTTCTGGGGAAATTGTGAAAGTGTTCTTGCCTCTACAACTGGAGTGGGCGGAGTAACTGGGTGGGGTGGAGTGGCTTGAGTAACTGTGAAAAGTGTTAAAAAGCTTAATATTTTAAAAAGTATAAATAGTAGTAAAAAAGTTCCATCATTCGCTGAAAGAGCTGAACATTTTTTTCAAAAGTAATTTTTTTTTTCAAAAATGAATTTTTTTTAATCAAAAATGATTTTTTTTCTTCAAAAATGATTTTTTTTTTCAAAGGTAATTTTTTTTTTCAAAAATGAATTTTTTTTATTTCAAAAATAATTTTTTTTCGAAATTATTATTTTTTTTAAAGTAATTTTTTTTTCAAAAATAATTTTTTTTTTCAAATATATTTTTTTTTCAAAAATAATTTTTTTTTTAAAAGTAATTTTTTTTTCAAAAATATATATTTTTTTTTTCAAAAATGATTTTTTTACTTTTTTCAAAAATTATTTTTTTACTTTTTTCAAAAATTATTTTTTTTTTTCAAAAATATTTTTTTTTTTACATGGGGCGGTCATAATGTTTTGGCTGATCATGGGGTGGTCATAATGTTTTGGCTGATCATGGGGTTGTCAGCTTTTGTCACTTCCCACTCTAGTTTTGAACATTTCGCCATTCATTCCTATGGGACCAATTTCGCCGCAAAAACGTCATTTCGTGGACCATTCGGCAAAACATTCCACAAAGTAATAACACACCAATCGGGAACAACCCGCTCGTTTCGGTATATTATTTGTCTCTGTAGTGTGAAAACTGTGGGAGGAGTCTACAAGCATTATCAAGTCTAGCAGATGAAGTCACATGCATTTGGAGTGTCTCAGCATCTTGTGTTTACAACCACTGTTTCCTAGCAACGCTCATGCCCTGTTTATGCTTCCCAAATACTGCTTCATCAAAACTGCCCCATCATATTCCTCTATTATAAATCAGTACATGGTGTGTCTGTCCCCTCCCCCGGGCTCTGTAATCAGAGCTGAGATGCTCCAGCCACCTCCCCCCTGTGTATAACAGAAGCTTTGGTAACCATGGCAACAAAACAAACACTAACAGTACACTCTGATTAATGGCTAAAATTTCCTGAAATGACCTCTAAACAAATGGCCGTATTTTAAAAACTATACATCCTACAGCGAAGATCTTTATATTGTGAGAATCACAAGACCCAGACCTAGATTTTGATGTATAGTATGTCTCTGAAATATTAAAAATGAAGGCACAGTCGCAGTTTAGAAATTGCCCTTCAAATTTGGAGGGGGCTAGAGTGTAGTTTCAATGAATGTCAATGGACGGCGTGAGTTGCAAACAAATGGTCATATTGTGAAAACTATCAGGACTATGGCTTAGCCGTGGACATGTTTAGTGGCAGCAGGGATAGCTGAACGTTTTGATATAAGATTTGTGTAGGTGGGCTTGAAAATGAGGGAGTGGCGGCAGTTTAGAAATCATGTTCTGATTTTCCAGCTTTTGTCATCTCCCACTCTAGTTTCCCCATTCATTCCTATGGGACCAATTTCGCCGCAAAAACGACGATATTTCGTGAACCATTCGGCGAAACATTCCACAAAGTAATAGCACACCATTCGGGAACAATCCGCACGTTTCGGTATATTACTTGTCTATGTAGTGTAAAAACTGTGGGAGGAGTTAGGGTGGTAAATTTGGCTATAATAATAAGAATAATATATATGTGAGATAACAGTAAGTGGTCTTGCTATGCAAGAACACTTAATAAGAATAATAATATATATGTGAGATAACAGTAAGTGGTCTTGCTATGCAAGAACACTTAATAATAATATATATGTGAGATAACAGTAAGTGGTCTTGCTATGCAAGAACACTTAACTAGAAAAGCTACAATTTCTGGGGAAATTGTGAAAAGTGTTCTTGCCTCTACAACTGGAGTGGGCGGAGTAACTGGGGGGAGTGGCTGGAGTAACTGTTGTGTGGTTGGAGTAACTGTGGAAAGGTTGAACTGGGCAGATGGGCAGAGTAACTGTGTGGCGTGTTTGTAGTGAGTAAAGATAGTAAACATTACACTAACCAATTGATTGCTCAAATTTAAAAAGTGCACAAGTGCTAATGATGTAGAAGGTAGAAATATTGGTAAATGACTTTGTCGGACACAGACTTAAGGGTTACCAGGATTTATTCCGCCCCAGCCAGTTTACACAGTGTACATATAATTTCAATATATTGCATCACAAGCAAACTTTTTGAACTTTTTGGATACAAGGCAATTCATTAAAGCATATACTTTAAACCCTTACAAATTTTCAGTTTCTCTGCAGTTTTGCTCCTTGCTGTTTCTTTATCTGTCTTACTAATCAGCAAGCAGGCTATAGCACAGGAAGGAGAGGGTGAGTGTGATGAGGACAGATGTCTGTGATGGATGGGGGGGAGTAAGTGAGTTCAGTGTCTAACAAGTACACCGAACATGAAATATAGAGAATGATTTTTAGCTAATTGTAAATGGTCCCACATAACTAAAACTGACATAAAACTCACATAACATAAACTGACCCTCATTGCCACTGTACTATCTGTTTGATGACCACTGTCTCACAACCACTGTTTCCTGGCATCACTCATGCCCTGTTTATGCAGGCTCTAAGCATGTTCACAACCACTGTTCAAAACACAATACACAGGATCATGATAGCTGTAATAATTGTGCAGTACTCCTGACTGGAGACAGTGCTGCACCCTGGAGATGTAAATGTGATCCAACAGTGTGTTTTTTTCTGTGGTGGCTGCCCAGACCAGTTGGGTATATCCTCTTGAGTGAAGAAGGTCAGATATTGGCTTCTTTTCTCTGCACAGAAAATCTTCATTGAAATCTCCACAGAGTATTATAGGTTGGCAATCCATTATTTCCAAAGATTCCAAGAGGCCCAGCAGGTTAGTAAGGAATTGGCCAATACTGTAATCCGGTGGCCTGTAAACAGCGATCAAAGCTTGTACAGGGGACTCCAGTTTGACAACCAAGAACTCCAAGTCAGTCACATTGTGATGATACTGCTTTTCAAAGGCCTTGAAATGGTTTCTGACATACAAGGCGACACCTCCACCACTTTTACTTGCAATGTCAGGAAGGTTCGTGTACGAGAGGTGTCTGTTGCGTTTGAACAGGTTGTAGCCCTCCAGCTGGAGACTTTCAGCAACAGAAGAGCCTGAGAGATGAGTTTCAGTGAAACATAAAACATCTCCAAGTGTCAACTCATGGTGAGATTTGATATCTTCAATGTGAGCTGGTAATCCTTCCGTGTTGTGATGGATAATTGTTAATGTTTGCTGTTTGTCTGTTGTCTGTAGAAACTTTAAGAGGGGCATAACACTTTCCAGTGATGCATTCTTCATTGAATCCAGGGAGGCTGTGATTTCAGGATCAGCAAAGATCTTCTTCTCATCAAAGTCGGTTATGTACAGTCCTTGCAGTGTAGTCGTTCTACTCAGAGCAACATAGGCCATTCCCGGTTGGAAGACCCATTTCAATGAGACCACTGCTGACTGTATCGACATCCCCTGACACTTATGAATCGTACATGCAAAAGACAACTTCAGGGGGAACTGCCTGCGAACAACTCCTTTCTGTCTCAGGTTTTCCTCTACCCTTTCTATGTACACCAAGTTGTCAGCATCACAAGACGACTTGTTAAGGTATCTCTGTCCTGCATTTGGATTGTCCAGCATAAGCCCAAGCTTGTTTACCGTAGTAGTACCATTCTCAGTCTGGATGATTATTCTTGCAATCTTGCCAAATGTCCCATTAACAAGCCCGTCTTCTACATCAATATTTCTTGTGATCATGATACGGGCACCTTCAGCTGCTTGCAGTGTGTCAATCAGATTGTCTTTGTGTCCTTTGAAAGGTTGGTGTTGCCTCAGCATCACTCCTGTCTTAGGGTCTTTTCTGTAATCGTCGGCATCTATGTTGGTGACGTTTGAATGGAGAACAGACACAGTTGCAGCATTATGTTTGTGAACCTCTTTGTTGGTGGCAAATATGTGTAGCACGTCATTAGGGCAGTGGGTGGGATCTGTAAAAGCCTGAGCAAGCAGAGCTTTGTCATCATTGCTTAAGGTGACAGTCTTCTGCTTGACTCTGATTCTATTCAAAAGCTCAGCAAATGAAATGTCATCCTTCTGTCAGCGTGATCATCTGAAAGTTGTCTTTCCAGAGGTCATTGGTATTTTCCTCAAACACGCAGAGTGGCTTACTTTTTCCCAGCGGGGGGACCTGGTAAAAGTCTCCTACTGCTAGTACTAACATACCACCAAAAGGTTTCTTACTGCCTTTGATTTGCTGTAATCTCCAGTTGATGTAGGCAAACAGGGGCTTTGAAATCATTGACACCTCGTCAATAACAATGATCTCCGCATTTGACAGCTGTGCCCTCACTTCATCTATTAGATTTCCAAGTCCTTGGTAGGGTGGCTTCATTTGTGGGGCCTTCACAGTAAGCGCAATTCCACCTGTTTGTTTGTGACGTGTATACTCCGGAACATCATCTTGTTCATTCTCATGAAGTGGCTCCCCTTCTTTGCGTTCCTCTATACATTCCAACCTATCCAACTCAGCTTCTGGGGCAAAGGTGTTCCAAGCATCTTCAACAGGGCCGTTTTTTACAAAGTCATCCAAGACTTGTTCCACAATTTTGTTGTGTTGTTCGAACTTCTTTTGGTTGCTGGTAACAATTGCAGACACTGCTCGGATTGCTTCTTCTCCTGGTAAGCTCACACAGGCGCCTTTGTAAAAATCCTGGTGTGTTGGGAACCTTACAGTTTTCAGTGATGACTCTGAACGGTGGGGGAGGTAGAGTTTAAGCAGTCTGCCGTAGTAGTTCTCGGGGTCCTTCTTCTCTGAGAAGCGTGCGTACCTGATGATTGCAGGCTTCCCTCTCGTGTGTTTTTGAATCATCCCCATTTCATTCAATAGGCTGACACGCTTGCTGTCTTCCTTCTGCTTGCCATAGACAACCCTGTAATGGGATGCAAAGTCTGCCAGACACATGGACTCAAACTCTGGTGTTTCGGGTCTGGCTCTGTATTTGTCGACAAAACTCATCATCCACACATTAAGAGAATCGGCTGGTTTGTTCTGCAATTTACTGAGCGGGAGACTCATTTTCAGTGCGTTGTCACCAGTTGGCAGAAAAACAACCTCACGTGAGCAAGACTTCATTTTCAGGCTGCACGTACGGGCCACAGACTCCTGGGCGCTGACCTCTCTGTGTTTTGAATAAGCCTGAAGAACCTTTTTCATTTCTTCTCGTTCTGTCGCTGTTTCTGGGCTCATTTCTTTGACTATTGTTTTGAGATAGTCACTCAGCTCCCGTTCTGGCTTGGATATGTAGGACAACATGTACATGATGCAACCATACTCATCAAGAATGTACTGGATGTCCATGTTGGCGTTCCAGGCCGTCAGCAAATGTGAATTGTAGTTGTTCACCCAGCAGTCCTTGACATCACGCTTCATTAGAATCACGCTTGAGGAGGTCAATGCCTGAATGTACGAGTTGTAATGATTCAAAGTCATATCACACTGTGCCAGTAGCTGTGACATGTCTTCAAGCTGCACTTTTGGGTTATTAAGCAAATCCCAGACTGGTTTCAGTTTGTTTTTGGCTGCTTGTGGTTTCATTGCACAATCTCCTTGTTCTTCTGGCATCGGGTAAGTTATCCTCGTTTTTCTAATAGGTGGCTTTGGAAATCCAAATCTGCATACTCTGTTACCTTTCTTGCATGATTTTGAATGAGATCTGCTGTGCATTTGAAGTTCTGTTACAAATCTGTGAAGTAAGGCCTGTTTGGCTTCATCAGGCAGCTGGCATGAGATGTTATGATCTATAAAGGCACAGACCTTGTCATCACTGTCTTGTCCAAATATAGGAGCTCCTGCTACCCAACAGAGACAATGTATATGAGGGCTCCCTCTCGCCTGAAATTCAACCCGGTAAAAGTAATCAATAACTTCACCAATTGGCTGTACAGGACCCAACAGCAGCTCTCGCATCAGAGCATCAACCCGTTTGTCAAACATGCGCATGGTGGTCACTGGGTTGCCTCGAATGTCACACTTTTCAGCCCAGTCTAGCCCCGCAAAATCCACCTTTTGACCTTGTTGTGCCTTTATTGCCGTTATTACCTCTGGCCATCTGAATTCTGCAGCAGAGAAGGTAAGAAAAAAATGTTGGCTTACCCAATTGTCTGACCATGGCTAGCAAATTCTTCAGATTTTTATCCCAGTAAGCTGGACTCCCTCTCAGTGGTTGCATGAACCTTGTGGCATCTCGGTTTCGCACCAACCTCTCAACCTCACACTTGTCCTGTAGCAGCTTGTTGGATATTTTCCGTCCATCCCTGGTATTGGGTTTTCCTTTCCTTAACTGGATGGACATGCTGCTTTTGGCCATGTGTGTTTCTGTGACAAACTGCGCAAAGAAGAGGTAGCTTGTGTCTCTTGCAAAATGAGTATTAACACAAAAAAGCCTTGCATTGAAATACATGCTCGGGGACAGTTTGACTTGTCTTGCCTGGTCCAATGTATTCTGTCCAGTAGGGAACTGAACAGGGAAAGCCATTGCCTCAAGCCTAGGAACTTTAAAGAAGCTGACAGGTGTGTTTCCTTGTGCAGGTGCAATGCTGAATATTCCATCACCGTGTGTCAGTGCTTCCTCTCCAAGGTCAGATGGCTGCAAACAACTGTCTAGGCCAATTCCAGGTCTTAGTGTATCCTTCTCATCCTCTGCATTGGGAGGTTGTTGGTCATGGACTTCCTGTTGCTCAGAAGCAGCCGGTAAACATGCAGACTGTACCTCTGATGGATCACAATTTTCGATGCGTTCAAGTATCTCCATCATTTCAGTTTCGTCACAACTGTCGAGTTCCATCCCATCATCATCATCATCATCATCATCATCATCATTATTATCATCATCATCAGCGATTGTCTCATCCACTCTAATTGAAATGTCACTGTAGTCGGGGTGTGTGTCAATGAGTTTTGACAGACCTGCTACTACATTTCCCATGTTGACATTATGAAACAGCTGGTGGCCTTTGTAAGTCAGACGTCTTTTCAGCTTCACTCTGTGTAACTGGGATGTGCTGTGCGATCTTGGTAGAGTATTGACTGTGGTTTCCACCTCGGATGGCACACACACTACAGCGCCATGTATAGCTGCCTGTCGACCTTTGGGAAGTGTGATGATCTTGGCAAATGGCAGTATTTTGGCCAAAAGTTGTCTTTCCAGCACATTCAAATCGCAGAGCTCTGGGGGAATGGGCGCCAGCTCCATGTTAGCCACAGCGATGGATGATTTGTGTCCTGCTTTTAAATGTGAGTCACAGTTGTGACAAATCCATTCTTTGGTCCTTTCATCTGGTACGGTGCATTGTTCAGGTCCTTGACAGTGATTGTTGCACACATGGACATATTTCCCTGTCAAACAGGCAGCAACAATGTGTAGATTCTTATTGTAATTGCTGTGAATGCAATGTTTCACTTGGTTAGGGAAAAGGGTGCGATGACACATCGTGCACACAAATGTTGGCCCAGCTTTAATGCATTCATGGAAAGTGGATATAGCTGTCTGCATTAGGCTGTTGTCCACTGGTTGACTGCATTCCTGCATGACACGAGTCCATCGTCTGTATTTCATTCTTATTTTGAAGGCACATTGCATCTTATGGGTTATGCGAAAATCTGCTTGAGTGTGACGCTTCATTTTCATGTAACTCATGCAATGTTGCAAGTGACGTTTTCTGAAAGCAGGATCATTATGATATTTTCTGGTGATGTATTGCTTCTGCTTCAAGTTGAAATCGACATTTGTCGCATATTTTCTGGTGATGTATTGCTGCTTCTTCAAGTTGTAATCTGCATTTGTCGCATATTTTCTGGTGATGTATTGCTTCTTCTTCAAGTTGTAATCTGCATTTGTCGCATATTTTCTGGTGATGTATTGCTTCTGCTTCAAGTTGAAATCTGCATTTGTCGCATATTTTCTGGTGATGTATTGCTTCTGCTTCAAGTTGAAATTGGCATCTGTTGCATATTTGCGAATGATATATTGCTTCTGCTTCAACTTAAAATCAGCATCTGCTCTGTATCGGCTGGTGATGTATGTCCTTTTCTTATTGGTGACAGACATCTTTGTAGCCTTGAAATCACGCCTTCTTTCATTTCTGTGTCTTGTCTTCAGTTTTTGTCGTCTCTGTGCATTTAATTTGGACAATGCCTTACTGTCCTTCCATATGCCCTGTGAGGATTTCGCATCAAGTGACCGTGGAGAATGCTTGCTGGCTGGGAATCCAGTGTGTGTGTATCTTTGGTCATCTGTGTCACTTTGTTCTCCACATGCTTTGCATTATTTGGTTTGTCAGATTGCACCAGTGGGGACAGCAAACCATCTGACAGACATCTTGCATGATGAAATGAGACTGGCATGAAGTTATACTGCAGTCCATCAATAGGGCCTCTGGTGTCTGTAAGGAGCAATTCATACAACCTTATAAATCCTTGCCCCCATATCACTCAAATGTGTAAAAGTGATCATAACAGCTTTTCCTTTTCCAGTCGCAGGAAGTCCATCCTTATTTCGACTATGAGAATCAAACAGTCCATATCTCCCAGACTTGTCTCTGAACAATGCAATGCAATATGGCACTACTATAAAAAGTGCATTGTGTAACATCTGCATTGAGGCACTGAAGTCTTGTGGAGAGGTCAACAAACCAACCTTGGTTGTCACCGTCTACCGTGTCTCTCATACATCCCAATAACACTGGAGATTTAACAACGTTATACTCATATTTGTCAGTGTTGAGTCTGAGGGGCACTTCTTCCATTGTCAAGTGCTGATGCTGATAGACATTTCTTTGTTTTAGCTGTTTTATTGTTGAGCCATACAAGCTGTTGCCCTTCTTCAGTATTTGATCAAGATCACCCTTTCTCACATCATCAAGCTCACTGTGGTATGCCAAAAATGTCAGAGCCATGCATGTACACTGTTCGTTCCTTAACCTTCCATAGCCATGATGACCCTGATGAAATGATGCCTGCACAGAAATCTCACTTGGTACACATGGTTCTTGCATGCCATGGTTTTCAGAAGTGCCCATCACACTGTCACTGTGCTCTTGAACTTGACACTGAGTTGAACATGAAAATGACACCACGGGTTCACTATGTACCTCCTAGGCACATTCACTGTCACAAACCTCCATATCCACTATGCTGCTGTGGGGCTCCGGATCCAGTTTAGTCCAGCGTATCTTTGCAGCTTTAGATCTCTTTCCTTTAGATGGCATGATGATATATTTGTGGAAGGAGCTATAATTCCCCTCAGAGCTTTGTTCGAAGAGCTATAATTCCCCTCAGAGTTGTGTTGGAGGAGGAGCTATAATTCGCCTCAGAGCTGTGTGGGAGGAGCTATAACTCCCCTCTGAGCTGTGTGGGAGGAGCAATAATGGTATAATTCCCCTCAGAGCTGTGTGGGAGGAGATACAATTCCCCTTAGTGTTGTGTGGGAGGAGCTATAATTCCCCTTAGAGCTGTGTGGGAGAAGCTATAATTCCCCTCAGAGCTGTGTGGGAGGAGCTACTTTTCCCATCAGAGTTGTGTGGGAGAAGCTATAATTCCCCTCACAGCGGTGTGGGAGAAACTATAATTCCTCTCAGAGTTGTGTGGGAGGAGCTCTAATTCTCAGAGCTGTGTGGGAGGAGCTATAATGCTAAGCTGTAATTCCCCTCAGAGCTATGTGGGAGGAGCTATAATTCCCCTCACAGCGGTGTGGGAGAAACTATAATTCCCCTCAGAGTTGTGTGGGAGGAGCTATAATTCTCCTCAGAGCTGTGTGGGAGGAGCTATAATGCTAAGCTATAATGCTATAATTCCCCTTTGAGCTGTGTGGGAGGAGCTATAATTCCCCTCAAAGCTGTATTGGAGGAGCTATAACTTCCCTCCAAGCTGTGTGGGAGGAGCTATAATGCTATAATTGTCCTTAGAGCTGTGTGAGAGGAGCTATAATTCCCCTCAGAGCTTTGTGATTTTTTTTTTTTTTTTTTTCAAAAATGATTTTGTTTTTTCAAAAATGATTTTTTTTTCAAAAATTTTTTTCAAAAATATTTTTTTTTTTCAAAAATAATTTTTTTTTTACATGGGGCGGTCATAATGTTTTGGCTGATCATGGGGTGGTCATAATGTTTTGGCTGATCATGGGGGGGGTCATAATGTTTCGGCTGATCATGGGGTTGTCAGCTTTTGTCACCTCCCACTCTAGTTTTGAAAATTTCACCATTCATTCCTATGGGACCAATTTCATCGCAAAAACGACGATATTTCATGAACCATTCGGTGAAACGTTCCAGAAAGTAATAGCACACCAATTAAATGACCTTGATTCCGGATTCACACTGGTATATTCGAGCTTTTCACAAAGTTCCACAAGGTAATAGCACACCAATTAAATGACATTGAACATTTCACCATTCATTCCTATGGGACCAATATTGCCGCAAAAACGACGATATTTCGTGAACCATTCGGCGAAAAAAGTTCCACAAAGTAATAGCACACCAATTAAATGACATTGAACATTTCGCCATTCATTCCTATGGGACCAATTTCGCCGCAGAAACTATGATATTTCGTGAACCATTCGGTGAAACGTTCCACAAAGTAATAGCACACCAATCGGGAACAATCCGCACGTTTCGGTATATTACTTGTCTCTGTAGTGTAAAAACAGTGGGAGGAGTCTACAAGCATTACCAAGTCTAGCAGATGAAGTCACATGCATTTGGGGTGTCTCAGCATCTTGTGTTTACAACCACTGTTTCCTAGCAACGCTCATGCCCTGTTTATGCTTCACAAATACTGTTCAATACACAATAGACAGGACCATGATAGATGTAGTAACTACGCAGTAATTCAAATGGCCGTATTTTAAAAACTATAAATCCTACAGCGAAGATCTTTATATTGTGAGAATCACAAGACCCTGACCTAGATTTTGATATATAGTATGTCTCTGAAATATTAAAATTGAAGGCACGGTCGCAGTTTAGAAATTGCCCTTCAAATTTGAAGGGGCTAGAGTGTAGTTTCAATGAATGTCAATGGACGGCGTGAGTTGCAAACAAATGGTCATATTGTAAAAACTATCAGGACTATGGCTTAGCCGTGGACATGTTTAGTGGCAGCAGGGATAGCTGAACGTTTTGATATAAGATTTGTGTAGGTGGGCTTGAAAATGAGGGAGTGGCGGCAGTTTAGAAATCATGTTCTGATTTTTCAGCTTTTGTCACCTCCCACTCTAGTTTACCCATTCATTCCTATGGGACCAATTTCGCCGCAAAAACAACGATATTTCGTGAACCATTTGGCAAAACGTTCCACAAAATAATAGCACACCATTCGAGAACAATCCGCACGTTTCGGTATATTACTTGTCTATGTAGTGTAAAAATTGTGGGAGGAGTTAGGGTGGTAAATTTGGCTATAATAATAATAAGAACTATAAAAGGTACAATTTCTGGGGAAATTGTGAAAGTGTTCTTGCCTCTACAACTGGAGTGGGCGGAGTAACTGGGTGGGGTGGAGTGGCTTGAGTAACTGTGAAAAGTGTTAAAAAGCTTAATATTGTAAAAAGTATAAATAGTAGTAAAAAAGTTCCATCATTCGCTGAAAGAGCTGAACATTTTTTTCAAAAGTAATTTTTTTTTTCAAAAATGAATTTTTTTTAATCAAAAATGATTTTTTTTTCTTCAAAAATGATTTTTTTTTTCAAAAGTAATTTTTTTTTCAAAGGTAATTTTTTTTTTCAAAAATGAATTTTTTTATTTCAAAAATATTTTTTTTTTCGAAATTATTATTTTTTTTAAAGTAATTTTTTTTTCAAAAATAATTTTTTTTTTTCAAAAATATTTTTTTTTTTTAAAAGTAATTTTTTTTTCAAAAATAATATTTTTTTTTTCAAAAATAATTTTTTTTTTTCAAAATATTTTTTTTTTCAAAAATGATTTTTTTTTTTTCAAAAATTATTTTTTTACTTTTTTCAAAAATAATTTTTTTTTTACATGGGGCGGTCATAATGTTTTGGCTGATCATGGGGTGGTCATAATGTTTTGGCTGATCATGGGGTTGTCAGCTTTTGTCACTTCCCACTCTAGTTTTGAACATTTAGCCATTCATTCCTATGGGACCAATTTCGCCGCAAAAACGTCATTTCGTGGACCATTCGGCAAAACATTCCACAAAGTAATAACACACCAATCGGAAAAAATCCGCTCGTTTCGGTATATTATTTGTCTCTGTAGTGTGAAAACTGTGGGAGGAGTCTACAAGCATTATCAAGTCTAGCAGATGAAGTCACATGCATTTGGAGTGTCTCAGCATCTTGTGTTTACAACCCCTGTTTCCTAGCAACGCTCATGCCCTGTTTATGCTTCCCAAATACTGCTTCATCAAAACTGCCCCATCAGAATTACCCCATCAAAACTGCCCCATCATATTCCTCTATTATAAATCTGTACATGGTGTGTCTGTCCCCTCCCCCAGGCTCTGTAATCAGCTGAGATGCTCCAGCCACCTTCCCCCCTGTGTATAACAGAAGCTTTGGTAACCATGGCAACAAAACAAACACTAACAGTACACTCTGATTAATGGCTAAAATTTCCTGAAATGACCTCTAAACAAATGGCCGTATTTTAAAAACTATACATCCTACAGCGAAGATCTTTATATTGTGAGAATCACAAGACCCAGACCTAGATTTTGATGTATAGTATGTCTCTGAAATATTAAAAATGAAGGCACAGTCGCAGTTTAGAAATTGCCCTTCAAATTTGAAGGGGCTAGAGTGTAGTTTCAATGAATGTCAATGGACGGCGTGAGTTGCAAACAAATGGTCATATTGTGAAAACTATCAGGACTATGGCTTAGCCGTGGACATGTTTAGTGGCAGCAGGGATAGCTGAACGTTTTGATATAAGATTTGTGTAGGTGGGCTTGAAAATGAGGGAGTGGCGGCAGTTTAGAAATCATGTTCTGATTTTCCAGCTTTTGTCATCTCCCACTCTAGTTTCCCCATTCATTCCTATGGGACCAATTTCGCCGCAAAAACGACGATATTTCGTGAACCATTCGGCGAAACGTTCCACAAAGTAATAGCACACCATTCGGGAACAATCCGCACGTTTCGGTATATTACTTGTCTATGTAGTGTAAAAACTGTGGGAGGAGTTAGGGTGGTAAATTTGGCTATAATAATAAGAATAATATATATGTGAGATAACAGTAAGTGGTCTTGCTATGCAAGAACACTTAACTAGAAAAGCTACAATTTCTGGGGAAATTGTGAAAAGTGTTCTTGCCTCTACAACTGGAGTGGGCGGAATAACTGGATGGAGTGGCTTGAGTAACTGTGAAAAGTGTTAAAAAGCTTAATATTTTAAAAAGTATAAATAGTAGTAAAAAAGTCCCATCATTAGCTGAAAGAGCTGAACATTTTTTTCAAAAGTTTTTTTTTTTTCAAAAATGATTTTTTTTTTTTTTTCAAAAATATTTTTTTTTTCATGGGGCGGTCATAATGTTTTGGCTGATCATGGGGTTGTCAGCTTTTGTCACCTCCCACTCTAGTTTTGAACATTTCGCCATTCATTCCTACGGGACCAATTTCACCGCAAAAACGACGATATTTCGTGAACCATTCGGCGAAACGTTCAACAAAGTAATAGCACACCAATTAAATGACATTGAGGCCGGATTCACACTGGTATATTTCAGCTTTTCACAAAGTTCCACAAGGTAATAGCACACCAATTAAATGACATTGAACATTTCGCCATCCATTCCTATGGGACCAATTTCGCCTCAATAATGACGATATTTCGTGGACCATTCGGTGAAACGTTCCACAAAGTAATAGCACACCAATCGGGAACAATCCGCACGTTTCGGTATATTACTTGTCTCTGTAGTGTAAAAACTGTGGGAGGAGTTAGGGTGGTAAATTTGGCTATAATAAGAATAATAATATATATGTGAGATAACAGTAAGTGGTCTTGCTATGCAAGAACACTTAATAAGAATATATATGTGAGATAACAGTAAGTGGTCTTGCTATGCAAGAACACTTAATAATATATATGTGAGATAACAGTAAGTGGTCTTGCTATGCAAGAACACTTAAATATTTACAAAAATGTGAGGGGTGTACTAACTTTTGTGAGAGAGATAGATAGATAGATGGATAGATATTATATTCATAGATTCGCTTGCAAAGAGCAACGCCCATTTCCTAGATTTTAGTCCTTGGGATTGGGTTTTAACCACTTAAGCCCCAGACCATTTGGCTGGCAAAAGACCAGAGCACTTTTTGCGATTCGGCACTGCGTCGCTTTAACTGACAATTGCGCGGTCGTGCGATGTGGTTCCCAAACAAAATTGATGTCCTTTTTCCCCACAAATAGAGCTTTCTTTTGGTGGTATTTGATCACCTCTGCGGTTTTTATATTTTACGCTATAATCAAAAAAATAGCGACAGTTTTGAAAAAACGCATTATATTTTACTTTTTGCTATAATAATTCCCCAAAAATATATAAAAAAACATTTTTTTTCCTCAGTTTAGGCTGATACGTATTCTCCTACATATTTTTGGTAAAAAAAATCGCAATAAGTGTTTGATTGGTTTGCGCAAAAGTTATAGCGCCTACAAAATAGGGGATAGTTTTATGGCATTTTTATTAAGATTTTTTTTTTTTTACTAGCAATGGCTGCGATCAGCGATTTTTATCGTGACTGCGACATTATGGCACTAGGGGGCAGTGAAGGGGCTAAGTGTGTCCTAGGGAGTGATTCTAACTCTGGGGGGGTGTGGCTATGTGTGACATGACACTGATCACCGCTCGCAATTACAGGGAGCGGTGATCAGTGTTCTGCCACTAGGCTTGTTTACATCAGCATTTCCCCGTTCTCCCTCTCCGTGAGACGATCGCAGGTATCCCCGCGGACGAGTCTGCAGGACCTGCGATCACGCTCACGTAGCTTGGAGCGGGCAAGCGCGCCGGCGGCGGCACGAGCGCGCCCGCAAACCACTTCTTAAAGGGCATCGTACAGGTACGTTAATATGCCTGTACGTGCCCTTCTGCCAACATATATCGGCATGAACCGGTCGGCACGCGGTTAATACACCTAGTGGCTCTTTTACTAATTCTCTGCCTGGCAATCATTACCATGAATTTATCATGGCATGGTCACACTCAGGGCTGCTGATAGAAATAATGGCCTACCTAACAGGGCCTCCATCATCCCCACCCCTGGTACCTCCTTCGGCCCCACCCCTGGCCCCTCCCCAGACCCCATCTTGAAACAAAGTGCAGGTTTGTTTTCAGGTGATATTTATCTTCAGCCAGTTATAAGTTTGATTATCCAAAAGAAATACTGTTTTCAGATGAGAACAGACCTCTTTAATATCTATGTAAAAAAAAAAAAAAAAAAAAACATTAATGAATGAAGGGGTATTTTGAAAAAGGTGGAAAAAAATCAACAAGTCAGGTTTCGTTAAAGATAGTTTACTGCACCAAAATCCAATAAAAGTATCATAGTAAATAATACGTAAGAAAAACACTTTCCATCCAAATCACCACGTGAGGTGGGAGAGCTCTGCTAGACCACATGTAATAATCATACATCTACGGTATATTGCCTCTTTGTAAGATGTATGCAAACCAAACATGTCACATATGAAGAGAAATCGACCTCCTATATAGAAAATACTGAGTGAAATCTCCAGTAGCTTGACATTTATGCCTGATATTCAGACACCCTAAATGTGCCAAAATAAAGTAAATAACAGTTGCTGTATAAACAATGTTCTGTTTAATATACTGTTAGCTCTCAAAAAACTTTCAAGACACTCTGGTGCAACGTTTGAAATACAGGTCAAGCAAATGTTCAAAAAACATTTTCTGTTCAAAAACAAAGCTGCTTAAAGAGGGGGACCAGCCTGGGTGAAAAAAATGAAAAGTCAGCAGCTACAAATACTGTAGCTGCGGACATTTAATATTAGGGCACTCACTTGTCCTGGAGTCCATTATGTCGGCACCCCAGCCAATCTTCGGACCAACACCTGGGTGCTGCTGCCATGGGGTTGTAAGCGGTAGGCAACTATAACTATAATATTACAAAATATTAAAAATATATTTAATCAAATTAATTTGAAACTAGACCACCGAATTGGATAAATAACGGCCGCGGCTTTATTAATGTTTTCTTTTTTGCAAATTACAAATAAAACATAAGTAATAATACTTTAAATAATCTCATATCAAAGTACAGAATATTTCAAACATGGCCCAGCCACTACGACTCAGACCTAATAATTCATTACTATTAACAAACATTATTTCTTTCCCCTTGCTCTTTCCCATCTCATAATAAGTCACAACAAGGGAAGGGGGGACGGGGAGTTGTCCTATTAATCCCTTCTGGTGACTGGCAAAAAGCTATGTCCGGAGCCCCTTTTTATAGGGGTCCCCCAAGAATTCCAGAACCTTCCAGGGGGTCATGTGACCTTTACTGGTCAATCCTGAATGACCTGCCTGGATTCTGGAATGTTCCTGGGGATCAGCTGACTTTGCTGGCCTATCAGAACCTCCTTTCACTTCTACTAGTTCGGGGAGCTAGAAACTGCCACCGCCTCAATCCCATGAGGAAAAGGGGGGCCTTAAAACCCCCTTTTTCCTTTTACATTTCTGGTAAGGGAACCAGGCAGTGAAGACTTTCGAATTCATTCCTGGTTTCCTACTGCCCATGCGCTAAGCGTGCTGCTCTTTCTAATTGGCCCGGCGTCGGGGGAAGGAGGAGGGGGCCGAACTCCTGGGAGATCAGGCCGTGGCCTGTCTCCGGAAGTGGGGAAGGGGACCTGTTAAAAACAGGTGCCCCGTTCCCCCCTTTCATCTGAAAGGTTCCAAATGTGGCACCGGAGGGGGGGGGAATCATATAAGCGAGAGTTCCACTTTTGGGTGGAACTCCGCTTTAAGTGGTATTAAACCCAAATACAAACATTATACTTCAGCTTACAATTTCTTGTGCTGGCTGCATTAGTTTTTCCCCTCTTTTTTTACCTGGTGGCCAGTAAGCCTGCATTCACACCTGAGCAGAGGGTGTTAGTGGTGACTTAGAAGTGTTTTTTTCCAGGTGTTTTTCAAGCTAGGCAACAACTAGGTAAACATAATAATGCCACCCATGCTGCCAATGCCATAACGCATGTGCTGCCTGCAGAGACAGTGTCACATGCTGCCAATGCCATAACGCATGTGCTGCCTGCAGAGACAGTGCCACCCATACTGCCAATGCCATAATGCATGTGCTGCCTGCAGAGACAGTGCCACCCATGCTGCCAATGCCATAACGCATGTGCAGCCTGCAGAGAAACTGTCACCCATGCTGCCAATGCCATAACACATGTGCTGCCCGCAGAGACAGTGTCACGCATGCTGCCAATGCCATAACGCATGTGCTGCCTCCAGAGACAGTGCCACCCATGCTGCCAATGCCATAACGCATGTGCTGCCTGCAGAGACAAGAGTGCCACCCATGCTGCCAATGCCATAATAACATGACGTCACGCAACATCAGAGGGTGGCGGGGTCACCCGTTTACATCACCGGATGGCCCCGCCCTCAGCTATATAAGAGCTGTCATCATAAAAAGATGGTCGCGGGGACGCTTCCCATGGAGGCAGAGTTTTTCCGTTTTTTTTTTTCTCAGGTCATCAGTGCTGTGATTGAAGATGAATGGACATCGCGGGACACTTTTTTCTTTCTTTTAAATAAAGGAATTGTCAGAAACTGTCTCCTGTCCTTTTTATTTTTTTGGTGAATGTGTAGGGGTACAATGTACCCGATACCCATTAACATGGAGGGGGGCGAGATCTGGGGAGCTTCCAGATTCCGATAAGCCCCAGCCTGCAGACCCCCACAACCACTGGGCAAGGATTGTGGGGGAAGAGGCCCTTGTCCCCATCAACATGGGGGCAAGGTGCTTCGGGGGGGGTTCCCAAAACCACACTCCCCATGTTGAGGGCATGTGGCCTGGTATGGTTTAGGGGGGTGCTCTCTCGTTACCTCTTTTCCTGCAGCCTGCTAGGTAGCGTGATCGGATAAGGGTTTTTGTATGGATTTTGGAGGGGTGTCCCATGCCATTTTTTAAATTTTGGCACGGGGTTCCCTTTAATACCCATACCAGACCTGAAGGGCCTGGTATGGATTTTGAGGGGGACCCCCACGCCATTTAAAAAAAAAATGGTGCGGGGTTCCCCTTAATATCCATACCAGACCCAAAGGGCCTGGTATAGAACTGAGGGGGAACCCACGCTGTTTTTTTTTCTTCTATATTGCCTGGATCCGACACTACCTTACAGCCGCGAGCAGTATTGAATGACATTTTTTCCTTTGGAAATGTAATTTTGCGGTACTGTATAAACATGGGAAAGATGCGCTACTTCACAGGCAGACTAAGGAGACCCCCCCAGGCAGGATAGTTAAAGGAATATTTTATTTTTATTGTTTCACTTTAAGCATTATTAAAATTACTGCTCCTGAAAAAACGTCAGTTTTTAAAACTTTTTTTTGCATTGATACATGTTCCCTGGGACAGGACCTGGGTCCCCATATACTTTTTATGGCATTAACTTTTATAAGCCTTTAAAATTTCTCAAGTTCACGTCCAATAGACTTTAACGGTGTTCGCACAAATTTTGCGCCTGTTCGCATGTTCTGTTGTGAACGAAACCGGGGGTGTTCGGCTCATCCCTCTTCCTCACCATGTCATCCACAGGCTAATGGCAAAGCTGAATCAGCTGTAAAGATTGTTAAAAATGTATGCAAGATCCATGGAAGGGCATTTTGCATTGGAGAAACACTCCGACCGAAGGCATGGATAGTAGTCCAGCACAAAGACTGATGTCAAGGAGGTTAAAGAGCTCTTTACCAGTAGCAAATAGGTTTCTTGAACCTTCTGTCATACAAGGTGTTACAGAAAAGTTAAGGCTTAAGAGACAAGTGTCAAAGGCAGGGGCGGTGCCAGGTGGGTGCTTGGGTGTGCTGAAGCCCCCCCAAAAATTTTTCAAGCACCCCCAAAAATTCCACTGAGGTATTGGCATAAAATTCACACTATTTTTTTAAATAATATTGTACCTGCTGTGAATCTTGTCTGCTACTTGGCTGGGGACTCTTTTTGAAGAGGAGGGATACAGCCGCATAAGCCGCTGATGTTTAGTTAGTCCCGGCTGAGAGGGTGGGGGATTGATTTAGAATGCTGTGCAGAGGTGCTACTTTTTAAAAGCCTCTGTGTCACATGGTGCCTCTGCATCTGGCGCGGGAAAGATGAAAGAAGAGGGGTGGAGCAGAGAGAGAGAGAGCCCAGAAGCAATGAAGGTATGATGACTGCTGAGCTGCTGGCTGTTTTCTACATAGACCGCTGGGGAGGGAGCAGAGCTGCTGTAGGCAGAGAGCTGAGTGAGTCTGCAGTGCTCCTCATCTGACAGGAGAAGGGGGAAGAAGGGGGGTTTCCTGTTATGCAGGCAGGCTGTGGTCCGAGGAGGAATTAGGATGGTTGATGGCTGTTCTTTTTATAAGGGAGCTGCTGCTGATTGCTGAGCCTGGGGAGGGGGAGGGAGACCCCACTCTGTAGTCCTGTTATTTGATTTATGTCAGCAGCAGGCAATCTGATCTGCTGCAAGAGGAATCCTGTCATGTGATCTTGGCACTCTGATTTGCCTTGGGCACTGGCACTGCAATCATTAGACTACCCCTCCCCCAGATCAGGAGTGCCTGATTTACAATACCCAAACAGAGCCAGTGCTCCATCCCTCTGTCCCCCTGTCCATCCCTCTGTCCCCCTGTCCATCCCTCTGTCCCCCTGTCCATCCCTCTGTCCCCCTGTCCATCCCTCTGTCCCCCTGTCCATCCCTCTGACCCCCTGTCCATCCCACTGACCCCCTGTCCATCCCACTGACCCCCTGTCCATCCCACTGACCCCCTGTCCATCCCACTGACCCCCTGTCCATCCCACTGTCCCACTGCCCCCTTGTCCATCCCTCTGTCCCCCTTGTCCATCCCTCTGTCCCCCTTGTCCATCCCTCTGTCCCCCATGTCCATCCCTCTGTCCCCCATGTCCATCCGTCTGTCCGAACCCTCTGTCCCCCTGTCCATCCCTCTGTCCCCCTGTCCATCCCTCTGTCCCCCTGTCCATCCCACTGTCCCACTGCCCCCTTGTCCATCCCTCTGTCCCCCATGTCCATCCCTCTGTCCCCCATGTCCATCCCTCTGTCCCCCATGTCCATCCCACAGTCCCACTGTCCCCCTGTCCATCCCACTGTCCCCCTGTCCATCCCTCTGTCCCCCCCTCTGTCCCCCTGTCCATCCCTCTGTCCCCCTGTCCATCCCCCTGTCCATCCCACTGTCCCCCTGTCCATCCCCCTGTCCATCCCACTGTCCCCCTGTCCATCCCTCGGTCCCCCTGTCCATCCCCCTGTCCATCCCTCTGTCCCCCTGTCCATCCCTCTGTCTCCCTGTCTGTCCCCATGTCTGTCCCCATGTCTGTCCCCCTGTCTGTCCCCCTGTCCGTCCCATGGTCCCACTGCCACCTTGTCCATCCCTCTGTCCCCCTGTCCATCCCTCTGTCCCCCTGTCCATCCCACTGTCCCCCTGTCCATCCCACTGTCCCCCTGTCCATCCCACTGTCCCCCTGTCCATCCCCCTGTCCATCCCACTGTCCCCCTGTCCATCCCCCTGTCCATCCCTCGGTCCCCCTGTCCATCCCTCGGTCCCCCTGTCCATCCCACGGTCCCCCTGTCCCCCTGTCTGTCCCCCTGTCTGTCCCCCTGTCTGTCCCCCTGTCTGTCCCCCTGTCCGTCCCACGGTCCCACTGCCACCTTGTCCGTCCCCCTGTCCATCCCACGGTCCCCCTGTCCCCCTGTCCATCCCACGGTCCCCCTGTCCCCCTGTCCATCCCACGGTCCCCCTGTCCCCCTGTCCATCCCTCTGTCCCCCTGTCTGTCCCCCTGTCTGTCCCCCTGTCTGTCCCCCTGTCTGTCCCCCTGTCCGTCCCACGGTCCCACTGCCACCTTGTCCGTCCCCCTGTCCATCCCACGGTCCCCCTGTCCCCCTGTCCATCCCACGGTCCCCCTGTCCCCCTGTCCATCCCACGGTCCCCCTGTCCCCCTGTCCATCCCTCTGTCCCCCTGTCTGTCCCCCTGTCTGTCCCCCTGTCCGTCCCACGGTCCCACTGCCACCTTGTCCGTCCCCCTGTCCGTCCCACGGTCCCACTGCCACCTTGTCCATCCCTCTGTCCCCCTGTCCATCCCTCTGTCCCCCTGTCCATCCCTCTGTCCCCCTTTTCATCTGTCCGTCCCCCTGTCCATCCCACTGTCCATCCCTCGGTCCCCCTGTCCATCCCACGGTCCCCCTGTCCATCCCTCTGTCCCCCTGTCTGTCCCCCTGTCTGTCCCCCTGTCTGTCCCCCTGTCCCACTGCCACCTTGTCCATCCCTCTGTCCCCCTGTCCATCCCTCTGTCCCCCTGTCCATCCCTCTGTCCCCCTGTCCATCCCTCTGTCCCCCTGTCCATCCCACTGTCCCCCTGTCCATCCCACTGTCCCCCTGTCCATCCCACTGTCCGTCCCCCTGTCCATCCCACTGTCCCCCTGTCCATCCCACTGTCCCCCTGTCCATCCCACTGTCCCCCTGTCCATCCCCCTGTCCATCCCTCGGTCCCCCTGTCCATCCCACGGTCCCCCTGTCCCCCTGTCCATCCCTCTGTCCCCCTGTCTGTCCCCCTGTCTGTCCCCCTGTCTGTCCCCCTGTCTGTCCCCCTGTCTGTCCCCCTGTCTGTCCCCCTGTCTGTCCCCCTGTCTGTCCCCCTGTCTGTCCCCCTGTCCGTCCCACGGTCCCACTGCCACCTTGTCCATCCTTCTGTCCCCCTGTCCATCCCTCTGTCTCCCTGTCCATCCCTCTGTCTCCCTGTCCATCCCTCTGTCTCCCTGTCCATCCCTCTGTCCCCCTGTCCATCCCTCTGTCCCCCTTTTCATCTGTCCGTCCCCCTGTCCATCCCACGGTCCCCCTGTCCACTCACAGCACACTCCTGAATAGGAGGTGGCTACAGCGGCCATGGATAGATTCATGCAATGCATGAATCTATCCATAGTACACATGGGGGGGCGGCGCCCGAGCGCACCTAATGGACGCACCGCCACTGGAGCCCAGGATGGCAACCCGTGGACCACGATCTACCAGTCGATCGCATCCAGGTGACTAGTAGGTCCTGGGCTTGTCGACTTTCTGTCACTGATTGTGGATAAAGGCTGCAGCCGGCCACAGAACAAGAGAAGCAGGGCAGGAGGTTGCAGATGGCCGTGGGGACATCAAGCCTGCCTCATGAGCCAATTCTTTGTCCATAGTTTAGGTGGAGTGATACCAATAGCACTCTGCCTCTCATTCTTGGTAGCAGAATCCACAACAGCTGGAAGTGCTGCAAGAAGTTAAGGTCAGTGGGCATAATAGGGCACAGTAAAAGCTATGTGGGCACAATAGCAGTTATGTAATGTAGGCACAATAGCATAAAGATGCTATTGAGCCCATATAGATGCACAATACCAGCTATATGGGCACAACATGGCATGTGTACACCTTTGGCTGCTGCCTCTGCAGCTAAAGGCAGTAGGGATTGGGGAAGGTAAAAGTGACTCGACCACCGGGTTTTACCAACCCCAATCTCATGTATAAAGAAGCCCTAAGGGTACCACAGCCAAATGCAGCTAAGGGCTGTTTTACAAGTGGAACAGGCACCACTGTTCCTCTAAAAAGTGATCTAAGATTGTTTGACAGGTTGTGAAAAGGCTGATTTAAAGCTCTAACTGCTATGCATGCAGTTGCAGTTTGAAAGTACAACCATTGTAGGTGTAAACCAGGCGGTAAAGAAGTAATATATCACCTCCTCACCACCTGCCAAACACCTCTGAAAAGCAAAATGCGTGTGAATCAGTTTTCAAAGGAGCTTGCTCCAAGTTTCTGTGCAATTCAGTGTGGTGCGATTTTGCAGCCTATTATTTGAATGGCTGCAAATTGCACCAGACTGCACAAAAAATAGTGCATGCACTACTTTTCAAAAATGCACTGTGCCAAATAACATGATGCTGCACTACCTTACCTTAACCTCTGGTGAGTTTTCACCCAGTGGGTGATGGTGCACGGAAGTAGCTGGTAATAGCTTGCAGAGGATTCGATATGCTTGTAGACAATTCTAATGAACTTTGTTGATGTGAAATTCTAATAGGGGTCACTTGTGTTGCACATTGCACTTTATATGCATGCACAGATTACACTTTTATTGTTTTTAGCACATATTTAATGTATATATTTATTGATACTTTTAATGCTTTTACTACTTTCTTTGAATTATTGTGGCGTATATTGAGGTGATTACCTTTAGGACGTTTTGTAGTTTTTTTTGGGTATGGGACAACGTGCCCGACTGCATGGCCTGTTATCAATGTGTAACTGAGTTTTTAGATGGTTCTCTGGCTTCTTTGTGGCTGCTGAATTTTAATACCCAACTACTACCCACTGACTTGAGGTTATTACTGGCCCTGACATATGCTGGGGGGTATAATTGTCGGCCTCAATTGATCTTATTTTACTTCACAATCTCTTGAGTGTACCTCCAGGCTCTTTTTAGCCTATACAAAGAGGGAAAGGTGGCACACTACAAGCTATAGATTGGGAAGAATCACTGACATTTTGGCCACACTCAATTTAGCCACACCCACACACACTTTGCGGCGCGCTTCGCGCGCCAGGTCAGCACCCTCTATTTTTGTTACAGCACCTGCACAGCACCCCCAAAAATTTTGGCCTGGAGCCACCCTTGGTCAAAGGCACAATTTGACATATCGGCCAGAAATTTGCCTGAATCGAATATTGGGGAACAAATCCGTATAAAATCATTACCTGGAGATCGAACAGGCCATTGGAGTAGCAGTACTTGTCCGTAAAAGGTTGCACAAGGCTTCTGTCATGTGGACATTGAAGGAGCTCTCTATAGCCGCAATCGAGTGGATTTGATAGTGGCAGAGCAGCCTGAATCACAATATCCCGTTGATAGATCAGACTCGCCCATTATCACATGGACATACTCACTCATTGACATTGAAGAATGTACAGGGGCGATGCCTCATACCAATGGTAATGACAGTTCTGAGCAAGCAAGTATACCTGACAGCTGTCAAACGCAGAGCATGCCAGTGAGTGATGAGAGTAGCCCAGTAAGTTCAGAGAGGGTTAAAGGAATCTTTGTACAAGGGTCAGTCTTCACCCATAGTGGTAGATGTTCAAAACCACCTATGAGACTTAACCTATAGAATGTGTTATTACTGTCACTTGCCTGACGAAGGGGTCCTGCGCGGCCCCGAAACCTTGCACCTCCCCTGTGATGTGACCGTTTTCGATTAAAAAAACTTTTTCTGACAATCTTGCTTGCTGATCCATGGTGTGCTGGCGAAGATGTACTTCTGTGTTATTACTGTGTCTCATCCAAATTTAACAATGTTCATTTATTAACACTAAAAGGGGGAGATGTTATTGATGTTATGTTTGTTTATATGTAGCTCTATGATGCATCTCTGTTGTATGTGCTTCCTGTGTTGTTTCCTGTTCCTGCTGAGTATTATTCAATAAACATGACTTCTGTGCAGTAATGGCTTGTGCTGTCTTTGCTTACATCCCAAGAAGCAACTTACAGACCACAGAATGTCTGAGCATTTCCCTTGGAAGAGGTATCCAGATTACTGGGTCACCCTGAGGTCTCCAGAGTCCTTGCAATTTAATCTGGCGATGATGATAGACAGACCCATGAAGCTGGCTTCTACTTTCTCCCTAACAAGCTGGGTTTGATCCCTGACCTATACACACAGCATACAGTGCCCTGAATGATGCAGAAACTGCCACTGTATGTCCAGTGCAGCCTCTATGGCATGCTTGCTGTACAGTGGCATATCTGAGTGCAATCTGAGGGGATGGGCTCCATTGTGCTCTGACCCACACTGCACCCATGGATGAGATAGGTCTGATGCGCTGCAGTGGCGCCTGTCATTGCCCTCTGTGCTGCTCCTGTCACTGTCTCCAATTCTTCTCACTGCTGGCTGTGTGCCTGCATCTCCTGTCACTGGCCATTATGTTGGCTACTGTCACTGTTGGCTGTGCTCCCTCTCTTGTCACTGCCAGCTGTGTGGCTCCAATTCTTGTCATTGATGGCTGTGTGCCTCCATCTCCTGTCACTGGCCATTATGTTGGCACCTGTCACTGTTGGCTGTGTGGCTCCGTCTCTTGTCACTGTTGGCTGTGTGACTCCAATTCTGGTCACTGCTGGCTGTGTGCCTCCATCTACTGTCACTGGTCAATATGTTGGCTCCTGTCACTGTTGGCTGTGTGGCTTCCCCTCTTGTCCCTGCCTGCTGTGTTGGAGCTTCAGGCAGCTGTAGGGGCGGGTTCAGCATCTCTGGTGGGGGCGGGTCTCTGATGTCATCTGGAGCCTAGGAGAATTGAGATATGCCCATGCAGGTCTTACTGGCCTGAGGTCTGTGAATTTGGGGGGGGGGGGGGTATTGTGCAGATGTGACTGTGACATATTGAATTTGTACCCCAGCACAACCCCCCCAGGTTAGTCTGTGCCCAGAACAAGGCCCCTGGTCAGTCAGACTAACCTGTGGTAGTGGGGGATTGTAAGATTGTACTGGGCACAGATTGACCTGGGGGGGGGAGAATTATACTGCGGTCCAGACCAACCTGAGGGGGAGAATAGTCCTGGGTACAGACTAACCTAGGGGGGTTGCACTGGGGGGCAGACTGATGAGGGGGTGGAATTTTACTGGTTCACAGACTAATTTCAGGGGAGGATTGTACTGGGGACAGGCAATGTCCGGTGGGAGGTATTCCTCCATCCATCTAATTTGTGTGGATAGAGGAATCTGCTTGTTTTTTCTTGTTCAGCCCACTGGCGCACCAATCTAAGAATATTTCATGGATACAAGAAGGTTTTTGTTTTTTTAACCACACCCCTTTATGCCTTCCCACTGTTAACACTATTTGGCCAAGCCCAAAATTTGCTGTGGCGCACTAGACACGCCACGTTCCTGCTCTACTAGAGGTCCCTAAAGGTGTCCCAAGTCCTTTATAGTCCTAACAACAACCCTGGCACAATGAAAAACATTCACCACAGCACATTAAAGTACACCACATTGTTGTTTTTTTAGTGAGCAATGGGGCCCAACTTATGATCTTGCACACAAGCCCACTGATTTCATAAAATGCTCCTGTTGCTCTATGAAGTATATTACGGGCTGGGTGCAAGGAATCATGAGACATGTAGTCTTGACGCAGGAGGCCACCTGGTTAGTAAGTTATGAACAGTGCATGCATCCCGATAGGAGTTTGGGAAGCTCTGCAGTGAAAGAACCTGGTATCCGAACTTCAAAAAGACAGAAGTCATTGGGGCAAAATACTGTTAAATAACCTGGACATTATTAATAGTAAAATGGAGATAAAGGGAAAAAAAATTATACAGTGAGGATTTTTAATACTACTTTAAGATGGTAAAAATGCAAATCATGTGTTTTTTTGGTTCACATCTTGCAATTTAGGACACATATAGGGTGTCCTAAAATTCATGCCCATTGAGGTGTGCTAACCCACTGAAATACAAATCAGCAATCAGTGCTGGAACATGGTCAGGGCCGAGTACAGAAATGCTGACTGCTGGCTCTCACCCCAGTTGTGCCTTTTCCCCAACACACATCTCTAGTGCCTCCAAAACATAGTTTTAAAAGATGTTGTACAGACTCTGAGTTTTTAATAATTCTGTATCATGTGCCATCAGAAGGTGTGGTAATATTCCCATCTATTTTATCCACTAAACCATTAATAAATGCATTAGGCAAACAATTGCACCCGACACTCAAAATGTGTCAATTACAAGTACTTTTTGGCTTCCATTTTTTCTAAAGAAATCACAACGGTATTGATTAAATTTAATTCATTTTTATAAAAGGAGAAGTACAACCAAAGCTTGTTTGGCTGTACTTTTCCTGTGGATCACAGGAGTGCAGTTCATTCTGCACTCCTGTGACCTGTTTGCAGCAGACAGCGGGCTGAAGCCTGCTGTCGGCTGATGTCACAGAGCCAGAGACATCACAGAGAGGCTTAGCCACAAACCTGGACGGGCACCTGGCTCAACCTTTCAGCGAGTCGCTGAGAACCTGAACCAGCCACTTCCGCCTAGGGTGACCACATTTCCAAACTGCCATTCAGGGACACCCCCCCCCCCCCCCAAAAAAAGATGATTTTTGACAATTTTTTGCCGATTTTTGGGCCAGGGCGTACGAAATCAGCGGGCCCGTGTGCAAGATCAAAAGTGGGCCCTAGGCATCAAGAACAACAACAATATGGTGCGCAAAGCGTGTCGTAATGAACTGTGGACATTTCTTAAATTGCACTAAATATTGGCTTAAAGGGGGTGTTCTTAAAGAGAGTCTGAGATGACTTGCATAGTGCAGAATGTGGTAATGTTAAATAGGGAATGCAGAGTGTATGGCGGGGGGGTAATATGTACAGGAGAGGAGTGCGGAATGTATGGCGGTGGGCAGGGGCGGACTGACCATTCGGTCATTAGGACGCCGACCGAGGGCCCGTGGCCAGTAGGGGGCCCGTGAGTCTCTTATCGGATGCTGTGGGTAAATAGAAGAGAGAGAATCGCTCTCTCTTCTCTCATTGGCTCCAGAGAAGCTGAATTTGTGGCGCCAAATCTGAGTCCTGAGCAGGAGAGGAGCTAGCTGGAGGAAGGATGGGAAATGTCAGCGCTGACAATTAGCGCACATTGGACACTGAACTGAGAGAGGGAGGGAGGGGGAGAATGTCGACCCAGGAGCCTGGACATTGTCACTGCTCATATAAGACACTCCTCGGGTCATTGGACAAGTGAGGAGCAGGTAACGAGCATGCAGAGGAATGTCCAGAAAGGAGAAACTCGATCTCTTCCATGCTTGTGTGTGTCAGGCAGTTCCCGAGCCTCCATCTCCCCTCCCCTCCTGGGGGAGAACAGGGCAAGCAGGACAACACAGTAGCGATCATTGCTACCCATAAAGTAGTCACCGGAGCTCCTCCAAGGTAAGATAACAGGACGGATGGCAGACTGCATTCTTCTCCTGTGAGTCACGATTGTTCTGCCTTCCACACTGTATAATTCTGTGCTTTAAACTTGTCCTGTACCACAGCAGGACAGGTCTGGTGAAAGTAAAATTCTTCAATATGTTAAGAATATACTGGGACTTTTCAGGTACTACATACATAGATGTATTTTCACAAAATAATTCTTTTTGATATATGTGTATGTAAAATATCTCTGTAGCACCTGAAAGTCCCAGTATATTTCTAACATATTCATGAATTTGAGCAATAACAGCAAAGGACTTGGTGCCACAATACAACCCATCTCCAGGAAACTAAGATAAAGTCCATTCTTGCAGTGTGTGGGGGAGGGGGAAGTAAGGGGAAGCCTCTTTCACCTACCTGTTTTCATGCACCAGCCAGCTGCATTGCTCTCTTCCTCCACTAAAACCCCCACCTCATCACATACCATAAAGTAACATTAACCCTGTATGGTATGATGAGCGGGGCTGGAGTGTCATCTGCACATGCACCGCCGCTGCTGCGCAAGCAAACCCGTACACGTTCGGTCATTTTCGAACATGCAGGCGCAGCGACATAATGGCACCAGGCGCACTATTTGTAAATGTAAGGCAGCAGTGGCACTTTGTGAGGTCTCAGCAGTGACGTCACCTCTCATCACAGCCTGGTAAGATCCCTCCGCAGCCTCTGACCCCTGTACCATGACCGCAGCCTCTGACCCCTGTACCATGTCCGCAGCCTCTGACCCCTGTACCATGACCGCAGCCTCTGACCCCTGTACCATGTCCGCAGCCTCTGACCCCTGTACCATGTCCGCAGCCTCTGACCCCTGTACCATGACCGCAGCCTCTGACCCCTGTACCATGTCCGCAGCCTCTGACCCCTGTACCATGACCGCAGCCTCTGACCCCTGTACCATGACCGCAGCCTCTGACCCCTGTACCATGACCGCAGCCTCTGACCCCTGTACCATGACCGCAGCCTCTGACCCCTGTACCATGTCCGCAGCCTCTGACCCCTGTACCATGACCGCAGCCTCTGACCCCTGTACCATGACCGCAGCCTCTGACCCCTGTACCATGTCCACAACCTCTGACCCCTGTACCATGTCCACAACCTCTGACCCCTGTACCATGTCCACAACCTCTGACCCCTGTACCATGTCCACAACCTCTGACCCCTGTACCATGTCCACAACCTCTGACCCCTGTACCATGACCGCAGCCTCTGACCCCTGTACCATGTCCACAACCTCTGACCCCTGTACCATGTCCGCAGCCTCTGACCCCTGTACCATAACCGCAGCCTCTGACCCCTGTACCATAACCGCAGCCTCTGACCCCTGTACCATGTCCGCAGCCTCTGACCCCTGTACCATGACCGCAGCCTCTGACCCCTGTACCATGTCCGCAGCCTCTGACCCCTGTACCATGACCGCAGCCTCTGACCCCTGTACCATGTCCGCAGCCTCTGACCCCTGTACCATGTCCGCAGCCTCTGACCCCTGTACCATGTCCGCAGCCTCTGACCCCTGTACCATGACCGCAGCCTCTGACCCCTGTACCATGTCCGCAGCCTCTGACCCCTGTACCATGTCCGCAGCCTCTGACCCCTGTACCATGTCCGCAGCCTCTGACCCCTGTACCATGTCCGCAGCCTCTGACCCCTGTACCATGACCGCAGCCTCTGACCCCTGTACCATGTCCGCAGCCTCTGACCCCTGTACCATGTCCGCAGCCTCTGACCCCTGTACCATGACCGCAGCCTCTGACCCCTGTACCATGACCGCAGCCTCTGACCCCTGTACCATGTCCGCAGCCTCTGACCCCTGTACCATGTCCGCAGCCTCTGACCCCTGTACCATGTCCGCAGCCTCTGCAGTGTGTGTGAATATGTGTATATATGTGTGTGTGTGTGTATACATGCGTATGACTTTCTTTACTTCGCTGCTATGGGCTCTAGCCCCAGGATCTCGGTCTTCCCTACTAACAGAATGGCAATTTGACTTGTTTACGTCGGCAGACCACCGTTCTGCCTCTGTTGGAAACGATCATCGGGGCCCGGCGGACATCGGGTCCGCCAGACCGGCTGATTAGCTCTCGGTGTGTCCAATCACAGCGGCAGCAGGTCAAACAGCACGCAGACCCACAAGTGCAGAATCACGTACCTGTACGTGATTCTGCTCACAGGAGACGCAGCCCCGCAGTAAATATACGTGGTTAATGTGAGTTTATTTTTTTTAACTCTTTAAACATTTATTTTGAACATACAGTAGAGAAATTCTGTGACCAATGCATGTAATGTAGCAGTGCAATATATACGTGGGGCTTTGTGAGGGTGAGGCTTGTGTGTGGGTGGGGACAAAGGGCCCCATGATCCCCTATTGCCCGGGGGCCCCATGAGTTGTCAGTCCGCCCCTGGCGGTGGGTAATATGTACAGGAGAGGAGTGCGGAATGTATGGCGGTGGGTAATATGTACAGGAGAGGGGTGCGGAATGTATGGCGGTGGATAATATGTACAGGAGAGGGGTGCGGAATGTATGGCGGTGGGTAATATGTACAGGAGAGGGGTGCGGAATGTATGGCGGTGGGTAATATGTACAGGAGAGGAGTGTGGAATGTATGGCGGTGGGTAATATGTACAGGAGAGGAGTGTGGAATGTATGGCAGTGGGTAATATGCACAGGAGAGGAGTGCAGAGTGTATAATGGTGGGTAATATGTACAGGTGAGGAGTGTGGAGTCTATGGCGGGGGGTAGTTAGTGGAGAGAGGAGGAAGAGGAGTGCAATATCACCTCCTGATAGTCTGTCAGCCACTGCTATACCACTTTGGTGGTGGGGCACTCTGAAGGATGTAAGGGGGCACTCTGGAGGCACTAAGGGGGCACCCTGGAGGTTGTAAGGGGGGATGTAATGGGGCACTCTGGCGGTACTAACTTAGTCAAAGCCCCCTTACGTCCTCCGGGGTGCCCCCTTAGTGCCTCCTTACATCCTCCTCCAGAATTGCCCTGAATCTCTAGCAAAGTTCCCAGGATTCCAGACGGTACAATTGTCCCCTCAATAGCAGCCAGTTTGTCTTTGAAGATGGGGAAGGGGGCAAGTTGTCAAAGAAGAATACTTGCAGTGATTTTGGGGGATAAGAGCAGGCTGTATGTGCTAGGGGGCACACTTTGGGAGGGGAGAGAAATTGTGCTGGAAGGGGGGTTAAATAAAAAATCTGACCCCCCCAGCACAATATATCTCCCCTCCTAAAGTGCCCCCTAGCACATACAGCATGCTCTTATCCCCCAAAATCACTGCAAGTATTCTTTTTTGACAACTTGTCCCCTGTCTCTGTGTCTCCTTCTCCTGCAAGTGCCAAGCATTAATATTGTGTACAAACCTCAGATCAGCATGTCCTGTCCTGTTGAGTCCTGTGTCCATTCTCCTCCCCCTCCTTCTCCTGTCTGTGACATCCGAGCTGAGGAAAAGGGGGAGGGGACTTCAATCCGTGTGTTAGTGTGAGGTGGGCAGGAGAGGGGAGGAAGGGAGAGGGAGAGATGCCGTACACACTAATCGCAGCGTGTGGGAACAGAAACACCCCACACAAGCTGCGAGCCAGTTACTGGAGCCAAGTGCAGAGGGGACAGAACCAGCAGCGACTCCCAGCAGCACTAGCGCGGAGGAGGAAGTGAAATCCTCCTCCGCTTTCAATGCTGGGCAGTGACGTCACTGGTTGCCTGATGCCAGGCGGCTATAGCAACCAGTGATCAGGAGTAGGTGGAAGCGGAGCCAGAGCCAGCGCTATAGCGGCTTGGTCCGCCCCTGTTCCCAGATTGTCAGTTTCATTCCGGGACACTGTATTGTCCCGGAATGAAGGTGCCCGGGACCAGGGACAAAGAAGTGAATTACGGGATAATCCCGGGCAATCCGGGACACGTGGGCACCCTACTCCCGCCCCTTCCACAGCCCAGTGCTCAAGTGAGCGCAGGGGCGCAGACCAGAGAGCTGGTGAATAGAATGCATTAAGATAAACCTTCTGCCTTTAGAACCACTTTAGAATTCAGACAGAGCAAATTCAAAGAGGAAATGAGTCATTGCTCTGACTTATTTACTTGTCTATATAAATTTTAGCTTGGGTTATTGGGCCCTTCAAGCAGACTTTTTCTTGTTTTAAGGGTTTATTAGAACATTAGTTCCATTAAATTACAATTGTTTTGTAGTATAAAACAGTATAGTAAGAGCTCAGGGTAATACATCGTAGTATAAGCATTCAAAGCATAAAACAGGCTTTTCACACAGAAGGTAAGCAAAAAATGCAAAATTGTACCTTTTGTTTGGCATATCAAAACAAAATATTTCTGTGCAATACTGCATATTTACCACACTTGTAGCCATGCCCCCATAGGAGTTGCTGATTACTGTGGTTCACCTGACACCCTGCCCAGCCAGACATCCATCTCTCCATCACTCAGAGACATAGAACAGTCCATAAGCTTTGTTTTTTATTGAGGGGATTGAACTTGGATGGATAAAGGGTAGTTATGGGATTCCCAGGATGATTCAGCACAACTTGCTTGGGACTTCTATATACACTCCAGTATATACACTCCAATCTTCTCTCCAGTACAACTCTTGCTTAAGACCTCTTTCCATTACTCCTCCAGCACTTCACTTGCTGCAGACTGGGAGTGTGTAAATCCGCGCACAGAATACAAGTACAGAAGATATTAAACTAAAAATATAATAGACTAAACTGGAAGTGAACTGCTGCCCCTACAAATACACTACCACCAAGGTGGAGTGTACTGAAATTAAATATAAATAAAACGTAGGTCTGGCGCTGTTTTAATTTGGGATAAGACACTTATCGTAATAGACCCGTTGTGTTACACCCTCTGCAGTTATCCGGGCCTGAAGTGGGTGTGTAGGGAATATAATCGCCATGATACAAAAAAAGGGTATATACATTAGATTTCAACAAAAAGCATTTATACCTATATGTGTGTGTTACACCCTCTGCAGAGTGTAATACCTTGTAAGGTGTTGTTTGAATATGTTAACTTCTAATGAAAGAGGAATTCATATATGACTAGTATATGGGTCTGGATAGAGAAAAACAGCAATAATACTCTTCGTGTTTATTGGTGCTACACCCTCTGCATATGCTCAGTGCAGATGCTGTGAAGTAGTTTGCATAAGTAGCCCTGTGTAATAGAAACACAATAATGTACTGGAGGCTTGACTATAACAGAAAAAAAATTCCAAAATCTGTTACATCCTCTGTAAACCACTGCCCAAATAGTGTTAGCAAGCTAGTGTGTGGTACAAAACGGTGTAATGAAATCTTTGAAGTGTGTTACACCCCCTGGTAAGTATAGACAAAATTGATAAAGGACATATTATAATAGATAACACATTTCCTAATAGATCAATATGCACAAATAAGTGGCTAGTGCTCATAAAACGTCCAGTGCTTAGAAAAAGATGATGTTTTTGAGAAACTTCTTATTTAGGTGACAGCTGGTGATCCTTATTCGTGCTCTTATTATGAATGCACTCACCAAAAAGCCTCACCCCCCCCAGGGGTACTGCGCGGTCACAGTATCTGCCACTGTGCAGCAATCCTTGGTAACCCTGGTCTTTGCTTTAAATGTTGGAGACGTTTTAATTTGGTCATCATGTATGGGAGAGAAGGGATGCCCATAGCGTAATTCCGTATTTATAGTATATTTATTTATTTAATAAAAGATATACTCACATTTTACACAGATTGTTAAAAGCATGTAGACATAGGTGAATGGATGCCGTCAGAATCCTATTTTTGTTTTGACCGGAACTGATGCAGAGATGTTCGTAAACCCGCCCTGCACGTTTCATCATCAGACGTCAACAGGAGCATTGATCTTGCTACACCTCCCGTCCTTATGTAGCATGCAAATTTATGATGGCGGCAGTCATTTAAGTTGAGATAATGAAGACCGAAGACCGAAGATAATGAAGACCGAAGATGCAGACTGTTACGCCACTACCACTTCCCTTGCTGCAGACTGTTACTCCTCCAGACCAGCTAGCACCGCATGGTTAGGCCTGACACTAACTCAGCCAGGCCTCAGTGGATTGCCTTTTTGCAGGCAGGGACCTCGGGCCCCTGTGGTGTAGAAATAGGTCTGTGCTAACTGTCCTCTATTCAGATACCAATCCCAGATAGCTGTCTTCAGACCCTGCCAGCCAGCCTGGCTGCAATGACCTCTCTCCACTGCCCTTTCCACAGTCCACTATCCTGGTTCTGCACCCATCTCAAACTGCAATCTCCCAGATCTCTCAGGCATGCCCCCCTCAGTCCTCCCAACTGTGCCTCACTCACCAGCACTTCACTTGCTGGGACCAGTTGTCCTCCCTGGAGTCTCTTAGCGGTGTTCTCTCCCACTGTCCTCTACTTGCTCTCTTGTTACATAGTTACATAGTAGGTGAGGTTGAGAAAAGACACAAGTCCATCAAGTCCAACCTATGTGTGTGATTATATGTCAGTAGTTGTGTGCTTCTCTTTCCAAGATCTCTTCTCTCCTCCCGGATGCACCCAAGCCCCAGCCCAAGATCACCCCCCAAGACTAGGGAGCTCCCTGTGGGCCCTGACAGCCTCCACACTCTCTCACTCCAGCTATTCCACCCGGCAACTCCTCCCCAGCTGGGCTGACACAGGGTATTTCAAGGAGGCCTGCCCCCTGCCAATCCAGGTTGGGGATTGGTCAGGGCTCCCTAAAACACCCCAGGCAGCTCCACCTCTCCTCTCCTCCTCTCTTTGCAGATCTTTCTAGCAAGCTCTAGAAAGAAGAGGGATGTCTCAGTGATGCTGCCTGTGAGTCACCAGCTGCTACCCTAAGCCACTTCCAGCCCAGAATGAAAACAAACAGGCCTAACCACCAGCTAGGTCTGCCTAAATTTCCCTACTCTCCAGAAAAATCCTCACTCTAGCACCTACCTAACTAAAGGGTGCTGTACACTAAAAATACTTTTTTTTTAAAGTTAACTTGACAGTAATAAATAATAAAATATTCCTTAGCCAGTTTTTCCTCATGTACAAACATTAAACAGAAAGTTTCCCCCATGCCCTGCTTGCATCCTTAAGTGCTAGGCTAGTACTGTATAAGGAACAGTATCACGTGGTTTAGCAAAATCCAAATACAAGTATATTACATCAATTGTGTTTCTAATCCAAAATAATTAAAATGTGGCTTTCTTTAAAACATATATTACCTAGAGGTAACCTTTCTGTTTTACAATATGTTTTACAGGAGGAGTATAGCATAATGGGCTTTGTCAGTATGATAGAAGCTAGAGCTTGTTTAGTAGGGAAGAGCCGAACACCCCCTGGTTCGGTTGGCACCAGAACTTGCGAACGGACCAAACCGTTGCACGATTGTTAGAACCCCATTGAAGTCTATGGGACTCAAACGTTCAAAATCAAAAGTGCTAATTTTAAAGGCTAATTTGCATGGTATTGTCCTAAAAAGGGTTTGGGGACCCGGGTCCTGCCCCAGGGGACATGTATCAATGCAAAAAAAAGTTTTAAAAACTGACGTTTTTTTCGGGAGCAGTGATTTTAATGATGCTTAAAGTGAAACAATAAGAGTGTAATATTCCTTTAAATTTCGTACCTGGGGGTGTCTATAGTATGCCTTTAAAGGGGCGCATGTTTCCCGTGTTTAGAACAGTCTGACAGCAAAATGACATTTCAAAGGAAAAAAAGTCATTTAAAACTACTCGTGGCTATTAATGAATTGTCGGGTCTCTGCCGGTCCGACAATACACATATAAGTTCATTGATAAAAACAGCATGGGATTTCCTCACAGGGCAACCCCGAACCAAAATTAAAAAAAAAAAAAGGCATGCGGGTCCCCCTAAATTCCATACCAGGCCCTTCAGGTCTGGTATGGATATTAAGTAGAACCCCGTGCCAATTTTTTTTTTAAATGGCGTGGGGGTCCCCCTCAAAATCCATACCAGACCCTTATCCAAGCACGCAACCTGGCAGGCTGCAGGAAAAGAGGGCCCCCCCTCCTGAACCGTACCAGGCCACATGTCCTCAACATTGGGAGGGTGCTTTGGGGTAGCAGCCCCCCCAAAGCACCTTGTCCCCATGTTTCTACGCAAACCTCTCCTGCCACTCCACGGCACCTTGTGAGAGGAAGAAGTTTGAGGGCCTACTCCACTCCTCAACGCTCTCAATGTTCCAGATCACCCACTTGATCACCCACTTGATCTACTGCAGAGTCCCCATTGGATTTGAAGGCTCCCATGGGATCACGATCCCTTAGTCGATCCCATATGGGAGACAGTTTTGCCTCATCGCTGGGCTTTCTACAATGTACCTATGCATTGCCTTTTTGTTGCATGTGTTAACATTATTTGTTTTCTGAACTGTTGCAAGAGCTCTTCCCCTCCACAACTACTCGCAGCACGGAAGCTTTGAGGAGGTCTCGAAGTGTTAACAGCATTTTCGGATCTTTGTGGCGGGATGTCAAGCTCCACCCCCCATGTTGGAGACTGCCTTGCTCCCCTACAGGTCCTCAGGCTGTGGCCGAGGCCCCCTGACAGGATTTTGCCTCTCAGTGCTATTCCTGATGTTTTTTATTTTTGGGCCCAACGGGCTTGTTTGGTGTTATGCTACACGTTCCAAATCGGTTCCTTTTTTGGGTTTTTTTATGAACCGATTCACATTTTTTTTCCAGAGGTTTTCTTTTTTCTTACTAATTTTTTACTATTATTTTTATTTTATTTTTAATTATTGTCATTATATGTATCCTTATGCCTACTTTTATTTTTTTCTTGTCAGTATTAACATTATCAGACTTATTGTTGACTATCCTCTCTAAAGTAAGTTCCATGGCAGATTATGGTTTGCTAACAGCTTATTTAGGTGTCTTTACACTATTGGGCTTGCGCCCATTGGTTTGAATGTTCTATGGCCTAAATGCTTTGACCTAACATGGCTATAAAATGAATGTCATATAATGTAAAAGGCCTGAATTCTATTAAGAAAAGATGGCTGGCATTTGGGAGTTCAGGATCTCAGGCGCAGATGTGATCCTGGTTCAGGAGACGCACTTCCGAGCTGGAGGCTCCCTGAAATTTGCCTCTAAATACTTCCCGCTGTCCTTCTTGGCATCTGACCCATCTGGAAAGGCGGGAGTAGCAGTTTTGGTAAGACGCTCAAGTCAACCCATTTAGACCCCCAGGGTCGTTATATAGTTTTACAGGGCACTTATCTGTCTAATCCTATAATGATTATGAATATATACACACCCAATTCTGGTCAGGTTAAATTTCTTACTGATGCTTTTAATCGCCTACAAAAATTCTCCTAACCCTTTACAATAATAGGTGGCAACTTTAATGCTGTCCTCTCTCCCACCCGAGATAGGAAATCTCTGTTTCTGGCCCCCTCATCCTCCGCTACACACTCCTTGGCCACCTCCTTTAGATGACTGGTCCGAACACATCACATGTTTGATGCATGGCGGATCAAACATCCCACTGGTAGACAATACTCGTTCTATTCCCCCCCTCATAAAATGTTCTCTAGACTAGACTACTTCCAGGTTTCTGCCCCCTACTATCGCATATGTTGTCGTCCGAATTGGGACCCATTACCTGGTCGGACCATGCTCCCTTATCTCTAGATCTTAGCCTTTCCAATGCGTTTCCCAGAAAATGTCATCGGAGACTCAATGAATCCCTACTAACACATCCCGAAACAAAAGACACACTTTCCAAAGCTTTAACTGAATATTTTCAATTAACCGATTCAGCCCCGGAAGATTTTACCCCCTTTTTGACCACGAGCGTTTTTTGCAATTCGGCACTGCGTCGCTTTAACTGACAATTGTGCGGTCGTGCGACATGGCTCCCAAACAAAATTGACTTCCTTTTTTTCCCACAAATAGAGCTTCCTTTTGGTGGTATTTGATCGCCTCTGTGATTTTTATTTTTTGTGCTATAAACAAAATAAGAGCGACAATTTTGAAAAAAAAAAGCATTATTTTTTACATTTTGCTATAATAAATATCCCCCAAAAATATATAAAAAAACAGTTTTTTTCCTCAGTTTAGGCCGATCATATTCTTCTACATATTTTTGGTAAAAAAAAAAATCGCAATAAGCGTTTATTGATTGGTTTGCACAAAAGTTATAGCGTTTACTAAATAGGGGATAGTTTTATGGCATTTTTATTAATAATTTTTTTTTTACTAGTAATGTCGGCGATCAGCGATTTTTATTGTGACTGCAACGTTATGGCGGACATGTCGGACATTTTTTGACACATTTTTGGGACCATTGTCATTTATACAGCGATCAGTGCGATTAAAAATGCACTGATTACTGTGTAAATGACACTGGCAGTGAAGGGGTTAACCACTAGGGGGCGGGGAGGGGTTAAGTGTGTCCTAGGGGAGTGATTACTAACTGTAGGGGGATGGGCTAGCAGTGTCATTACTCTGATCACAGCTCCCGTTGACACTTGTCACTAGGCAGAACGGGGAGATGCTGTTTACATCAGCATCTCCCTGTTCGTCCTCTCCGTGAGGCGATCGCGGGTATCCCCGCGGTGATCGAGTCCGCGGGACCCGCGACCCGACTCATGGAGCTCCCGGTCAGCGCGTGCGCCGCCGGCGGCGCGCCCGCAATGGCACGGCGGGGAATTCAATTGGACGTACAGGTACGCCCATTTGCCCAGCCGTGCCATTCTGCCGACATACATCGGCATGCGCCGGTCGGGAACCGGTTAAACACAGGTTCCGTGACCAGCCCGTCCACCCTTTGGGAGGCCCATAAGGCATTCTTCCGAGGACAGTGTATTGCTGTTGGCTCACAAAGGAAGAAAGACAAAGCCCACTTGAAATCATCTTTGCTGTCCCAACTTTCAGCTGCTGAAAAATCTTTGCTCCGCGCTCCCACGATGGGCCGGCTGCGTGGGGTAACCTTCTTACGCCACCGTATAAAATCCTTAGACATATCAACAGTAGACAAGTTGCTTCTATGGGCTAAACAAAAGTTCTATGAGTTTTCAAATAAACCACACAGGATGTTGGTTTCTAGACTTAACCCAAGACCCTTTCTTCCCTTTCCAGATCACATCAAACACCCTGACCGGACTCCCTCTTACTGCCCACAGACTATGACTCAGGTGTTTGGTGAGTTCTACGACAAACTTTATAACTGTCTCACACCCAACCACCACCCCCCATTTGAAATGTCAGCTTTTGAAGAGTTTATGTCCGGCATGCGACTTCCCAAGTTAACAGACTCAGACGTACAAAGATTAAACGCCCCTATCACGGTACAGGAACTGGCTGACACTGTCAAAGTCCTGCCGAATCATAAAGCCCCTGGTCCAGACGGTCTTCCATATTCCTACTATAATGCCCCGTACACACGGTCGGATTTTCCGATGGAAAATGTCCGATCGGAGCGTGTTGTCGGAAATTCCGACCGTGTGTGGGCTCCATCGGACATTTTCCATCGGATTTTCCGACACACAAAGTTGGAGAGCAGGAGATAAAATTTTCCGACAACAAAATCCGTTGTCGGAAATTTCGATCGTGTGTACACAAATCCGACGGACAAAGTGCCACGCATGTTCAGAATAAATAGAGATGAAAGCTATTGGCCACTGCCCCGTTTATAGTCCCGACGTACGTGTTTTACGTCACCGCGTTCAGAACGATCTGATTTTCCTACAACTTTGTGTGACCGTGTGTATGCAAGTTTGAGCCAACATCCGTCGGAAAAAATCCATGGATTTTGTTGTCGGAATGTCCGAACAAAGTCCGACCGTGTGTACGCCCTATAAGTCTTTCCTTCCTACCCTGTCAACACACTTGATATCCCTATAAAATTTTTTACTCCGGGGAAAACTTCCTCACCAACAGTTTCTTCACTCATATATCACAGTCATATCGAAACCTGATAAGGACCCTGCGCTCCCGGACAATTATAGGCCAATAGTACTCCTGAATTCAGATTATAAGCTATTCACGAAAATTTTGGCCAACCGCCTTTCGCAATTTTTGACGAAACTAATCAACAGAGACCAAGGGGGTTTTGTCCCCACCAGACATGCAGGAGATAACACTCGATGAACCATTGATCTTATTGATATGTTGAACAGAGTCCGCCGTCCCGCCCTGATATTAAGCCTTGATGCCCAAAAGGCATATGATAGATTAAGTTGGCCCTATATGTTTGCAACTCTCACTAGATTTGGCATTCGAGGTCCCTTTCTTCAAGCCCTGCAATCCCTTTATTCCAACCCCACATTGCAGGTCCAACTGGCTTCCTTCACTTTGTGTTCGTTCCCCATGTCCAACGGAACTAGACAAGGCTGTCCTCTACCACCCCTTATCTTCATCTTATGCCTGGAGCCTTTGGCGGAGGCTATCAGATCCCATCCTGACATAAGAGGGGTTCCCATGCGTCAAAGGGAGTACAAACTATCCCTATTTGCTGATGATGTACTCCTTACCCTAACTAACCCTCATATCTACCTACCTTCCCTCCAGGCCTTACTATCCCAATTTGGCTCACTTTCTGGATACAAGATTAATACATCAAAAACTGAAGCCCTGCCTCTTCACAAACTCCTAATGACCTCCTAATGCTTAAAAAAAAAATCATACCTATATCATTGGTGCACAACATCTCTCAAATATCTAGGGGTTCAACTTAAGCCTACATACTCCTCCCTTTATTCGACCAACTATCTCCCCCTGTTTAGGAATATAAATGCCATGCTGACTCGCTGGAATCTTCTCCCAAAATCCTGGATAGGTAGAATTAACGTGTCCATTATGCCAAAATTGCTATATTTCTTCGAAACGCTCCCGGTTTACATCCCAAATGCACAGTTAAAAATACTTAAAAGATGGTTTCTTAACATTATATGGAGAGGAGGAGCCCATAGAGTGGCCAGCTCGGTGGCCTTCTCCCCTAGAAGTCAGGGAGGTATGGGGGCCCTGGACGTTTATAAATACTACTTAGCCTCACACCTCCGTGCAGTAGTGGCCTGGTCCAGTCTGAGACCCCCAAGCCGATGGGCGGAGATTGAGATGGAATCTCTTTTTCCGACTCATCCATGCTCCCTAGTCTGGTCCCCTGAGTTAATTTCGGACCTCAGGCTACAGAGTCTCTGCCTAGGTCCCATGCTATTCTCACTCAAGATATGGCGTTCTTGCCTCCCCAAATTCTCTCTCTCTTCCATATGCCCCCCCCCCTTTCCAATGTACTTTTTAACCCCTTAATCCCTGATAGCCTCTTACATCTCCGAATGTTCCCCTGGTCTAGGGAAGGTATGTTTCAACTCCGACTCTTTGTTAACCCAGTCACCCGCAAACTTCGACCCTTCAAAGACCTTCAATCTAATAGCCAAATCCCAAACCATTGGCTATATTCCTACCTCCAAATCACTCATTTTGTTTCAAAACTCTCCCCCCACACTCATTCTCGCCAAGCCAACATCCTTCGAACTTTTATGCTCTCGGGGTCCATATCAAACACGACTCATTTCTAGTATATACCAAATTCTCCAGGAAAATGCCCCTCTCTCAAAGGTCCCCCACTCCTATATGAACAAATGGGCGCAACACACCCAACAACAAATTTCTGATATACAGTGGGCTAAAATCTGGTCCTCAACCTCTAAGATATCTCGATGTGTGGCACAAAAGGAGACAGCATATAAAGTCTTATATTTTTGGTATAGGACCCCGGAGGTTTTACACCGTTATGATCCCTCTCTTTCTCCTCTGTGTTGGAGATGTGGGAAAGCTAGGGGGAATCAATATCACATCTTCTGGCAATGTGAATTGATTGTTCCTTTTTGGTCCATGGTACTAACAGTGCTCCAGCAGATATTTGATTTCCAGTTCCCTATGGACCCAGTACACTTCCTTTTTAGGCCTCCCATTCCCAGGCCTGGGGAAGGCCCCGAACAAACTCACCTCCTTTATCTTGCTAGCAGCAAAAAGAGCCATACCTGCCTGCTGGTTGTCCACACATCCCTCAACCCAAGAACAGCTATTGCAAGGTATTAAAGACATACGCAAAATGGAACACCTGACGGCTATGGTGGAGGACACGACAGATAGGTTTGACAAGATTTGGGCTCTTTGGGATAGTTCGTCCTTTAGCTCACCTCTTTTGTTATTTGAGGTCCCTGGTGGGCCAGGTGTCGAGCGGTTCCAAGCTCCCCATACGGACTTGATCTCATATAATATCTGGCTCCCACCCCATTATGTCCTTGCTATAAATTTTTGCTTTGTATGCCCATATGATTTATTTGATACTGACTTATTTTATGTTTTATGTTTTATGATTTTCTTTTGATTATTATTTGTCATAATTTTTGATCCCTTTGTTTATACTTATTTCTACAATATTCATGATATAGCGTATTCACGCTGTTGGATATGTGCCTGTTTTCTTTGAAAAGTGTTTCAATAAAAATATAATTAAAAAAAAAAGACAATAGCCGGTTTTTGACAATTCCTTTCCCCGCTTCTTCTTCCATCTTCTTCTGGTCTTCCTTCAGTTTTCTTCTTCTTCCTCCATGTTGTTCTTCCCCTGCTTCTTCCCCCGATTCTTCCTCTATCTTACGTAAATGGGTGACCCCGCCCCCCTCTGACAACACGGGGGAAGCCCTATGGCTTCCCTATGGAAGTCCCCGTGCGTCCGAGAGGGAGGGGGTCACCGGGTGGCCCCACCCTCAGTTATATAAGAGCTGTCACAAGAACAGAAGTGTCACACAGCGTGAGACTCCCATTGAGGCGGATCGTCCGGAGGACGAAGCGGGGAAGGAGAAGCCGGAGGAAGATGCCAGAGGAGAAGACCGGAGGAAGAAGCAGAGGAAGATAGAGGAAGAAGCGGGGGGAAGAACAAGATTTGATTTTGTTTGTGAAATGGTAGGGGTACATTTGTACCCCATTACCAATTCACACAGGGGGGATGGGATCTGGGGGTCCCCTTGTTAAAGGGGGCTTCCAGATTCCGATAAGCCCCCGCCCGCATACCCCACAACCACCGGGCAAGGGTTGTGGGGATGAGGCCCTTGACATCTTCCCCATGTCGAGGGCATGTGGCCTGGTACGGTTCAGGAGGAGGGGACCGCTCTCTCGCCCCCCCCCTCTTTTCCTGCAGCCTGTCAGGTTGCATGCTCGGATAAGGGTCTGGTATGGATTTTTGGGGGGACCCCCACGCCATTTTTTAAAAAAATTTTGCCGCGGGGTTCCCCTTAAAATCCATATGGTCTGGTATGGATTTTGAGGGGGGCTCCTATGCCATTTAAAAAAAAAATTGGTGCGGGGTTCCCCTTATTATCCATACCAGACCTGAAGGGCCTGGTATGGAATTTGGGGGGACCCCCACGCATTTTTTTTTTTTTAACTTTGGTTCGGGGTTCCCCTTAATATTCATACCAGACCGAAAGGGCCTGGTAATGGACTGTGGGGGAATCCCATGCAGTTTTTTCAATGACTTTTATGTGTATTGCAGAGACCCGACAATTCATTATAGCCGCGAGTACTTTTAGATGACTTTTTTACCTTTAGAAACTCACTTTGCTCTCAGACTGTTCTAAACACGGGAAACATGGGCCACTTTACAGGCATACTATAGACACCCCCCAGGTACGAAATTTAAAGGGATATTTCACTTTTATTGTTTCACTTTAAGCATTATTAAAATCACTGCTCCCGAAAAAATGGCCATTTTTAAAACTTTTTTTTGCATTGATACATGTCCCCTGGGGCAGGACCCGGGTTCCTAAACACTTTTTATGACAATAACTTGCATATTAACCTTTAAATTTAGCACTTTTGATTTCTCCCATAGACTTTTAAAGGGTGTTCCGTTGCTTTAGAATTTGCTGCGAACACCCCAAATTGTTCGCTATTCAGTGAACGGGCGAACAGCCAATGTTCAAATCGAACTCATGTTCGACCTGAACATAAAGCTCATCCCTATCGGTGACAGAGGATGAGGAGGATAAGGACGGCTTTGTTATCTACTCCACCAACTCTTCTGCATGTTCTGGCTCAATAACACGACCAGTAGCAGAAAAAAATGACAAGCGTGCCCCATAGCCATCTGCAAAGGATGCACCATGTCCATGACCAGCACTGTTGACTGTAGACACAGAGGCTGCTTGCCCTCTTTTAGTGGCCTGTGAGCGTCTGCCTCTCCTTGGTGGCCTTCCGGACATGATGTATATTTTGTTTTGCAACACTACACTGTATTAGATACTGTGTACACCACCAGAAGTGTAGTATAAACTGTACACACCGTATTAGATGCTGTGTACACTGCCTGCACTGTATTAGAAACTGTACTACGGCTGCACTGTATTGTGTACACCACCAGAAGTGTAGTAGAAACTGTACACACTGTATTAGATACCGTGTACACCGCCTGCACTGTATTAGAAACTGTACAAAGGCTGCACTGTATTTTATACTGTGTACACCACCAGAAGTGTAGTAGAAACTGTTCACACTGTATTAGATACTGTGAACAGCCTGCACTGTGTTAGCAACTGTACTACAGCTGCACTGTATTAGATACTGTGTACACCTCCTGCACTGTATTAGAAACTGTACAACAGCTGCACTGTATTTTACACTGTGTATACCATATATATATATATATAAAATAGAAGAGGATTGCTGCATCAAAAAGTTAAAATTTATTGATAAAAAATTATATCATATCAGGCATTTTCAGGTTCTTCACGACCACATACCTACAACTGATCATATACAAAGGTCTATATATATGTAGCTTGTGAGGGTTACCAATTAATCAATCAATTTCAGCTGGAATCAATTATATCATACAAAAAAATACATTCCTTATCACTAGTAATTAAATCAGTTACAAAAAACGGAACGACTTTGGAAACAAGTGGGAAAAATCCTTCACTATATGATAACATGCTTGATAGAAAAGTTCATCTACAAAAAGATATATATAACACAATCAATAATAGGTAAATCATTATCCATCACTGACTAAAAACAATTACAAGATCGGCAGTAAAATACTGGATCAGTTAGTACAAAATCGGCCGATATATTGATCAATCGACTATCTAGTGACTGAAATCCTAACGGAACACAATAAAAAGTACACATTTTAAAGGAATAGATACAAGTCAAAATCTGTATTTAACCCCTTAGGTTGTAAAGTGTCCCCATAATGTTCGCTCTGTAGAGAATGGGCTAACACCCGAACATCAAGCTCACCCCTAATTATCATCAGGATTGGTGAGCGGGCAGATGCCCAACCTCTTTCTGTCATCCAACTGTTTAGAAACACTGCCTGCAGACATCTTTACACCTCAGTCACAAAGTAACCTTTGCAAAAAGCAATCCAATCGTTTATCTGTTTAACATCATTGGCCTACAGGTATTCACACTTATTATGGGCCCCACCATTGCTAGCAGAAGACAACTTATACCATCATAATGAAACTATCTATTACACAGGATTCTCAAACGCAGTTTCTCTAGTTAAGAAAGCACTCTACCCCTGTGAGCCAGCAATAATTGTATTCCAGTTATAAGTATTAGGAATGAGCGAACGGTTTGGCCCGAGCATAAGTTCTGCGAACACTGAACAATATGCTGGAACACCATTAAAGTCTATGGGACACTAACATGAAAAATCAAAAGTGCTCATTTTAAAGGCTTATATGCAAGTTATTGTCATAAAGTGTTTGGGGACCCGGGTCCTGCCCCAGGGGACATGTATCAATGCAAACATTTTTTTTTAAAAAACTGCCATTGTTTCGGGAGAAGTGATGCTTAAAGTGAAACAATAAAAATGAAATATTCCTTTTAAATATCATGCCTGGGGGGTGTCTCTAGTATGCCTGTAAAGTGGCACATTTTCCTGTGTTTTAGAACAATGCCACAGCAAAATGACATTTCTAAAGGAAAAATTGTCATTTAAAACTGATCGCGGCTGTAATGAATTGTCGGGTCTTGGCAATATAGATACAGATAATTGAAAAAAAGAGCATGGGATTCCCCCCCTCCATTACCAGGCCCTTTGGGTCTGGTATGAATACTAAGGGGAACCCCGAATCAAAATTTTTTTAAAAAATGGCGTAGGGGTCCCCCCAAAATCCATACCAGACCTGGATTTTAAGGGGAACCCTGCGCCAAAATTTTAAAAAAATGGAGTAGGGGTCCCCTCCAAAATCCATACCAGACCCTTATCCGAGCACGCAAACTGGCAGGCCGCAGGAAAAGAGGGGGGATGAGAGAGCGGCCCTCCCCCTCCTGAACCATACCAGGCCACATGCCCTCAACATGGGGAGGGTAGCCCCCAAAGCACCTTGTCCCCATGTTGATGGGGACAAGGGCCTCATCCCCACAACCCTTGCCCAGTGGTTGTGGGGGTCTGCGGGCGGGGGGCTTATCAGAATTTGGAAGCCCCCTTTAAGAAGGGGACCCCCAGATCCCGGCCTCCCCCCCCTTGTGAAATGGTAACAGGGTACAAATGTACCCCTACCATTTCACAGAAAAGTGTCAAAATGGTAAAAAAGACAAGACACAGCTTGGGACAAGTCCTTTATTAAAAAATAAAAATGTCCCATGAAGTAAGTTCACGCTGCCCAACGGACCGAAAAAAAAAAAGCAGTGACCGAACCTATGGGAGGTTCCCGCCGTCTGACGCATCTTCACTTGTGATAGCTATTATGTGGCGTCAGAGGGGGGTGAGGCCACCCAATTACGTAAACGGGTGACCCCGCGCCCCTCTGACACCACGGGTAAGCCATGGGGAAGTCCCCATGGCGTCAGAGGGGGCGGGGTCACCCAGTTATGTCACCAGGTGGCCCCGCCCTCAGTAATATAAGAGCTGTCACAAGCGAAGATGCGGCAGATGGCGGGAGCCTCCAATGGAGGAGGGTCGGTCACAGCTTTTTTTTTTTTCTTTTTCGGTCCGTCGGGCTGCGTGAACTTACTTCGTGGGACATTTTTATTTTTTTATTTTTAATAAAGGACTTGTCCCAATCTGTGTCTTGTCTTTTTTTACCATTTTGACACTTTTATTGTGAAATGGTAGGGGTACATTTGCACCCAGTTACCATTTCACATGGGGAGGGAGACCGGGATCTGGGGGTCCCCTTGTTAAAGGGGGCTTCCAGATTCTGATAAGCCCCCCGCCCGCAGACCCCCACAACCACTGGGCAAGGGTTGTGGGGATGAGACCCTTGTCCCCATCAACATGGGGACAAGGTGCTTTGGGGGGCTACCCCAAAGCACCCTCCCCATGTTGAAGGCATGTGGCCTGGTACGGTTCAGGAGGGGGGCACTCTCTCGTCCCCCCCTCTTTTCCTGCGGCCTGCCAGGTTGCGTGCTCGGATAAGGGTCTAGTATGGATTTTGGAGGGCCTGGTATGGATTTTAGGGGGACCTCCACGCAATTTTTTTTTAAAATTTTGATTCGGGGTTTCCCTTAATATTCATAACAGACCCAAATGGAGGGGGGGATCCCCTGCGCTTTTTTTCAATTATCTGTATCTATATTGAAGAGACCCAACAAATCATTACAGCCACAATCAGTTTTAAATGACAATTTTTCCTTTTAGAAATGTCATTTTGCTGTGGTACTGTTCTAAACACGGGAAAATGCACCACTTTACAGGCATACTATAGACTACTCCCCGGCACGATATTTAAAGGAATAATTCATTTTTAGTGTTTCACTGTGTTCACAATGTTTCAAAATCACTGCTCCTGAAAAAATGGCTGTTTTTAAAACTTTTTTTTGCATTAATAAATGTCCTCTGGGGCAGGACCCAGGTACCCAAACACTTTTTATGACAATAACTTGCATATAGGCCTTTAAAGTTAGCACTTTTGATTATTCATGTTCGTGTCCCATAGACTTTAACGGTGTTCACATGTTCTGCCAAATTTTTTGCCTGTTCGCACGTTCTGCTGCGAACCAAACAGGAGGGTGTTCAGCTCATCCCTGATAACTATATAGTTCAGTGCACCAGTGGCCCAGAGGGAGCTGACAACCTATTAACATTTTTCCCCTTTCTGCCAAGGTTGCATTTGAATGGTTGCTTCTAATTGCACTAACCTGATAAACATTGCTATTTGATTGTTGATACTGTATTTGGAGTTGATCTATGCTCTTTATGAGAATGTGAAGGCTGATCTAACTACTAATAAGCATATAATACAGAAGTGTTTTTAAAGAATATTGTCTTCTGCTTTGTTATCTCTTATTGCTAGAGGATGTTTGAGCCTAGAGTGTCAGAAAGTTTGAGAGGCTTGCAAGGTTAGGACAAGCGGTCTAAATTTATATATGAGACCTTGCCAGGAAGGAAATTAAATCATCCTCCTTCCTGGAAGGATTTAAAAGAGTAACATAATTAAATGGGCCACAAAGTGGTCAGATTTACTAAAACTTGAGCACACAGAATCTGGTCCAGCCGTTCATAGTAACCAATCAGCTTCCAGGTTTTATTCTCAAAGATTAATTGAACAAACTGAAGTTAGTAGCTGTCAGAGAGCTCCCTTGGACAGATGCGCTGTTGGTGGGCATCGCGGTGCGCGCCGCCGCGGGTGCCGGTGTGTGGGCGCATGCGTGTGTGCGGGGGTGCGCGCCGGCGCGCGCCCGGTGTTTGGCGCCAACCTGCCTATTTAGGCCGTCTGCACAGGGGGCTTGGTGCTGTCCAATCTTCAGCTCCCTGTATCCCTGCACCTGCTTCCTGCTTCCTGTTTCCTGTTGTACCTGATCTCCTGACCACCGGTCTGTCTTTGATTCTCCTTGCTTGCTGCCTGCCACTGATCCCAGACTGTCCTGACTACGAATCTGCCTGCTCCTCTGTACTACGTTGCCCGCCTGCTGCCGACCTCTGCCTGTGACCCGACCTGCCTGCTTCACTCCTGCTCTTCATCCACTGCCTGTGCTTCAGTTGACTGGTGATCTCCATAACCACCTTTACCAGGATCTTCCTGCAGCTAACCCGCCAGGCTCTCATACCATTCTGTGCTCCCGTGCCTCCTGTCCATACTACCAGGGGCCGGGAACCAGATACGTAAGGGAGGCCTCCCCCTGCTACATTGGGCTCACCTGTCTGCTACGTGGAAGTCTGACAGTAGCTGATTGGTTACTACGCACAGCTGCACCAGATTCTGTGTGCACCAGTTTTAGTAAATCTCCCCCATGGTCTCCAGTGGCTCCTCGCTTTGCCTGTTATCACAGGTATAATCCTTCCAAAGTAAAATTCATTGTTCTTGATCTTCATATGAAAAAAAAAGGTGGAGATACTGAACCTTTACATACATGAAGTTATATCAGCTTCACAAATAAAAACAAAAAAATGCAAATCTGCGAAAAAATGTAAATAAACTCTTGGCTTCTATTGCAGAAGGGTTATTGTAATTCACTACCCCTAAATTAAAAAAAACACTATCCAAATAAAGAAAAACATAGCAGATTAGGCAGCTCAATAAGTGCATAGTTGCCAACATTGTAAAAAAATGTATAGGGACACTTTTTTGACTGTAGGCAGTGTCTTGTTATAATTAGGGGGCGGGGCATGTGTTTGTATGCGTGACATAGCAAAAAAACAAAAATGGGCGTGATTTACGTGAAATAGTGGGCGTGGCTTATATGGCGTGGTTCAAATGGGGGGGTGTTTAGAGTCTGAGATGAATGAGAGATGGAGAAAGAAAGGGGAAAGGAGGGAGGGAGGGAGGGAGAGAGAAAGAAAGAAGGAGGGAAGGAGAGAGAAGGAAGGAAAGAGGGATGGAGGGACAGCAGGCCCAGATCCTACACCACAATAGAAATGTGTATTCCAGAGTTTAACAAATCAGCAGATAAAGATACTCCAAACACCTGGTGTTAGCGCTTCAATCAACCCAGCACCATGGTTGTTGTGGTGTCAGGATGATTGAAGTGCATTATTACTATTATTACATTGTGATATAGAATGAAATCATTCAAATCACCATAAACCAGAATCAGTGGGACCCCTGAGCGTGTCACCTGCCACGTCGCCTGCCACCAGATGCCATCAGGTGCCCCCATCAGAGTCCATCCTTGCATCAGGTGCCCCCAGCAGAGTCTGTCCTTACATCAGGTGCCCACAGCAGAGACCATCCTTACATCAGGTGCCCCCAGCAGAGTCCATCCTTACATCAGGTGCCCCCAACTGAGTTTGTCCTTAAATCAGGTGCCCCCAGAAGCAGAGGCCCTCCTTACAGATCTGTGTCCCTGGCAGCGGAGCTCCTCCTTACACCTGGTGTGCCCAGCAGCGGAGCCCTCCTTTACATCTGGTGTCCCCAGCAGCGGAGCCCTTCTTTACATCTGGTGTCCCTGGCAGCGGAGCCCTCCTTTACATCTGGTGTCCCCGGCAGCGGAGCCATCCTTTAAATTTGGTGTCCCCGGCAGTGGAGCACTCCTTTACATCTGGTGTCCCCAGCAGTGGAGCAATCCTTTACATCTGGTGTCCCCAGCAGCGGAGCCCTCCTTTACATCTGTGTCCCTGGCAGTGGAGCCCTCATTCACATCTGGTGTCCTCAACCGTGGAGCCCCCCTTTACATCTGGTGTCCCCCAGCAGCGGAGCCCTCCTTTACATCTGGTGTCCCCCAGCAGCGGAGCCCTCCTTTACATCTGGTGTCCCCCAGCAGCGGAGCCCTCCTTTACATCTGGTGCCCCCCAGCAGCGGAGCCTTCCTTTACATCTAGTGTCCCCCAGCAGCGGAGCCCTCCTTTACATCTGGTGTCCCTGGCAGAGGAGCCCTCCTTTACATATGGTGTCCCCCAGCAGCGGAGCCCTCCTTACAGATCTGTGTCCCCCCAGCAACAGAGCCCTCCTTACTTCAGTGTCCCCAGCAGCTGGCAGCAGCGGAGCCCTCCTTACAGAGCAATCTGTGTCACCAAGCAACTGAGCCCTCCATCCCGGCAGTTCCTGACTTTTTCGTGTGTGTGTTCAGTGGAGAGGGGAGAAGCTGATTGGCTGCCCCTCCCCTCTCCACTGAACACAAAGGGAAATCATCCTCGTAACGGCGGTGATGGCCATCTTTTTGTAGCCCGCAGGGTTTTTTTCCTAAAACTTTCCCGATTTCCCCGAGACAAAGGCAAAATCCCGGGAAATTAATTGGGATGAGCTCCGATTGGGACGAGGGTCCCAAAATCGGGATTGTCCCGGGAAAATCAGGACTGTTGGCAAGTATGCATCAGGTTTCCCCAGCGGAGTGCCTCCTTCCATCGGGCATTCCCAGCAGAGTCCCTCCTTACATCAGGTGTCCCCAGCAGAGTGCCCCCTTACATCAGGTGTCCCCAGTACAGTACCTGTTACATCAGGTGTCCCCAGTGGAGTGCCTCTTACATCAGGTGTCCCTAGCGGTCAGTGTCCCCAGCGGAGTGCCTCTTACATCAGGTGTCCCCAGCAGAGTGCTTCTTAAATCAGTGCCCCCAGTGGAGTGCCTCTTAAATCAGTGCCTCCAGCGGAGTGCCTCTTAAATCAATGCCCCCAGCGGAGTGCCTCTTAAATCGGTGCCCCCAGCGGAGTGCCTCTTAAATCAGTGCCCCCAGCGGAGTGTTGGCTGCAGTCCAGCTACATCTCCTCTCGTTCCTCGTGTTCAGTGGAGAGGGGAGGGGCCGATCCATGCAGCTAACCCCGGCTGGAGAATTGTGAAGAGAGAAGCGAGGAACGAGAGGAGATGTAGCTGAACACAAGGGGAAAGCTCTCGCGCGCCGGCGGCCATTTTGTTGGAGCCAGGATCCAGAACTGCTGCAGAGCCAAACATTCCCGTTTTTCCATGGACAAAAGGCAAAATCCCAAATCGGGACGGCCTCCAATCGGGACGAGGGTCCCAAAATCGGGATCGTCCCAGGAAAAATCGGGACTGTTGGCAACTATGTAAGTGACATTGAGGGGTTGATTTACTAAAGGCAAATAGACAGTGCACTTTGCAAAGTGCAGTTGCACTCTGCATATGCAGTTCCTCCAGAGCTTAGTAAATGAGCAGAGGCTCTGCTGACTTCCATAATCCAATCATGTTCAAGCAAAAATGCATTTTTTCTTTTTATTTTCCTTGCACGTTACTCAGTATTCTTTCCAAAGAAAGCTTTACCTCATTTACTAAGCTCTGGAGCAACTGCACTTGCAGAGTACAACTACACTTTGCAAAGTGCGCAATCTATTTGCCTTTAGTAAATCAACACCTGAGTGTTTCTATTTTGGTGGTAATTTTGCACCTCCATTAATAATAGTCCTCATTTTTACCAATCTTTTTCTGTAGTGACAGAGAAAACAGTGTTATGCTGTGAGACTAAAAAACAAACTTGCTGTTTACTGTATAACAGAATGGTAGCCAGTATCTTAAGTGAAGTAATCATAGCACAGTTTGATAAGGTATGATATCTTTTAGTCCTGTATAATCATAATGAGCAGTGAAATGGAACAACCCAAGCAAATGATTGACTAAACTTTCTAGGAAAAAGGGAGCAGTATGGAGCGTCTGATAAACAGCCATGAAGGGTGGTGCTGGTATTTACAAGAATAGTGCCTTAAAGGGAAACTATCATTTTGTTTTAAATTTTATTATATGTGTTATAATCTGGTCTTTTACAACATTGCTTGTATAAAATCTGTATTTTCTATGTAGAGCATACTGGGTTGTCCGACAATAAAGTCTAGAAGTAGCTACTTACTTCTTGACAGCTTGCAGAAAATTCATACAGGGCACTATAAACAACCAGGAAAGGAGATGTGACCCCCCTCTCTGATTTATCCAGCAGGAGATGAAACAATACTCCGCTCACCCTATGGAAGTAACACACTGCAGAAAACTAGTGCCGCGTACACACGACCGGACTTTACTGCAGACTTTGCCCGGCGGACTTTGATGGACTTTCCGAATGAACAGACTTGCCTACACACGATCAGCCAAAGTCCGACAGATTTGTACGTGATGACGTACGACTGGACTAAAACAAGGAAGTTCATAGCCAGTAGCCAATAGCTTGCCTAGTGTTGGTTTTTGTCCGTCGGACTAGCATACAGACGAGCGGACTTTTCGACCAGACTCGAGTCCGTCGGATAGATTTGAAACATGTTTCAAATTTAAGTCCGTCAAACTTTTGAGAAAAAAAAGTCCGTTTTGTGTGGTGTGTGGAGCCCACACACGATCGAATTGTCCGACGGACTCTGGTACGCCGGAAAAGTTTGCCGGAAAGTCCGCTCGAGTGTACGCAGCATTGCAGTCAGCAGACTCTAGAGCACCACCTGCTAGCAGTAACTGGTAAATATACTATTAGATTGTAAGCTCTCATGAGCAGGGCCCTCCTAACCATCTAGTAATGAACTGTATTGTCACTGTACTGTCCCCATTATACTACTGCACAAACTGTTGGTGCAGTAGTATATATACAGTAAATCCTGAATAATAATAATATTTATGTGCAACTTTACAAACTAAGTGACTAATAAGAAATAAAATATTAACATTTTTTGCTAGAAAATTACTTAGATCCCCAAATATTATATTTTTCTGAAATCAGAGGCCCTGGAGAATAAAATGGTGGGTGTTGCAATTTTTTTATGTCATACGATATTTGCACAGGCGTTTATCAAACACAAATTTTCAGGCAAACTAGACACTTAAAGTGGTTGTAATCCTCTCACATGAACTATGAACAAAGCATATCCCTCTATAGTGTGTGCTTGTCTCAATCCAGAACACTAAGTAAAATTTCTGTCCTGTCTCATTCCTTTGTTAACTGCATGAGTCACTTCTGACAAGTTTTCCTGACACCATGAGAAAAAAGGTCAAGCACTGTTATTTTAACGACACTTGTTTGCAATAAATTTAAAAAAACTTTTATACTATTTGTGGTCGTGCTTGCCTCAACCTGACAGTCTAAACATTCTCACTAAAATCCCATTCTCATTATCTTCTGAGAGTGATTTTCTCTCTCATATTTTCTCTTTTATATTTCACCAAGGGATGTGAATTGTTGATCTGTCCCTAGAAACCGTCCAACATCTTCAATATATTCAACAGAATAGAATACAATTCCATAGATTCCCCTATTACCCCAAGAGCTAACATTTTCTGTAAATGGATTTTCACTGAGTTTTAGGTACCTGATAAGGTTTTGACTTTAATGTGACGTGAGGCTTAGCCACAACATCATTGTAAACAATGTTAGTTTGGCCAGATAATTTTGAGAACACCTTTCAATTTTTCTGTAAGATTTTGTTCACCTCCTGAATATCAGGGCCTCTGACATCCTATTCTAAGGTAAACCTTTCAGTGGTGATACTTTGGGGTTCCTTTCTGCTAAAGCAGCCTCATGAACCTTCCAGGGTAGGGATAAGTTTCATGTATGGTTCGAACATTATGCTAGTTGTTTGGATGTTTGTCTGAACATCACACACTTTGGATGTTTGGCATGGATGAACATGACAGCTTCCGCCTGTCATTGGTTACTAAGGAAGCAGCAGCCACTGCATCCAATATTAGCTTATGTGGAATACATCGACTTATATGCATGTGCTTACTTGGGTTTTATGCTCTACAAGGAATCTACCTCATTTTGTTTTATTTACGTTATGTAAATAGTGTTCATTTTATTATTGTCTGTATTCCCAGGCTGCTCTGGGGTTAGGTAAGGGTTAATGCTCTCGGGTATTCATAACACTGCCCCCCTTGTGGTAGGTTATAAATTCAAGTGATGGCAACCCTGAAGGGTCCTTGGATGGAAATAGCCTTGGGGAACTACTGTACCATCCAAGTTGTTCCTGTTATTTTTGAGTACCCACTTTGACGGGCACCCAGACGAGGTACTGAAGATGGACCTATCATAAGATAGATTTTGTGCTACTTTCTGGAGGTATGATATTGGGCAGCTTGAAGCTAGATTATCTGTGGGCAAAGTGAGGGAGATTATGTATTAAGGTTACTTGGCTGATACACTTAGAAGATTACTTGGAAGATTACTTGGATGATAGAGAATCTCCAGTAAAGTTTGGAAGTTCCTGTTTATTCTGCCTGGTCAGAAGTCTTTTCAAAGGGGTGCATGTGTGGCCTAAGAACAAGGGCTTAGAAAAAGGGGAGAAGAAAAGTTAGAGAACAGGCTGCGTCAATGTCTACGATGCTAGAAAGCTATCCTAATGACAACTGGGTCAGTGTCAGGTGCATAAGCAGCCAGCCAGATGGGAAGCATGGCAACATGGCTTGACAGTGATGGGTGCCCTGGTAGTAAAGGAGCTTGTGAGCTTGTCTCCTTCCCTAGAGATTAGTACCCCTCATACTGGGTCCAAAATGACTGCATGGGGCATCCTGGGAACCCAGCCTGTATTGTCACAAGAGATGAGTGAGGCCTCGGGGTTAATAGAAGCTTGTATAAAGATTAAGAATGGCTTCCTAGTATCCAAGCATAGTGTCAGGCCAAAGTCAGGGGGAGCGAGATGACTGGAATCTGTGCTGGTAGAGTTTGGTGCAAGGTCAGCGTTACCGACTCAGAATTGCTGCATCAATGCGGAGAGAACTAGTGTGAAAGTCCAGAGATTAGAGAGAATATTTGAACTGTGCATGGATCATAAAGTGTTATACCTGTGCACTAGTAGAGTAGCTTCTAAAACAGACTGTTGCCTTAACTCTGTACAAGGGTGACAGTCAGCCTCAGCCTGCAATTCAGGCATTGGCAAACGCTGTTTCCAGGTCCTCATACAGGTGTAGAATTACTTTAGACCATTGGCAAAGACTTTTTTGTTATTTCCATAAGCTATCAACAAACTAGTTTTATCTGTAATACAAATATGTCCCCAGAAGTCACCAATAAGATAAAAAATGTATGCTTCAATAGTTCAAATCTAATGGGCAATATGGACTTTGTAGATTAGCAAGTCATTCTCAATAGCTTGCAAGTTGACACACTGTACATGTCCTTAAACAAAATTTTACAAATTACAGCACTAGGAGTGCTACTTCTCAATCGCCTAATCAGGTGTAAATCATCCCTTCCATTATGAAGACTCACCAGATGGATATATACAGTAAATTGGTTCAACAGGTCAGGAAAAATGCTGCTCAATCTACTGTTTTGTTTCTACTACCCCTAAATGTCTACCCAATATATGTGAATGAGCCAGATCTAGGACCATCCTAGGATGAGACTAGGTTACCACCACCTAGCTGTTCAGCAACTTACTTCCGTTTCTTCTTTATATAACACAGTAAGTCATGGTATACTGCAAAATGGGGGTAAACCAGACTAACATCTGGTTCTGAGGGTACCATATTTATCATCATATATTTTGCCAGGCAACTGCCAAATTAGGATTCCACAACTGTAAACTCTCAGGTACCTCTGTAGGCAGGGGCGGGCAGGCAATTTCCCCCCGAGCTGCCCTGATGCCCCATAAAAAGGCAGGTGTACAAAGGCCATATTTACACTGCCATCGGCTGCCGCTACACTGTACTATAAGTGCTGCGGAGTGGTACAAGTGTACCGAGTGGGCTCTGCCTCCTACATCCGTCCAGCACAGTCACTTCCCTGTCAGGTGGAGTGATGGAGTGATCTCCGCCTGATAGTCCCGGCCTGGCATGACGTAATTCAAAGGCCAGGAAATGGGATGGAAAGGGAAAAGGGAAAGCTGCAGCTGTTGCTGATGCGGCCCACGAGGAGCCAATGAACCAGTAAGTGAGCAGAGGTGAATAGCATAAGATAAGGTACTGTTGTTTAACTGGCTGAAAAGGTTAACTTTGTTTTTTTTTTCTTTTTTTTTGGGGGGGGGGGGGTCTTTATTAATTTACAATGCCATTTGTATTATGCAGCATGGAGGGGGTTAATGTAATGTCACTGAACCCTGATGCATTAGTGACCAGTGGCAATTTTAAGAACCCCTTTGCGCTGCATTAGTGACAGTGGCACCATCAGTGTTAATTAACCCCTATATGCTCCAGCATACCCCTCTTTATGACCAGGCCATTTTTTGCGATACTTTGACAATTACACGGTCATACGACACTGTACCCAAATAAAATTGATGTCCTTTTTTTCCCCACAAATAGCGCTTTCTTTTGGTGGTATTTGATCACCTCTGCAGTTTTAATTTTTTGCACTATAAGCAAAAAAAGACTTAAAATATCAAAACATCAAATTTCTACATCAGTTTAGGCCAATATGCATTCTGCTACATATTTTTGGTAAAAAAATCCCAATAAGCGTATATTGATTGGTTTGCACAAAAGTTATTGTGTCTACAAACTATGGGATAGATTTATGGCATTTTTATTTATTTTTTTTTTACTAGTAATGGCAGCAATCAGTGATCTTTAGTGGGACTGACATTGCAGCAGACAGGTCAGACACTAAGTGACACTTTTGACACTTTTTTGGTAACCAGTGACATTATTACAGTGATCAGTGCCAAAAATATACACTGACACTGTATAAATGACACTGGCAGGGAAGGGGTTAACATCCAGGGCACTCAAAGGGTTTAGTGTGTCTCTAGGAGGTGCTTTCTTACTGTGTGAGGGATGGACTCACTGGCTGAACAGAGAGATCAGTGTTCCTGCTTTGCAGGAACACAAGATCTCACTGTTCATGCCTGACAAGATAGCAATCTGCCTTGTTTACATCGGCAGACCGCCATCCTGTCTCTCTGGGGAGCTATTGCAGGTAACAATCAACACCCCCACTGGCTATTGCACGGAATGATGTACTGGTACAACAATAGAGCCGACCTGCCGCAATATATGTACTGCGGCCAGTCGGGAAGTGGTTATACCAGTAAATTTCACTGTTATATACATAAATATATGTTATATATAAATCTATTCGTTCAATGTTTACTATTGTCATTAGCATTGATTGGCCCTGTTTGTACCATGTGATCACTGTGACCAATCACAGAGATCAAGACAATAGTATACAATGAATAGCATGAATAGAATAGATGCCATTAATTGTGTACAATTAATGACAGTGGCCAGACAGACAGATCATGCCACAGTGCAGCCTGTGGGGCACACGCGAGGCAGGTCCTGGGCAGGGGCGGATCCAAAGTCTAGTCTCGGGAGGGGCACTGCCAGAAAATAAGGCTACTTTCACACTGGGGCGGGCGTCGGCGGTAAAGCGCCGCTATTTGGCCGCTAGCGTGGTGGTTTTATCCCATTTATTTCTACTGAGACACACAGCCACTATATCCCAATATGACATGCTGGTGCGGGTCCTTGAATAAACCCTGCCTGCATTCAGGGATCCACACGCATGACATATTGGAATATAGCGGCTGTGTGTCACAGTAAAAATAAATGGGATGCTGGCATTGGGATGCATGTAACACTTTATGCATCCCCAAGCCAGTAAAAGACAGCCCTGCATGTTAGACGCATGTCTGTAGCATAAAAAGGGGTTAATTAACATTGATAGTGCCACTGTCATTAATGCTGCACAGAGGGGTTAATTGCCATTGGTCAGTAATACTTCAGTGAGTACATTAACCCCTCCATGTGCCATATTGCAATTACCATTGTAAATTATTTAACCCCCCTCCCCTCCCCCAAAGCGTTAACCTCTTCACAAGGTGTTAACTCATTAACATAAGAATGCCCACCATAGCTAATTAACATAACAATGCCCGCCGTAGCTAATTAACATGACAATTCCTTAGCTAAGTGCTTACTCACTTGCAGTGCACTGAGCTCTGGCTACAGGTCCATCTTGTCTTCAATCCTGCCGCCTCTGAATCGTGACGTCACACCAGCCGGGACTAGGAAGCTCCTGTCGGGTGGAGATCACTCCGCCTGACAGGGAAGTGAAGTGACACTCGCACCGCTGTGCTGCAAATCTGCCAGTGTGTAGCAGTGGCCCCGGTGTCACATCACTTCCAGACCCCCATAGTGATGCCACTGGCCCCCTCTAACTGAACTGATGGGCCCAGGGAATATAATTTAGGCCACCTGGGACTTTGGGAGAGCCAGGGAAAGCAGTAATAAAGTCCCTGCAGCTGCATTTAGAAGCCTTGTAACGCAAATCTGGTGAGGTGGCAGAGGGAGAAAGCCTTGGAGTCAGTACTATTTTCGGGGGGGGGGGGGGGGGCAATTGCCCCGTTGCCCCCCCCCCCTGGATCCGCCCCTGGTCCTGGGGAGGTGGGGGTCAGGAGGAGGCAGGGAAAAGGGAGAGTGGTAGGGGGGCCAAGTCGCTTCACCATGGGCCTCTAGGTTGTACTTGCCCCCTGAGCCACAATTTGCCAGTCCTCCCCTGTCTGTAGGGTTGTCAAAATCTCAAGATTAGGCAAAATAGTGACATAATTCACTTCAGACACATATGCAGAACTGGTTAACAGTTTTTCCCCCACAGTTCCCAAAACAGAGAAAAAACACAGCCCAGTATTACAATGTGTAGCAAGTTCTTAACCATACTGTGGTTCCACTAGGTGTCTTCACACATGTAAACAGAACCTTATCCCTGAATCAGAATTGGTCTATTTTTTCTATTTGCACAGGTTCAACAGAAAAAACAGAAACAAGGAATAGCTACTGAGAACAGAACATGAGCGTAAAGTTCACCTGTGTGTGCCCAGATTATAGACATGGATTATTTACACATTTTTAACAAGCAGTATAACAGCTTTAAAACAAGCCATCCCTGACCTCACTGTGAAATAATTAAAGTGTTTGTTAATGTAAAAAAAAAAATTCTACAGTTCCCTCTGATATATAACAGTAAGCTCCCCAGTGCATGTCATTTATAAAAATATCCTGTATAATAGTTTACTTCAGAGCGCCGTTCGGCGCTCAGCTGACTGCCCGCAGAGGCAACTATAGAAGGAAAAGACTGATTTTTTTTTAGAGCAGGAGAAGATCAGGGTGCTGTCAGGCATAGAGGGGAGGAGGGAGAAAAGGGGGGAGAGCACACAGGAGACACAGAGCAGGCTGCGGATGACGGAGGCACGTTCTGATGACTCCAGTGTCAGAGCTCTCCAGCCCTGATACATCGGAGTCAGCGCAGAGAGGGGAGTGTAGAAACTGGCAGGATCAGCCAGGTTTTTTAGGTGATACAGGAGGCCAAATGATACAGCACAAGAACTGTGCTGTATAACATGCTTTAAGGGAACAGGATCTGTTTTTTGTTTTTTTTGGGTTAACAAACACTTTAATCCTTCGTCACAACAAAGTCAGGTTTTCCAACAAACTTTAGCACACTGTATTTTTTTACATTAGAGGGCTGCCAGCCAAGTTTCTGCTGCCAATGCAAATACTGGGAGATGAGCTGGGATTTTGTGACCTTTGAAGATGAATTTCTACACAATGCCTTCAAATACGGAGGTTAGTGAGGAGCTTTTTTTTCTTGTTGACAATATGTAAGTATGGGGTAGATTTACTAAAACTGGAGCATGCATAATCTGGTTCAGCTGTGCCTGGTATCCAATCAGCTTCTAACTTCAGCTTGTTCAATTAAAGTTGTAGTAAAGCTCGCTTGGAGATTTTTATGTACAGTTAAGCCCTTTAATATAGCTTACCTGTAGGTAAAATAAATATCTCCTAAATGTGCACCATTTAGGAGATATTCAGCCTGGATCTAGCAAGTTACGTCAGTGGCGCATGCACTCTGAAGGTCCGATATTCTGCGCCAGACCTTCAGAGCTTTGTGGCAGAAGTGAGGCCTCCTGCATGCATGCTCAAGAGAACATCATCGTGGCTACGGTCACACAGCCGGAGTGCTCGAACGCGAAAGAAAGACCAGGGGAAGATGTCAGCCCTCTCAATGGTGACAGCACAGCGCTAGAGGGCTTTGCTTCAAGGTAAGTATTTCATAATGTGCTAGTATGCGATGCATACTAGCACATTATGCAATTGCCGTACAGGTGTTTTTGTTTTTTGTTTTTTTAAACAGCTACGGTTTACTACTGCTTTAAGCTATGGCAATAAAAAAATGAAAGCTGAATGATTTCTATGCAGAGCTGCATCAGATTTTGCACTCTCCAATTTTAGTAATCAATCCCCATGTGTCACACAAGAAAAGCATCAATGTATGGTACCTCTCCAATCCACAACAAAGCAATCTAAGTGTTTACAGTGTGCTCAGTAACATTAGTGCAACTCCATATTAGGTTATGTAGAATTTACAAAAAAATCTAAAATGTGTAATCACTGTAAATATCCTCGTTCCCTTTGTAAATAGGACACAGCATGAATCTCTCCCTCTTCGCTTATTTGTGGTGTTGCATCTTTATTTTACAATGTGTTGTTAGCAGATCTGATTGAACATTCCTATACTGGAAAGCAAAAACCCAGGGCAGCTGAAAATGCATCTAGAATGCACTGTATTTAGCAGCTAAATATAACTTCCGATCCAGACCAGGCTTTCAGCATATCCTTTCTGGATTACAGCCATTTTCTAAGAGTATTTCCAAGAAAGCATTTGATGGACTTGGCAAAACTATTCCTGGAAATGTTCAATAGGTCATCTTCTGGAAAAGAGCGTTGACTGATAGAAATGAACAGATCCTGTTCTTTCTGCTGCATACCAGTCACAGACTTTATCAGGACTCAAAGTCCTCAGGTGAAATACTGTAAATGTTAGATTTTATTTAAAAAAAAAAAAATTATCTGCAACAAGCTGGCCTGAGCTCTAATCTCACATTCTTGGAGTCTCATTTCCTTCCTGGAGACAACAAGCCAACTTTTTTGTTGGCTGCACAGTTCATGCTTGTGTAAAAAATGCAGAGGATACTGGACTGTAAACTAAGCTCATTAACTCTCTTCAGGATACTGTTGAGCAAGCTGGCAGGAAATACACTATCTCATGTAAACATTTAAAAACATGAACTTGATGTTCAAATTCCTGAGTGCCTCATCTGTGGTTGAACTAGCATAATATCGTAATACTAAGAATAATTTGAAGCTTAAGTTGCCCATCATGCCACATTTTCATTTAATGAATGTAACCGCACCAGCAATTGTGTCAGATTTGAGAAATATGGCAGGATTTGGTGTGCAATAAAACAAATCATTGGTTCATATTTACTAACAGTAAAGTTAATCTAAAGAGTTTTGTATATAGTTCCTTTTTTTATTATGTTAAAAACAAAAATACAGTTTAAAAAAATTATTTTATAATTTTTTATAGTCAAGTACATATGCAATATTGCATATAAATATTTCGTAGTTTCAGATATAGCCAGCAGGTCACTTCTTACATTTTTAACTGTGCGCTTAACTGGGCTGTTTACAAAACCCAGTAGCTCAAGTTCAAATTTACACGCACAAGTAAATAAGTCAGGGCAGTGACTCATCATGCTCCCAACCCCTATCATGTTTTCTCTGTTCAGACAGAACCTATAGAATTTCAATCATGGATCAAACAGTAGTTTTTCTTATTTTACTTTCATTTTCCAACATCTGCATTGTCATAGCAATAAAAACAAAAGTTATTTTAGGAAATCTAATCAAAGCTTACTTTGCAGCTTCTACTTTGCTCATTACTTTCAATTTCTAAGGACTAAATATCCCATGGTATTTTGCTGCCTGCAAGAAGTTATTCCTGTACTGACTCCACCTCCTGAAATACCCCATCTTATCACCTATGTAGTGCAGAAGGCAAGCACCAAAAAGTTTAATTTTGGTCTCATCTGACAAGAGCACCTTCTTCCACATGTTTGCTGTGTCCCCCACATGGCTTCTCACAAACTGCAAGTGGGACTTCTTATGGCTTTCTTTCAACAATGGCTTTCTTCTTGCCACTCTTTCAGAAAGGCCAGATTTGTGGAGTGCATGACTAATAGTTGTCCTGTGGACAGATTCTCCCACCTGAGCTGTAGATCTCTGCAGCTCCTCAAGAGTTACCATGGGCCACTTGGCTGCTTCTCTGATCAACCACCTCAATACAAGACCCTTACACCCCCTTCCTGCCCAGGACATTTTTCAGCTTTCAGCGCTGTCACATTTTGAATGACAATTGCACGGTCATGCTACACTGTAATCATGTGAAATTTTTACAATTTTCTTCACACAAATAGAGCTTTCTTTTGGTGGTATTTAATCACTCCTGGGTTTTTTATTTTTTCCTATAAAAAAAAAATACCAAAAATGTTGAAAAAAAAAAGTTTTTCTTAGTTTCTGTCAGTAAATTTTGTAAATAAGTAATTTTTCTCCTTCACAGATGGGCGCTGATGAGGCAGCACTGATGGGCACTGATAGGCTGCACTGATGGGCACTGATGAGGCGGCACTTATGGGCACTGATGAGGAGGCACGGATATGCCGCACTTATGGGCACTGATAAGGTGGCACTGATATGTGACACTGATGAGCACTGATAGGCGGCACTGATGGGTGGCACTGGTGGGCACTGGGCACAGATAGGCGGCACTGGTGGGCACGGATAGGAGGCACTGATAAGCGGCACTGATGGGCATTGATGGGTGGCATTGATGATTAGCAGTGATGAGCACTGATGGGCAGCAGTGATGGGCATTGATGGGCAGCACTGATAGCCAGCACTGACTGGCATTCCTAATAACCACTGATTGCTGGCACTTGTGGGCACTGATTGCTGGCAATTGTGGGCACAGATTGGCACTGATTGCTGGCATTGGTTGGCACACAGTTCTGGCACTGGTGGCACTTAATTGAAATCAGGGCACTGATGATCAGTGCCCTGATTACATTCCTAGATGTCCTCTGTGAGGAGATGCCGCTGATCGGCTCTCCTCTCCTCACACTCTGTCGGTGTGAGATGATGAGCACCGATTACCGGCATCTCCGTGTTTACATGTGACCGGCTGTGATTGGACACAGCCAATCACATGGTTAAAGAGTCGCAGCCGTGGCTCTTTACACAGATCAGGGTCGTGCCGTGTCCTAGCAACACGACAAGGCCACGATAGATGCACTGCACGCCCCCGGGAGCGGTCGTTCTGGGTGGCCGTCATATGATGTCCACCCAGAAGGAGAAATGCGCCACCCAGCCGTCATTTGATGGCCAGCGGGCGGGAAGAGGTTAATGCTTTCCTTGCCCGGCCTGTGAGTTTAGGTGGATGGCCTTGTCTTGATAGGTTTGCAGTTGTGCCATATTCTTTCCATTTTAGGATGATGGATTGAACAGTGCTTTGTGGGATGTTCAAAGCTTAGGATGTTTTTTTAAAACCTAACCTGAACCTAACCTAACTCTAACCCTTTTTAAAAAAAAAAATTGAAAACCATTTATCATTTTCCTTCCACTTTACAATTATGTGCCATTTTTTGTTGTTCTATCTCATAAAACTCCAATAAAATACATTGAAGTATTTGGTTGTAACATGACAAAATGTGGAAAATATCAAGGGGTGTGAATACTTTTTAAAGGCACTGTACATTTTTGGTATGGGGTTTAATACTGTTTTAAGATTAACAGGAGTAGGCTAGAAATAACTGAAATACAATGTGACCCACACTGCACACATGGCTGATCCCCTGGTTGACAGTCAGTGATGATTGGTGTGGCGGGGGGGACAGTTGCAAGCACCGATCTCTCTGTATAGCCTTCAGTATAGCAGCTGACAGCTGCTTCTCCTCCTCTCCCTCCCACAGCTGTCAGCTGAAATGCCATACAGGGAGATCTGTGCTTGTAGCTGTCCCTCCCGCTGTATCGATCATCCCGACTGTCCCCGTGTCCTCCATCGGGCTCTGGCCCCCCTCCGTGTCTTCCTCCTCCAAGCTCCGGACCCCTCTGCTCCAGGCCCCCCTCCGTGTTCTCCTCCTCCTTTGGCCCCATGTCATGCTCCTCCTCCACTGCCCCCTCGCCCCCCCCTGTATCCGGCTTCCCTTCTCTCCCCTCCCACCAGCTGCTGTCGGGGGATGTGTCAGGATGGAGAGCGGAGGAAAGAATCAGTAAATATGTGATTTACCTGCCCCTTTATTTTCTGAATTGGACACACTGAGCGATTGCTACCGATCACTCCTGTGTCCTGTGTTAACTGAGCAGAATAACCCGTGTTTACTCTGCTTCAGTTTATGAATGGGCGGGAGCCTCTGTCTCCTGTCCATTCATCTTCAATGCTGAGAAAAGGACTGGAGAATCTTGGTCCTCAGTCTCTTTCTCCATGTCAAAAAAGCAGATGTCAGGGGTCTGTACGTCCCTGATATGGCAACAGTACTGTCCTTAATTTGAGAACAAGAGGGGGCAATTTGTTCAATATTGGGTGTCCAATTAAGTTGCACATGAAGCATCAGTGCATGAGAGGGGAGCCTGTTAGCCTTTTCATGGGGTCTTAAACCCAGGAGGCATTTACTGGGCTTCCTGAGAGACCTGGAGCAGTCAGCTACAGCTTGATCACAGTGCTGGGAGTGAGCAATTAAGCACACTCCAGGCACAAAACAGCGACACTTGCCATATGTATATGTGGTGCCATGGCATAAAGCCCACCACCGTGCCACTACATATATGCTTTCAGTCGGTCAGTGGTAACGGGTTATAGTGTATGTAAAGGAAACATTTTTTGTCTATAGGTTTATTTTAATTTACTTATTTACAGTTTTTGCAAATATTTTTGATTAATATTTACCATGAATACAGTCTAAAGTGGTTGTAAAGACAGAAGTTTTTTTTTTAATCTTTATGCATTCTATGCATAAAGATAAAAAGCCTTCTGTGTGCAGCAGCCCCCCTAATACTTACCTGAGCTCCCTCCAATCCAGCAATGTTGCACGAGAGACTCAGCTGTCTGGGACACTCCCTCCTCATTGGCTGAGACAGCAGCGAAATGCCATTGGCTCTCACTGCTGTTAATCAAAGTCAGTGAGCCAATGGGGAGAGAGAGGGGGTGGGGCCGGGCCCTGGTTCAGTGTCTGAATGGATACAGGGAGCTGTGGCTCGGCTCGGGTACCCCCATAGCAAACTGCTTGCTGTGGGGGCACTCAACAGGAGGGAGAGGCCAGGAGTGCCAAAGAGGGACCTGAGAAGAGGAGGATCTGGGCTGCTCTGTGCAAATCCACTACACAGAGTAGGTAAGTATGACATGTTTTAATTTTAAAACAAAAAAAAATAGACTTTAGTATCACTTTAATCTTTTACATTTAGTATGAATTTTGGAAGCCATGTTGTATTTGTGTGTGCCAATAATATTTTTAGTATTTTTATAATTGAAAATATAGTTTTCATAAACATTTGAACTATTATTTTTTAACATTTTTTTTCTAGGCTTCTTGTGCTTTCAGAAAATATGGTTTGTGGGGTCTCTTACTAACTTTCAAAGCTGTGAGTAAAAAAATAATGTAAAATGGCACAAATGATCTGGTCACCTCAGGTGAAAAATAGGGGTGCTGGGCCCTTTCATACTTACTCCATAAAGAGTTCTTATTCCTAAAGTAGAATTATGGACTCTATCAAAATATGTGCTGCAGCACCTAATTAATGGTGAATCTGCAATTACAGTTTTCTCTTAGTACTTCTGCAAAGCTCTACAAATACTCATTGAGCCTGCAGTAAAATCCACCTAATGCAGCTTCTTGTGCTGGGCAACAGTGCTGCATTGCTCCTGAATTTAGAGCAGAGTTGTCATTCCCATGTAGGCTGTACCTGCTTGCACTGTATTAGGTTTAGGGATGAGCCAAACACCCCCCTGTTCGGTTCGCACCAGAACTTGCGAACAGGCAAAAAATTTGTTCGAACACCGTTAAAGTCTATGGGACACGAACATGAATAATCAAAAGTGCTAATTTTAAAGGCTTATATGCAAGTTATTGTCATAAAAAGTGTTTGGAGACCCGGGTCCCACCCCAAGGGACATGGATCAATGCAAAAAAAAGTTTTAAAAAACGGCAGTTTTTTCAGGAGCAGTGATTTTAATAATGCTTAAAGTGAAACAATAAAAGTGTAATATCCCTTTAAATTTCGTACCTGGGGGGTGTCTATAGTATGCCTGTAAAGGGGTGCATGTTTCCCGTGTTTAGAACAGTCTGACAGCAAAATGACATTTCAAAGGAAAAAAGTCATTTAAAACTACTCGCGGCTATTAATGAATTGCCGGTCCGACAATACACATAAAAGTTCATTGATAAAAATGGCATGGGAATTCCCCACAGGGGAACCCCGAACCAAAATTAAAAAAAAAAAAAAAGACGTGGGGTCCCCCTAAATTCCATACCAGGCCCTTCAGGTCTGGTATGGGTATTAAGGGGAACCCCGGCCAAAATTAAAAAAACTAAATGGCGTGGGGTCCCCCTCAGTTGAATTCAGAGCAGAGCAAGATGAATTCTGATTTAATTTTTATTAGTTTGCACTTAAAATAACACTAAACTCACATTTTTCATAAAATAAAATAAATGCAATATGTTTAAATATAAGTAGACATGCTTTTATAAATTTGGGACTGGATGCACACTTCAAACGGGTGGGAATACAATTCACCATTGATTTTTTTAAAAAATAATGAGCTGTTTCCTCCAGGGATGGAGGAAGTGGGGGGCAACTGGATTATAAACAACAAGACACAAGTTAAACACATTATGAAGAAAGGGAAAATAAGCACGTATGAGCACATAAACACATATAGAGAGCTAATGAGGCTTGACCGATGGCGGTATACACAACTATCGCACTTTGTTAAAAGCCTCCCGGCTCCGATACGGGAGGAGAACAATCTTTTGCCAATAGAGAAGTTATTTAATAATAATAAGCTGAAAGGTTACATTTCGGCCATATATAAAATACTACTGAGTGCGGAGGAGTTGGAAATGCCACCATTCGTTAAGAAATGGGAGATAGACCTTGGGGTATCATTAGATGAAAACGCAAAGGGCAACATACTAAAAGCCACACACAGAACGGCTTCTGACATAAAAACAATAGAGTCAAACTATAAATGCCTATCCAGATGGTACGCCACGCCCGTACAGATTAATAAATATCAACCAGATAGGTCCCCTAATTGCTGGAGGGGATGTGGGATGCCGGGATCCATGGCTCATATTTGGTGGAGCTGCCCAGTGGTCAAAAAATTCTGGGTAAAAGTAATCCAAATAATTAAAACGATCACGGGCAGATCAGTACCATGTGACCCATGGATTTGTTTGTTCCACAGTGCGGAAGGAGGTAAGAGGGAGTACAATATGTCTTTAATTCCATTACTATTAAACACCGCAAAAAGTGAAATCCCCAAGAATTGGCAAAACACAGAAGGTCCTAATGTCAGGGACTGGCTGCTTAAAATACAGGGACTGTATATTTTAGAGAAAGGGGATATAGAGGGGCTTCTTAGAGATGATGCATCGAGGAGAGGTAGATGGGCAATGTGGTTGACCTTTAGGAATTCTCTTTCATATGCCGAATTAGTCTCGAAGTGAGCTGTCCCAAGGGGGTATCCATTAACCACATCGGAGTAAGGGAAAAGGAAATAGAGGTCTGCTGGGGGGGGAAGGGTGGAGGGGTTTGGGGTTAGGGGGGGTGGGTTGGGAGGGGTTACTGAGAGAGGATGTTGAGATCATGGAATGTCTTTGTTAATTTTATTACTGTATATGTTGTAGCCTCGGCGACTCTCTCAGGTTTTGTATGGTCTGTGAAAAATTTAAATAAAGATTAAAAAAAAAAAAAAGACATGCTTTATCGCACACTTTTCTCAGGTTTCCTGCTCTACGGTGGCTACATTCATTCTCTATGCCCCCCTTTTGTATGTGAACATAGCCACCCTTTTCTACTCACCCCCAAGATGGATTACACATCTACGTACAGATGCATTGAGTGCTATGGGAATTGTAGTATGCATAGTGTGGAGCATGTGGCCAGAAATAACGGCACTGCTCGCTCTACACTAGTAGCTATGAGTTGCATCAGCGGAGAATTGAAAGAGTGCACAGGACAAAAAAGAGGTTTGAACACAACAGTAGTAGATTTTTTTTTTAAATACTTGATATTTTAGAATTGATGTAAAATAATGTGGGTTTATTGTCACTTTAAGAATTAACAATTACAGAGAACTCTTTATTTGTTAAAATAAGTAACGGTGATAGCTAAATAGGTTCTAGGGTCCTGGTAGCAGCATTTAGTTGCATGTTCTCTTTCATGTAAGCATGGTTTTCCTCTCAGTCCAAAAATGTATAAAATAACCACCACTCAAATTGGCCCTGTGAATGGTTTCAATGTGGGTTCTATCTGCTATTGTAATAATATGCATGGTTTCAAATGAACACCGGAGTCATAAGCAATAATATATCCCAGTCCACGTAAATTGCCAAATGGTCATCTTAGTTTTATGACCTATTTATTGTAATTGTCATGGGACTCATTAGAATAGCTTCTCTAGTAGGCTGATATTTTACAGAAGGGGGACATTGCAAGGGCAGAATTGTGAACAGCTGTAAAGTTTAGGTTTTAAGCAACATTTTAGTTGTCATACTTGTCATTCTGAGCTGTCTGTTTTTTAGATAGGGCTTGTGAAACAAAATGACTACATGTATAACAGAAAATGTATTTAGTACCGCATTTAAAATTATGTTTTTGCAAAGAGTAATAACCTGCAACAAATCAATATCCGGTTTCAGAACACTGGTAAGAGATTGATTGCTCACAATGAATTTTACACAATGTAAAGGTCTCAACTGAATTGTATTAGGCTTAATAGGCTTCCACTAAAGTATCTTAACAATCATGCTGGATTATCCATTCTGAGGAACTGTCAACACAGTTAGTTTAAAGAGACAAAAGCCAGTGAATGTACATTGGCGTAATAATGATCTAGTTGGTGGCTGCTTAGGCAGATCTATTCTGGGCATGAAAATCCATCACTCTATTAACTGCTGTCAACAACATGGTGTTACCTGGAGTCAGTGTCAATGCCATAACAGAATATGTACTTTTATTATCCAATAAAAATGATTTAGCAAACAATGTAGTTGCTTGAACAGCCTGTTGTTCATGACCCTAATTTATCTGAATGTCTGGAAAGCAGGTTGTAGCAGGTTATATACCTGATAACACAGAATGGCTGTATTGTTGTAATGATTTGGGTATCAGAAATCACTTTAGTAGCCAGCTTCTCCTGAAAGGAAATATATATATATATATATATATATATATATATATATACAGTGGGGACGGAAAGTATTCAGACCCCCTTACATTTTTCACTCTTTGTTATATTGCAGCCATTTGCTAAAATCATTTACGTTAATTTTTTTCCTCATTAATGTACACACAGCACCACATAGCGACAGAAAAACACAGAATTGTTGAAATTTTTGCAGATTTATTAAAAAAGAAAAACTGAAATATCACATGGTCCTAAGTATTCCGACCCTTTGCTCAGTATTTAGTAGAAGCACCCTTTTGATCTAATACAGCCATGAGTCTTTTGGGGAAAGATGCAACAAGTTTTTCACACCTGGATTTGGAGATCCTCTGCCATTCCTCCTTGCAGATCCTCTCCAGTTCTGTCAGTTTGGATGGTAAACGTTGGTGGACAGCCATTTTTAGGTCTCTCCAGAGATGCTCAATTGGGTTTAAGTCAGGGCTCTGGCTGGGCCATTCAAGAACAGTCACGGAGTTGTTGTGAAGCCACTCCTTCGTTATTTTAGCTGTGTGCTTAGGGTCATTGTCTTGTTGGAAGGTAAACCTTCGGCTCAGTCTGAGGTCCTGAGCACTCTGGAGAAGGTTTTCGTCCAGGATATCCCTGTACTTGGCCGCATTCATCTTTTCCTCGATTGCAACCAGTCGTTCTGTCCCTGCAGCTGAAAAACACCCCCACAGCATGATGCTGTGACCACCATGCTTCACTGTTGGGACTGTATTGGACAGGTGATGAGCAGTGCCTGTTTTTCTCCACACATACCACTTAGAATTAAGGCCAAAAAGTTCTAAAAGAGAATCTTATTTCTCACCATCTTGGAGTCCTTCAGGTGTTTTTTTAGCAAACTCCATGCAGGCTTTCATGTGTCTTGCACTGAGGAGAGGCTTCCGTCGGGCCACTCTGCAATAAAGCCCAGACTGGTGGAAGGCTGCAGTGATGGTTGACTTTCTACAACTTTCTCCCATCTCCCGAATGCATCTCTGGAGCTCAGCCACAGTGATCATTGGGTTCTTCTTTACATCTCTCACCAAGGCTCTTCTCCCCCGATAGCTCAGTTTGGCCAGACGGCCAACTCTAGGAAGGGTTATGGTCGTCCCAAACGTCTTCCATTTAAAGGATTATGGAGGCCACTGTGCTCTTAGGAACCTTAAGTGCAGCAGAAATGTTTTTGTAACCTTGGCCAGATCTGTGCTTTGCCACAATTCTGTCTCTGAGCTCTTCAGGTAGTTCCTTTGACCTCATGATTCTCATTTGCTCTGGCATGCACTGTGAGCTGTTAGGTCTTATATAGACAGGTGTGTGGCTTTCCTAATCAAGTCAAATCAGTATAATCAAACACAGCTGGACTCAAATGAAGGTGTAGAACCATCTCAAGGATGATCAGAAGAAATGGACAGCACCTGAGTTAAATATATGAGTGTCACAGCAAAGGGTCTGAATACTTAGGACCATGTGATATTTCAGTTTTTCTTTTTTAATAAATCTGCTAAAATGTCAACAATTCTGTGTTTTTCTGTCAATATGGGGTGCTGTGTGTACATTATTGTGGGAAAAAAACTAACTTAAATGATTTTAGAAAACGGCTGCTATATAACAAAGAGTGAAAAATTTAAGGAGGTCTGAGTACTTTCTGTCCCCACTGTATATATATATATATATACACACAGTATCTCACAAAAGTGAGTACACCTCTCAGAGTTTTGTAAATATTTTATTATATCTTTTCATGTGACAACACTGAAGAAATTACACTTTTAATGTCTAAACCGCTGGCAACAAAAAAGAGTACACCCCTAAGTGAAAATGTCCAAATTGGGCCCAATTAGCCATTTTCTCTCCCCGGTGTAATATGATTCATTAGTGTTACAAGGTCTCAGATGTGAAAGGGGAGCAGGTGTGTTAAATTTGGTGTTATCACTCTCACTCTCTCATACTGGTCACTGGAAGTTCAACATGACACCCCATGGCAAAGAACTCTGAGGATCTGAAAAAAAGAATTGTTGCTCTATATAAAGATGGCATAGGCTATAAGAAGATTTCCAAGACCCTAAAACTGAGCTGCAGCACGGTGGCCAAGACCATAGAGCGGTTTAATGGGACAGGTTCCACTTAGAACAGGCCTCGCCATGGTCGACCAAAGAAGTTGAGTGCACATGCTTAGCATCATATCCAGAGGTTGTTTTTGGGAAATAGATGTATGAGTGCTGCCAGCTTTTGCTGTAGAGATGGTTCAGATGGTGTCAACCAGGTGAGGAGTACAAAGACAAGTGTGTCTTGCCTACAGTCAAGCATGGTGGTGGGAGTGCCATTGTCTGGGGCTGCATGAGTGCTGCCGACACTCTGGAGCTACAGTTCATTGAGGGAACCATGAATGCCAATATGTACTGTGACGTACTGAAGCAGAGCATGATCCCCTTCCTTTGGATACTGGGCCCCAGGGCAGTATTCCAACATGATAATGACCCCAAGCACACCTCCAAGACGACCACTGCCTTGCTAAAGAAGCTAAGGGTAAAGGTGATGGACTGGCCAAGCATGTCTCCAGACCTAAACCCTATTGAGCTTTTGTGGGGCATCCTCAAATGTTGGCATCCTCAAACGGAAGGTGGAGGAGCGCAAGGTCTCAAACATCCACTAGCTCCGTGATGTCGTCATGGAGGAGTGGAAGAGGACTCCAGTGGCAACCTGTGAAGCTCTGGTAAACTCCATGCCCAAGATGGTTAAGGCAGTGCTGGAAAATAATGGTGGCCACACAAAATATTGACACTTTGGGCCCAGTTTTGACATTTTTACTTAGGGGTGTACTCACTTTTGTTGCCAGTGGTTTAGACATTAATGTCTGTGTGTTGAGTTATTTTGTGGGGACAGCAAATGCACACTGTCATACAAGCTGTACACTCACTAATTTACATTGTAGCAAAGTGTCATATGAAAAGGTATAAAATATTTACAAAAATTTGAGGAGTCTACTAACTTTTGTGAGATATTGTGTGTATATATATATATATATATATATATATATATAGTAACATTAGGGGGTTGTTTAGCTCTTGTAGTAGATGCCTTTGCCAGTGATTCCAAACCAGTCAGGAACTGTATTTTAGGGCATGGTAGCCCATTTTTATTAGAAAGGCAAATAAAAGTCCATAAGATAACAGTTTCCCACGCAGGGGTTCTTCTCCAGCAAATACACACAACAGAAAATGCTAGCCCACCTGGCTCTCCGTAGCAGTACTCCTGCTCTTTATCCTGGTCACACAGACCACTGGATCCTACAGTGTGGGCGGCTTTCCTTTAGCGCCCACAGCTCCGCTCTCCCCTAGTCCGCAGGCCGTTTCACTGCCTCTTGCAGTCACACATGTTCTGGCTGCCTCCTGCAGCCCCTCTGACTCCTGGAGACCTCCTGTCTCTTGGTGTGGAGCAGTCTCCAACTGGGAGCCCTGAGGTATTCCCATAAACTCATTATAAGGGCTGTGCTCACATGAGCACATACCCTGCTTTTTATCTGCAAAATCTGGACACAGGGTTGGAGATCCCGTCCCACCCAAGACACTGTGGAATCTCCAAACTACAGAGCCCCATGATGAAATACCAAAACCTGGAGAAAGCTGTGAAAGCAGTTTTCTCCAGTCCACATCTATGCCCTGCAGTCTTGCACGAAGCAAATGTGCACACCTTGTGTCCCCCAAACTACCATTTTTACCATGACAGCATCTCCTACTGTCACAATATATATATATGTATATATATTTATATACTGTGCAAAAGGTTCAGAAATAGAAGTGTTAACAGTTTATTTTTATCAATTACCAAAATGGAAAGTAAATGAACAGAAGAGAAAGCCAAATCAAATCAAAAGTTGGTGTGACCATCCTTCAAAACAGCATCAATTCTTCTAGGTACACTTGCACACAGTTTTTGAAGGAACTCGGCAGGTAGGTGGTTCCAAACATCTCAGGGAACTTACCACAAGTTTTCTGTGGATGTAGGTTGCCTCAAATCCTTCTGTCTCTTCATGTAATCCCAGACAGACTCCATGATGTTGAGATCAGGGCTCTGTAGGGACCAAACAATCACTTCCAGGACTCCTTGTTCTTCTTTACATTAAAGATAGTTCTTAATGACATTGGCTGCATGTTTGGGATAATTGTCCTGCTGCAGAATACATTTAGGGCCAATCACACACCTCTCTGTTAGTATGGCATGATGGATAAGTATCTGCCTGTATTTCTTCACTGTTGCTTGCAGACACTCATTATTGTACCTCTCTCCAGCCCTTCAGCGAACAACTGCCTTTTGCTACATCCAAATATTTACAATTTTGACTCATCAGTGAACTCAGAGAACTTTTTGCCATTTTTCTGCACCCCAGTTCCTATATTTTTGTGCATAGTTTAGCCACTTAGCCTTGTTTCCATGTCTTATATACATAAACACACACAACAATAATATACAAAGCAAAGGATCTCCAAAGCACCATGGGGTTCCTAGAACGAGAGAATAGCAGTAGCTATCTCTTTTCAGGCATGACATCTCTTACTAAAAGCTCAGACGTTGCTGTACAAAGGGAGGAGGAGGGCATCTGTCACTGTTCTGCTGTGGGCATGCAAGCATTAATAAAAAGATATGTCAGGCTGGTGGTCTTGAGTTAATATTCTTTGCCATTCTGACATTGCTCAGTGTGGGATCTGCAGTAAGTGATATAAGACAGGTATTATATACGTAACTACCTGCCTTCCCTTCAGACTTGCAGTCACAGCATCTGGCAAAGGGAAGTATTCCAGTACCATCTTAATATGTCAGATGTCGTGTGACCATATGCAGAAAGACACAAATGAAGTTACGCTGGAAGATGTGAAAAGGTGTGTAATAAAAAAAAAATCATACTCCTGAGGATACCAATTTTTTTTTTTAACCACACCCTTGCAGCATCAGGGCACACATAGCTACATTATCTTTAACCTACAGCAATCTGTTTCTATCAGGAATGAGCCAGTTGGTTGTGTTTGCCCCCCTCCCTCCCCAGGCTAAAGCCGCGTACACACGAGCGGAATGTCCGACAGAAAAAGTCAGACGGAAGCTTTTCATCGTCTATTCCTATCGTGTGTATGCCTCATCGGACTTTTTTTTTTTCGAAAATTCTGACGGACCTAGAAATGGAACATGTTCTAAATATTTTCGAGGGAACCAATTCCTATCGGGAAAACCGCTCATCTGTATGCTGTTCCGACGGACCAAAAATGACACATGCTCTAAAGCAAGTATGAGACAGAAGCTATTGGCTACTGGGTATTGAACTTCCTCTTTCTAGTCCCATCGTAAGTGTCACCGCGTTCTTGACAGACGGACTTTGGTTTGACCGTGTGTAGACAAGACCACTTGAATGGAATTCCATCGGAGTTTATTCCGACGGCAAAACCAGTCGTGTGTACAGGGCATAAAAGTTCTCAGTCCTTCCCTGCTCCCATTATATTATTTATATATTAACATGTCTTACACGTGGAATTAAAACATTTTAGCCCATAAACAACTGAAGGACAAGTTCAAATTACAAGATAGTAGTAGGGTAGACTTTGCTAGTATAGTTATTTTGGAACCAAGAATGCCGGTAACTTTGGTATAGGGCTAAGAAATACATTTCTTAACCCTATACCAACCCTGCCAACAGTACGTTTGAGAGCTGATTTTTTTTTCTTTTTTTTTTTTTTACATTATCCCAGTGCTGAAAAATTGTATGATCAAAGACTCCAGATCATGGAAAATGCATGAGTGCATGAGTACTTGTTAAACATCTCACATAGCAGGTAAAGTGAGGACAAACTCCATAAGAGGAATGGACCTGTAGAGTGCTCAAGCTCTTGCCACAATGCAATTTAGCATTCTGTATAAAAATTTACTTTTTTTAATTTTCATGAAAGAAACTTCTTTAGAGCAATATCCTGTTGCTTCATCTGTAAAAAAGTGTAACCTCTGTCTTATGAAATTAAAAATGTATTGAAAAAACTCTGCAAATAAAGAAAAAAGAAAGAAAAACAAAACAAATGTGCTATTCTAACCTTAAATGGGTTGTAAAATCTCGTTTTTTTTAAAATAACAAACATGTCATACTTACCTCCACTGTGCAGTTCGTTTTGCACAGTGTGGCCCCGTTTCTTGACTTCTGGGGTCCCCCGGCGGCGCTGGTAGCTCCTCCCCGCATCGAGCCTCCCCACGTTAGAGAAGGCTCTCCTAAGCTGGACACCCATGCTGGCGCACTCCTGAGTCCTGCTTCTGTGTACATTCACACAGAATTCAGGACTCGGCCCCGCCACCCAGCGCCCACGTCATTGGATTTGATTGACAGCAGCGGGAGCCAATGCTATCAATCTATCCAATCAAGAGCCGAGACAACGGGCAGAGAGGTAGAGCGCGTCTCCAACGTGGGAACGAACGGGCTCAGGTGAGTAAAACGGGGGGGTGGCTGGTCAGTGTCAGAAGTTTTTTCACCTTAATGCATAGGATGCATTAAGGTGAAAAAGCACGAGGGTTTACAACCCCTTTAAACTCACCCTACAGCAACTGTATCTGAAGCAGATTAAGTAACACACAAACAAATATATACAGTGATACCAAAAAATCTAAATACATGCAATGATAATGTGGAAAGAGCTCCATTTAATGCTTATTTAAAGACCTCCTCAGGAAGCCCAATTGCACAAAATGTGCAGTGGCACGCATGTACAGGATCTGAGTGATATTGCATACACAAAGATGCTCTACCCCAGTAGCATGTATTGGAGTAGAATTTATGTGTTATCTGAGTGCTGGTACAAAGCGCTATTCATTTTTAGTTTTTTTACACAATTGGAATGGATTGCTGGTTATACTATGGATGACCCTTTTCTTGCTATCTGAAAATTAAGAGGGTGATTAACAAGGCCTTATTGAAGTGGAAATAACCCTTGCAGTTGAGAGTCGGTTACTGGCTGTGATCTTGGACAAAAAAAATTTGAAGCACCTGAGCCTTGTTTGACTTACCTGTAGTTGGAGGTCAAGTAATCTAGTGAGTTTTCATTTCTGGCATGAGGTATGGATGGTGCATAGAGAAATTATCTATTTAGTGTTATATTGCTGGGACTATGAAATAATTCCATGGTCCCAGCAATATAACACCATCAAAACAATTTAAAGCTAAACTCTAATTTTGCATTTACCCTCAACTTTATTCCCAGTGAATTTGGTGATCATGACTCTAGAGTGGGTGAACCTTCCCAAAGGGGACACAGACAGCAATTAACACCTGACAGTGGTTCTAAACCGTCAACACTCTTAAATCTAAAGGCTCTAAGGGTTTAAGGATCTGTACCTTAATGCATTCTCTGCATTAAGGTAAAAAAAAATAAAAATAAAAAGAATTTGGTGATTTGGAAGAGGCGGTGAGCAATGGAAGGCATTTTTATGGGTTAAGAATACATATGTACTTGAATAGAATATTTTTTTTTTAACCAAAGTGTAGTTCCACTTTCAAACAAAAAAATTTAGGTGGAGTTCAGCTTTAAATATGAAAAATGTGTATGGATATGGTAAATTCAAACTGAAATAAAATCATAAAACTACAAATGATTTTACATAAAAGAAGTCCTAACATAAGATTTTTATTCACTGAAAGTGTGAACTATATTGGCTATAAAATCATAACTAAAATAGTAAGAGACCTGTGAGTTTAATTGTTTAGCCAGTGTTTTTTATGCATTGATAAAGCTGAATTGTTATAAATTTAATTGAAATGAGGAGTACGATACAAAGGTGCTTCCATCCAATCAGATAGCTCCTTTATGAGGGTGTGTTTGCAAAACTTGTAAACAGTATCAATAGCTGCTTACATCCACCTCTCTATTCACCTTGTTATTGAACTGACCTCATTTTAGGGAGTGGTAAACACATGAGTTCAGAAAAGATATTACAACATAACCTAAATAAATCTTCACTAAAATGCAGTGGCGGTGTGTCCATAAAATGGCAGGAGCGCTGCCCCCTCTCTCCTGCACCGCTCTAATCACCATAGATAGATTCATGCAATGCATGAATCTATCTATGGTCGCTGATGACACCCCCTATTCAGGTGCTCGGCCCATTTTCGGGCGCCGGGCATCTGAATTACACCGGCGGGGGTGTTTTTTGGAAACACCTGATTAGAGCCATAGGCTCTAATAGGCACCCAAAAATGTGAACAGCGGGCGCAATGCTGTGCGTTCACTGTTCACTCAGCTGGGTGTTAGAAAAGTGAAGGAATTCGCTTTGCTAAAACTGAATCCGCCTCTCAGCCAATCAGGTTGCTGAGTCTGTTACCGGTCACCTGACTGGCTGAAACGTCAGGCGCTGTGATTGGACACCTGAGAGAGGACAGAAGAAGACATGGAGGACATGCAGGAGATTGCCGCTGACCCGCTTCGAGACAGGTAAGTGCCGGGCAGCATCTGATGGGGCACACTGGCGAGATTTCTGATGGGGCACACTAACAGCATCTGATGGGGCACAGTAGCGGCAATTGATGGGCACTCTGGCAGCATCTGATGGGGCACAGTATCAGCAATTGATGGGCACAGTGGCTGCGTTTGATGGGCATAGTGGCTGCGTTTGATGGGCACAGTGGCTGCGTTTGATGGGCACAGTGGCAGCATTTGATGGGCACAGTGGCTGCGTTTAATGGCACAGTGGCTGCGTTTAATGGCACAGTAGCTGCAATTGATGTTTTTTTTTTTTTCAGTTTGTTGGCGCCCCCCCAAAAATATTGAGCACCAGCCGCCACTGCTAAAATGAAAGGTTAGTTCAGTCCATAAACCTAACATTAGTAGACAATAATGTACTGTATAAATTAATAAAAAGAAATGGTAATAGGAACTCAGCTACTGAATATAACTGTAGATAATTCAAGCAAACAAAAGTCTCTGTTTTCTATTGTACTCCTAAATGTAGTCAGTTTACTTTGTTCCCTGTTATTGTGCCCTGTCCTTATTTGCCCTGTAGACGTAATGGGAATTCACATGCCAGCAACTGATTTTCAACAAGTCATTAAGATTGGGGATTGCAGCAGCTATGACCCTGTACAGTTTCCATTTCATTAACCCTATTACCAGTCCTTCTATCCATTGCAGGTTTCACATGGAAAAATAGATATATCCTAAAGAATATTCATATGTACTTAAAGCCAAACACCATAGAGATGTAAAAGACACCATTTGTTGCAGTTATACTGTACATAGCACTATAGTACATAGTAATATATATATATATATATATATATATATATATATATATATATATATATATATATATACACATATAAAGTGGGGACGGAAAGTATTCAGACCCCCTTAATTTTTTTTACTCTATTATATTGCAGCCATTTGCTAAAATCATTTAAGTTCAATTTTTTTCCTCATTAATGTACACACAGCACCCCATATTGACAGAAAAACACAGAATTGTTGACATTTTTGCAGATTTCTTATAAAAGAAAAACAGAAATATCACATGGTCCTAAGTATTCAGACCCTTTGCTGTGACACTCATATATTTAACTCAGGTGCTGTCCATTTTTTCTGATCATCCTCGAGATAGTTCTACACCTTCATTTGAGTCCAGTTGTGTTTGATTATACTGATTGGACTTGATTAGGAAAGCCACACACCTGTCTATATAAGACCTTACAGCTCACAGTGCATGTCAGAGCAAATGAGTATCATGAGGTCAAAGGAACTGCCTGAAGAGCTCAGGGACAGAATTGTGGCAAGGCACAGATCTGGCCACGGTTACAAAAAAAATTTCTGCTGCACTTAAGGTTCCTAAGAGCACAGTGGCCTCCATAATCCTTAAATGGAAGACGTTTGGGACGACCAGAACCCTTCCTAGAGCTGGCCTTCTGGCCAAACTGAGCTATTGGGGGAGAAGAGCCTTGGTGAGAGAGGTAAAGAAGAACCCAAAGATCATTGTGGCTGAGCTCCAGAGATGCAGTCGGGAGATGGGAGAAAGTTGTAGAAAGTCAACCATCACTGCAGCCCTCCACCAGTCAGGGCTTTATGGCAGAGTGGCCCGACGGAAGCCTCTCCTCAGTGCAAGACTGTCATGTACCTGATGGTAGAGCCCGATATGCAGGGAACGGCCTCTCTTACTCCTCTGGCTCAGGCCCCCTGATAGAGCAGACAGGCGGCGCAGGAGTGCAGAGTCGCACGAGTGCCTGACAGGTCGCAGACCGTGGGACTGGAAATATCCGCAGGTGGCACGGTGGTTCAGCAGGATTCTCCAGCTAGCAGAGAAGGCAGGTAGGCAGGCTGGGTCAGACACTGGCGGGTACGTCAGGAGCAGATGCGGAGGCAAAGGCGTAGTCAGGACACAGGCCGGGTCGGTAATGGGCTGGCAGCGAGGTAGTAGAAGGAGCAGGCAGATGCGGTGATCAGAACAAGCTGGGTCAGATGCAGGCAGCAGACAGCAGAGTCAGAGGCAAGCCGGGTCGGATAACAGGTACAGGTATCAGGTGCAGGCAAACAGGAACACAGGAACGCTGTAGAACGGACAGCACTGGGTTAAAGCACAGACTGAGTTTAAATAGCCTGGCGCCAAAAGCTGTCACAGGTGCGCGCGTGCCGGCGCACTGGCATTCTAACTGAACAAACAGACTGTCCTGGATTCCCATCTTGAGTACTGGCATGCCCTTCTTGGCCATATGCACGCACGCAGATGCGCCAGAGGTGTTTTGACAGGGGCTGAGGTCACAGGTCGTCTTCTCCGGCCGCCATCTTGGGTACTGGCTGGCCTTTCCTGACATTGCCCCCCCAACGGGCAACCTCCAGATGCCCAATCTGGCCACCTTGTCAGGATAAATCCTCTTGAAGGTTCGGATAAGTTCTTGGGCATGAATGTTGGCTTCTGGTTCCCACGAGTTGTCCTCAGGACCGTATCCCCTTCACTTAATCAGGTATTGAACTTGACTTTTCCTTCTCCTGCAATCTAAGATCGCCTCTACTTCGAATTCCTCTTCGCCGTCTACCACTAGGGGTTTGGGTGGCCCTGTATTCCGATCCGGAAAAGGGTTAGGGACAGCGGGCTTCAGTAAGGCTATATGAAACACAGGAAAAGGTCCTACAAATCTGGGACCTAATTTTCTCGAGGGACAGGCTAATTTCAGGTTCGTTGTAGCCAACCAGACTTGGTCCCCCGTGTTCAGGATCAGCTCCCCTCTTCTCTTCTTGTCGAAGATCTGTTTATTGTAAGGTTGAGTCTTGACCATCGTCTCCTGTAACAGTTTGTTGTTGAAGTTAAAAGAAATCCAACGTTTCGAGTACAGCAGGTACAGGGCATTCCGGAATGTTATTGAACAGAAAAGAGGGATGAAAACCATAGTTCGTGAAGAAAGGAGATTGTTTTGTGGCTGAGTGAGTAGAATTATTGTAGGCAAACTCGGCCAGGGGAAGTAGGGACACCCAGTCATCTTATGAAAAGGAAGAGAAGCCGCATAGATATTGTTCCAGTGTTTGGTTGGTTCTTTCTGTCTGTCCATTAGTTTGCGGAGGATAGGCTGAAGAAAATGAAAGTTCAGTCCCCAGAGATTCACACAAAGATCTCCAGAATCTGGAGGTAAACTGGATCCCTCTGTCAGAGATGATATTTGCCGGAACCCCATGGAGTCTTATAACTTCTCTGATGAAAATCCGTGCAGTCTCTTGTGCAGAGGGAGTACCTTTCATGGGAATGAAGTGGGCCATCTTGGATAATCGATCGACGATCACGAAAATAGTACTGTAGCCCTCGGATGGGGGCAGCTCCACAATGGAATCAATTGAGATCATTCTCCACGGTCTATTCGGGACAGGTAGTGGTTTCAACAGACCCCAGGCCCTGGACTTGCTGTTCTTGTTACGGGTACAAGTAGTACAAGATTCTACGTATTTCCTGTAGTCCTTCGCCACCCCCGGCCACCAAAATGTTCGCTGCACAAGTTCGGAGGTCTTGCTGACGCCAAAGTTCCCTGCAAGCGCGTGATCATGGCACATACCCAAAGTGGCCGTTCGCAGATCCTCCGGCACAAAGATCTTATCCTCATACCAGAGTAGCCCCTCCCTTGTCCGTAAGGTGGTCCCGAGTGGTGCAGAACTCCCCACTGAGGCTTGCTTGATCCGGGTCATTAAGTCGCCTTGTAGAAGAAGGAAATTCCCAGAGGACAGGATCGTATCCGGGGGAGAGACTTCTTGAGATTTGCTGAACATGCGTGATAAAGCCAGATGCACTATGTTCTTAGATCCGGGTCTGTATGTCAGATGAAAAGTAAATCTAGAAAAGAAAAGTGCCCACCTGGCCTGACGGGGTCTCAGTCTCTTTGCTGTCCTTAGATATTCTAGATTCTTGTGGTCTGTATAGATTAAGATTGGATGTGCAGCTCCCTCGAGAAGGTACCTCCATTCTTCTAGTACTGCCTTAATCGCTGGAAGTTCACGATCCCCGACATCATAGTTCTTCTCCGCGCTTGACAGTTTACGAGAGAAGAATGCGACCGGGTGCAACAGGGCCTTGGGACCCTGTCTTTGGGACAAGATAGCTCCAACTGCTGTTTCTGAGGCGTCCACTTCTAAAACATAGAGTAGGGCCGAGTCAGGGTGCTTCAAAACAGGTGCGGAAGTGAACAACTTCAACGCCTCAAAGGCCATCTGAGCCTCTGGAGACCAATGGAATCTGGAACCTTGTTTGGTGAGTTGTGTAATGGGGGCAATGATCGCTGAAAACCCCCAAATTAATTTTCTGTAAAAGTTTGCAAAACCTATGAAGCGTTGAATGCCCTTCTTGTCACAGGGAGTAGGCCAGTCCAAGATAGCTGTGACCTTCTGGGGATCCATCTTGATACCTTCGGTGGAAATGATCAGGCCCAGGAATTGGATACTGTGGCATTCAAACTCGCACTTCTCGGGTTTGGCGTATAACCCATGTTGTCGAAGGCGGGTTAATACGCTTCTGACATGTCTGCGGTGGTGGTCTAGGGAGGAAGAAAAGATTAGTATATCATCAAGGTATACAATAACAAACAAGTCCAGGAAGTCTCGGAAGACGTCATTAATGAAGTGCTGGAAAGTGGCCAGGGAGTTGCAGAGTCCAAAGGGTATCACGAGATACTCAAAATGCCCAAATCGTGTGCGGAAGGCAGTCTTCCATTCATCGCCTTCTCGAATGCGCACCAAATTATAGGCGCCCCGAAGGTCCAGCTTTGTAAATATGGTGGCAGAGCTAAGTCTCTGAAAAAGTTTGGGTACTAATGGAAGTAGATAACGGTTCTTAACCGTAACCTTGTTGAGCTCACGGTAATCCACACAGGGCCGTAAGGAATGATCCTTCTCAAGAAAGAAAATTCCTGCCCCAGCTGGAGATGTAGAAGGGCGGATGAACCCTTTTTAGATTGTCATCGATGTAGTCTTTTAGAGCTACCAGCTTACTTTCGGACAGGGGGAAGATTCTCCCGAAAGGGACTTCGGCTCCGGGAAGTAGCTTTATAGGGCAGTCGTAAGACCGATGAGGAGGAAGGATCTCTGCCCCTTTCTTGCTAAACACATCTACAAAGTCATGGTAGACTGTGGGCACAAGCTGACTGATCTCAGAGTCTGTGTCAAGGCATAGCAGAGCGGGTACACCACAGGGGGTCTGTAAGCAGTACTGGATGCAGTAAGGGGAGACGAAGTTAATTCCTTCTTTAGTCCAGTCGATGTGGGGGTTATGGGCCCTCAGCCAGGGCATACCAAGGATGACTGGGAACAAAGGGGAAGCGATGGCGTCCAGACGTAGCAGTTCTTGGTGGTCTTTGGAAATGGTGGTAAGCAGGGGAATGGTTTCATGAGTGACTGCTCCGGATTTAATAGTGGAGCCATCGGCCAGGTGAACCGAGAGCTTCTGTGCTTTAGGTTGCAATGGAATATGAAAGGTTAAGTCCACAAAACAGCTGCAGGCTCCGGAATCAATTATGGCGGTAGTCTGAATAGTCCTTCCTGGCAGCTGTAAAGAGATGGGAAGAGTAAGATGAACGGAGTTGTTAAGCGAACTTGGAGTTAACGAGGCAGAAGTAGTTGAGAGGGACTTACGAGGTTTCACTGGGCAGGACCTCACCTAATGTCTGGATCCCCCGCAGTATAAGCACAGGTTCTGCTGGCGACGACGTTGTCGTTCTTCAGTGCAGAGAGAAGGGCGCAGCAGGCCGAGCTGCATAGGTTCTGGAGCATCAGGAACAGGAGTGGCAGGAGCTGGTGGGGCAGGATTGAAGGAGTTGGGTACCCGGGGTAACGTCCATACCAGACGGGATGGAACTGCAGCTCTCTCTAGTCTTCATTCTCTCAGACAGCGGTTGATCTGAATGGATAAATCAATCAGGGCTTCAAGGGTAGAGGGTACACCTATTCGCGCTAGCTCATCCTTGAGCGGTTCGGAGAGGCCCATGCGGAATTGTTAGCGTAGGGCGGCATCGTTCCAGTTGGTGTCAAAGCCCCATCGTCTGAATTCTGAAACATAGTCTTCCACCGCCCTACGACCTTGTCGTAGTGAGTGAAGAGCTGCTTCTGCTAAAGCCATTTGCTGGGGGTTTTCACACAGCTGGGCCATGGCACTGAAGAATGTGGTTAAGTCCGATAAACATTCAGCCTTCTGTTCCAGAAGGCGATGGGCCTAGGATTGTGGCTCGCCTTGCAGCAAGGAAATCACAAAGCTGACTTTTGTAGCTTCCAAAGAAAAAGTGCGGGGTTGGAGGGCAAAGTAAAGTTCGCATGCGTTCCAGAATGCTCTGAACTTGCTGTGTTCACCCAGGAACCTGTCTGGGGTTGGTACCCTGGGCTCAGGTGGGAGCATAACCACTGCAGGAGCAGAAGGTGATCCTTGTGACAAGGCTGATGCTGGTGGTTGTCCTTGGGCGGCTGCAGAGTCAGACAGAGTCTGTAAGTGTCCCTCCAGCTGGGTGTAGCCCCGTTGTAAGTCCTTGACAGCTTGTGCCAGGTCAGGTGCTGGCAAAGTTCCTCCATGGGAGAGGGTCCCTGCGCAGGCTCAGACATGGCTGTCCGTTGCTGTCACGTACCTGATGGTAGAGCCCGATATGCAGGGAACAGCCTCTCTTACTCCTCTGACTCAGGCCCCCTGATAGAGCAGACAGGAGGCGCAGGAGTGCAGAGTCGCACGAGTGCCTGACAGGTCGCAGACCGTGGGACTGGAAACAGCGGCAGGTGGCACGGTGGTTCAGCAGGATTCTCCAGCTAGCAGAGGAGGCAGGCCGGGTCAGACACTGGCGGGTACGTCAGGAGCAGGTACGGAGGCAAAGGTGTAGTCAGGACGCAGACCGGGTCGGTAATGGGCTGGCAGCGAGGTAGTAGAAGGAGCAGGCTGATGCGGTGATCAGAACCAGCCGGGTCAGATGCAGGCAGCAGACAGCAGAGTCGGAGGCAAGCCGGGTGGGATAACAGGTACAGGTATCAGGTGCAGGCAAACAGGAACACAGAAACGCTGTAGAACGGACAGCACTGGGTTAAAGCACAGACTGAGTTTAAATAGCCTGGCGCCAAAAGCTGTCACAGGTGCGCGCGTGCGCGTGCCGGCACACTGGCATTCTAACAGAACAAACAGACTGTCATGGATTCCCATCTTGAGTACTGGCATGCCCTTCTTGGCCATGCGCGCGTGCGTGCGTCGTCTTCTCCGCCATCTTGGGTACTGGCTGGCCTTTCCTGACAAAGACACATGAAAGCCCGCATGGAGTTTGCTAAAAAAACACCTGAAGGACACCAAGATGGTGAGAAATAAGATTTTCTGGTCTGATGAGACCAAGATAGAACTTTTTGGCCTTAATTCTAAGCGGTATGTGTGGAGAAAACAAGGCACTGCTCATCACCTGTCCAAAACAGTCCCAATAGTGAAGCATGGTGGTGGCAGCATCATGCTGTGGGGGTGTTTTTCAGCTGCAGGGACAGGACGACTGGTTGCAATCAAGGGAAAGATGAATGCGGCCAAGTACAGGGATATCCTGGACGAAAACCTTCTCCAGAGTGCTCAGGACCTCAGACTGGGCTGAAGGTTTACCTTCCAACAAGACAATGACCCTAAGCACACAGCTAAAATAACGAAGGAGTGGCTTCACAACAACTCCGTGACTGTTTTTGAATGGCCCAGCCAGAGCCATAGGCGTGCGCACAGGGTGTGCCAGGTGTGCCTGGGCACACCCTAATCACCTTGTGTGGTACATATTCCCCCCTGTTTAGACCACTGATATTTCATCCCCCAAAAAAATGTTACAAAATAAAATAATTGATTTAAAAATAAAATAAAACTAATGACACTGTCCACTGCCCTACTGACACCATCAGTACATATACGCATGCATATGTATTTGAGCTTTGGGGTGCACACCCTAATGCAAGAGGCTGCGCACACCTATGGCCAGAGCCCTGACTTAAACCCAATTGAGCATCTCTGGAGAGACCTAAAAATGGCTGTCCACTAACGTTTACCATCCAACCTGACAGAACTGGAGAGGATCTGCAAGGAGGAATGGCAGAGGATCCCCAAATCCAGGTGTGACAAAACTTGTTGTATCTTTCCCAAAAAGACTCATGGCTGTATTAGATCAAAAGGACCCTTCTACTAAATACTGAGCAAAGGGTCTGAATACTTAGGACCATGTGATATTTCAGGTTTTTTTTTAATAAATCTGCAAAAATGTCAACAATTCTGTGTTTTTCTGTCAATATGGGGTGCTGTATGTACATTAATGAGGAAAAAAAATGAACTTAAATGATTTTAGCAAATGGCAGCAATATAACAAAGAGTGAAAAATTTAAGGGGGTCTGAATACTTTCCGTCCCCACTGTGTATATATATATATATATATACAGTGCCTTGAAATAGTATACCCCTTGAAGTTTTCCACATTTTGTCATGTTACAACCCAAAAAAAAAAAGTATTTTATTGGGATTTTATGTGATAGACCAACACAAAGTGGCACATAATTGTGAAGTGGAAGGAAAATGATAAATGGCTTTCAACATTTTTCTACAAACAAATATCTTACAAATGTGAGGCGTGCAAGAACCACCTTTTTTTTTTTTTTTTTTTTTAATCAAGTACATTTTTTATTTTATTTCAAATTTACAACAAAACTCAAGACACACAAAACATTCCTACCAGCCAACCCCACTGAACAACAAAAACAGCACAAAAAAGAAAAAGAAAGAACACTTTTTTTTTTTGCGCATTCCAGATTATACCTTGACTATTACTAAAAACCTTTTATCACATCAAACTCAATGATTACATTCTCCCTACATAGGGTTAATGATGATATAAATCTAACCATTATATTCAATCTGATCACTACACCTTAACAACATATATATACACACATTACAATTGTCCCCCTCCAAAGAACCAAAGAACTATCTCATTGTTTCCTCAACATCTTAAACCACTTCCGGACCAGCCACCGCTGTTTTACTGCGGCAGGTTGGCTCAGCTGGGCAAATCGACGTTACCTTACATTGCTTTGCCTTTTGGCCACTAGGGGCATGCGCGTACACAGCATGTGCCCGGAGCTGATGCGAGTGCCCGGCGGGAACCCACGATCGCTCGTGACAGAGCGACAACTGGGATCTGTGTGTGTAAACACACAGATCCCGGTTCTCTCAGGGGAGAGGAGACAGATCATGTGTTCATACTTACTTACAGTAAGTATGAACACTGATCTCTCTCTTCCCTTAGTCAGTCCCATCCCCCTTATAGTTAGAACTCACCTAGGGAACACAGTTAATCCCTTGATTGCCCCCTAGTGTTAACCCCTTCCCTGCCAGTGATATTTATACAGTAATCAGTGCATTTTTATAGCACTAATCGCTGCATAATTGTCAGTGGTCTCAAAAAATGTGTCAAAAGTGTCCAATTTGTCTGCCGCAATATTGCAGTCCCAATAAAAAAATAAAAAAATCGCAGATCACCACTATTACTAGTAAAAAAAGAAAAAATAATAAAAATGCCATAAATCTATTCCCTATTTTGTAGACTTTTTTGTAGACTTTTGCGCAAACCAACCAATATATGCTTATTGCAATTTTTTTTTACCAAAAATATGTAGAAGAATACATATCGGCCTAAACTGAGGAAAAAATTTGTTTATTTGAAAAAAAAAATGTGGGATATTTATTATAGCAAAAAGTAAAAGATATTGTGTTTTTTTTCAAAATTGTTGCTTTTCTTTTGTTTATAGCGCAAAAAATAAAAACCGCAGAGGTGATCAAATACAACCAAAAGAAAGCTCTATTTGTGGGAAAAAAAAGGACGTCAATTTAGTTTGGGTACAGAGTCGCACGACCGCGCAATTGTCAGTTAAAGCGACACAGTGCCATATCGCAAAAAATGGCCTAGTCATTGAGCAGCCAAATCTTCCGTGGTTAATATGTTTACCTGATTACCCAGCTAAGTTGGAAACTAACCACCAGGACCAAATTTTAAAAAACTTTTTCGGGCTTCAGCTATGTTTATATGCTAATTCCTCCCGTTTTGGATTAAACATAATCACTTCGGACCATTGCGCTGTTATTGGTGGAGAGTTTGATATCCATTTTTGTAATATGAGTTTACGGCTATATACATAGATCTCAACCACATCACATGCAATTTCGATACTTCTGGTACAATCCCTAGCAATGCTATTTTTGGGTTAGACTGTAATGCCCCGTATACACGATCGGACATTCCGACAACAAAATCCATGGATTTTTTCTGACGGATGTTGGCTCAAACTTGTCTTGCATACACACGGTCACACAAATCTTGTCGAAAATTCCGAACATCAAGAACGCGGTGACGTACAACACATGCTTGATTCCGAGGATGCGTGTAACTTTGTGCGTCAGAATTGTATACACATGATCAGAATTTACGACAACGATTTTGTTGTCGGAAAATTTGAGATCCAGATCTCAAATTTTGTGTGATGGAAATTCCGAAGGAAAATGTCCAATGGAGCCTACACATGGTCGGAATTTTTGACAACGAGCTCCCATCGAACATTTTTCATTGGAAAATCCAACCTTGTGTAAGTGGCATAACTGTGTAGAACATAGGGTATTTAAACTATCAAATACACACTCCCAGGAGCAATGCTATTTGGGACATCGCCACAGCATATGTATAAGTGTACCTGTATAATTAGTACACCTTGGGCAATTTGATGTAGTCGCTTTACCCCAAGAATGTAATTTTAAGGGGGTATAGTGGGATCTATGAATAATAAATAGTTGGGTCAGACAGTGTGACAGATGCATAAGGATACTCTGAATAAATTCTTCAAAGATTGCTTGCACTCCTCATCACTAAGGGTCTCTAAATCCCTACGCCATCGTCCAAGACTACCATTTTGTATTCTAGTTCCAGCTGTCCTTTGTAGCAAAGAATATATATCCCCAATAAATCCCGTTACTGCCATGGCTAATATTGAAGATGGAGTATATTTTAGTAGAAAAGTCGTGGCCCGATTCTGCAGAGCATGCCGTAATTGTAGATATTGAAAAAAATAATTTATTAGACAAATGATATTTCTCTGCCAGTTTATCAAATGGTTGTAAAACCTCATTATCAAAAAGTTGATGAAGTAACACAATATCAGCTCTTTTCCATGAGTCAAAATTTTCGAGTTTCGCTACCTCAGGTAATTGCATATTTTTCCATATAGGCATAGATTGGGTATATTCTTGAGAGTTTCATGTTGAAATTTTATGAATTAAATGAAATGTGGGAAAACAACATTTACTATAAAAGTTATAAGCTACTATTAGCTGCAATGGTGGATCCATCGGCAGTTGGGAAAATATAATTTGCTATATAGGGTCATCTTGATTTATATAATTCCAACCATATAGTTGCTGAAGTTGTAATGCCAGATAATATAGTCTGGCATTGGGAACAGCTAAACCTCCTTCATCCTTAGGTAACTGTAGAGTTCCTAATATAATCCGAGGGTGTTTGTATCTCCAAATAAGGTCTTTAAACAAAGAATCTATTAGTCTAAAACATTTCTAAGGCAACCATACAGGAAAATTATGTACAAAATATAGTAGTTGTGGCATCAAAACCATCTTTATCAAATTGGCTCTGCCGACTACTGTTAACTTACACCAAATTTTCCCCACTTGTTTAAAGCGCTTGAGTAGTGGAACTAAATTCCTCTCTACATATATACTCACTTGGATGCCTAGATATTTAAATGTAGAGACTACAGTTATTTGAGACACTGAGATTGGCAGATGGGTCACCAAGGGGTCCACAGGTAAAATAACTGATGTATCCCAGTTTATTGTAAATCTGAAAAAGAGCCGTATGTGTTAATTAAAGACATCACTGTTACTAAGGAAGGCAATATGTCTCCCAAAAATAGAAGCATGTCATCAGCATATAGGGCAATCTTGTCCTCCACTAAGGGTCTACAGAATCCAATAATATTTGATGGGTAGCAGCAGCGAAAGGTTCAAGAGCCAGGGCGAAAAGTAGATAATGGACAGCCCTATCTCGTTTCTCATTGTAAAGAGAAAGGGGCTGATACATGTCCATTTACCTGAACTCGACAAAAAGGAAAAGGTCTGGTGTCGCCTGCAAACCAATTTTTTTACCAATGTACCTGAACTCGTGCCACTGGAGCAGTATAAAGGAGTTGTATCCAACTTATAAATTGGGGTCCAAATCCAAACTTCTCTAAATAGTGCCATAGAAAATCCCATTCTATGCTATCAAGCATCAAGTAACAATAATAATAATAAAGCTCTATTGCTCAAATTTTCCAGGAACCTGCAAATTGAGAAATAAACGTCTTATATTCACTGTGTTAGATCTACTTGGAATAAATTAAGATTGGTCTGAATGTACTACCTTAGAACCACCTTTCACTGCAATTACAGCTGCAAGTCTTTTTGGGGATGTCTCTACCAGCTTTGCCCATCTAGAGAGTGAAATTTTTACCCATTCTTCTTTGCAAAATAGCTCAAGATCTGTTCGATTGGATTGGATGGAGAGCGTCTGTCAACAGCAATTTTTTGCTGTTCACAGTCTTGCCACAGATTCTTTTTTCAAGTCTTGCCACAGATTCTCAATTGGATTTAGGTCTGGGCTTTGACTGGGTCACTCTAACATATGAATATGTTTTGATCTAAACCATTCCATTGTAGCTTTGGCTGTATGTTTAGGGTCGTTGTCCTGCTGGAAGGTGAACCTCCGCTCCGGCCTGAAAAATGTTTCAGACTCGAACAGGTTTTCTTCTAATGCCGCGTACACACGAGCGGACATTACGGCGGACTTTGCCCGGCGGACTTTTCGATGTACTTTCTGACGGACTTTCTGAATGAACGGACTTGCCTACACACAATCCACCAAAGTCCGTCGAATTCGTACGTGATGACGTACGACCGGACTAAAACAAGGAAGTTCATAGCCAGTAGCCAATAGCTGCCCTAGCATGGCTTTTTGTCCGTCGAACTAGCATACAGACGGCGGACTTTTCGACCGGACTCGATTTCAACGGATAAATTTTAAACAAGTTTCAAATCTAAGTCCGTCCAACTTTTGAGAAAACAAAGTCCGCTGGAGCCCACACACATCGAATTGTCCGACGAAATCCAGTCCGCCGGGCAAAGTCCGCCGTAATGTCCGCTCGTGTGTACGCGGCATAAGATTGCCCTGTATTTGGCTCCATCTATCTTCCCATCAACTCTGACCAGCTTCTCTGTCCCTGCTGAAGAAAAGCTTCCCCACAACATGATGCTGCCACCACCATGTATCAAGGTGGGGATGGTGTGTTCAGGGTGATGTGCAGTGTTAGTTTTCCGCCACACATAGCATTTTGCTTTTAGGCCAAAAAGTTAATTTTGGTCTCATCTGAACAGAGCACCTTCTTCCACATGTTTGCTGTGTCAGGGCCGTCTTTTTGTATGGGCACGCTGGGCAGTTGCCCGGGGGCCCCACTTGCCTGGGGGGCCCCACCAGGGCCGTTTTTCTGAGCGGGCACCACTGGGCCATTTACCTGGCCCCGGGCCCCTTCCAGGGCCGGCGCGCCGCTACCTGCAGGAGTGTGTAGAGGGAATGGAGAGGTGGAGAGGGAATGTCTGCTGCCGGGGATCGTGCAGGGGCGCGGGGAGGGAACTATCGCATGCAGTACACTGACAGATCCCTCCCCCGGCTCCCCCAGCTGCAGAGCTGTTCGGCGGCTCAGGGCTCTGATTGATGCCGAGGACCTGGCCGCCTTCCTTCATTGTCAATGGTCGGGACTTGTAAGGGGGTGTGGCCAGGTAAGGGGTGACCCCGCCTGTCATTGAGGGGCGGAGCTGCCGGCCTTAGGGATGATCGCACGGTCCCTCTGGGCAGAGCAACATGGAGGTAAAAAAGGCTCTAAAAATGCGGTTTTCTTTTTTATGCAGCCACTGAACCGAGAGAAATTGGGTTAAAAACTGCTCTGCTTGATTTCTTAAACTCAGGACAGTGCTACAGGAAAAACCAGATACCATCTTGAGCTCTGTCAACTTTATTAGTTCTATCTTTAGACTTTTACATATAAGTAAAAAAGTTCTGTTAGCTGACAAAGATCAAGATGGTATCTGTTTTCTCCTGTAGCGCTGTCCTCACTGTAAATTTTTAACCCAATTTCTCCCAGTCCTCTGTCTGCTGTCACCCAGTCCCCTGCCGTCGCCCAGTCCCCTGCCGTCGCCCAGTCCCTCTGCCGTCGCCCAGTCCCTCTGCTGTCGCCCAGTCCCTCTGCTGTCGCCCAGTCCCTCTGCTGTCGCCCAGTCCCCTGCCGTCGCCCTGTCCCTCTGCTGTCGCCCTGTCCCTCTGCTGTCGCCCTGTCCCTCTGCTGTCGCCCTGTCCCCCCTGCTGTCACCCTGTCCCTCTGCTGTAACACAGTCCCCTGCTGTCCCCCAGTCCTCTAAAAAAAAAATAAATAAAAAAAAATTTAATTTTGGCAACTATGCTCACTTTGTATGGCAGTTCAATGCGGGGGCAACAAACATCACAGGGGGGTATAGACATGGCCTGTGCTAGACTATTTTTCACCCTTTCTATACCGTATAAAAATGATATTTTAGAGGTACAGAAGTTTTGTTTTTTGGGGGGCCGCAAGTAGCTGGTCTTGCCTAGGGCACAAAATAGTCTTGCACGGGCCCTGGCCCCATCAGAGCCGGACAAATAGTACTAGCAGTGGGACAAGGGAGTCAGGCTGAGTGGGCACAGGCAGTCCAGTGTGCGACAGCATCTTTGGTTCTGCCTGCAAGCTGGGCTGTCACCACCTCTCCTGAGCCTCCCTGAGTGACTGAGCGAGCTAAGGCAGAGGGGGGTGCCGAAGCTCAAGTGCCGATGATGAGCGGGCCTAAAGAGAAGAAACTGTGCTGCCCCTCCCCCCTCGAGCCGCCACTGTCAGAAGAGGGCTCTATTTCTTGCCTATCCTCCTCTTCCTCTCAGCAGTGGGTAGAGACCGGCTGTGTCTCTGGAGAGGAGTGGCAAGTGACATGCTAAATCTAGTGACGGGATGGGTGGCAAGTGACATGCTAAATCTGGTGACGGGATGGGTGGCAAGTGACACGCTAAATCTGGTAACAGGACGGGTGGCAAGTGATATGCTGAATCTGGTGGCAGGGGATTGGTGGCAGGGGATGGGTGACAAGTGACATACTGAATTTGGTGACAGGTGATGGTGGCAAGTGACACGCTGAATCTGGTGACGGGATGGGTGGCAAGTGACACGCTAAATCTGGTGACGGGACGGGTGGCAAGTGACACGCTGAATCTGGTGGCAGGGGACAGTAGCAAGTGACACGCTGTAAAGTAGAAATATTGTACTTTCATTCTTGAGAGTAGGTGCTTAAATTGGGGCAAGCTTGTAGGGGCCCCATAGCATTACTTTGCCCAGGGGCCCATGATGCTATTAAGATGGCCCTGTGCTGTGTCCCCACCTGGCTTCTCACAAACTGCAAATTTGCACGAAAAACATGTCTACCTCTTTGTCCCCTGCTCCATCTGTCATATGAAACTTCAACAGGATTTTTGGAAGTGCAGCCATCCGGAATCATTTCCTTATGTTACACAGCATGCGAACTGGGCTAGCACATGACTAGTGTGTGTGGGGATTAACCAGAGACTCACTCACCTGGAGCGGCTTTTATTGTTTCATTAAAGTTTATTTCTCTTAACAAACTTTTGGGGAGAGGGTTAGGGCCAGGACACCCTTAGGTAGTTGCAAGGTTAATTGGCAGACTCCGAGACTTCAATAGGAGGACAGCCATGCAGGGAAAGGCATCCAGTAAGACACCACAATTGCATGTGCAGGTATGCTGTCTCCTATGGCAACAGTCTTTAACAGTTCCTAACACAAACGTAACAGTTCTTTTACTTTCACTACAATCACTCCTTGCAGGGGTCCCTAGCTTGCCATTCAAGATACTGCTCAAGCTTCACCCCACTGGCCTACTCAGTCCCTAGCTTGACACACAAGACTGCTCTGCAAGCGTCACCTCCGCTGGCTGGGTCTCTGGTTGATACCCACTGAAGTTTCCCGATTCTTCACCGTCCAAGGTTGGTGAGAATGCTACTCCGGTACTTGCTTCAGTTACTCACTCTGGTCTCTGGTAATAAGGTGGTTGGTCCCCTAGTGGCGACAGCTTCCCCTCTACCTCCGACCACGACAGGTTCTCCAGCCGGCAGAACCATCACTTCTGGTTGGACTGCAAGCCGCAGACCCAACCCTGCGCTGCTCTCTTGCTTCTGGATAGGCCCTCAGAAACCCTAGTAGCAGCCAGATGTGCCCGGGATAGGCTTCATCTCTGGCCTAGCAGCCCAGCCAGTACAACACACATCCACCCAGACAGCCATCCAGGTGGCACAGAAAACAGATTACCTGACTCCACCCAAACATATAAGCTCTCCCAGCAGGCCAAGGGATCCAAGAAAACCCCTGCCCATTGTCTGAGATACCCCATATAACCATAACCTGACCTTAATTTGCCCTTCTCAAATCTAATACCACCAAGTACCCGGCCACCTAGTGGTAGAAGAGAAAAGTGCAACAAGGCCAAACTTAGGGATAAATCAATAGATCTCTAACATTTAACCAGGATAATTATTCCTGGCAAGTAAATTTGTGAAAAGCAACCCTGCCTAAACTCCAGGCTGCTACACTTAGAAGAAGACTTGTTAGAGTCTGAAAAAGACTTCAGACTGGGGCGGAGGTTCACCTTCCAGCAGGACAATGACCCTAAACATGCAGCCAGAGCTAAAATAAAATGGTTTAGATCAAAGCATAATTGTGTTAGAATGGCCTAGTCAATGTCCAGACCAAAATCCAATTGAGAATCTGTGGCAAGACTTAAAAATTGCTGTTCATGGATGCACTCCATCCAATCTGACAGAGCTTGAGCTATTTTGCAAAGAACCATATAGAGACATGACCAAAAAACACTACTGCGCTGACACTGTGCCCATCCTATAGTGATAAAATGTCATATAACTATAAAATGGGTAACCTGAATTAATAAACCGCCCTCAATCCAAAACTACCCCCACTGCGCTAGTGGATAGAGTGTGAAGATGATCAGGAGTGTGATCCAGTGAATGACCCACTCAATGTGCAACAAATCAAAACCTAATAACAAGTGTAAAGTGAGCTGCCCCTTTAATGACTATAAAGCTGAAATATTATCTGATCTCACATATCCACATACCCACAAGAACCTTCTTTTAGATATATAAGAGCAAATAAGAGGCGCTCACATCCCCAATAGTAAAAATGATATGTGTTAAATATAGTTATCATTTGATGGTATTTTAAATGCATAAGTACATGCGTGAACTGAATGGTGTAATAATACCATAAAAAAAATTTTTTTGTGACAGTGAAAAAATGTGCCAACAAAATACTTAAAGTTCTTATACAAATCAAGTAACAAAAAATCACCAATGCATGTGACATACAAAAAAGTGCATATTAAATAAAAAAGTGCAAAAAAATCAGTCCTTAAATCTTTTGTGACAAAAAATGGGTGATTTAGTTTGTGAAAAAAATCCACATCGATATTCTATAGTGCAGTGATCTTGATTGTGTGAAAATCCACGTATCTTCACCTCACAACCGTGAAAACGTGAATCCACTCCCAATAGAATCTCACTCACCGAATATTTTTGCCAGCACTCTCATGCACGGCAAAGAACACTTATGAACCACACTCCAGAGCGATCCGATATTCAATTACTCCACAATGTTTTAGATCAATCCACATGTAAAAGAATTTGAAGCACTCACATAGCGTAATCCAGCACGGCAAATTTATTTAAAACCACTACAATCTTCCAAAAACACACTCACATTTTAAAAGATATATGCCAGCAGTAAAACCAGTGCAGTTCACAGCAACTTCAAATTCAGTGGAAACACTCAAAGCAACGAATGGTCACGGCGGACCCGAGGTGTGCTAATGTCAGGACTCACGGTCTCTCTCACCCCCCTTCCTGGTGCGTCGTACAAACAAATCTCTCCTTCCTCTAGTGCGGCTCTCAGCGTTGCTCGTCACTTCTCATAGCCACGCCCCCAACATGTTTCGTCATAGATCAGACTTATTCATGGGATTGGCTAAGCAGGCTGCCCATCATCACTTAAATCACCTCCTCACTAACTTCCCATAGGCTAGTGAGTCCGCATGCGCACAACTCGTGTCCCCGCTCCGATAATAGATCAGAGACTCCGGCGCGCCGCTGTATAAGGATGCAGCTTGCCTTTACTTAACTAAGGACTGATATATAATATATATCTCATATGGATGGCTCAACTTCAATATACTGTATAAAATACTACAAGTGACCACATCATTGCGGATACAATCACATCTACAGTATATCCTTATTTCAAATCGGTGTCTAATAACTGCATATACACCGGTTTGGAATCCCCTGAACCTAAAGCTTACACTCCAATTGCTGGGATAACAAACCTCTGGATATGCAATGTGAACTATAAAATCATATAACCAAAAAAATATTTTTTTATTAAATCCATGATGAATTAAAAATTATTATTTTAAATACACTCTAAATATACTATAAAATCAAAAAATTAATATAAAAATCCAACGAATATCCCCTCATTCCCAGTTTACCTAGGAGCTGACAACATGGTGAGAATCTGTTTAATTAAATAAAACTCGACTAAGAGTCCATATACCATCTCTACATCTAGACGTATGTAGCACTCCTCATAACAATATAAATATTCCTATCATATTTATCCAGGGGAAGCGACAGCGCATTAAGCTCCTTTAAATTTAACCCCTTCAACAGGGATATTGTTTAATGATGTTGCTCAAAACTCAGCTATCTCTCTCCCCCCACTGTTTAGGACTAATTCCCAATCTGTAATAATCGGAATTAAAACCTACATATAAATAATTTAAAATTCCTAAAATGTATAAATCATTTTGTCCCATATATTCACGGTTTCCTACAATATCTACCGAATAATTGCAATGCACTATCATCTCTCTGAACCTACTATTGGAATATAAAAATCACCTAAAAAATTACCTAAAAAATTATAAATTCCGATCAAACCACCCTAAAACATGTTAAAAATTATTTATAAAACAGTTTAGGTCCAGCTCAATGTTTAACCCCCTAGGGGTTAAACTTTTCAATAAAAAAATCCAACGAGTTTCGCTCTGCGATAGATCTCTTACTCTGTTGGAACCTCTCCAAGAGGAATGGACCACATCAATTCCACAGAACTGTAAAAGCGATGGATCCCTTTGATGTTTCTCTTTAAAGTGCAGGGAAACACTATGGTATTTATACCCATTCTTAATGTTGGTTAGATGCTCCGAGATTCTAACCCTTAGCTTTCTTTTTGTCCTGCCTACAGGCCCGTGTGGCCTACTTTATGTAGGCAGGACAAAAAGAAAGCTAAGGGTTAGAATCTCGGAGCATCTAACCAACATTAAGAATGGGTATAAATACCATAGTGTTTCCCTGCACTTTAAAGAGAAACATCAAAGGGATCCATCGCTTTTACAGTTCTGTGGAATTGATGTGGTCCATTCCTCTTGGAGAGGTTCCAACAGAGTAAGAGATCTATCGCAGAGCGAAACTCGTTGGATTTTTTTATTGAAAAGTTTAACCCCTAGGGGGTTAAACATTGAGCTGGACCTAAACTGTTTTATAAATAATTTTTAACATGTTTTAGGGTGGTTTGATCGGAATTTATAATTTTTTAGGTAATTTTTTAGGTGATTTTTATATTCCAATAGTAGGTTCAGAGAGATGATAGTGCATTGCAATTATTCGGTAGATATTGTAGGAAACCGTGAATATATGGGACAAAATGATTTATACATTTTAGGAATTTTAAATTATTTATATGTAGGTTTTAATTCCGATTATTACAGATTGGGAATTAGTCCTAAACAGTGGGGGGAGAGAGATAGCTGAGTTTTGAGCAACATCATTAAACAATATCCCTGTTGAAGGGGTTAAATTTAAAGGAGCTTAATGCGCTGTCGCTTCCCCTGGATAAATATGATAGGAATATTTATATTGTTATGAGGAGTGCTACATACGTCTAGATGTAGAGATGATATATGGACTCTTAGTCGAGTTTTATTTAATTAAACAGATTCTCGCCATGTTGTCAGCTCCTAGGTAAACTGGGAATGAGGGGATATTCGTTGGATTTTTATATTAATTTTTTGATTTTATAGTATATTTAGAGTGTATTTAAAATAATAATTTTTAATTCATCATGGATTTAATAAAAAAATATTTTTTTGGTTATATGATTTTATAGTTCACATTGCATATCCAGAGGTTTGTTATCCCAGCAATTGGAGTGTAAGCTTTAGGTTCAGGGGATTCCAAACCGGTGTATATGCAGTTATTAGACACCGATTTGAAATAAGGATATACTGTAGATGTGATTGTATCCGCAATGATGTGGTCACTTGTAGTATTTTATACAGTATATTGAAGTTGAGCCATCCATATGAGATATATATTATATATCAGTCCTTAGTTAAGTAAAGGCAAGCTGCATCCTTATACAGCGGCGCGCCGGAGTCTCTGATCTATTATCGGAGCGGGGACACGAGTTGTGCGCATGCGGACTCACTAGCCTATGGGAAGTTAGTGAGGAGGTGATTTAAGTGATGATGGGCAGCCTGCTTAGCCAATCCCATGAATAAGTCTGATCTATGACGAAACATGTCGGGGGCGTGGCTATGAGAAGTGACGAGCAACGCTGAGAGCCGCACTAGAGGAAGGAGAGATTTGTTTGTACGGCGCACCAGGAAGGGGGGTGAGAGAGACCGTGAGTCCTGACATTAGCACACCTCGGGTCCGCCGTGACCATTCGTTGCTTTGAGTGTTTCCACTGAATTTGAAGTTGCTGTGAGCTGCACTGGTTTTACTGCTGGCATATATCTTTTAAAATGTGAGTGTGTTTTTGGAAGATTGTAGTGGTTTTAAATAAATTTGCCGTGCTGGATTACGCTATGTGAGTGCTTCAAATTCTTTTACATGTGGATTGATCTAAAACATTGTGGAGTAATTGAATATCGTATCGCTCTGGAGTGTGGTTCATAAGTGTTCTTTGCCGTGCATGAGAGTGCTGGCAAAAATATTCGGTGAGTGAGATTCTATTGGGAGTGGATTCACGTTTTCACGGTTGTGAGGTGAAGATACTTGGATTTTCACACAATCAAGATCACTGCACTATAGAATATCGATGTGGATTTTTTTCACAAACTAAATCACCCATTTTTTGTCACAAAAGATTTAAGGACTGATTTTTTTGCACTTTTTTATTTAATATACGCTTTTTTGTATGTCACATGCATTGGTGATTTTTTGTTACTTGATTTGTATAAGAACTTTAAGTATTTTGTTGGCACATTTTTTCACTGTCACAAAAATTTTTTTTTTATGGTATTATTACACCATTCAGTTCACGCATGTACTTATGCACTTAAATATAGTTATCATTTGATGGTATTTTAACACATATCATTTTTACTATTGGGGATGTGAGCGCCTCTTATTTGCTCTTATATATCTAAAAGAAGGTTCTTGTGGGTATGTGGATATGTGAGATCAGATAATATTTCAGATAAAATGTCATATACCAGGTTAAAAAAGAAGTATTGAAAGATACTTATTGCCGGAGGTACAGTAAAACCTTGGTTTGAGAGTAACTTGGTTTGAGAACGTTTTGCAAGACAAGTAAAATTTTTTAATACATTTTGACTTGATATACAAGCGATGTCTTGATATACAAGTAGTGTCATGTCACAACTGAGTATAAAAGAGAAGAGGGGTGCCTCTAAGTGTAGCAATACAGTTACAGTTAATGAAGGTACAACATTTAGCAACTCACGTGGTTGGTGATTAAAACAGGCACATCTAAATATGCAAGCATCTGGGGTAAAGATGTCCACATATCCCATCCTCCTCACCACAATTGACGCCATCCCTTCCACTCTGCGCTCCACGAGCGGTTCAAGCCTTGCTTTCAGAACGCTCTAATGCAGGGTAGTCTTCCCGGTCACAATTGCAAACAGCTTTACCCCGGATGCCTGCATACTTAGATGTGCCTCTGTTAATTATCAACCATGTAAGTTGCTAAATGTTGTACCTTCATTAAATGTAACCATATTGCTACACTTAGAGGCCCCTCTCTTCTCGTTTATACTCCATAGCTCCTGCTGGATTTTGCTTCTAATCCCCTTGTGGGGGCTTCCATTTGTGGATGGACATTTTATGGTTACACAACCTATCACATTACTATAATATTTTGATATGAACTATAAAAGGAAGGACTTATGGATAAATGGTTGTGGAACGAATCTTTGAGTTTCCATTATTTCTTATGTCGAAATTTGCTTTGGTATAAAAGTGCTTTGGATTACAAGCATGCTTCCGGAACAAATTATGCTCACAATCCAAGGTTTTACTGTATAGGATTATTAATGTCAATTGGTAGAAAAGTTTGCTGCCAACTGTTGTGAAGGGTGTTTTCTTCACCAGGGAAAGAATTCTTCGGTCATCCACCACAGTTGTTTTCCGTGGTCTTGCGGGTCTTTTGGTGGTACTGAGCTCACCGGTGCATTCTTTTTTAAGGATGCTCCAAACAGTTGATTTGGCCACACATAATGTTTTTGCTATCTCTCTGATGGGTTTGTTTTGTTTTTTCAGCCTAATGATGGCTTGCTTCACTGATAGTGACAGCTCTTTGGATCTCATATTGAGCGTTGACAGCAGATGTTTCAATCATGTTCATTAACGAATTTGCGTATGGGTGTGCAATATTAGAACCCATTGCAGCCCCTTTTAGCTGTAAAAAATAGGTATCTTTGAAAAGAAAATAATTCTCCTCAAGTACGATTTTAAGTAGATCAAGTAAAAACCTGATATGTTGTATGTTATATTTGCCTGACTGGGTTAACAACCGCCGACATGCTTCCATCCCCAAATCATGGGGGATGATTGTAAATAAACTAGAAACGTCCCATGATACCAGGATAGAATCGGCCGACAGTTTAATATTCTGAACTTTGGATAAGAAGTCTGAAGTATCTTTTATATATGACTTGAGTTCTGAAGCAAAATGCTTCACAGTGCAGATGGACAATGAACCGAAGCATACTGCGAAAGCAACCAAAGAGTTTAAGGGAAAGAAGTGGAATGTTATGCAATGGCCAAGTTAATCACCTGACATGAATCCGATTGAACTTGCTGAAGACAAAACTGAAGGGAAAATGCCCCAAGAACAAGCAGGAACTGAAGACAGTTGCAGTAGAGGCCTGGCAGAGCATCACCAGGAATGAAACCCAGCGTCTGGTGATGTCTATGCGTGAACAAGATATGGTGAAAAATACTCCTGCGCTAGTGAGATCGTTTGCTGTAAAACAAAGGTAGTATTGTAGTCAGAGATAGGACTGGGGGAGATGATGGAGCGTGTCCCGCTGCCTTAGCTGACCAGGGGTGGTCTGGAAAGGACTGTTTAGTAGGAAGTGGGTGGAAGGCGCGTGATCAGACGCTTACATCAAGAAATGTATGGTTTATTTATGTAAAAGAATACAGACATATAGTCATATAGATATAAAATCATACAAATACTACATAATATTAAAAAAAAAAAGGAAAAACAGGTAACAAAATAAGTACTAGGAAGTTAAAATTGGGGTGTGCCCATATTGAGGCAGGTATTTAAGAAAGGCTGACGCGTTTCGAGGAAAACCTCTTCATCAGAGCCAGGAGAACTGGAGCACGGTCTGTATGGGCCGGTAGGCCGACATGTGTACATGGGGAGAGGTGGTGTTGCTAGTAGGAGGATGTGTCCTGTGATGGACAATTGATTATTCCAAGTTCCATACCCAGGTGTTCGTATGGTGGAATGATGGTGATGGTATAAAGGGGATCACAGGTAATAAGGGGGGGGGGATGGCTAGGATAGAGGGGGGGGCAAAGCATGATGGTGATATTCTGTATCTAGATGGCCCCGTGGATATCTAGATCTTCATTCATTCCATCGGGAACCAATGACCCAAGAGTGAAAATCCAGAATGATTCTTGTTTACAGAGTCTTCTGAATCTCCTCCCATTGTCAGCGTCTTTTTTGATAGCTTCAATGCCAAACACTTTGATGCCTGTTGGATTGCTGTTATGACATTCTCTGAAATGCCTAGGTACTGAATAGCTGTGGCATTTTTTATTTTTACTCTGATGGTACGTGTTACTATTGATTATGCTGCATTTGTGTTCGCTAAATCTTGTCCTGAGTGGACGTATTGTGCGCCCAACATACAGAAGACCGCATGGACAGATAAGACCATAGACTACATAGGAGGTACCGCAATTGATGAACTGTTTGATTTTGTGGTACTGGCCGTCGGACCCCATGATTTCTTTTTTGCGGTGTGCCATGAAGGCACAGGCTCCACAGTTTTTGGTTCCACACTTGTAGTTGCCTTTCTGGTCGAAGATGGATGCCCAATTGCCAGTGGGGGTCTTGGTTTGGTTCTGAGGTTTTCGTACTCTACTCGGAGCTATTAGGCTTCTAAGATCTTTGGATTTTCGAAACACAACTACTGGTTTGGGTGGTAGAACTGGATTGAGGATGGGATCCTGCTTGAGAATGTTCCAATTTTTCTCAATGGCTCTCTGTATGTCGAATGCTTTGGTGTTATATTGTGTACTGAATCTGATGGGGTTGGAGATATTGCTGTCGGTGGTCCTTTTATTGCCGCTTGTTTTGTTAGCCTCCATTGCCATAGTGACAGAGGGATGTTCGTCATACTGGGTCCAATATTTGTAAAAGGCCTGTTTGATGAGTGATTCTTCATAACCCTTCTCAAGAAATTTCTTTTTTAAGATGGATCCCTGTTTTTCATAGTCACTTTTCTTAGTGCAGGTTTTCTTCAGCCTGCAGAATTGCCCGTGGGGTATGTTACGGATCCATTTGGGATGGTGGTGACTTTTGGCGTGGAGGTAGGAATTTCCAGCACTAGGTTTGAAATGGGTTTTGGATATAATGCTGCCTTCCTCGATTTGCAGGTCTAAATCCAGAAAGACGAGTGATGTGTTGTCGACTACATGGGTGAAAGAGATGCCATAAGGATTGGAGTTGCAGTATTCCAGAAATTTGTTTAGATCCATATGTGATCCGTTCCAAATGATCAGGATGTCATCAATGTATCGGGTGTAGAGGGCGAGCTGATCTTTAAAAGGATTGTTGGTCCAGATGAAAAGATCTTCCCACATGCCCATGAAGAGGTTTGCGTAGCTAGGTGCAAATTTTGCTCCCATGGCAGTTCCCTTGGTTTGGCGAAAATACTCGCCCACGAAGGAGAAGTAATTGTGAGTGAGGCAGAATTCGATGGAGTCGAGGAGGAATTTGGTCTGTAGAGGGTGTATGTTACTCTTGGAGAGAAAGTGTTTGGCTGTTTCTATGCCATATTTGTGTTCGATGGAGGTATAAAGAGAAGAGACATCCAATGAGAGCCATTTGAAATGCGGTTGCCAAGAAAATGATGAAAGGATGTCGAGCATGTGTCCGGAATCTTTTACGTATGATGATAGTTGTATTACTAAGTCTTGTAGGAAGTAGTCGATATAACAACCTAGATTGCTGGTTAAGCTGTCGATCCCAGCAATAATAGGTCTGCCCGGTGGATTTGTCTGATTCTTGTGAATTTTGGGGATATGGTAGAAATGGGGAGTCAGTGGATGCTGTTTGTTAAGGAAAAGGAGTTCGCTTTTCGTGATGACTCCATTATCCATAGCTTGATTTAATAGGACTTCGAGGGAGGTTGCAAAAGATGGTAGTGGGTCAGCAGGGAGTTTCTCATATGTGTCAGTATCTCCAAGGAGTCTCAGGGCCTCTGTCAGATAGTCAGCTTGATTTTGAATTACTAGACCACCACCTTTATCAGCTTGCCTAATAATGATGTCTTCTCTATCCTGGAATTTCTTAAGGATCTCTTTGGGGACTTCGTGGTCTTTGTTCTTAATGTTTATGGATTTGTCACTGAGACAATTTTTTTGACAGATCCTTTTAATTTCGTCCATACACCCTCTACAGACCAAATTCCTCCTCGACTCCATCGAATTCTGCCTCACTCACAATTACTTCTCCTTCGTGGGCGAGTATTTTCGCCAAACCAAGGGAACTGCCATGGGAGCAAAATTTGCACCTAGCTACGCAAACCTCTTCATGGGCATGTGGGAAGATCTTTTCATCTGGACCAACAATCCTTTTAAAGATCAGCTCGCCCTCTACACCCGATACATTGATGACATCCTGATCATTTGGAACGGATCACATATGGATCTAAACAAATTTCTGGAATACTGCAACTCCAATCCTTATGGCATCTCTTTCACCCATGTAGTCGACAACACATCACTCGTCTTTCTGGATTTAGACCTGCAAATCGAGGAAGGCAGCATTATATCCAAAACCCATTTCAAACCTAGTGCTGGAAATTCCTACCTCCACGCCAAAAGTCACCACCATCCCAAATGGATCCGTAACATACCCCACGGGCAATTCTGCAGGCTGAAGAAAACCTGCACTAAGAAAAGTGACTATGAAAAACAGGGATCCATCTTAAAAAAGAAATTTCTTGAGAAGGGTTATGAAGAATCACTCATCAAACAGGCCTTTTACAAATATTGGACCCAGTATGACGAACATCCCTCTGTCACTATGGCAATGGAGGCTAACAAAACAAGCAATATCTCCAACCCCATCAGATTCAGTACACAATATAACACCAAAGCATTCGACATACAGAGAGCCATTGAGAAAAATTGGAACATTCTCAAGCAGGATCCCATCCTCAATCCAGTTCTACCACCCAAACCAGTAGTTGTGTTTCGAAAATCCAAAGATCTTAGAAGCCTAATAGCTCCGAGTAGAGTACGAAAACCTCAGAACCAAACCAAGACCCCCACTGGCAATTGGGCATCCATCTTCGACCAGAAAGGCAACTACAAGTGTGGAACCAAAAACTGTGGAGCCTGTGCCTTCATGGCACACCGCAAAAAAGAAATCATGGGGTCCGACGGCCAGTACCACAAAATCAAACAGTTCATCAATTGCGGTACCTCCTATGTAGTCTATGGTCTTATCTGTCCATGCGGTCTTCTGTATGTTGGGCGCACAATACGTCCACTCAGGACAAGATTTAGTGAACACAAATGCAGCATAATCAATAGTAACACGTACCATCAGAGTAAAAATAAAAAATGCCACAGCTATTCAGTACCTAGGCATTTCAGAGAATGTCATAACAGCAATCCAACAGGCATCAAAGTGCTTGGCATTGAAGCTATCAAAAAAGACGCTGACAATGGGAGGAGATTCAGAAGACTCTGTAAACAAGAATCATTCTGGATTTTCACTCTTGGGTCATTGGTTCCCGATGGAATGAATGAAGATCTAGATATCCACGGGGCCATCTAGATACAGAATATCACCATCATGCTTTGCCCCCCCCTCTATCCTAGCCATCCCCCCCCCCTTATTACCTGTGATCCCCTTTATACCATCACCATCATTCCACCATACGAACACCTGGGTATGGAACTTGGAATAATCAATTGTCCATCACAGGACACATCCTCCTACTAGCAACATCACCTCTCCCCATGTACACATGTCGGCCTACCGGCCCATACAGACTGTGCTCCAGTTCTCCTGGCTCTGATGAAGAGGTTTTCCTCGAAACGCGTCAGCCTTTCTTAAATACCTGCCTCAATATGGGCACACCCCAATTTTAACTTCCTAGTACTTATTTTGTTACCTGTTTTTCCTTTTTTTTTTTAATATTATGTAGTATTTGTATGATTTTATATCTATATGACTATATGTCTGTATTCTTTTACATAAATAAACCATACATTTCTTGATGTAAGCGTCTGATCACGCGCCTTCCACCCACTTCCTACTAAACAGATGTCTATGCGTTCCAGACTTCAGGCTGTAATTGACTGCAGAGGATTTGCAACCAAGTAATAAAAAGTGAAAGGATGGATGATTGTTAATCTGTCCCATTACTTTTGGTCCCTTCAAAAGTGGAAGGCACTCATATACAAACTGTTGTAATTCCTACACCGTTCACCTGATTTGGATGTAAATACCCTCAAATTAAAGCTGAAAGTCTGCAGTTAAAGAAACATCTTGTTCGTTTCATTTCAAATCCATTGTAGTGGTGTATAGAGCCAAAAAGATTAGAATTATGTCGATGTCCGAATATTTATGGACCTGACTGTATATATATGTGAATGTAACTACTGTAAGTTCATGAATTTGTCTCAGTGTCACCCTCCTGCAATCCCCTATTCAGCAGAACTTGTACCGGAAAAGGGAAGACTAAGATTAGCTGACAGTCAGAAGCTTCTGAAGTACATATGTCTGGACGGCAGGAAAGAACAACATAGGAGTCTGGATTACAGGACTGCCTGAACAAAATTACAAACCATTTTGAAGGTAAAACAGGCACCATATACAGTATATAGCATAAATGTGGTTCCCTTCCCTTTAAATTGTGGTTGCAATAGTTAGTGTAACCCTAGCACTCCCCAGACAACAGCCACATAGACCGAACTGTCACCCCTGCCCTCACACAGCAGCTGTCATTTCCCTCTCCCCAGCTGCTAGTGAAATTTGTGATGTGGTTTTGTGGTGAGACTGGGGGAGAGAAAGGACACAGGCACTGTGCCAGGGCTGTCTTTTCATCCACAGCCACAAAAAGAGCCCTGCCCATCACCCAGGATCCAGAGGATACTGTAATTGGCTGCAGAGCACTCTGGGAAAGGAAGAGCTCACCCAGGTAATTTTGAAAGACTGCTGGAAGGCACTTGGAACTATGTGGGATGTAGTCTCCAGGAGACAGCCTCTATAAAAGAGAAGTATGGGTTTACTAAAAACAATAAATGATATTCACCTAGGTGGATGCAGCACCAATCCCAGGTGTGTCTGTCCCCTGTCGCTAAGACTAAGAACTGAGCAATCAAAGACCACTTATCCCTCGGTTCTCAGTCTTCAGTGAGCAGGGAGCCAGTGACTGTCAGTCATCAGCTCCCTGCTTTGCCCCTCCATCACCGACTGGAGCACAGGACTATAAAGGGGCAGGAGCAGCTGGCTCGGTTTAGATGTCTCGCTTAGAGGCTGAGCCAGTTACCAGTACACACATCTGGGTAGATCCCAACTGTTAAGATCCAGAGCCAGGACCAGCTAAGTGACATCAGCCAACAGTGTGGAGAGTGGAGAACTGTATGGAACTAAATATCCCGGGAGCACAGTGTGCTGCAGAGAGGAGGAAAAGAAGGGAGAAGCCAGGGCTTGGGGCAGTCTCACAGGGGGAGTGAGAAGAGACGGTTAGAGAGCCGCTAAGTCCGAGATGCTGCTTGTTAACCATGTTCACCACTGTATCGGAGTGGGCTGTGCTGCTGCATTCACTTGGAGGCTGCTGCCGTTGGCGAGATCCAGCAAGCAGGGGAGAGGGGTGTCACTGGCTTCTTAAGAGATAGCTGCTACAGCCTCCAGAGTTGTCACCAATGCCATTGGTTCTGTGGGAAGCACCCCTTAAACGTCTAGGGTTTCAGATACCAGAGAATGGGAGAAGGCTTTTCAACAAACTTCATACTGGCTGCAACCTAGTTTGGGGACTTACACCACCTACCACAGGACCTCAAATTTCCTTGAGCGTTTCAATGCAGGACTCTGGACCCCATCGTTTAGTACCATATGGACCAGTGGGGGGTTTTGATTAGACTCTAGGACCTTTCTGTCGCTAGGCAAGTATTGACTTTAGTTAAGACCCCTCTAGATTTAGGATTCAAGTACCTAGAACAGATTGGTTCCAGATATACATCGTCATTGACTATTTATTGCTGTGTTTGTTGCCTCATTGGGTGTGTAGGCCAAATAAACCCCTTTTTTAGCCTTGGTGTGTCAGAGATTGAGGCATTCCCAAAAGGGTTGTTTGTTATCCAGGTTCAGGGAAAAAAACATCTCAGAACGGTGGATGTTTCTGGGATTGGAGAGGGTACCAGAATTGAAACAAATTCACTGTTCACCTTGCAGGCATTGAAATTTATCATGAAATCCCCCTCTCCTAGAACAAATCTTTGGCCTCATACCCCAAATCCCCCAGCACAAATGCCCCCCCCCCAAAAAAATCACCCCCCCCATGCCCCCCAACACAAATCTCTCCCCAATCCCCAAGTTTCCCCTCCTAGCATAAATCCCCCCCCCCCCCATCATCCCTATTAGCTCCAATCCCCTGCCCCCCCCCCAAAAAAAATTCGCCTCCTAGCACAATTCCCCCTCCCTCCCACGTATCACCTCTTCTAGCACAAAACCCCCAATCCCCCCTTCTAGCACAAGTCCTTTCCCCCATCCCCCTTCCCAACACATATCCCTCTAAATAAGTACTCCTACCACACCCCCCAAATTTCCCCTTTTAGAGCAATTCTTACCCCCTGCTGCTCCCCAATTTCCCCCTTCCAACACAAATCCCCTCTCCCCAATTTCCTCACGGCGCCCTCCCATTTCACATGAAACCACAGTGCCCAGGGCCGTCCCTCCTGCGCACCCCTTGTCCCGGCCCTGCCTGTATGGTCCTAAACATTAGTATCACTCAGTACAGTGCTCAGCCCAGTCCAGCCGAGCCGCTTTCAGCCTCTCATAGACTTTTACTGGCTGCTGGCAGTGGGGCTGGACAGTGCACCTGTGGCTTTCATCCATATGTAGCAAGGTCCTGGGGCCCCAGAGGCCTAAATGTGACCTCAAGGGTTAGGGAGAGTTGACATCCTTCCTTGTAGAGTGGGTTACCAGGCATGGTGGGTGTGATGCAAGAAGAATTATGGGCGCCAGTCACTTTTTGAATTCGAACAAGAGATTTATTAATAGAACTGTGGGAGAGAGGGTTAGGGCCAGGATATCCTGGGGTAGATGCAATGGTAATTGGCAGACTCCGTGACTTCTATAAGTAGACAGCTATACAGTGGAAGGCTTCCAGCCAGATAACACTTCTGTATAGGTAGGACCGCTGTCTCCTATGGCAACTAATCTTGCAACAGTCACTAATGATAATTGTACACAACTCTTGGTAACACAGAACAGTCCTTTACTTATCTCACAGTATCCCAGTGTAGATCTTCATTCACTGAGCTCCCAGTCTCTCACTAGACTTCCAGATCCCAGTCGTCACTGGATCCCCTGAGCTCTTCCACAGCTACCCCGCTGTATACTCCTCAAGCGTCACCCCCGCTATCCTGCTGGGTCCCTGGCTTGGCACCCGCTGATGCTTTCCCAATTCTTCACAGTCCCCGGCTGGTGAGAAGACTGCTTTAGGTACTTGCTTCAGCTTACTCACAGTACTCTCAGTCTCCGGTAACAAGGTGAATGGCCCCTTAGTGGCGACAGCTTCCCCTCTACCTTCGACCACAACTGGTGCCCCATATGGCTAAACCTTTGCAACCAGTCCCAACCCTACGCTGCTTCTTCTGTTCCTGGATAGGCCTCAGGCAGCCTTGCCTCCTTATTTGGTACATTTCAACCATTTTCAACAAAGGTCTAGCAAGAAAGAAATATACAGTGAAGGAAACAAGAATGTATAATGGGTAGTAAACAGGTTATTGATACATACAAATGTTCTTGTTTAGCATTGGTTGTACATTCATGAGCATTTTTTTCGAAAGCGTTAGTTTATACACATATTAACTCTAAAGCCTCGTACACGCGATCAGACTTTCCGACAACAAAACTGTGGCATTTTGTTCGAAGGGTGTTGACTCCAACATGTCTTGCATACACATGGTCACACAAATGTTGGCCAACAATTACGAACGTAATGACGTACAAGACGTACGAGCGCTAGTTTTACAAGACCGAGTGCTTCCGGCTCGTCCTTGATTCCGAGCATGCGTGTTTGTACTTTGGACCGACGGACATTTATACACATGATCGGAAAGTCTGACAACACACATTTGTTGGCGGAAAATTTGAGAGCATGCTAGCCAACATTTGTTGGCAGAAAGTCTGACAACAAATGTCCGATGGAGCATACACACGGTCGGACTTACCGCCAACAAGCTCACATCCAACATTTCCCGTCGGAAAATCCGATCGTGTGTACGCGGCATAAGTCCTACCAACCAATTTGAATTCACTGTGCTCAAGTCAGATTAAGATGACTTCTGATTAGCTGGTCTATTGTGGAGCCACCAATGATGTAACTTGGAGATGCCATGACTTTACACTGTATTGCGCTTGTGTCACAGTTGGTGTCCAAATAAAAAACATGGGAAATAAGTTTTTTAGCAAAAGGGACATACAAAGTCATTTTCCATAAGATTTAAGAATATTTCACATATCTCATTTTTGAATAAGGTTGTACATTGTATGTTTACAATAATGCATCTGATAAATTCTGAATGTGCTGCTTTGACAAAAAGTCTATTACACAGGTGCAGCATTACCCCCGGTCATACTAAAACTATTTGTCTGACCTTAATTTAATAGACTTTCCAATGACTGATTAACAAAATGAACTCATTTATATTAATGCTGCTTAGAGGCTTGTTTTACGTAAACCCATCTAGTTTATTTCACACCATTGTGTTCCTTGAACACAGTTCTCTTTGTGCATTGACAGCTGCAGCTACACTGATGTTTCTCCATCAGTCTGCATCTGGGACATGTTGAAAGCAGCTCTCTCCATGGGGTGAATACATTCGCTATATCCAGGGCTTGGTTTAGCAAAGTGTGAGATAATGTGAAATTAGGTAAATTGGGCTGAGATTAAACTAGAACGAATTAAAAAAAATGTAAAGTGAATTTGGGTTTATTTAACCGCTTGCCAACTGTATACTATATATATATATATATATATATATATATATATATATATATATATATAGTGGCAGGGTGGTTCTCCTGGGCAGGATCACGTACCCGTACGTGATCTTGCACTTCCGGGTCTGGCATGTGCACCGCTGGTGACCCACTCCTGCTGTGATTGGATAAGCAGGAGCCAATCAGCAGCAGCCGATCCTTCGGGACACAGGCAGAACAGTGGTCTGCCTATGTAAACAAGGCAGATCGCCGTTCTGTGAGAAGGGAAGGTTGTGATCCTGTGTTCCTGCAAAGCAGGAACACGGATTTCTGCCTTCCCAATAGTACAAGCACCTCACACAGTGTACACAAGCACAGATTAGGCACACGTTTAACCCTTTGATCGCCCCTGATGTTAACCTCTTCTCAGCCAGTGTCATTAGTACAGTGACAGGTCCTTAAAAAGTGTCACTTAGTGTTTGACATACATTTTATTTGCATACAGTGTCGCACAACCGTGTTAGTTAAATTAATGCAGTGCTGCATCACAAAAAATGGTCTGGTCATGAAGGAGGGGGTAAACCTTCCGAAAGCTGAAGTGGTTAAAGGACAAGTTAACCTTTGGAACATGTTACATGTTCCACTTGTTTTTAAGGTGGAACATTTAACATGTTCCAGCATCTGCAGCTTCTCCCCTGTGACAGCGGGTGGGGGTTCTTCTCCCCGCACCCGCTGTCACAATTTGAAAACAGCATGGACATGCGGGACTCCCCCCACATGGCCACATCGTTCATTCACAGTTTCCTGTGTATGAATAGACTACAAGTACTGTCAGCTTGTAACGATCAGGCTTGAAGACAAGTTGCTATAGCAGTTGCAGGACTACCACAGACCAGCAGAATAGGTACACAGGCAGTCACCCTGGCAGATAACACAGGCTCACCTGAGGTGCGGAGTCTAAGTACTAACCTGTGTTCACCAGAGCTCCTGATGGTGGAGATGGATTTAGCTGCGTGCTAGTACCAGGTCGCGGTCCTCAGGTTTGTCCCAGGAGGGTGTGAGCAAGCCGGGGTCTAGAAGCGGATGAGCAAATCAGGATCAAACAACAGAGTGGTCAGTAAACAAGCCAAAAGGTCAGTGATGAGTAGTTGCAGGTTGGGATCAGGCAGTCGAGTAGTCAAGGAACAAGCCAAGGGTCGATCACGAGTGGTAGCAAAATACAGACGGCAGCAGGGAAGACAGGAGCAAGGCACTGGCTGAGAAGGCACAATAACCTGGCAAAGAGGAAGTGCTGAGACAAGGCTTATATAGGAAGTTCATGGGAGGAGCAAGGAGTTCAAGGTTCAACAGCAATCAAGACACAAGGCAAGGTTATCCAATGGATAAGATAGGATTGTCCAATAGATCAGGCAGGAAGCTATCCAGCATCCCAGATAGCTCAATGGGATGAGTCAATGCCAGACACCGAAGAGGTCCCTGGTTTGAGCCCAGGTCCTGATACAGCCATTAGGGCTGACAACTGGTAGTTCTCAATGACCTACAAAGGCACTGATGAGGGTCCTGGTAGTTCATTAAACTTCCTGATCTGCCTGCCTTATCTATGAGTGGTTCTGTCAGAGGGTGGTAGTGTTCTTATTTAGTATGATAATGAATATTCGCTATTCTCATACTAATCATCACAGACTGGGTCTCCCGAGGATCACGAAGTCCCAGTGCGGACCTCTATCTCTATATAAACAGTACACAGAGGGGAGGATACACAGGATTCTGGGTGGGTCCTCCATAGGACCAATAGTATCACAGGATTACTAAAAAGAGCGCCAAAAAATAATAAGTAAGGTGGACCTAGCACAAACAGAACAGCCCTACACTGTTTGTGCATAGTGAATCCACCCACGTGCACGCCAACGCAAACCGGAAGTGACGTTGTGCCGCCGCACATGGGTCTAGGGGCTAATATTGTAAACAATGCCAAAATAACAAACAAAAAAGAAAAAAACAGAAAGAACAAAGCAACACAAACAGAGGCACCGCAGCAACAACAGAACTGCAGGGCAAACCAAAATTCCCTGATAACCGGGGAAGAATAGATCCATGTGCCCAAATTCAAAAATAACCCATGGAGACCTAGTCCCGAGACCTCAAAGGGCCAAACAGGGAAAATAAGAAAAAGTTGTTAAAAAAAAGTGGTGGGGGGAAGGGAAAAGAGGAAAAAATTAAAATAGTATCTATACAAACTCAATTGTAAAGAAAAGGAGCATAACTAATAAACCCATTAAGGCCTGGGGCATGGTTAGCCCTCAGTGTGAAGATCCATCAAGATTCTGAGCGACAAGATTGTCAAGGTCACCAACCCAGGGACTCTGGTGTACTCAGAATCTCAAAGTATCTATGTTGCAGGACGGACAATCAGCAAAATGTCTGGTAACCGGACTAATAGGGATTTCGTCCCTAATGTCCGCTGTATGTTTCTCTACTCTTTGCCAGAGCATACGTCTGGTTTTCCCAACATAAAAGGTGTTGCACCTACCTGTGAGTGAATAGACCACCCCCCTAGTCTCACAGTTAACAAAGTGCCTAGGTTCAATCGAGGTGGGTCCTATGTTAAAGCTCTTATTGCCCGGCTGGATGTAGCGGCAATAGTCACAGTGCCCACATGATAGACTCAAGGCTAAGACAGCAGGCCCCTTCAAAATAGAGAATGAAATCATTACATACTTTGCACAGCTCAAAAATGTATTAGAGCAGAAATCAAGGGCTTTCTGGCAGGCCTCCTATTTCTGTCAATATTTGGAGGTGAAAGTTATCCCCCTAGGCATGAGAATTCAAATTTTTCCTACCATATCTAATCCATCTCAAGAACTTAAAAACAAATGGGAACATCATTTCACAGCATGTTCTCTATGTATGATTGGGATACTGAAGCAATATCATGAAGAGGAAGTAGATTAGTAGATTTGATAGGGAGGTTCAAACCATTCTGGGCAAGAATGGGGGCCATTTTGAATCGTCAATATACAAAAAAGAAAATGCTAAACTCAAGGAAAATCTAGAATGTTTCAATCAACATATTATCCGTAATAAAGACAAGAAATTCACAATGGATAAAGTTGCTTTTGAAACAGGACGAGCCTACAGATGGCAAAATATTAGACGAGGTTGTGGATTTAATCAGAAGACAGATCTGGACTCTGACAGTGAATACTCTGACCACTCATCTGTTTCTTCAGCTTTCTCTCTCCAAGATCATTCTAACTTTGGAGGACGTGGCTCTCAACGTTGCTCTCTTGGTCCTCGGGGCAGATCAGGTGGTGGTGAGTCACGGGGCGATTTCAACCTGACTCCCCTTCCAACCAAGCGAAAGGATCCTCCATCAGGGGAAGATCCCGCCAGTAAGTCCATCAAACACATGGGCACAAATAGAGGCATGCAGGGTGCAGTTGGCCCTTTAGCACCCTCTTCAATGACCCCTTTAGTCCCGGACGAGGCCCGTTTGGATCTCACACCCACAGACCAATTACTTCAAACCAATACGGTACAGGGCAAGATGGATGTTTACATAACCCGTTAGAGGCACTAGCAGGGGATGGCTTGGATGTAATCAATTTAACCCTCCATCATTTTACATCTGAGAAAATGTCACTCCTTGGCTTGGGGCTTAATTATTTCCCCAAAACCAATATGGACCTTTTTTTGATACGGTCAACGATCTAAATTTATTCACTCGGAAACTGAACCTTAAATGTCATTTTGAAGGTTCTCAAATCACACAAATTCACTTGCGTTGAATATAGAGCATTAAAAACACTCAATGAACTGGCACAAGAAAGTGGGGAGGTCAACTTTGATGCCCTCTTTGATCGAGACATCCAGATACAATGACTCAATCATTACCCAAACAATACAAAAATAAATCTACAACGTTTCCTACCTCAACCAATCCACGGGTCAGCCTTTTTCTCCAATCAGTTATGAGGGACCTTAAAAATCTCATAAGAAAGAGAGGCAGACGATTTCATCTTGATAACCTTCAGACACAAACATTGTCCAACATTCTGAAAACTAATGACATCATTATCAAGCCCTCTGATAAGGGTGGTAATGTTGTCATTATGACACAAACCTCGTACATTAAAATATGCAAGGATATTTTATCCAACAAGGATTGGTACAAAAAAATTTCACCTCTAATGACACCTCCTTTCAAAAGGAATTTCATAATTTAGTAGGCAGAGCTTACGGACAGGGTTTTATCAGTAAGGACACCAAGAATTTTTTGATTATCAGTTACCCTGTGACACCGACTTTCTATGTGCTGCCAAAGACGCATAAGAATGTACACAATCCTCCAGGTTGTCCTATAATTTCTGATATTAGGAGTATCACTTCACAAGCCAGTGTTTTGTGCGGATGAATACTTACGCCCCCATGTAGAAAGCTTTCCCACCTATCTTAACCACTTAAGGACCGGGCCTCTTTTTTAGATGTGTTGTTTATAAGTTAAAAACATTTTTTTTGCTAGAAAATTACTTAGAACCCCCAAACATTACACATTTTTTTTTCTAACACCCTAGAGAATAAAATGGCAGTCGTTGCAATACTTTCTGTCACATAGAATTTGCGCAGCAGTCTTACAAGAGCACTTTATTTTTAAAAAATACACTTAAAAAATACACAATTAAAAAATAAGCCAAGAGTAAAGTTAGACTATTTTTTTATATTGTGAAAGATAATGTTAGAGCGAGTAAATTGATACGCAACATGTCACATGCTTCAAAATTGCACCCGCACGTGGAATGGCGAAAAACTTTTACCCTTAAAAATCCCCATAGGCGACATTTAAAATATTTGACAGGTTGCATGTTTTGCGTTACAGAGGAGATGTAGGGCAAGAATTATTGTTCTCGCTCTACCGATCGTGGCGATATCTCACATGTGTGGTTTGAACACCGTTTTCATATGCGGGCACTACTCACGTATGCGCTTGCTTCTGCATGCGAGCCCGGCGAGACGGGGCGCGTTTAAAAAAAATATTTTTTTCTTATTTATTTTACCTTTAATTTTTTATCTTTACACTGTTTTTTTTTTAAAAAGTGTCACTTTTATTCCTATTACAAGGAATGTAAACATCCCTTGTAATAGAAAAAAAGCATGACAGGACCTCTTAAATATGAGATCTGGGGTCAAAAAGACCTCAGATCTCATATTTACACTAAAATGCAATAAAAAAAAGTTGTCATTTAAAAAAATGAAAAAAAAAATATGGCCCTTTAAGAGCTATGGGCGGAAGTGAGCTTTTGAGGTCGCTTCCGCCCTGCAGTGTCATGGAGAGGGGTGGGGGCCATCTTCCCCTCACTCGTCTCCATGCACAGCCACGGGAAGGATCCGATTGCCTCCGCCGCTGCCGACGGCTCCGGTAAACGGTGGAGGGCACCGGATCGCGGCGGGAGGGGGGGCCTCTCCCGCCTCCAATAAAAGTGATCTCACAGCGAATCCGCCGCAGAGACCACTTTTATCTTGTACCGGACTGCCGGCCGAACATGGCGATACCGAGGTTATGGGAGTTACCTGCCATAACAACGATATCCGTCCTCAAAGTGAGGACGTATATCAGCGTGCAGCGGTCCGGAAGTGGTTAAGGATACAATACACTTATTGACTATCCTTGATGGCCTCAATATTGGAACCGAGGCCCTATTACTGTCAGTGGATGTGGAAGCTTTATATTCTAGTATACCTCATGATCTGGGTGTAACCATGATTAGTCAGTTCTTGAATGAGAGAAATACAGATGAATATGAATACAATGCATTTGTATTAGACCTTCTTCTTTTTACTCTTACCCACAATGTTTTCACATTCGACGGCTCCCACTACCTCAAGGTGTAGGGGGTGGCTATAGGGACCACATGTGCCCCCCCCTATGCGAACCTGTACCTGGGGGGGGTGGGAGCGGTCGATTTTTGGATCTGAGGACTTATCGATGTACTTCCGCCACACCTCCTTATGGCGAAGGTACATTGATGATATCCTCATATTCTGGACAGGACCCATGGATCTACTTGCTAGCTTTATCCAAGAACTGAATGACAATTCATTTAATCTGTATTTCATGTTAAACGTAGATAGAACGATTATTCCCTTTCTGGATCTTACTATCAGCAAATCGGCTGATGGTCCATTAATACTAGTCTCTTTAGAAAGCCCACGGCTGGAAATTCTTTACTTCATGCTACAAGCGCCCATCCCAGACACTTAATTAGGGCCATACCCGTTGGACAGTATCTGAGAATCAAATGTAACTGTTCCAATGATGAGGACTTTAAAATACTTTAAAATACATGCTATAGCCAAAAGGCTCTTAAACGAGCATATAAAAAGGCTCTTGAAAGCCCATGGGACCTATTACTATTTCAGGACGAGAAGAGATCGAAGCATATCAATACCAGACCTGTTCTTAAATATACCAAGCAAAGTGATGATGTAATGGGGATTTTGTCCCCATTACCATGCCCCAGGCCTTAATGGGTTTATTAGTTATGCTCCTTTTCTTTCCAATTGAGTTTGTATAGATACTATTCAAATTTTTTCCTCTTTTCCCTTTCTCCCCTTTCTTCTTCTTTTGCCTTTTTTCCCTTTGAGGTCTTGGAACTAGGTCTCCATGGGTTATTTTTGAATTTGGGCACATGGGTCCATTCTTCCAGGGAAATTTGGTTTGCCCTGCAGTTTTGTTGTTGCTGCGGTGCCTCTGTTTGTGGTGCTTTGTTGTTTTCTGGTTTTTTTTCTTTTTTGTTTGTTCTTTTGGCATTGTTTACAATATTAGCCCCTAGACCCACGTGGGGCGGCACAACATCACTTCCGTTTTGAGATTGCTTCCGGTTTTGAGGCCACTTCTGGTTTTGAGGGCACTTCAGGTTTGTGGTATGGCATTGGGATGCACGTGGGCGGATTCACTATGCACAAACAGTGGAGCTCTAGGCTGTTCTGTTTGTGCAAGGTCCACCTTACTTATTATTTTTTAGCACCCTTTTTTGTTATCCTGTGATACTATTGGTCCTATGGAGAGAGGATCCGCCCCGCATCCTGTGGATCCTCCCCTCTGTGTACTGTTTATATAGAGATGGAGGTCCGCAATGGGGCTTCATGCTAGGGTTCGGGATCCTCGGGAGACCCAGATCTTTAATATGCCTAACTGAATCCTTGCTGGAGGGAACAGCTCCTATGTTCCTATGTGGTTGGCATGTCACTCAGGTGATAGCCTATAGACCACCTGTCTTTGCTGTTATCAGCAGGTAAGCCTGACTTTTTGTTATATAGGATTAGATCTGGCTTTTTGAACCTTAACTGCATTTTCCAATACCTTTTGGCTTTTTTTGCCTTTGTTTATGTGTGCCCTATTCATGTTATAGGACTCACCTCTGTTTGGAGGCTGTTGGATCTTCGTGAACATTGTGTGGCATTATATTTCATAATTTCTGGCAACGCAGTATCGGATTACTACTGTGTGTCAAGGTTGACATATTTTACTACTACCGGATACCTGCAATCTACATATATGTATTAGTCATTATATTTTGGCTTTCTGGATATATCCTTTCAGGGATGACCCCAATAGCCTTATTAACGGGAGGTATTGTCCAAAAAGTGCGGACTCTGAGCATGACATGTATTGTGCGTTTTGGTCTCCCCTTAGTCCGGACGCCTCAGATGGCCACTAGGTAAATATATTTTTGCTGTTTTGTTTTTTATCTTTCCTTCCCCTGTTCCCAACTCCCTCCCCTTTCTCCCCCTTTTTTTTGTATGGATTGTAATGTATATATGTATGCACTTTGTATACTTTGTGTATTTTTTGTTTTAGATGTTGACTAAACTATACAGTAACCAAGCCTTGATGAAGAGGCTATAGATTACAACCGCAAAACATGTCGGCCATCATTTGCTCTTATGCATTATATACTGTATGTGTATCACTGTCTTGTATTTTTGGGAGTTAGCTCTCCCCTTTTTATGTATATGTCTGATATATATTGTTTTTTTGTACACCTGTTGTGGTTTATAATAAAATTTCTAATTTTTATATGTATCTGTGTTGTAATACATATGTCTGGAGTTGACCATCTAGGTTTAGGAGATTTAGGATGAGATTTGGTAATGTCTCTATTGTGCTGCTAACACCTAGTTGGAGACACAAGTAAGCAAACCCCTGCCTCTATCAAGATGGCCACCTCCACACAGAGACACACTGCAGAATGAGGTAATACTGGGGACTTGTCCCTTGCCCTATGACTGCCTTTTTTGGCAGAGATTTCAGAGTTTAGCTCCACTTTAGGAGACTGATGGTAATGCTGCTAATTGTTTGTCAGATTTGGATTTTTTTCTCAATCTTCTATTGTTCAGAACTAATATAAATATCAATTATCTGGGAAGCGTGCCAAAAGTAAATGGAATAGAGTGGTGGTCAGGTTAACAAAGGATCATCTGGGGACTGATCATTTTATACCAAATAACCAAATTCCAATATTTCGTGCCCATAATTGCAGCCTCACCCATGCCCATAATTGCAGCCTCACCGTGCCCATAACTGCAGCCTTACAGTGCCCATAATCTCAGCCTTACCATGCCCATAATTGCAGCCTCACTACGGTCAGTGCCTGGATTACACACAGCAGGCATCCCCCGCTGTGTCTCGGAATTCAGAGTGAAAACTTTGGCCGCGCTGTGACAAAAGTCCCGCCCTCCTCCTAGACCAGCTTGTGTGATAGACGCAGTGTTCTGTCTATCACACAAGCTGATCTAGGAGGAAGGCAGGACTTTTGTCACAGCGCGGCCAAAGTTTTTTACACTCAGCTCTGACCGCTGTGTGTGACATGTAGTGGAGGAGGAGGGGGAGGAGGGAGGGGAGCGCTACAGGCATCCACAGCTTAGCCCAAAGCCACCCCAGGGCAGGCAGCCTACCGGGAAATGTCCCGGTAGCCCAGTCCGGCCCTGCCTCCTGTCACTCAGCCACAGACAGAGCAGCCCGAGCGGCCGTACTCCATTCGGCCGCTCGGGCTGCTCTGTCTGTGGCTGAGTGACAGGCTCAGCCGGAAGATCGCCCGGCGCTCGTGGGGGACGGGGAGCCTGCACCCAAATGTGGGAGACTCCCCCGACTCGTGGGAGAGTTGAGATGTCTGCAGTAGGGGTCCCTTAAGCTGTCAAAGGTTTTTCCTCACACAGAGTTTGCCAATCCTGACTCTGCATGAAAACAAGTTATGCTTTTTGACAACACACACATGATCCATGACCCTCATGGCACTTTGCTAAGAATCCACTTGCACTGCGAAGCTGCAGAGCTGGAGGTGTGCCTCTGTGTGTCTGTAAATCCAGGAAGCGAACAGGCAGCAGCTTCAGCTGCCCACAATTAAATGGTTGCCGCCAGACTCAGTGGAAGGAGATTTCTGCAGCATATTTGGCAAGTACAGAATCACAGTAAAATAATATGCAAAGTGGTTGGAGGGAAGCTTCAGAATGGCAAAGATGTTTTTTTTACAAATTATGTGAGCAGACTCAGTTCCTCTTGAATTTCTTTTTCTTTAGCCACAGCTACACAATTGCCATTGAACCTTATAAATATTGTTAGTACATGAGCAGTCAGAAAATGCTGTTACACTTTAATTTCCTTTGGAAATGATCGTTGGGTGAACATTTTCTTTACTAATCTTTGCCGAATTGGGCACTAATCAGCATGTTGTTTAGAACGCCTCACTGAGCTGGCTTTGATTGCATCATCATTACTAGGGGCTGCACCGATACCACTTTTTTAAGACCGAGTACAAGTACTGATACTTTTTTATCAAGTACTCACCAATACCGATTACTGATACTTTTTTTTAAATGTCATGTGACAGTGGCACATGTGTCAGTGTTTTTTTAATTTTAATTTTATTTTTTTGAGTGGATGGTGTCAGTGTTTATTTTATTTTTTATTTTATTTTCAATTTAACTTTGAAATATTTATTGCAATGTTTTCTCTTTTTTTTTTGAAAATTAATGTTTCAGGTATAAATTGACAGTCAGTTAGTAATGGGCACTTTTCTCCTGCCAGTAAATGCCAGTGAAAGGAAAAAGTTGCCAGTAAAAAATATGGCTGTGAAACTTGGCTTGCGCAGTTCTAGTCCGAGGCGGACCATCTGAGTGCCTACTACAGTGTGTTTGGGTGGCGCTGGCAGGGGGCGGGCCTGGTGGAAGCGGTGCCTGAGCATGCGTCATGTGATGTCATGATGCAAGTGAGCCGAGCGGAGCAGCTGGAGCCTTGCATGTGGGTTGGGAGCAAGGAAAGCTGGGAGAGGGACTGTCGGTGCTGTTTGGACTGGAGTGAACTGAAGGGACCACCTGGCGTGGAGAGAGACTGTCACTGTGACTCAGGAGGGGATGTGTCGTGTTGGTAATCTGTGCTGCCGCACACTGCTGTGAGTGTCACTGTGAGAGTCAATTTCATGTGTGTGCGTCTGCCTATTCTAATTTCTTGCCCTCCTGAGTCCTGTCCCTGAGCTACTTACTATATCGAAAATAAAATAATAAATATGTTTCTTGCCCTAATATCTCCCTTAAATCACATTGCTAATTCCATATTGTACTTGTTTGTAGCCAAAATACTGAAATTTGCACTTAAAACTGTAGTTTTGTAACTTTTGGAAATACCAGTAAAAACTTATCAGTGACAGTAAATTTTGGCTGTCTTGTCAGTAAATTTCAATCTGGTAGGTTGGCAACACTACTTCCTCTGCTCCCTGTCCTGAAAGATCCGGTAGATGGGGGACCAGAGGAGAACAGAGTGGGACCGGAGGAGCACATGAAGAGCTGAAGAGGACGCAGGGGGACCGAGAGCAGAACACAGAGAGCCGGGGAGGACGCAGGGAGACCCAAAGAATGACACAGAGGGGGACCCGGAGGATGACACAAAGAGGGACCCAGAGGATGACACAGAGGGAGAACCTGGAGGATGATACACAGGGAGACCCGGAGGATGACACCGAGGGGGACCCAGAGGATGACACCGAGGGGGACCCAGAGGATGACACACAGGGGGACCCGGAGGATGACACACAAGGGGACCCTGAGGATAACACACAGGGGGACCCTGAGGATGACACAGAGGGGGACCCGGAGGATGACACAGAGGGGGACCCGGAGGATGACACAGAGGGGGACCCGGAGGATGACACACAGGGGGACCCAAAGGATGACACCAAGGGTGACCCATAGGATGACACAGAGAGGGACTCAGAGGATAAAACGGATCGGGACCTGGAGCAGGACACAGGGTGCACAGAGGGGGACCCAGAGAAGGACCTGGGGAGCACAGAGGGGGACAGCCAGGGGTGATTGGTGCAGCGGTGGGGGCAGTTAAAAGCACCAATTTCCCTGACAGCCACAGGAGGGAGAGGAAGAGAAGCGGCTGTCAGAAAAGCTATACAGGGAGATTGGTGATTGTAACTGCCCCCACCGCCGCATGATCATCCCTGCCCAATTATCGGGTCAAGCATTAGAGCATTTGCACAAGTACAAGTACTCATGCAAATGCTCGGTATCGGCACCCATACCCATACTAGTATCAGTATCGATACAACCCTAATCATTACAAGGTAAATTCGACTCCATGTTTTCGTCATTAGGTCTGCTTGCCAACATAAGAATTATTGCTATCCTTCACCATTTAAAGTCAAGCATTCCCTGTATCATGAATTATATCTTAAGCACAGCCAGAAGATGGGGCTGCACTGCAGAACATCTTGAACTTGTAACAAGATAGAATGTAGAATGTCTCAAACTAGCACTAAGACATTAGATAACAAACGTACGTGTTTACAAGGGAAATACATCTTTGCCAAAGGTGAATTTAAAAAACAGGGCTCAAAAAGGTGTAAACAGGGTGAGAATGAATTTGTCAAAGATAACAATCTATCAGGTTCAATAAAATGTGTACTTTTAATGCAGTCTAAAGTGCTGCCAACACATTGGGAATGACAGTAATTTAGAGCAAGATGGCTTTACCTGTCATTTGCAGCTAGTGTGATAAACAAATTTTGTTATGAACTGGTGCAATTGATGGCTAACTTCTGTGGTTTATTCTAGCAAATAATAAAGCTTATACTTGGTGTATTTACTCATTTTTACTGTGATGCTACTATAGTCAGCATGATTCTGTCGGCATGTACAGTTAAAAACTGAACAATGAATTCCATTAAATAAGAACTTGATGCTAAGAATGGCAAAAATTGACACAATCTCCAGGATTCTGTAAAAGTGTGAACAGTGAACTTTTCGTATTTGCTCCCTTTTGATCCGTTAAACACACTTCTGGCAATGATCACCAAAAGAACTCCCGGATATATTGGATTCTTCTACCATTTCCAGTGCCCCAATAGTAACTATCTGGAGTTTATTAACACAGCAACTACCCCTACATGTGAAATACAGCAAAGCAATAGTAGAAATGATAACTTCAACAATACAATAGGGAAAGTCAAATGTGATCACACGATAAAGCAAATGCAATTAGTTTATTCTCTTTAACTTGCCTCAAATGAACTAGGTGAGCAGGAAACAACACTGTAAGCAGTAGGGATGAGCCGAACACCCCCGGTTCGGTTCACAGCAGAACATGCGAACAGGCAAAAAATTTGTTCAAACACGCAAACACCGTTAAAGTCTATGGGACACGAACGTGAAAAATCAAAAGTGCTAATTTTAAAGGCTTATATGTAAGTTATTGCCAAAAAAAGAGTTTTTAGGGGCCGGACCCTGCCCTAGGGCACATTTATCAATGAAAAAAAAAGTTTTAAAAACAGACGTTTTTTCGGGAGCAGTGATTTTAATAATGCCTAAAGTGAAACAATAAAAATGAAATATTTACTTAAACATTGTGCCTGGGGGTTGTCCTTAGTATGCTTGTAAAGTAGCGCAGTTTTCCCGTGTTTAGAACAATACCACAGTAAAATGACATTTCTAAAGGAAAAAATGTCATTTAAAACTACTTGCGGCTGTAATGTATTGTCGGGTTATAGATGTATAGAAATCATTGAAAAAAATGGCATGGCCCTTTGGGTCTGGTATGGATATTAAGGGAAACACGCACCCAAATTTAAAAAAAAATGGTGTGGGGGTCCCCCAGGCACTTGGGCCTTGGGTGTTGGTGGTACCAGAACACTGAAAGCCCTCACAGTTACTCTTGGTGGGCGCAGGAATGGGTCCTGCTGTGAAATACTTTATCAAAAATTGTAATTACATGCCACTGTTAAACAGGGACAGGAAAATTGGGCCTTTGGTGGTGGTAGTGCCACAACACTGTAACCCCTCACAGATACTCTTGTTGGGCGCAGGAATGAGCCCTGCGTTGAAATGAAAGGGGAAGGAAAGGGTTAGATCAAAAATTGTAATTACATGCCCCTGGTAAACAGGGGCAGGAAAAATGGGCCTTTAGTGGTAGTGGTGGTACCAGAACACTGTAAGTCCTCACAGGTACTCTTGGTGGTGCAGGAACGGGCCCTGCTGTGAAATATTATCTCAAGAATTGTAATTACATGCCCCTGTTAAACAGGGGTGGGAAAATTGGGCCTTTGGTGGTGGTGGTGATGGTGCCACAACACCGTAAGCCCTCACAATTACTCTTGTTGGGCGCAGGAAAGGGCCCTGCTGTGAAATATTATATCAAGAATTGAAATTACATGCCCCTGTTAAACAGGTTCAGAAAAATTGGGCGTTGATAAATTGCGTTGAGATATTATATCAAAAATTGTAATTACATGTCCCTGTTAAACAGGGGCAGGAAAATTGGGCCTTGGGTGGTGGTGCCACAACACTGTAACCCCTCACAGATGCTCTTGTTGGGCGCAGGAATGGGCCCTGCTGTGAAATATTATATCAATAATTGTAATTACATGCCCCTGTTAAACAGGGGCAGGAAAATTGGGCCTTTTGTGGTGGTAGTGCCACAACACTGTAACCCCTCACAGATACTCTTGTTGGGCGCAGGTATGGGCCCTGCTGTTAAATATTAGATAAAAAATTGTAATTATATGTCCCTGTTAAACGGGGGCAAAAAAATTGGGCCTTATGGGGTGGTGGTGGTGCCACAACACTGTAACACCTCACAGATACTCTTGTTGGGTGCAGGAATGGGCCCCACATTGAAATATTATATCAAAGATTGTAACTACATGCCCCTGGTAAACAGGGGCAGGAAAAATGGGCCTTTGGTGGTGGTGGTGGTGGTACCAGAACACTGTAAGTCCTCACAGGTACTCTTGGTGGGCGCAGGAACTGGCCCTGCTGTGAAATATTATATCAAGAATTGTAATTACATGCCCCTGTTAAACAGGGTCAGGAAAATTGGGCCTTTGGTGGTGGTGGTGCCACAACACTGTAACCCCTCACAGATACTCTTGTTGGGCGCAGGAATGGGCCCTGCATTGAAATATTGGATCAAATTTTTTTTTTTAACAGAAGGAATGTTTTGTTGAAATATCAAAAACAGTACACGTGAGAACAATGTATTGACATTACAAGGGGTAGTATCTTAACAGTGCTGACATTATATAATTATAGTATTTGATCTAAAAGCATAAGAGTAGAGTAACATCATCACCTGCCTAATATCCAACTCAATTATCAACGTCTCAGCCTCCTGGAATGAGCAGCAGTGGGAGTTTCATAGCGAATATGGGGTATATCCACCCAACATTGTTACACTCCCACTAAGAGATAATCCAGTAGACTTTAATTATGGAGAGGGAGAGGGAAAGGAAAGGGTTAGATCAAAAATTTTAATTACATGCCCCTGTTAACCTTCTTGGCGGTAATCCCGAGCGTGACTCGGGTCTGACTTTTACTGTCAGGAGCGGTAACCCAGAGTCACGCTCGGGGTAACATTGCAGAGCATCCAGCGGAGCCCTTACCTTCTCCTGGGTTCCAGCGATGCCCTCCACTGTCCTCGGCTGTGCTCCGCTGTGATCGCCAGCGCGATCACCGCATCTCACTTCCTAGTTCCGTTCCCTGCGAGCAGCAGCGGCGCACGGGAGTGGAACTAGGCGGGAAATTCAAAAAGTTCAAAAGTTTATACACAATAACACACATATAAAAAGAGGTGATACAGTGTAATCTGAGAGGATTACATTGTATCATCTCAGATCTCACTGATACAGTGCCCCTTGCCCCAGTGCCCCTTGCCTCCAATAAAATATTGAGAAGATGGAATCCAAAAAGCGCCATTTCGCTACAAAATCGCCTTCGGAGCAGTTGAATGACAGCGACAGCGACATGGAGTTGCTCCCAGAACTCAGCGATAGTGAGTCGTGGGGAGATTTGTCGTCTGACACTGATCTGACAAATGACAGCGGTGATGATCCTGCACCTGACATCAGCGATGTGCGCACTTGGTGCCCTATTGAGTGCGATACGGACCAGGTAGCGCCCCCAAGATTTCCCTTCACTGGATCACCTGGGATGAAGGTTGAAGTTGAGCGTGACAACCCTCTGGCATACCTGCAATTATTTCTCACAGAGGAGGTAATTGAAAAAATTGTCATAGAGACAAATCGCTACCAACAGCAGCAATCCGCTACGCTGCATGCCAGGTTTTCCCGAAGCAGAAGGTGGGAACCTGTGACTAAAGAGGACATCTGGCTGTTTCTCGGACTCATTATTCTTCAGGGGGTGGTGGGGAAACCACGCCAGAAATGGTACTGGACCACCAACAAGTTATTGGCCACTCCGTTTTTTGGTACTGTGATGTCCGAATACCGTTTTTCCCTCATCATGAAATATTTTCACTTCACTAACAATGAAGAGTTTGATGAGGCCACGCATCCTGCGCCCAAGCTAAAAAAAATCTGATAGGTATGCCAAATTATTGGGAATAATTTCCAGCGGGCCTACGTGCCAGAAAGGGACGTTAGCGTGGATGAGAGTTTGATGGCCTACAAAGGACGCCAAAGCTGGATCCAGTATATTGCATCCAAAAGAGCGCGGTTTGGCATCAAATCATACATGCTCTGCGAGTCATCCACCGGGTACATATGGAACTCGGTCATTTACACCGGTAAAGACATGAAGTTCAACCCCAGGTACAGCAACTATGGGATGGCCACATCATCTGTCCTTACACTGCTGGAGCCATTACTGAACCAGGGATATTGTGTGACCATGGACAATTTCTATACGTCGCCGGAACTGTTTGAGGTTTTGATCCAAAACAAGACTGATGCCTATGGTACAGTTAGGCCTAACAGACGTGACATGCCATCTATGTTTGGAAAAAAAAAACTAAAACCCGGAGAAATGGTTGCCTGGCAGAAGGGTAAGATGATGGCAATACGTTGGCGAGACAAGAAGGACGTGTGTCTCATGAGTACTGTGCACAATACCTCCACTGCCACGGTCCACACAAAAGGTGGGAAAGATGTGCTGAAGCCGCAAGTCGTGATAGACTATAATTGCACTATGGGAGGTGTCGACCGAGCCGATCAGGCAATGACCTTTTATCCAACTATGCGGAAACAGCAGAAAAAATATATTACAAAAAGATTTTCAGGCATCTTCTGGAACAATGCCTTTGGAACGCTTACATCTTGTACCGAGCAGGGAGTGACAGGCCTCTTGTTCATGCAGATTTTATCTGGAAGGTGGCTGAGCAGATTTTTGCCAAACACCAGATGCCATCAGTAGATGTGAACAGACCTGGACGACGTGCTGTTGGTGTTGCAGAACGCCTAACAGGTTGGCACTTTATGGACTATATACCGTCAACCGCAAAAAAGGCAGCACCTACCAGGATGTGCGTGGTTTGCTGTTCACGCAGAGATGACAAGGGAAAAAAAATCAGAAAAGAAAGCAGGTTCTATTGTCCAGATTGTGAGGTGGGACTGTGTGCTGTACCTTGCTTTAAAATTTATCACACTCAGGATGTTTATTGAATTTTCTTTGTCTGACAAATTTCTTTAGTTTGTATTACATTATTGAATAAAATTATATTATTTAAAAATTTAAAATCATGATTTTGTGTTTCAAACTTTATCACATCTGGGATGTCTACTAGAGTCTTGTTTGGTCAGGTTTAAGTAAGTAATTACTAAGAATTGCAGGCCTATAATACATAGCATCAAATTTCCATGCAAAATAATTGTACCGCTTTCAGCACAAAATTCCAGACAGAATCATACCGCCAGGGAGGTTAAACAGCAGGAAAATTGGGCCTTTAGTGGTGGTAGTGCCACAACACTGTAACCCCTCACAGATACTCTTGTTGGGTGCAGGAACGGGCCTTGCTGTGAAATATTAGATCAATATTGTAATTACATGCCCCTGTTAAACGGGGACAGAAAAATTGGGCCTTGTGTGGTGGTGGTGGTGCCACAACACTGTAACCCCTCACAGATGCTCTTGTTGGGTACAGGAACAGGCCCTGCTGTTAAATATTATATCAAAAATTGTAACTACATGCCCCTGTTAAACAGGGGCAGGAAAAGTGGGCCTTTGGTGGTGGTGCCACAACACTGTAACCCTTCACAGATACTCTTGTTGGGTGCAGGAATGGGCCCTGCTGTGAAATATTATCAATAATTGTAATTACATGCCCCTGTTAAACAGGGGCAGGAAAATTGGGCCTTTTGTGGTGGTAGTGCCACAACACTGTAACCCCTCACAGATACTCTTGTTGGGCGCAGGTATGGGCCCTGCATTGAAATATTATATCAAAAAGTGTAACTACATGCCCCTGGTAAATAGGGGCAGGAAAACTGGGCCTTTGGTGGTGGTGGTGGTACCAGAACACTTTAAGTCCTCACAGGTACTTTTGGTGGGCGCAGGAACGGACCCTGCTGTAAAATATTATATCAAGAATTGTGATTACATGCCCCTGTTAAACAGGGGCACGAAAATTGGCCTTTTGGTGGTGATGATGCCACAACACTGTAACCCCCCACAGATACTCTTGTTTGGGTGCAGGAACGGGCCCTGCATTGAAATATTAGATCAAAAATTGTAATTACATGCCCCTGTTAAACAGGGGCAGAAAAAATGGGCCTTTGGTGGTGGTGATGATGGTGCCACAACACTGTAAGCCCTCACAGTTACTCTTGTTGGGCGCAGGAACGGGCCCTGCTGTGAAATATTATATTAAGAATTGAAATTACATGCCCCTGTTAAACAGGGTCATAAAAATTGGGTGTTGAAAAATTACGTTGAGATAATATATCAAAAATTGTAATTACATGCCCCTGTTAACCACTTCAGCCCCGGAAGGTTTTACCCCCTTCCTGACCAGAGCACTTTTTACAATTCGGCACTGCGTCGCTTTAACTGCTAATTGCGCGGTCATGCAATGCTGTACCCAAACGAAATTTGCGTCCTTTTCTTCCCACAAATAGAGCTTTCTTTTGATAGTATTTGATCACCTCTGCCGTTTTTATTTTTTGCGCTATACACGGAAAAAGACCGAAAATTTTGAAAAAAAATGATATTTTCTACTTTTTGTTCTAAAAAAAATCCAATAAACTCAATTTTAGTCATACATTTAGGCCAAAATGTATTCGGCCACATGTCTTTGGTAAAAAAAATGTCAATAAGTGTATATTTATTGGTTTGCGCAAAAGTTATAGCGTCTACAAACTAGGGTACATTTTCTGGAATTTACACAGCCTTTAATTTATGACTGCCTATGTCGTTTCTTGAGGTGCTAAAATGGCAGGGCAGTACAAAACCCCCACAAATGACCCCATTTTGGAAAGTAGACATCCCAAGGAATTTGCTGAGAGGCATGTTGAGCCCATTGAATATTCATTTTTTTTGTCCCAAGTGATTGAACAATGACAAAAAAAAAAAAAAAAAAAAAAAATTACAAAAAGTTGTCACTAAATGATATATTGCTCACACAGGCCATGGGCATATGTGGAATTGCACCCCAAAATACATTTAGCTGCTTCTCCTGAGTATGGGGATACCACATGTGTGGGACTTTTTGGGAGCCTAGCCGCGTACGGGGCCCCGAAAACCAAGCACTGCCTTCAGGATTTCTAAGGGCGTACATTTTTGATTTTACTCCTCACTGCCTATCACAGTTTCGGAGGCCATGGAATGCCCAGGTGGCACAAACCCCCCCCAAATGACCCCATTTTGGAAAGTAGACACCCCAAGCTATTTGCTGAGAGGCATGGTGAGTATTTTGCAGCTCTCATTTGTTTTTGAAAATAAAGAAAGACGAGAAAAAAAATTTTTTTTTTTTCTTTTTTCAATTTTCAAAACTTTGTGACAAAAAGTGAGGTCTGCAAAATACTCACTATACCTCTCAGCAAATAGCTTGGGGTGTCTACTTTCCAAAATGGGGTCATTTGGGGGTTTTTTTTGCCACCTGGGCATTCCATGGCCTCCGAAACTGTGATAGGCAGTGAAGAGTGAAATCAAAAATTTACGGCCTTAGAAAGCCTGAAGGCGGTGCTTGGTTTTCGGGGTCCCGTACGCGGCTAGGCTCCCAAAAAGTCTCACACATGTGGTATCCCCATACTCAGGAGAAGCAGCAGAATGTATTTTGGGGTGTAATTTCACATATTCCCATGGCATGTTTGAGCAATATATCATTTAGTGACAACTTTGCGCAAAAAAAAATAAAAAAAATAAAAAATTGTCTCTTTCCCGCAACTTGTGTCACAATATAAATTATTCCATGGACTCAACATGACTCTCAGCAAATAGCTTGGGGTGTCTACTTTCCAAAATGGGGTCATTTGGGGGGGTTTTGAACTGTCCTGGCATTTTATGCACAACATCTAGAAGCTTATGTCACACATCACCCACACTTCTAACCACTTGAAGACAAAGCCCTTTCTGACACTTATTGTTTACATAAAAAAATAATTTTTATTTGCAAGAAAATTACTTTGAACCCCCAAACATTATATATTTTTTTTAAAGCAAATGCCCTACAGATTAAAATGGTGGGTGTTTCATTTTTTTTTTTCACACAGTATTTGCGCAGCGATTTTTCAAACGCATTTTTTGGGGAAAAAACACACTTTTTTACATTTTAATGCACTAAAACACACTATATTGCCCAAATGTTTGATGAAATAAAAAAGATGATCTTAGGCCGAGTACATGGATACCAAACATGACATGCTTTAAAATTGCGCACAAACGTGCAGTGGCGACAAACTAAATACATTTTTAAAAGCCTTTAAAAGCCTTTACAGGTTACCACTTTAGATTTACAGAGGAGGTCTACTGCTAAACTTACTGCCCTCGATCTGACCTTCGCGGCGATACCTCACATGCATGGTGCAATTGCTGTTTACATTTGACGCCAGACCGACGCTTGCGTTCGCCTTAGCGCGAGAGCAGGGGGGACAGGGGTGCTTTTTTTTTTTTTTTTTTTTTTTTTCTTTATTATTATTATTTTTTTATCTTATTTTTAAACTGTTCCTTTCATTTTTTTTTTTTTTATCATTTTTATTGTTATCTCAGGGAATGTAAATATCCCCTATCATAGCAATAGGTAGTGACAGGTACTCTTTTTTGCAAAAATTGGGGTCTATTAGACCCTAGATTTCTCCTCTGCCCTCAAAGCATCTGACCACACCAAGATTGGTGTGATAAAATGCTTTCCCAATTTCCCAATGGCGCTGTTTACATCCGGCGAAATCTAAGTCATAAAATGCTCGTAGCTTCCGGTTTCTTAGGCCATAGAGATGTTTGGAGCCACTCTGGTCTCTGATCAGCTCTATGGTCAGCTGGCTGAATCACCGGCTGCATTTTCAGGTTCCCTGTTGAGACAGGAGAGCCAGAGAAAAACACGGAAGACGTTGGGGGGGAGGGGCATTCCCTCCCACGGCTTGTAAAAGCAGTCTAGAGGCTAATTAGCCGCTAGGATTGCTTTTACATGAAAGCCGACCGCTGGCTGAAAAGAATGATACCAAGATGATACCTAAACCTGCAGGCATCATTCTGGTATAACCACTCAAAGTCGTGAATGGCGTACCTGAAGACAAAAAAATGGTTAACAATAAAGCACAGTAAACGGTAAGGTATAAAAAATTGCATACCTGAAAAGCAAACATGATAAAACATAATAACAATAAAACATTGCAGAATAGAATACAGTAAAAAAGAGCAGAACAATAGAGAGAGAATAGAGAGAGAGAGAACAATAAAACGACAACTATTTTTTTTTATTTTATATTTTTGTATGTTTTTTTTTTTGTTTTTTTTTTTTACACTTTTTTTTGTAACTGTAACCGGTTCCAGGTTCGGGTCTCTCAAAATGCGATGGCATCTTGGGAGACCCTGTGAAAGTGTGCCTAGTCTGTGCAATGCTGTACCCTACGCTAATACTCAACTAGTGAATGGTAGCGTTCAAAACATTCACCAATGCAAAGACCAGGATTGTCAGGACAGGAGGGACAATAATAGAGGGTGTCACGCCTATATCCGCGCTTGCTGCAGACACGACATCTTTTTTGGGGGTTCGTTGGGTAGGGGTACTCGGGAGGACATAAAGAAAATGCCTCTCATGCAGCCGACTGCATTTGGTTGGGGATGTGAATGGGGGAAGTACGGGCGCTGCAGAAGCGGTGGGTTCCCAATTAGGATTGGCGAATGCAGCAGGAAGGGCACTATGGGCACAACGGGCCTGTGTTTGTCTTCTTGGTGGCAGCGGGACACTACTTGTGCTTGCCACCTCACCAGCTTGAACTGCACTTATGGGACTCGCCACGTCACCAAGTGTTACTGCAGTGCTGGTTTGACTACGACCGGGGTGTACTAGGCCGCTGGTGCTTGCCAGTTCACCAAAACGCTACCAAAAAAACTGTTAGCGATCGCAGGGATCAGGCCTGACTCTGCGAACGCTGCAGTTATGCATTTAGTGTTTTGTAAGTTTCAGTGATCGATCGATACTGCACTTGGGTGGGCTGGGCTGGGCCGGGCGGAGGGGCAAAACGCAGGTGCTAGCAGGTATCTGGGCTGATCCCGCTAACACTGCGTTTGTGGGAACCCTAAACTGCTGGGGACGCTAGTATAGATCTGATCGGATCAGATATTGATCCGATCAGATACTATACCACTAAGGGAGGCGTATGCTGCGTGCGTGGGTGTTAGCGGTACTGGCGCTAACCTGACACTGCTTGGGGCTGGTGCTTGCCAGTTCACCAAAACGCTACCAAAAAAACTGTTAGCGATCGCAGGGATCAGGCCTGACTCTGCGAACGCTGCAGTTATGTGTTTAGTGTTTTGTAAGTGACAGTGATCGATCGATACTGCACTTGGGTGGGCTGGGCTGGGCCGGGCGGAGGGGCAAAACGCAGGTGCTAGCGGGTATCTGGGCTGATCCCGCTAACACTGCGTTTTTGGGAACCCTAAACTGCTGGGGACGCTAGTATAGATCTGATCGGATCAGATATTGATCCGTACAGATACTATACCACTAAGGGAGGCGTATGCTGCGTGCGTGGGTGTTAGCGGTACTGGCGCTAATCTGACGCTGCCTGGGGCGACGCATATCACCGCCGGGCGATCAGGGGGCTAAACTTTTATTCGGTAATAAACGGCGGGTGCCCTGACACTATAAAAAATAAACGAACTAACCAGCGTCACCCGTAACAGTTATACGGTGATCAGTGGTGAAAGGGTTAACTAGGGGGCAATCAAGGGGTTAAAACATTTATTAGGTAGTATATGGGGGTCCCTGTCGCTATAAAACGCTGACGGCAAACCTAAATATTTACCTCACTAACTAGCGTCACCAGCGACACTAATACAGCGATCAGAAAAATGATCGCTTAGTGACACTGGTGACAGGGGGTGATCAAGGGGTTAAAACTTTATTAGGGGGGGTTAGGGGGGTACCCTAGACCTAAACGGGGCCTAACACTCACTGCCCTGACACTGTAACTGTCACAAACTGACACTATGCAGTAATCAGAAAAAAAAAAAAAAAAATACTGCTAATGTCAGTTTGTGACAGGGGGGGGGGGGTGATTGGGGGGGGATCGGGGGGCGATCGGGGGGGGGATCGGGGGTGTAAAGTATGCCTGGCATGTTCTACTGTGTGTGTTTGTGTTGTGTGCACTTACATGTCTTCTCTCCTCGGCGCTGGACGGAAACTGCCAGACCGAGGAGAGATGACATCACATCCTCTGCCTGTGTGAAACTACACACAGGCAGAGGAGGATTCCCATTGGCTGGGAGCGATCGCGAGGGGGGGGCCACGATCGGATGGTCTCCCCCTCGCCTCCCGACGCTCCCAGTCAGATGCCGACCGCCGCTGGCACCGGGGGGGGGTCCGATTGGACCCCCCGCCCGCGGGAGGCAGATCACGTATATATACGTGATTCTGCCTGCCCGTGCCACTCTGCCGACGTATATCTACGTTAGGCGGTCGGCAAGTGGTTAAACAGGGGCAGAACACTGGGCCTTGGGTGGTGGTGCCACAACACTGTAATGCCCCGTACACACGGTCGGACATTGATCGGACATTCCGACAACAAAATTCTAGGATTTTTTTCGACGGATGTTGGCTCAAACTTGTTTTGCGTTCACACGGTCAAAGTTGTCGGAATTTCCAATCGCCAAGAACGCGGTCACGTACACCACGTACGACGAGACTATAAAAGGCCATTTCAGAACCAAGCGCTGCACCCTTTGGGCTCCTTTTGCTAATCTCGTGTTAGTAAAAGTTTGGTGAGAGACGATTCGTGCTTTTTCAGACTCGTGGTTTTCAGATAGTTTTCTGCTGTTCAGTTTGTGCTTGTGGGTTTGTATCTGCTCTTCAGTGCGTGCAGTGAGTTCGTATTTGATTATGCATTGCGTTCTTGTCCACTCGTTGCTGTTTTTCAGGTCGCTCCTCACAGGCCTTGCTGTTCTTCAGTGCGTTCTGTTACTCCGTTCTGAGCAGCCGACCGTTTTCTAGCCATGTTGCGTATACGTACTCCTCGTAGAGTTTGTGCTGTGCGGGGGCTTGGTGTTGGGGTCCTGGGGAGGAGTTCATGGACCAAGAATTGGTTTCTCCAGCGTGACCAGTTCTGTCATATGCCTTTGCTCCGTGAGATCCGTGAGAATAATCTTGATGATTTCAGGAACTTTCTCCAGATGACAGACCCCGTTTTTTACCGTTTGTTGGCTTTGCTGACCCCCTATATCAGCAGGCAGGATACCTGCATGAGGCAAGCCATCACTCCAGAGCAGAGGCTGGTCGCCACCCTGCGGTACTTGGCGACGGGGAGAAGCCTGCAGGACTTGAAGTTCTCGACATGCATCTCCCCCAGGCTCTGGGTATCATTATCCCAGAGACCTGTTCTGCCATCATCCAGGTCCTGCAGAAGGAATATATGAAGGTAAGATTTTTATCCTTTAATATCACATTTTATTGTATTTAATGTTTGCTAATGTATTGTATTTCTTTCCTCATTCCCTAATTACCATGATTGTAATATGCTGTGAATGTCCCCTTTGTTCTCATGCATGCTGGATTTTTATGTAATTATTTTTGTTGTCCTTCATACATATTTGCCTTCACTTACCTCCCCAGCATGTTCTCCTGCCCCTATAGTCACCTCAAGTAGTCACTTAACAATGTATTTTATCAGCTCCATAGTAGTGCTTTACCCCAAACACCCCCTAAAATGTTTAGAAATGTGATTTGTGTTTTAAATTCAGGCAGAGTGCCAGAGGCTTTTTTTGGGTGTCCCCAAATCATTTGGAACCCCCCCCTCCCCCCAACTGCTAAGTCAGCTGATACCAATTCTCTATCTATCCTCAATCATCTATCTGCTGACTTTGCCAAACCCATACACACTATACCCATCTCTTTAGTGGTCATATTTATGGATGAATTCCCCAAAGCATGTAGTGCAAGGGCCTGCCTGTCTACTTTCAAATAGTACTGTTTCAAGTTTTTGTATACTATTATTATCTTGATAGGTAATAGCAGAATGTCCAAATGTGCTCAAATGTGTACAATGTGTATTTATATCTTTGTATTATGACACTTCTTACCTGTCCAGTGGGCTGCCAATAGTGTAACTAAGGAGGGGCTGTTCAAAGTAATACCCGTTATTTAGGCATTTATTTAGGCATTCATATCTCAATGAAGTGGAGAGGGTTACCTGCCCCAGAGTTCCCCCCTATAATGATAGAAATGGCCCAGGAGGGGGGGGGGGGGGGGAATCTGATAGGTGTACCTTTATACTTTGGTCTTAAAAAATTCCCTCATAAAAATGTTAGCTTGATGTTGGGCAAGAATGTTTGTGTCTAATCTGCTTTCCATGTTTATGTGCAAAATGACTCATTTTTTATTTTGTTTTGACGCCACAGTTTCCTTCCACGCCACAGGAATGGCAGACTGTGACCTCCCACTTTGCCCAGCAGTGGGACTTTCCTAACTGTGGAGGGGCAATTGATGGGAAACACATCCACATCGTCCCAACACCCAATTCGGGGTCGTACTATTACAACTACAAGGGGTTCAATAGTATTGTGATGTTGGTGGTGGTGTCGGCTAATTATGAGTTCCTGTATGTGGACGTGGGGAAGAATGGCCGGATGTCCGATAGTGGAGTCATCGCCCAGACAGAGTTTTACAGGCGTCTCCAGAATGGCAGCTTGGACTTGCCACCTCCAGAAGACAATGTGGAAGGACTCCCATTCGTCTTCATTGCAGATGAAGCATTTCAATGGGGGACCATCTTATGCGGCCATTCCCGATAAGGACCCTCACCCCGGACCAGAGGGTTTTTAATTACCGGCTGGCCAGAGCCAGAAGAGTGGTGGAGAACACGTTTGGAATCATGGCCAGCCAGTTCCGCCTATTTCTTACACCCATACATATGGCGGAGTACAAACTGAATCACATTATCCTGGCGTACTTTGTTCTACACAACTTTTTACGGAAACATTCTGCCAACTATGCTGGCTCAGTTGGGCCTGAGGCCGGAATTCCTAATGAACCAACCCTGACGGCTCTAGAAAGTGGCCGTCCTGGCTTGCCCTCCCTGAGTGCCCGTGATGTCCGGCTAAGATACCTTGAATTCTTTGCGGGTAGGGGGGCCATAAATATGCCAGACAATGTCTAACATTTTTTAAATAAAAAAAAAAATAAAACCAAGGTTTGGTGACATTTCCTGCTTGTGTTTGTTTTAGCTGACCCTGAAAGAAATGTGGTGAGTCCTGAAATTGGCGTGATTGTGTTACCTTACAAAGCACTGTTGGGTGTTATTTCCTAAAGGCAAAGACACTTTGCACTACAAGTGCACTTGAAACTGCACTGAAACTGCACTTGTAGTGCAAAGTGGATTTGCCCTTAGGAAATAACACCCATTGTCACAGAAAACACCCATTACAGCACAACAAAAGTTTTGTAGCGTTGAGACAATAATCTACACAATCTTGATTAACAATCTTTTTAATACCAGCACAATCACATGTGAATTTAGAAAAGGTTTTTTAAAACAAACCAACATGTTTGTTGTATAACAATTTTTGGGGTCACATTAGAAAAATTTGAAATGTCCATTTAAGATAAAACAGGCATGTTTAAAACCAACAAGAAAGACACAAATTTTGAACTTACAAAGTTCACATTTGGTAGAACTTGAAGGCAATATCAGACATGAGTATTTAGAAACTGAGTTTGATATTGCGTTCAGATTCGGCACATCACGGATCTTGTGGACAGATTACTGGGAGGGGCTGGGGAAGACCCGGCTGTCATGGTGCACGTTGGCACCAATGACAAAGTCAGAGGCAGATGGAGTGTCCTAAAGAGCGATTTTTAGGGACTTAGGTGCTAAATTGAGGAAAAGGACCTCCAAGGTAGTATTCTCAGGAATACTACCGGTACATCGAGCCACACCAGAAAGGCAGAGGGAGATTAGGGAAGTAAACAAGTGGCTGAAGAGCTGGTGTAGTAAGGAGGGGTTTGGGTTCCTGGAGGACTGGGCCGACTTCTCAGTCGGTAACCGGTACTATAGAAGGGACGGACTGCACCTAAATGAGGAGGGTGCAGATCTGCTGGGAATGAAGATGGCCAAAAAGTTAGAGGGGTTTTTAAACTAGGCGATGGGGGGGAGGGTCCAGAGACAGTGATAGCCAGCGCGGATGATATTCCAGAGGGTAGTGTTGGGGGCATTAGTGGTAGGTTAACCAAAGCACAAAAACACAAGGTGAGTATAGTAGCAAGTCCTAGTTGCAATTTTGAAACACCCAATACGAGGACAATATGCGACCGGTCTAAACTATGTGGCATGTTCACCAATGCCAGGAGCATGGCAGACAAGATGGGTGAACTAGAGATACTGTTGTACAAGGAGGATTTGGATTTTGTGGGAATTTCAGAGACCTGGTTCAACAGCTCTCATGATTGGCTGGCAAACATTCAAGGTTATACCCTATACCGCAAGGATAGAGAGGGTAAAAAAGGGGGAGGGGTATGCCTATATATCAAGAATAATGTACAAGTGAATGTGAGAGATGACATCACTGAGGGAGCTAGAGAGGAGGTGGAATCCTTATGGGTAGAGCTCCAAAGGGATGAAGCTAAGGGGAAAATAATACTGGGAGTATGCTATAGGCCCCCTAACCTGAAGGAGGAAGTGGAGACGGAACTCCTATCACAAATTGGATTAGCAGCAAGGATGGGAAGTGTTATCATAATGGGGGATTTTAATTATCCAGACATAGACTGGGCGGAGGGAACCGCGCATTCATTTAAGGCTCACCAGTTCCTTAATGTCTTGCAGGACAATTTTATGGGTCAGATGGTAGACGCACCAACAAGAAATAAAACATTACTGGATCTACTGATTACCAACAATACAGACCTGATCACAGATGTGGAAATGCGGGGCAATTTAGGTAACAGCGATCACAGGTCAATTAATTTCAGTATAAATCACACAAATAGGAAACATAAAGGGAATACAAAGACACTGAATTTCAAAAGAGCCAACTTCCCTAAACTACAAACCTTGCTAAAAGGCATAAATTGGGATAAAATATTAGGAACAAAGAATACGGAGGAGAGATGGGTTTGCTTTAAGAGCATATTAAATAAGGGCATTAGCCAATGTATCCCATTGGGTAATAAATTTAAAAGAGCGAACAAAAATCCTGGATGGCTTAACTCCAATGTAAAAATGCATATAAAAGCAAAGGAGAAGGCCTTCAAAAAATACAAGGTTGAGGGATCATCCTCAGTATTCAGACTTTATAAAGAATGCAATAAGAAATGTAAGGGTGCAATTAGGACGGCTAAGATAGAACATGAAAGACACATAGCGGAGGAGAGCAAAAAAAATCCCAAGAAATTCTTTAAGTATGTAAACAGTAAAAAAGGGAGGACAGACCATATTGGCCCCATAAAGAACGAGGAAGGACATCTGGTTACAAAGGATGGGGAGATGGCAAAGGTATTGAATTTATTCTTCTCCTCAGTCTTCACCAGTGAATCGGGGGGCTTCAGTAACCAAAACTGCAGTGTTTATCCTCATGACACAACACAGGAAGCATCTCCATGGTTAACAGAGGACGGAATTAAAATTAGACTTGAGAAACTTAACATTAATAAATCACCGGGACCAGATGGCTTGCATCCGAGGGTACTTAGGGAACTCAGTCAGGTGATTGCCAGACCGTTGTTCCTAATTTTTACAGACAGTCTATTGACTGGAATGGTACCAGCTGATTGGAGAAAAGCCAATGTAGCACCAATATTTAAAAAGGGCCCAAAAAACATCCCTGGGAATTACAGACCAGTTAGCCTAACATCAATAGTGGAGGGGATGATAAGGGACTATATACAAGATTTTAGTAATAAGAACGACATCATTAGCAGTAATCAGCATGGATTCATGAAGAATCGTTCTTGCCAAACCAATCTATTAACCTTCTATGAGGAGGTGAGTTGCCATCTAGATAAAGGAAGGCCCGTAGATGTGGTGTATCTGGATTTTGCAAAAGCATTTGACACAGTTCCCCATAAACGTTTACTGTACAAAATAGGGTCCGTTGGCATGGACCATAGGGTGAGTACCTGGATTGAAAACTGGCTACAAGGGCGTGTTCAGAGGGTGGTGATAAATGGGGAGTACTCAGAATGGTCAGGGGTGGGTAGTGGGGTTCCCCAGGGTTCTGTGCTGGGACCAATCCTATTTAATTTGTTTATAAACGATCTGGAGGATGGGATAAACAGTTCAATCTCTGTATTTGCAGACGATACTAAGCTAAGCAGGGCAATAACTTCTCCGCAGGATGTGGAAACCTTGCAAAAAGACCTGAACAAATTAATGGGGTGGGCAACTACATGGCAAATGAGGTTCAATGTAGAAAAATGTAAAATAATGCATTTGGGTGGCAAAAATATGAATGCAATCTATACACTGGGGGGAGAACCTCTGGGGGAATCTAGGATGGAAAAGGACCTGGGGGTCCTAGTAGATGATAGGCTCAGCAATGGCATGCAATGCCAAGCTGCTGCTAATAAGGCAAACAGAATATTGGCATGTATTAAAAGGGGGATCAACTCCAGAGATAAAACGATAATTCTCCCGCTCTACAAGACTCTGGTCCGGCCGCACCTGGAGTATGCTGTCCAGTTCTGGGCACCAGTCCTCAGGAAGGATGTACTGGAAATGGAGCGAGTACAAAGAAGGGCAACAAAGCTAATAAAGGGTCTGGAGGATCTTAGTTATGAGGAAAGGTTGCGAGCGTTGAACTTATTCTCTCTGGAGAAGAGACGCTTGAGAGAGGATATGATTTCAATTTACAAATACTGTACTGGTGACCCCACAATAGGGATAAAACTTTTTCGCAGAAGAGAGTTTAATAAGACTCGGGGCCACTCATTACAATTAGAAGAAAAGAGGTTTAACCTTAAACTACGTAGAGGGTTCTTTACTGTAAGAGCGGTAAGGATGTGGAATTCCCTTCCACAGGCGGTGGTCTCAGCGGGGAGCATTGATAGCTTCAAGAAACTATTAGATAATCACCTGAATGACCGCAACATACAGGGATATGTAAGGTAAACTGACACATAATCACACACATAGGTTGGACTTGATGGACGTGTGTCTTTTTTCAACCTCACCTACTATGTAACTATGTAACTATGGGGTGAAGTCACCCCAGGAAAAGCCAAATTTTGAAGATGCACACAAATTTAAGAATGTCAACATGTGCTAGCTGCCATCATGGGGGATCAAGGGACGTGTTTTGGGGGTGCAACCCCTTCCTCACAGCTACTTTATTATTGAGGAAGGGGTTGAACCCCAAAACGCATCCATTGATCTCCCGTGATGGCAGATAGCACATGTTGACACACTGTGTGCATCTTCAAAATTTGGCTTTTCTAATCTAATATTTTTTCATAAATTTGCAAAAATTGTAGCACACGAAAAAACAAACAGATTTGGAGGGCTTTTAAACTCGCCCTAAAACATGTGTTCTTATTTTTTTGAAGAACATCACTGATGTTTTTCTTGATGTTTTCCAGTGCAACATTACACCCCATGATCTCCCCAATCAGGATCTGGGCACTTTCAGATGATTAGGGATGAGCTTCGAGTTCGAGTTGAACTCATGTTCGACTCGAACATTGGCTGTTCGCAAGTTCGCCGAACAGCGAACAATTTGGGGTGTTCGCGGAACACCCTTTAAAAGTCTATGGGAGAAATCAAAAGTGCTAATTTCAAAGGATTATATGTAAGTTATTGTCATAAAAAGTGTTTGAGGACCTGGGTCCTGCCCCAGGGACATGGATCAATGCAAAAAAAACTTTTAAAAACGGACGTTTTTTCAGGAGCAGTGATTTTAATAATGCTTAAAGTCAAACAATAAAAGTGTAATATTCCTTTAAATTTCGTAATTGGGGGGTGTCTATAGTATGCCTGTAAAGGGGCGCATGTTTCCCGTGTTTAGAACAGCCTGACAGCAAAATGACATTTCAAAGGAAAAAAGTCATTTAAAACTACTCGCGGCTATTGCATTGTCAGTCCGACAATACACATAGAAGTTCATTGATAAAAACGGCATGGGAATTCCCCACAGGGGAACCCTGAACCAAAATTTTTAAAAAAATGACGTGGAGGTCCCCCTAAATTCCATACCAGGTCTGGTATGGATTTTAAGGGGAACCCTTAAACCAAAATTAAAAAAAAAAACCGTGTGGGGTCCCCCCAAAAGTCAATACCAGACCCTTATCCGAGCACGCAACCTGGCAGTCCGCAGGAAAAGAGGGGGGGACGAGAGAGCGCCCCCCCCTGAACCGTACCAGGCCACATGCCCTCAACATTGGGAGGGTGCTATGGGGTAGCCCCCCAAAACACCTTGTCCCCATGTTGATGAGGACAAGGGCCTCATCCCCACAACCCTGGCCGGTGGTTGTGGGGGTCTGGGGGTGGGGGGCTTATCGAAATCTGGAAGCCACCTTTAACAAGGGGACCCCCAGATCCCGGCCCCCCCTGTGTGAAATGGCAAGGGGGTACTTGTACCCCTACCATTTCACTAAAAAACTATCAAAAATGTTAAAAATGACAAGAGACAGTTTTTGACAATTCCTTTATTTAAATGCTTCTTCTTTCTTCTTTCTTCTATCTTCCTTCATCTTCTTCTTCTTCTTCTGGTTCTTCTGGCTTTTCTGGTTCTTCCTCTGGTGTTCTCGTCCAGCATTTCCTCCGCAGCGTCTTCTATCTTCTTCTCCTCAGGCTGCTTCGCACCCATGGCATGGGGGGAGGCTCCCGCTCTTCTCTTCATCTTCTTCTCTTCTTCATCTTCTTCTTCATCTTCTTCTCTTCTTCTCTTCTTCATTTTCTTCTCCGGGCCGCTCCACATCCATGCTGGCATGGAGGGAGGCTCCCGCTGTGTGACGGCGTCTCCTCTTCTGACGGTTCTTAAATAATGACACACGGTGACTTGACGGGACTTCCCTGTGATGTCACGGGGAATGCCACAGGGAAGTCCCGTCATGAGTCCCGTCAGAGCCAGAAGAACTAGAAGAAGAAGATGAAGGAAGATAGAAGAAAGAAGAAGCATTTAAATAAAGGAATTGTCAAAAACTGTCTCTTGTCATTTTTAACATTTTTGACAGTTTTTTAGTGAAATGGTAGGGGTACTAGTACCCCCTTACCATTTCACACAGGGGGGCCGGGATCTGGGGATCCCCTTGTTAAAGGGGGCTTCCAGATTCCAATAAGCCCCCCGCCCGCAGACCCCCCCCACAACCACCGGCCAGGGTTGTGGGGATGAGGCCCTTATCCTCATCAACATGAACAAGGTGTTTTGGGGGGCTACCCCAAAGCACCCTCCCAATGTTGAGGACATGTGGCCTGGTACGGTTCAGGAGGGGGGGCGCTCTCTCGTCCCCCCCTCTTTTCCTGCGGCCTGCCAGGTTGCGTGCTCGGATAAGGGTCTAGTATGGATTTTTGGGGGGACCCCATGTCGTTTTTTTTTTGGCGCGGGGTTCCCCTTAAAATCCATACCAGACCTGAAGGGTCTGGTATGGAATTTAGGGGGACCCCCACGGCATTTTTTTTTAAATTTTGGCCGGGCTTCCCCTTAATATCCATACCAGACCTGAAGGGCCTGGTATGGAATTTAGGGGGACCCCCATGTAATTTTTTTTTTTTAATTTTGGTTCGGGGTTTCCCTGTGGGGAATTCCCATACCGTTTTTATCAATGAACTTCTATGTGTATTGTCGGACCGGCAATGCAATAGCCGCGAGTAGATTTAAATGACTTTTTTCCTTTGAAATGTCATTTTGCTGTCAGACTGTTCTAAACACAGGAAACATGCGCCCCTTTACAGGCATACTACAGACACCCCCCAGCTACGAAATTTAAAGGGATATTACACTTTTATTGTTTGACTTTAAGCATTATTAAAATCACTGCTCCTGAAAAAACGTCCGTTTTTAAAAGTTTTTTTTGCATTGATCCATGTCCCCTGGGACAGGACCCAGGTCCCCAAACACTTTTTATGACAATAACTTGCATATAAGCCTTCAAAATTAGCACTTTTGATTATTCATGTTCGTGTCCCATAGACTTTAACGATGTTCGCGTGTTTGAATGAACTTTTTTCCTGTTCGCATGTTCTAGTGCGAACCGAACAGGGGGGTGTTCGGCTCATCCCTAATCAGGATCCACAACATCACGATCACCTAAAAAGAGAGAAACCAGAAAAAAAAACAGGTATTATAAATATGCCGGCATCCATCCCTTACCTGAGCCTGTGGTCGCAGACACTCACCTGTTGTGGTGACAATTTCCATCATGTCTTCCTCCTCCTGCTCTGCTTGTCTTTGGGGGATTTCACCTTCTTCCAGAGGTGGGGGTCTGTGGTCTCCTCAATGAGGGGTGTCCTCCGAGTCTTTTATCCCCTATGTAAAAAAAAATAGGTATACTTAGTACACAGATATTTAATGTCAGAACTATAAATATGAAGCATTGCTTGGAAGTGGGGTACAATTGTCTATTTTGGCAGAGTTCCAAGATCTAACATTTTTATTGTCCTTTGTCAAGCTTCAATACTTTACCTGTCTTGTACAAGCTTCACAGATGGAGACCCCCCTATAGTATACACCGGAGCACCTGCGTGGGCCCCCCTAATAAAAAGGGTGTTCTGGGGTCCCACACTAGTGCTCCAGCGTCCAGATGTGAAAACAGCTGCTGAGTGTCCTCTCCTTACACAGAATCTAGTTGGCATTTCATTCTAATAACAAACACATCTACACCACCCAATTCTTTTCACACAAGTAGGCCCCAAAAAATGATGGCAATTGCATATGGCCAAACGAACTATGTTTGATACGAACGAATAATGTGCCCATGAACATGAAAGTTGCCATTTTAAACTGGATAACAGTTATTAATAAAAGCACATGGAGCAGCACGAATGTAATAAACAGAAAGAATAGGAACACAGCACAACTACTTACTTTTTTGCAGCACTCTCCGGATCTTTCTGTACTGCTCGTGTTCTCTTAATTTGAGGTCCGACCACCGCTTCCTGAGCTGATCATTCAATCGTCGTACCCCGAAATTCCGGTGCAGACTCTTGACTACTTTCGCCATTATCTTGGCCTTTCTGACATTGGGGTTGGTGTAAGGTCCATACTTCCCATCATAGTCGGCCTTCTTCAGGATGTCCACCATCTCCAACATCTCCCCAGAGGACATATTTGATGCCTTATATCGTTTCCTTCTGGATCGGGACGTTTCAGGCTCCGGGCTTTCCTCCTCCTCCTCCTTATTGGTGTAATTATGAGACACCTGCTGTGTTTCCGCCATGTGCTCTTCCCCCACTGCGCCGAACGAAAAGGGAATAGGGGAATAGACTAGAAAGAACGTCAGGGGCGGGCGGAGTTTTCACGCATGCGCAGTGTCTATAAAGCATAACACGCGTGCGTAGTACGTACGATCTGTGAGCGGAGGAAGGAGTAACGGAGGCGCCGATCGTGATTGCGAAGGTAAGATTTAACATTGGGCCTATACTGCTTCTAGATTGAGGCCTGTATTTGCACAAGTTTAGTTGACTGTAGGCTGACATTAGGGTTTGTCTTGTGTTGTGTCTTGCAGTGAAAATGGATATCTTTAGAGAGGATGAATTTATGGCCATATTCATTGATATGTACAGGGAGCTGCCTTGTCTGTGGCAGATAAACCACCCACATTATAAGAACCAAACAAAGAGGAAGGCAGCGCTGGATAGTTTGCTGGAATTTGTGAAGACGGTGATCCCCACGGCAGACATCACCTATTTGAAGGTTCTAATTGGTGGCCTGAGGAGCACATATCTAAGGGAGCACAAGAAGGTCCAGCATTCCCAGAGATCAGGAGCTGCAGATGACATCTATCTCCCCAGGTTGTGGTACTATGACAGGCTGCATTTTCTGGCAAGTCAGACTGAACCCAGGCCAGCACTCTCCACTCTTCCTTCCACGCTTCCTTCCCCCCCAGCTGAGGCTTCTGACGCCCAACCTGGGCCTTCCAGGCAGCAACATGTGGAGGAGCCCAGATTGAGCCAGGTATAGCATTCCTCTAAATATTTCTGCTTGTCCAATCAATGATGTTAACTAGATGTTAGTTTGGAGTACTACTAATTTATGATTGTGATTGATTAAGCAAAAACTAAAACCATATCCCTTTTTCATACACAGGGAAGTCTCAGTCAGGAGGTGGCCGGGCCAAGCAGGCTGCCTGATATGCAGGTCCCTCCCCTACACCTGCAAAGACAAAGTGCCAGGAAGAGGAGTACCCTGGAGGAGGCTGCCATAGGCCTCTTTTGGAAGGCTACAGAGGCCCTGAGAACCCCCACACTGTGGAGAAGGACTTTGCTGGCATAACTTCCTGCAAAATGATGCAGATGGAGGAGGTCCAATGACTCCTGTGTGAGTTCCTAATTTTGGAAGCTCTCAATAAGGGGTTGAGGGGTGAAATAACATGTGCTACCCACATTTGTGACCTCACACATGGTCCTCCTTCTCCTCCTCCTCCTCCTCCTCAAGGTCCTACTCCTCCTCCTGGCACATCTCCCACACCAGAGCCACAGCGTGGAAGGAAGCGTCTAAGGAAGACCAGAGAGTGATGACCCTGGGTTCAGTCTGGTCTGGCAAAAGATGCAGGCTCTTGTAGTACCACAGCCTGGGGACACAGATGTCATCTGCTGCTTTCCGGATCTCTGGGACTTCTGGACCAGACTGCACTCCCTTAGATATGGACTCCTCAGGCCAGCAATTTTGCTGGTAAATAATTGATGTGTGCCCTGGGGGTCAAAGGCTTCGCCAATTTCAACTGTTTCTCCAGCGTTGCCTCCCTCTTTGTTTGGTTCTGAGCCCTTAATAAAGGAATTTTTGTTTCAATTATACTCGCCTATGTGTGTTTTCCTTCAAAAAGGACAGTTGGTTTGTGAGGATTCAGGTACATTTCAAAAATACAATGTGAAATTAACAAGGGACACCAACACCAAACAATCTCCTTGAGATTAAATAATACAAGATAATAATGGTGTTGTGGTAACTTGACACACAAAACACACACAAAAATATTATGGAGTAAAACACAAAAAAAACCCAATAAAAACACAGCCTTGAAAAAAAGACAAACACCATTTTTTTTATTCTCTCTGGAGAAGAGACGCTTGAGAGGGGATATGATTTCAATTTACAAATACTGTACTGCTGACCCCACAATAGGGATAAAACTTTTTCGCAGAAGAGAGTTTAATAAGACTCGTGGCCACTCATTGCAATTAGAGGAAAAGAGGTTTAACCTTAAACTACGTAGAGGGTTCTTTACTGTAAGAGCGGCAAGGATGTGGAATTCCCTTCCACAGGCGGTGGTCTCAGCGGGGAGCATTGATAGCTTCAAGAAACTATTAGATAATCACCTGAATGACCGCAATATACAGGGATATGTAATGTAATACTGACACATAATCACACACATAGGTTGGACTTGATGGACTTGTGTCTTTTTTCAACCTCACCTACTATGTAACTATGTAACTATGTAACCAAAAAAATAAAAAAAAAACAGCCTTGAAAAAAACATAAAATATTTAAAAACAACCCCCAAAAAATTTGGTCAGATGTGACAAATGTAAATATATTGAGGGAATCCCAATAAATAATAAAGAAATAAGTTTGTGAGAAGTCTGTGTGAATATGAGCAGCAAAACTACTTCATTCTTCTCACATTATAAAGAAGAAGAGAGTGCGCTGCATTAAACTATTTTTGACATTGCAGTGTGACGAAAGTGCTGTATACATTCCGAACGCTAATTTTCCCAGACCGAGCTGTTCCGTCTCGGAATTTCTTCTGAGCATGCGTGGCACTTTGTGCGTCGGAAATGGCCACACGCGGTCGGAATTGACGCGATCGGATTTTGTTGTCGGAAAATGTTATAGCCTGCTCCCAAACTTTGTGTGTCAGAAAATCCGATGGAAAATGTCCGATGGAGCCCACACACGGTCGGAATGTCCGACAACACGCTCCGATCGGACATTTTCCATCGGAAAATCTGACCATGTGTACGGGGCATGACCCCTCACAGATACTCTTGTTGGGTGCAGGAATAGGCCCTGCGTTGAAATATTAGATCAAAAATTGTAATTACATGCCCCTTTTAAACAGGGGCAATAAAATTGGGCCTTGGGTGGTGGTGGTGGTGCCACAACACTGTAACCCCTCACAGATACTCTTGTTGGGCACAGGAATGGGTCCTGCTGTGAAATATTAGATCAAAAATTGTAATTACATGCCCCGATAAACAGGGGCAGAAAAATTGGGCCTTGGGTGGTGGAGGTGGTGCCCTAAACCAAAAATATTGTTGGAAGTTAGCATCAACAAGATTGATTAAGAATAGGATAGTCAGCATAGGCAGCCTTCAAGGACTCCCACATCCATAGCAAATTCAATCAGTTACATCAGCATCAGGTGCTTGATAGCTGCTGATTCATTTTTATGAATGTGAGCCTATCAACGGAGTGTGTGGACATGCGCACTCTTTAATCTGTTACAAACCCTCCAGCAGCACTGAATGTGCATTCAGAAAGCAGGATAGATGCAGGACAGAACAGTAGCTCAATAGCATATTGAGTAAGTTCTGGCCAGTGGTCCATCCTCAAGACCCAGTAACCCAGTGGATGCTCTGTTGGAAAGGTCTCCAAGTTTGCTCTTTCCTCTAGATCAGTGGTTCTCAACTCCAGTCCTCGGGACCCACCAACAGGCCAGATTTTAAGTATTACCTTGGGGGAGTTGCAGACTAGAATACTGCAATTACTGAGCAGCAAGTGATATCACCTGTGATGTATTTCAGCTATCTTGCAAACCTGACCTGTTGGTGGGTCCTGAGGACTGGAGTTGAGAAACACTGCTCTAGATATTCCTGTACCATGTAATGCAGACGCTGGCAATGGTTGCTTGAACCGATCAGACCTTGGTGCTTAGGACTGAAAAACTGTTTAAAGGCATCAGTCAGCCGGCCACCTTCTCCACCGCTCTTCCTCTGACTGAACGAAGCCTCAGCAACACCTTGTCCAGCACCAGGAAATTGTAACCTCCCAGGGTCTGGAAATGCATTGCACAAACCTTTCTTCAAAACCTCCTGAAGATGTTTCATCCTCTGCTCCCTGCGAAGGCAGGATGAGTTCAGCAACCTTACCATTGTTACGTGGATCAAGAAGGGTTGCCAGCCAGTAATGATCCCTCTCCTTGATACCACGAATCCTAGGGTCCTTTCACAGGCTTTGCAGAATCAAGGAGGCCATGCAGCATAAGTTTGCAGAGGCATTCGATTCTGAGTCCTCTGGGTCACTAAGGATCACATGATCTGTAACTACCTCCTCCCAGCCACGTACAACTTCTTGGGTTTCTGGGAACTGAAAACCATCCCAACCAGCAGAGGGCACTGTGATTGACCAAAGCATGCAGGTCAGGTGCATGCTTTGGCCAATCATCATACAGCAATGCACTGCGATCTTGCAGTGCATTATGGATCATTCCGCGGTGCTCGGATAAGTTCGATGTTCGAGTCGAACTTATGTTCGACCCGTAAATCAAGCTCATCCCTAATAAGCAGCAATAAAATAGTACTTAATGCACAGGTATACCGAGATGTATGGTAAGAAGGGTACAGCTAACTGAGGCCTTGTTACAATCAATTGGCCCTGACTAACCACTTGCCAGTGGTTAGATTACAGTGGTGGCCCATCCATAGGGTGCACGGGTGCGGCCCCCCCCCCCCAAAGCTACATAAAAAAAGGTCCTTTAAAAAACAAAAAAAGGTCCTTTTAATTGCACTGTGTACATGCCCTATGGGCAGCACAACGTCTATGCTATCATGTGATTGCAGGCGAAACGCTTCATTTGGCTGCTTTTGGCAGTCCTTGTGGGGCAAAGCAATGGGGTGCAACACTACCATATTGTAGTCATTCTCCTGTTGTGTTATTTTCTATTAGCACCTCCGTAGGACATGGGCGGTGCTTTCCTCTGAGCCACGGCGGGACATCTGGTTTCTCTGTGCCAGTGGGAAACCGGAAGTGCCTATCCTGCCCCTGGGACATAGCACATCCTATAACTATATATTGGGAAACCACTGGAAATCCAAAAAAGAATGGGAAATAACCTGGTAACCTACTCCCTTGTCTCATCAATACAACAAGCACTTATAATCCCCACCACAGAGACATGGTAAATCCCAGCCCCATCTCTTATCACCAGACACCATAACCCCAGACATTCCATAACAGACCTTGCCCCTTATTCTTTTGAAACATACATGTAGGCAGGTAGAGTTGTAGAGCTGGATTTGGGTATGTTAGAGTTAGCAGGAGCCTGCGATCACTGCTGTTGGCTGTTCAATACCATTGCCATTGGAGTCCGTCCTGCTAGCCTGCTAAAATATGCAGAGACCAGAGTGCCACTTAATGGACGACTAGCTTCAAGATCCTTCTACAGCCTAGGACCGGAAGTCCGCACTGAAGATGCTAATCCACTACTGTAGTGACACTCCCTTAGGAGTCGCAGGATTACTTTCCAGGTCTTCCCCACAGGCTTTTCCCCATATCCAGGCAAACAGGCTGATTCACAGGTATCTTCAATGACCAGTCTAGGGCTGTGGTTTTTATTTTTGGAGACCTTGGATAGGGATGAGGGAATTAGGCGGGATACTCCAAAAACAAGAACTACAGTGGAACCTTGGTTTATGAGTAACACGGTTATCGAGCTTTTTGAAAGACTTGCAACTTTTTTTTTTTTTAATTCTGACTCGGTTTGCGAGTGTTGTCTTGCAAAAGGAGCAGAATTCAAGCTAATGGGAGGTGCAGTACCACATTTGGCCAGAGTTGCGGGGGCGCCGGGGTCACTTGAGCGGTTTGGAGCTGTTCGGAAATACTCAGAAACACTCAGAAATACTCCGTTCTCGGCTTTCCGAGTTCAGCCGATCTGTCCCCAAGTATTTCCGAGGCTCTGCGGCGCCCCCCCCCCCCCACCTCTGGCCACATGCGGTATTGCATGTAATAAAGTAAAGCCAATGCGGAACAAATTATCTTAGTTTCCATTGACTTCTATGGGGAAACTCACTTTGATATGCGAGTGCTTTGGATTACAAGCATTCTCCTGGAATAGATTATGCTCGTAATCCAAGGTTCCACTGTATGTATACTTGAGGACTTAGGTATTCTTCAAGACAAGCTATAGTAAAGTCTGTGCTTGTTGCAAACAGTGATCTTCAGCTTTAAAATAGTAGTGATAGTAGTTAAGTGTGAGCAGGATCTCTTTAAGTAGCAGATTATGTGGACAAAGCTTTTCAGGAAACCAGCCAGCATCCCCTTTAAATAGACCCATAGCTGACTCTCTCTAGCACCAGAGGGCTGGCAAAAGCACAAAGTTCCCCAAGATCTTTCAGAATGTCTGTACTCACACAAGGCCCAAGGAACAGCTGGTTGCCTACTTCCAAATTCCAAGCATCACCTTACTCTGGCGATACCAGACTAGATCTTCTGTGGACAGGCTCCTATCATCCAGAAATTTCTCAGGTTCCCTGGATACAGAGGAAGACAAACTAGCAACAGCTGAGCACAATGAGCAGACCTGACTAGCAGATTGCAACTTCACTGAGTACAGTGAGCAAACTACGCTTTTACCTAACAAACCAATACAGCCATACTAACTACAGTGTGGCAACTATATTTACCTTTCAAAAACACACACTAATGGTAACTATCTAATTCCTAGCACCTATTTAGGAAGGTGCTACACTACCATCATGTACTCAGCCAGTTATGGACTCTATCCTGTGCAGGTAGGCTGGGGCACCCACAAGCCTGAGTCAGGGCTTAGTTTAGGGAAATACTGTTGCCTTTGTTTTACTGTTATGCCAAGATGTTCAAGTAAAGCTCTGCCCACACAGCCATGTTATTAATTCACAAAGATCTGTGAATGAATGAACTACAAGTCCCATCTGCCACCGAGGCAGAAGACTTGTAGATCTCTAAGAACTACATGAGTGCTTATGGGCACCCTTGTAGTTCATTGACTCTTCCTGCACTTCAGTAACTGTCTACTTGTACAGGAGGTGCACTCGCGATCCACTGATCAAGGATGCAATGCTTTGCAGGCTGCAGTGTAAAAAAATTATAAAAAGCACCGACCGTAATTCTTATATCCCTACCAGCAGCTGTCACCATGAGGCTTGGATTAGGTTGGTGCCCAAGAGCCAGTATGTCCGCCTGAGACTTAACTGTTCCGATAGGGGTCAGTTTCTCACCAAACGCTTTTTAGAAAAGGACTATTCGAATGCACTCCTCAAAAATACTCTGGAGGAGGTATTATCTATTGATAGAAGCGAACTACTTAAGGAGAAGATGCCCAATACCAATAGGGTGCCATCTACTCCTTTCATTACAACATATTCCATCCAGCATAGGAAAGTTGGCCAAATGATTAAAAAACATTGGCACATTCTCACCAGTGATCCTACTCTTAACACTATTCTCCCTTCCAAACCTCAGGTGGTTTACAGAGGGGCACCCTCCCTCAGGGGTACAGTTGCTAACAATTTTATCGATCCCCCTATTATCAATAGGGGATTTTTTTGATAGCCTTACGGGATTTTATCAATGTAAGAGATGCAGGATATGCTCATTGAACGGATGCACTCCTAGGAGAACTCATTCCTTTAGATCTAATAGTACGCAGGTTGAGTTTGCGATCAGGCCTTTATACCTGCTGCAATGCCCTTGCGGGCTACAGTATGTGGGCAGGACTAAACGACCCCTTATGGTTAGACTCAATGAGCATGTGACAAATATTCTGAATGGTTTCCCCAAGCATCCTGTGTCTAGGCACTATCTGGAAGTCAATAATAGGAATCCAGATAAAACTGTTTTTCTGGGGATAGACAAATTTACCAGTCCTTGGAGGGGTGGTTCCTTAGTGCGAGGTATATCGCGTCTCGAAATGGCATGGATAAATAGGATTAAGTGTTACACACCGTTTGGATTGAATGTGGAGACAGATTTGAATGTGTTTATCGATAATGCTTAATAGTGCCATCCCTCGTACTGTACACCCTATTAATAATGTATGTTGGTGCCATATTTCATGTTCTTGTGAACTCGTTGTGACATCCCAAGGGCTTTATTTGATATGCTTATATATATATTTTTAATATATATATATATATATATTTTTTTTTATCATATTTTTTTGTTTTATATATTTTTATAAAACAAGTTTTTTTGGTTTGCAGGATACACCTACCGTTTATTATTTTATCCACTTAATATCATCGGACCACTTTTTAGAAGTGACAGTCCCGTATTGACTCATAACATGGCGTGGGGAGGTGCGCCATATGCTCCACGCCTGTATGGGTGCCAGTGGGGGTTTACCCAAACATAACTTATTAATATAATATTCTTTCTAATTTTTCTTTTTTTTTTTTCCTTTTTTTTTTTCCCTACAAGATGGCGCTATGTCGCTTCAAATTACATTTCATGTTGATGTGGGTATGTGCCAGTATGGGTTTTCACTCATTGGCCGAGTACCCACGTGGTTAATTTTAGTTTTTTTAGTACTCTAAGGATGCACACCTATTTTAGTTTTCCTTCTTTTATCCTTATTGTATATGATTACGTTTTACAGCTTTAAGGGAAACTTCCTGCTGTTTGGGTAATTTTTATTCCGCTCCCCTTCATAGATTTGTTGTTTACATTCTACGCCTTTGAGAGATCACAGCGAGGCGTGGTTCCGTCTGTCTATTTATTGCGATGACTCAGAGCGTCGCCCGTTCCCCAGACGACGTTATTTACAGACGAAATGAGCGTCGGGAGGTTGACGCTCTGACGTCATCGCATCTTGTTTCGAACGGGCGCTCTCCAGCCGGCCAGTGAATCGCTTTTTTTACACTGCTTTCTTATCCGTTTTCTACCTCTATTTTAATAAATTGTTTTATTGGATTTACACTATGGTCACTTTTTCTTTGCCCTTTTGTCTGTGATTTGGGTTGCGGTACCGTCCATCCACATGCCCGCAGTCACGCTGCATAGAGGGATGCCTCATTGCTGGCTGGACATCCGGATCTGAGTTCACTTACGTGCCCGGTTTGCCTGCTATCCGTTGTGCTGTACAGAGGGATGCTTCATTGCTAACTGCATACCCGGATTTCGGTCTATCTACGTGCCTGTTGTGCTTACAATCTGGTAAGCGTGCATTTTAGGTGATGGAGGATCACTGTGAGGGGTGTTTCTATTTCCTACCTTTCCACATTGGCCCTTATGAAGAGCTAAGAGGGGATTCTCCCTATCTCCCTAGAAGATTTTCTGGATTTCTGACTTATGGATTTTGCTATATAACATTATTTTGCACACTTATGTTTTGATGTATTTTGATGTTTTTGCACATTTTTACTTTGCATCAATTGATTTTTATGCATTAATTCATGTTATAGCGCAGTTTTTTGTTTTTTTTTCTAAAAAAATTATAAATGCATGTTTTTTTCACCTGCAAAATCATGTGCATTTTTTATTCTTTACAGGTGAACTTAGCCTTTAAACACAGCTAGTATAACTATCACCCAGGGTTCTTTTATCCTTCTGTTAAGCCTTGTAGAGTTGGACAGGTATGGTCAGCTGTGAACTGTGAACATTCTTTCGTAAGGTGACAGTGCAGAGATGATCTTATCAGTGTGCAGCTACTTGTTCACTTTCCAGTTGGGAAGTTGTGGTGGGTTCTTAGCCCTCCTCCAGCCACTGTCTGTAAGCTGATGCTGCCTGGGATATTTGATGTTTATTTTTTTATTCTTTATTTTTTTAAGAGCTCTGTAATGTTGTGCTTTTGTTTATCCTGTGAATAAAAAAAAGTGAACTATGAAATTACAGTACACATTGTCCATCCTCTGAAAAGGAAGCGCTTCAATACATAGAAATCCAAAGAGGCAGCTGGAGTGTGGTTGGGGATGGTTGAAATGGTAGAAAGTGTATTTTGGGCATGAAGGTCCACTTCAAACAAGGTGAACTTGCATTAAAATGAGATGTCCTGACTATGTTGCCTAGCCCACAGTACCGGCTAAACAGAATTGCAATGCACATAAATGAACTAATTTAAAAACATTTGGCAAGTAAACCGTTCACACTGTTGTTTTTCACCTGTGTCTGGAGCTCCGTTTTAGTAACTGGCTCACAGACGCAGGCCTTTTCTTCTCAGAAAATAGGTGCAGAAACTCAACCACGAACCCCCATACCCCCCCCCCACACACACACACACACACACACCCTCCAAACCACATCAAATAGTGGATGTGGTCAAATTTCACTAACAGTTGAAGTGTCTTAAAGGGGCATTAAATACCAGGAGTGCATTATGTACATAATACAGAGTTCGGGGGTTGTTACACACAGAGTGCAGAGTTCAGGGGTGTGCTGCACTATACAGAGTGCATGGCTTAGTCTTCTTCAACAGCTGCCTACCTCAGCATCTCCTATTCACATCTCACGTTCACATCTCTTCAGCTCTGACCACTGCATGCAACCTCCCTTCCACTGCCCCTATCTTCTTCCAAGTGGAAAAAGCTCCACCATTTTCCACTTGTCTTAATTGTGTTGCTGTATTAAGCTGAAGCACGCAGGGGGCTCTAGTACCTACCCGCACATTGTATGTGGCTCTGCCTCTCTCACTTGCAGGGAGAACATCTATTGGGGGTGTGAGCACCTGCACCTCCCTTGTCTCCATCATGCACTCAGTGGGAGTCGCTCAAGAGATCAGATCTGTGGGAGCTGTTGGAAGACAAGCTGTCACTTGTAAACACAGAAGCCAAACTTCTGTGTTTTCAAGTGATAGTGTTGAGCAGGAACCAGAGGGCCTGAGCCAGAGGTAGTGGAACTGAGTTCCACCAAGTTCCAGATGAAAAAAAGTCCTGCACAGAAGTATAAATTCAATTTCAATGTCACCTTTCTACAGCTCTGCTGTGTACAGTTTGACTATTCATGGCTTTATTTAATCAAAGCTTGCAAGGCATGTGGAAATTTGCTTCATCAACTGCTCCTTTCTTATAAAAATGTCTTACGACCTCAGTGAAAAATTCAGAGTTCCTGTTACGCTGCATACTTGCCTATAAAATACAGAATAAAACACACCCAGAAGGGAAATAACTCAAAAATGTGCTTTCATCCAATCTATTACCTTAAGTAGATCAATGTTTCAGGTTGTATTTATTCAGTAAGATATCAAGACTGCAGAGCCGTAACAAATGATTGTGTTATTTCTTATTTCCATGCACAGTAAGTTTTCATTTCCTGTTGAGTTTTTCTAAGAACTGCTTCTATTTTTATTACTAGTGAAGTGAAGCCAGGGGTATATATTGCTGTAACCCAAAACATGCCTTTCGCTGCTTTTGTTTTTTATTATCTTGAAAGGTTTTGAATTAAACACTTTAAGAGTTAAATTGACAGTTCACTGGAAACTTAATTTCTAGGAAGACTACAATATGAATCACTCCTAAGTGTATCTTGAACTGTCATCTTTGTGATTCATTCCTGGCTTTCAATGTCACATAAGTTCAATGGAAACAGCAGTGTATCATAAACACATTTTTTCTTTTTCTGTACGTCTGAGGGTCACTGTAAAATCTGTAGATATGGTTGTACATATTTCAAAACTGAATCTTACAATTAGATGATAATGTAAAAGAACAATTTAGACATCAGAAAAATTGGAAATGTAAAATGCAATTGTTCTCCTTTGGAACACATACTGTAGCAAGTCCCAGTTCAGTTTGTGGGAACGTTTATCCGGGTATGTGAGTGAGCTAATGGTGCACTTTACTGCAAAGTCTTGAAATGTCTCAATATAAAGACTTAAACAGGGAGTTATACTAACCTCCTGTGAGCCCCAGTGTACAATGTGAATTTAGACGTCATATAAACAACTGCTCTGTATTTTTTCCACTAAAGCCCACCTCTGGTGTAGCACTCTCTAGTGTGATAGATGAAAAAAAGGTTAGTGTAGGAAAATTGATTTGGCTGAAAGCCAGGCCTGGGTTGAATCTGTGTCAGGGTTGAGTTACTCAGGATAGCTGGGTGACTCAGCAAGCATTTTCTCTGGTGCCTCCCCCTGTTTCTGAAACCTTCTGGAAAAGCTTCCAGATGTAGTGAGTGGATACTAGGAGGAGCTGTTTGGCATATTTATGAGGTCCTCGACCAATCCCCAGCAAAAAGGCATGAGTCATGCCAGCAGGGGCAGTCAGGTGAAAGATGAAGATGGAGTGCCGAGGAGGCTGTCGTGGCCCTTAGGGGTGCTCCCTAGTCAGGGGGGTGACCTTGGGCCTGAGGCTCGGATGTTAGAGGGACCCTCTACAACACAGGGAGGAATCCTATCCTGGAGGCACAGGAGCAAGTGAGAAGACAGCAGGAGCAGGTCAGCATGTCTGGGAGATCTCCTGAGAAGTCATCCAGGTGGGCTGGTGAATGTTCAGTCTTGCAGGACTGTGGAGAGTGTGTAGTAATGGTGGCGATCTGCGATTTTTATCGAGACTGCGACATTATGGCGGACACATCGGACACTTTTGACACATTTTTGGGTCGATTGACAATTATACAGCTATAAAAATGCACTGATTACTGTATAAATGTCACTGGCAGGGAATGGGGTTAACACTAATGCCGCGTACACACGGTCGGACTTTACGGCGGACTTTGCCCGGCGGATTTTTCTACGTACTTTCCGACGGACTTTGTGAATGAACGGACTTGCCTACACACAATCCACCAAAGTCCGTCGAATTCGTACGTGATGACGTACGACCGGACTAAAACAAGGAAGTTCATAGCCAGTAGCCAATAGCTGCCCTAGCGTGCCTTTTTGTCCGTCGAACTAGCATACAGACGAGCGGACTTTTCGACCGGACTCGATTTCAACGGATAAATTTTAAACAAGTTTAAAATCTAAGTCCGTCCAACTTTTGAGAAAACAAAGTCCGCTGGAGCCCACACACATCGAATTGTCCGACGAAATCCAGTCCGCCGGGCAAAGTCCGCCGTAAAGTCCGCTCGTGTGTACGCGGCATAAGGGGCGATCAAGGGGTTAACTGTGTTCCCTAGGTGTGTGTTCTAACTGTAGCGGGAGGGGACTGACTATAGGAGATGAGAGATCGTGGTTCCCAGCTCATAGGATCTCACGATCTCTCTCTCCTCTCCTTACAGAACTGGGATATGTGTGTTTACAAACACATGTCCCTGTTCTGCCTCTCGTGCCCGTTATTGCTCGTGGTGGGCGGTCATCGCGACCGCCGGTCATGAGCATCAGCACCCTCGATAGCTACGACGGTTCGCAGGATCGTACCGACCTACCGCAGTATAATGGCGGCGGCTGGTCGGCAAGCGGTTAAAGACCCTGACAAGTCTCTAAAGAAATGAAACTATCAGATCCCTGAAAGAGAAGAGTCATTAAACCCCTCCAGCAGCCCATGTGTCCTACCTGCCCACCGTTCCAGTTCTGGGTCATTCTATTGGGCATTTAACAGTTCCAGGAGTGTCGGATGCCTGTTCCATCAGCTATGTACCATGTTTTTTTCCTGTGGACTTTACATCACTGTTGAGTCCTGTAGTGATGTAGGGTTCGGAGGCATAAAACAGCAGAGGACACAGGCATCCAACACTCCCAGAAATATCAAATGTCAATAAATGTGAAGGAGGATGCAGCACCGGAACTGAAGGGTGTAGGACACTTGGACTGCAGGAGGGTGAAAATAATGGACCTATTGGTTTTATTTTTTAAAGACCTGCCAGGTTCTCTTTAAAACTTACCTGAGATTTTAGTGATTGGGTTTAGAACAGGGTTTCCAACCATCCGTAAACAAAATTGATGTCCTTTTTTCCCCACAAATAGAGCTTTCTTTTGGTGGTATTTGATCACCACTGCGGTTTTTATTTTTTGCACTATAAACAAAAAAAGACCAACAATTTAAAAAAAAAAAAAACAATATTTTTTATATTCTGCTATAAAACACACCCAATACAAAAAATTAAACATTTATTTCTTCATCAATTTAGGCCAATTTGTATTCTGCTACATATTTTTGGTAAAAAAAAAATCCCAAAAGCGTTTATTGATTGGTTTGTGCAAAAGTTATTGCGTCTACAAAATAGGGGATAGATTTATTATTATTTATTTTATTTTTATTTTTTTACTTGTAATGGCTGTGATCAGTGATTTTTAGTGGGAGTGCGACATTGCGGCAGACAGATCGGACACCTAACTGACATTTTTGACACTTTTTTGAGAACCAGTGACATCATTACAGAGATCAGTGCTAAAAATATGCACTGACATTGTACTAATGGCACTGGTAGGGAAGGGGTTAACATCAGGGGCGATCAAGAGGTTACCTGTGTTCCCTCAGTGTGTTTCTAACTGTGTGGGTGGATGGGCTGCCTGGGACAACACACATGTCCGTCTTCCTGCATAGCAGAAAGACAGGATCTCTGTGTGATCTCCTGTTAGAACGGAGATCTGCCTTGTTTACTATGGCAGATCCCCTTTCTGACACTGCGGGGAACGATCGCGGGTGGCTGGCTGACATTGAGTCTGCCGGACCCACTGATTGGCTCCCCCAATGGGCAATCAGCGCACGCATTCCCACAGATCACCCTGTACGAGCCCAACGTACAGCTATGGCGATTCGCGCAGCCAAGACAACCTGCCGCAGTATAACAAAAAGAAAAAAAAAAGTGAATGTAAAAAAAAATGTAAATAGCACATTGTGCTACATTACATTGTGTAAAGGTATTTATTTTAAAGCAGATCTAAATCCCCTGAAGCTGGGCATACACGCAGCTTACGAACTGACCGAAAGAAATCTAACAGATACTTCCATCCACGCAAAGCAATGCTCTGCCCATACACCTCCATACTGTCCTCTGCCCATACACCTCCATACTGTCCTCTGCCCGTACACCTCCATACCGTCCTCTGCCCGTACAGCTCCATACCGTCCTCTGCCCATACACCTCCATTCTGTCCTCTGCCCATACACCTCCATACCGTCCTCTGTCCATACACCTCCATACTGTCCTCTGCCCGTACATCTCCATACTGTCCTCTGCCCATACACCTCCATTCCGTCCTCTGCCCATACACCTCCATACTGTCCTCTGCCGTACACCTCCATACCACCCACTGCCTATACACCATACGTCCTCTGTCTATACACCTCCATACTGTCCTCTGCCCGTACACCTCCATACCGTCCTCTGTCCATATACCTCCATACTGTCCTCTGCCCGTAAACCTCCATAGTGTCCTCTGCCCATACACCTCCATACGTTCTTCTGTCCATACAGCTCCATACTGTCCTCTGCCCTTACACCTCCATACTGTCCTCTGCCCGTACACATCCATACAGTCCTCCGCCCGTACACCTATATACCGTCCTTTGCCCGTACACCTCCATATTGTCCTCTGCCCATACAACTCCATACCATCCTCTGCCTGTACACCTCTATACTGTCCTCTGCCTGTACACCTCCATACTGTCCTCTGCCCATACACATCCATATCGTCCTCTGCCCATACACCTCCATACTGTCCTCTGCCCGTACACATCCATACTGTTCTCTGCCCGTACACCTCCATACCATCCTCTGTCCGTACAGCTCCATACTATCCTCTGCCTGTACACCTCCATACTGTCTTCTGCCTGTACACCTCCATACTGTCCTCTGCCCGTACACCTCCATACTGTCCTCTGCCTGTACACCTCCATACTGTCCTCTGCCCGTACACCTCCATACTGTCCTCTGCCCGTACACCTCCATACTGTCCTCTGCCGGTACACCGCCATACTGTCCTCTGCCCATACACCTCCATACTGTCCTCTGAACGTACACCTCCATACTGTCCTCTGCCCATACACCTCTATACCGTCCTTTGCTATATTAACCTTACCTTTATGTAAATGTACTTTTTTGTAGTGTTAGTAAAAAATGTGACTCTGTCAGTACATTTCATGATTTTTGTCAGTAAAAAATGGGTGCTGTTTGTAAATTTTGAGCGTCTTGACAGTAAATTGCACTTCGGGGGGGCTGGCAAAACTGGTTTAGATCAACTATTATTTATGCATATACCATATAGCACATTTGAAAACATTGTCCTTTTCTGCAATGGGAGGGTGGAGGCAAGCATTCTTGTCAGGTCCAGCATTGGTCCCCTGGTTGTTACTTCTGCTATTTCTGACAATTTTTTATGTTACTGGGGGAAATCCCTGGTACATGTGGAAACTGGTAGGCTATGTCAGTCCCTTGTTTGTTATATGTTTTCAATACTCCTGCGGCAAGATCTCCATGACATTCCTGTTCACCTGGGAATTCTCAACCACTTTTTTTTGTGCTCCAGCTCTTCCTGTAGCATTCTCCATGATATAAAAAAATAAGATCCAACAGAGAAAGTAGTACACTCTCCTAATATCTATGGCAGATGAAGTGAAAATATCTCTATCCCCAACATATTTATGAAACTGTCAGGTGGTCCAACTCTGACCAGCATCTACCAAAGGCTTAAGTATTATGGGGCGTACACACGGTCGGACTTTTCGACAGGACTTGTCCGACGGACGCCGCCGGGCCAAATCCGGCGGAAAATCCGACCGTGTGTGGTCTGCATCGAACCTCCGACGGACCGTTTCGGTCGGAAATCCGACGTACTTTAGATTTGAAGCCTGCTTCAAATCTTTACGTCGTAACTCCGCCGGACTCAGTTCCTGATGAAAGCCCGTTCGTCTGTATGCTGGTCCAACGGACCAGATACGACGCAAGGGCAGGGTACTGCATCCCGCGCTCGCTGCAATAGGAAAAACAAATTTTCCTATTGCGGCAAGCGCGGGGCATCCCAGGCCCTTAGGTCTGGTATGGATTTTAAGGGGAACCCCCTACGCCGAAAAGATGGCGTGGGGTCCCCCCCAAAATCCATACCAGACCCTGATCCGGGCACGCAGCCCGGCCGGTCAGGAAAGGGGGTGGGGACGAGCGAGCGCCCCCCCTCCTGAACCGTACCCCTATCCATTCACCTAGGGAAAAAGTGTCAATAATAAAACACACTTCACAGGTTTTTAAAGTAATTTATTAGACAGCTCTGGGGGGGTCTTCCTCCGGCTACGGGGGTCTTCTTCCGACTTCAGGGGTCCCTCCGGTTCCTCTTCTCCCGGCGTCTGGTTGGTTCTTCTCCGCTGTCTCTGGCCTCTTCGACCTCTGCTCCCGTTGTTCCAGTTCTTCTGCCGGCTCCTCCGCTATCTTCATGCTGCTCTTATGCTAGCAGAGGCCCAGACTTTTCATTCACATAGGGTGGGGGGCCGGGATCTGGAGGTCCTCTTATTAAAGGGGGCTCCCGGATTCTGATAAGCCTCCCCGCCCGCAGACCCCGACAACCAACGGCCAGGGTTGTCGGGAAGAGACCCTTGTCCTCATCAACATGGGGACAAGGTGCTTTGTGGTGGGGGGGCCCCGCAGGGCGCCCCCCTCCCCCAAAGCACCCACCCCCCATGTTGAGGGCATGCGGCCTGGTACGGTTCAGGAGGGGGGGGCGCTCGCTCGTCCCCCCTTTCCTGACCGGGGTCTGGTATGGATTTCGGGGGGGACCCCACGCCGTTTTTTCGGCGTAGGGGGTTCCCCTTAAAATCCATACCATACCTGAGGGCCTGGGATGTCCCGCGACGGGGCTCGCAAGGTGTCAATCTCGCCGAAAAAAGCGGTGAGTTTGACTTCCTTTTCTAGTCATGTCGTACCTGAGTCACGTTCAAAATGAACGGACTTGTCATGTGTGGGCAAGTCCGTTCATTCTGAAAGTCTGGTGGAAGTCCGGCTGGAAGACTGGATTCCGGAAAGTCCGGTCGTGTGTAGGCAAGTCCGTCCGTTCAGAAAGTCCGGCGGTAGTCCGGCGGAAGTCTGACGGCAAGTGCGTCGGACCTAGCTTCCCAGAAAGTCCGACCGTGTGTACGAGGCATTAGATTTGATAAACTCACCTTTTAAAGTTGAACTCTGGGAAAGCTAATGCCACGTACACATGAGCGGGCCTTTCAATCGGACTGGTCCGACGGACCGAGTCCGGCGGACAATTCGACCGTGTATGGGCTTCATCGGACCTGCAGCGGACTTTTTTGGTCAAAATCAAAGAAAAAGAGAAAAAAACTGCGCTAAGGTGTAATGAGTGTGTACTGAGGACACAATAAATGTGAAAACGTGGACAAACTAGATGATAAAGCAGCGATTCTTCTGCACAACAAAAACAGCGACAAATTGAAAAAGAAAATATTAGAACCGCGCTAACACATTGACTCAATGATGTGTATAAAGGCAATATTAATAATCATATGACATAAATGTATGTAACATAATTAATTGTCACAAAATATTGAATAAACCAGGTTACATTAAATAAATGCAAAATGAAAATATAAATAGTGTATCCAGACGTAAACTGAACCAAACACCCGTGAACAAATAAATGACTTCAACAAAAGTCTATAAACAGATGAAGATATGTGTAGTCCTCTATAACGTGGCAAGTGCTGAGTTCAATCCACCACCAGTGAAAATGAATGGCTGCTTACCAGAGCCCCATGATCCCCCACTACAGAGGATCAGGGGAAGCCTGTATGAAGATAGCCCTCTGGAGCTTTACCAAGTGGACTTGGATCCAAGATTCATGGGTGGTAATTGGACATCAAAAAAGTTCGTTGGAAGTCCGCCGAATGTCCGTCGGATAGTCCGTCGGACCAGTCTGGTCGAAAAGTCCACTTGTGTGTACGCGGCATAAATGTCATCTCTTTCAGTGGGGCTGTGCCTGTACTGCCAGGGTTAACTGCTTATTTATCCCTTGGGGGCTAAGAAAAAAAAGTTTTTCTTATCGGATCCTTTTCCCCCATTGGCTCCTCTGTACTACTAAACCAGTCCTTGCAACCTATTTTCCCCTGCACTCCCACGGTCTAAGGTCTTCTGAGATCATCAGAATTGATGCGGGGACCATAGCCCTGCATTGAACTTGAGGATGCTGAGGGACAGTTTCTTGCTAGAACAAAGATCAGGTAAGTAAAAGCGCCTTTTAGCCATCCTTTTCGACCAGACTGGTCCGTCGGACAATCCGAACGTGTGTGGGCTTCATCGGACCTGCAGCTGACTTTTTCGGTCGAAAATCAGACGGACTTTAGATTTGGAACATGTTTCAAATCTTTCCGCTGGACCCAGTTCCTATCGAGAAATCCACTCGTCTGTATGCTAGTCCGACGGATGAAAACCAACGCTAGAGCAGCTATTGGCTACTGGCTATGAACTTCCTTATTTTAGTCCGGTCTGACATCATCAGGTACGAATCAGTCAGACTTTGGTGTGATCGTGTGTAGCCAAGTCCGTTCCTTCGAAAGTCCATTGGAAGTCCGTCAAAAGTCCGGCGGAATGACCATCGGACCTTTAATGCCGAAAAGTCCGCCCGTGTGTACACGGCATTAGACTCAACAGACAGTTAACCCTTGTAGTGAGGGGCAGGCCCACTGCAAGCGAGGACTTTTAGCTTTCTCAGAGTTCAGCTTTGATGTAATCATGGCAATGACTGATGAGTTTCTATTGCCTCTGCTAAATTTTTATTTTGTAAAGTGAATCTTTAATACACACAGAGTTAAGAACTCTTAATACATACACATTATGTAATATAATTAAATACTCCAATTACATTCTTCCCGCTGGATGCTGCGCTAATAAAAAAAAGTGTCACTCTTCTGTCGGCACAGTAAAACCATGTTCTACTCGGTTCCTGTTGATTCCTGCAATATTCACATTCCTCTTTACCCTAGTGAATAAGCCTATCAATAATAAGAATTAGGGATGCACCGATACCATTTTTTTTAACACTGAGTACGAGTTCTTTTTTTAAGTACTCGCTGATACCAATTACCAATACTTGTTGCCTAGGAAGAGTAGGTAGAGGGGTGGTTTGGGAGGTGGGGGGGTTGTTAGGGAGTTAGCAGGGAAATCCCGCTGACAGCTAAAAGAATTGAGCTAGAAGGTATCGGATCCGAGTATCGGAGCCTTTGCACGAGTACCGGTACCCGTGCAAATGCTTAGCAATGTATTGGTGCAACCCTAATAACAATTATTGTTGTGTATCTCTCAAACTAAAACTGTGGGCAGGCTATTGATATTCGAATGGGCTGAAAATGCACACCTGGTGCAGCTAAAACCATACTGACTCTTTTTCTTCAAAGCAATGCATTGCTATTGACAGCAGTGCAGGTGCGCGCTGCCTTTGTGCATTGGGTTTGCTATTCAGAATCAATCACACTGCAGCGCACCAACACACGTAGCGCACTATACTACTTATCGCTTCTTTTTTTGTTTGCCACACTGAGGCAATGATAAGATGATATGTTGAGGATGATTCACTGAAGGAGCTATAAATGTTTACACAGTAAATTGTGTGAACATTCACTTCAATTATCTGGTCGTTTGAGTCTACTTATTTTATCTATACATAAATAGATCATTGAAATTAATCTTTACACCTATACGTGTGAGCATTCCCAACTCCTTTAGTAAATAAGCCTAATTTATCACATTCATATCACCTCAGTGTGACAAACAGAAGAGAAGCAGGATCTAGGTAGTGCAGTTTTGATATAAAGCATAAAGGGCAATTACCCTGGCCCGCTAGGAAAGAGGGCTCCCACCAAAGGAATGCCCCTTTGTGACAATACTACCCTCATAAGAGAATATTGTACTTCCTAAGTAGAATAGCATCTAATTAAGAAAAATAAAAATTATGTATTAGGTCAATGAAACCACAACGGACAAGGATTACCACATCATAGGCCCCTGCAACTTTAAAGTGGGGATCCCTATTGGATTTAAGTGGATGACTAGAAGTTACCTAGGATTGGGAGAGCATGAGAGTGTCCCAATGAGTTCAGGAAAGTGAACTGGTAAGTGTTCCTTTGGACCCTTTTAGTAGTTCACATGAGTAAACTGGCTTGCAAAAAGCACAATTTATCCAAATTTCTGCTCATACCAAACCAGCATCATCCACCATGAATAACTCATGTGAACCAGTTCTATATATATACCTTTAGAGGTGATACTATGCTTGATATGTAAAACATTTATGCAGGTGAACAAGGTAAACACATATGAGATGATTTTCTAAAGGAACCAATAAACTTCCTTGAACATCACAGTGAAGACCAATCATGTGCTGATGAAAAAATACAATTCCTTAGCACATGATTGATGAAGTGAATGCAGATTTCTTGAGCTAAGTAAAAAACGTTCTGCTTTTGTAAATCCACTCCAACGATTGTTTGAAGTGTCACAAGGCCACCATGTAGGAAGATGTCAGAGATCATAGTTGATGACGTAACTCTTTGCCATCACGTGACAATGTTTAAGTCTGGCAATTAACCACTCAGACCTGAACGCTACAATCCCAAATAGCAAGCAATTGAGCTGCAAGTTTGAAAATGACTTGCTAAGCTGTTGCTAGACTTGCCAGGCTTCACAAGTTTGTTGCACAATTGCAGAAAGTCCGCATTGCATGACTCCAGATCAACTTTCTTTGCAAACATCCTGCAAGTCTGCTGCAAGTTCTGACTCAGTTAGACCCCTTTCACACTGGGGAGCTTGTCAGGCGTTTTTGCATTAAAAATAGCGCCTGTAAAGTGCCTGAAAAGCGCCTCTCAAGCCACCCCAGTGTGAAAGCCCAAGTGCTTTCACACTGGGGCGGTGCGCTTGCAGGACAGGAAAAAAAGTCCTGCAAGCAACATCTTTGGGGCGGTACGGGAGCGGTGTATACACCGCTCCTCCACTGCACCTGCCATTGAAATCAATGGGCAGCTCTGCCAATACGCCTGCAAAGCGATTCAGCAGCAGCGTTTTGCAAGCATTTTTAACCCTTTATTCGGCTGCTAGCGAGGGTTAAGAGTTCCTGAGGGATTACTGCAAAAGTGAATATAAGTGGGCCAGGGTAGACTTCAACAGGCAAAGTGACAGGCAGAGTCTTTTTAAGTCAGTAAAATAAGCACGCATGACATTTCCACAAATTGCCTTTGCTATAAAGCTTGTCCTGTATGTAAATGTGCCATAACCATAATGCTACCATAACATGTATTAACCCTTTGCAGTCATCAGAATTCAAAATGTTTTTTATGAGAGTGGTTGTTTATAAATACCCATTGAAGATTCCCTCTGCTGAAGTCAATTATGATTTCTGATTAATTGCCATGGGTTACTAAACCAAAGAATTAAAGATTTTGCACCTATTATTTAAAAATGCCACTTGTTTCTTTGGCCAATAAGAACATTTTGTCTGTGAATAGCTTTAAACTACTACAAAGCTGATTGCCTGCGTTCATCTATGCCTGACCTTTTATGCCTGACCACATCTTCTAAATATAATTTGCGTTTAAGCACATGGCTACATGACTCATTTTATTAAATTTTCTGCTTTCCCACTTAGCCCTTCCATACTTTATGGGAACTGACTTGGGTTATTATTCATTATTCTCTTTATAAAGCACTAATGAAGTACTATGTCCTTAGAAAAGAATCACCGATCATTCCTCTTTATAGCGTTTTTACATACTGATTGTTAAAATTCTTTTAAATTCAAAGATATTAGGTTGTCAACCAATTGAGATAATTTAATTTCAGCAGGCTGTTGACAAGTTCTATGCCCGTTATCTTAGAAGACTCCAGACAGTTGTTCCTTTCCCCCGAAGATAAGGCCAAAATGGAATCAGCTTGTTACATAGATCAGGTAATATGACTTTGTATGTTTAAGAAGCCAAAACATAAAAAAAATAAAAGTTCCAGGAATAAAAAAACTAAACATAACCCCAGGGTTCCTAAAAAACACATTGGGTAGGCTGAATGACTGCTGCTTTTTGCCTGAGCACCAGCAAATGTAGGAATGCACAATGTTCTTTATTTTTGTAATTACATTTGTGTGAAAATTGCTGTATCCTAGCTCAATGTTATGGTGACAAATTATACAAACATTTTTTTCATCAATGCGCATGGCAATTTTACTTTCTGGTGATATTTCAGGTAAATACCCGGGGTTGTGTGAATTACATATAATTAGCATTGGGAAAAATACTTGGCTTCTATCTTTTAAAGAAAAACCTATAAAATAAATATATATGTACTTAAAGTAGATCTAAACGTAATCACTGAAATCACATACAAGCTTTAACAACTTAATGCATTCTAAAAGTTGTTTTCAATCTTTTTAAATATTCAGTTTTCATGAAAAGACTACCAAGTGATCTTGCCATGAAAGTCCTTGCTAGAGCACTTCTTGCTATGAGGTGGCAATTGTCTTCCAGGTGGCCTCTTGCATAGTCCCCTGCCACATTCCTCCCTGGTTAGGACCAGCAGTGGTCATGCTGGCACACATTGAGCAGCCAAGGTCCACTATTGTCACCATCATGGAAATGATCCTAAGCAATGATGTGCAACCAAAGGTGGAGCAAGTGCATGTAGACAGAAAAGGGCTGGAGGAGTTCAGTATCACTGAAATGCTTTAACAAAACAAAATAATATTCAGGTAGGCTTTAAATCAATTTGAATCAATTAATTTGGCACAAAACAAACGCATATCAATACTATAAAAACGTTATAGCCCTAAATGGCAGCTTGTGGTTTATTTGCATTTTACTAGACCACTGTATTCTGGAATATATCGTCACACCGATCCAGTGTCTGCCTTACATACCAAGAACAAGTATCCAATTCAGGAGTTTTGACTGCACTCTGACTTTCTAACCTTTCTAACCTCCAGGTCCATGACACTAGCCCCCATGTTCCTCTCTGTATGTTTCGTTCTATGATACAGAACCGGTAAGACAATGCATTTGTATCCTTTTTATGTATTATTAATCAGTTTCTTGTATTTCATTGTCTAAAATCTTTTTGTTCTACATTTCTGTCACAGTTGGAAGTCGGAAGTGACGAAATGCATGGTCAGTGACTGTACGGCAACCGGAAGTGTCACTTCGACATTGCAAGAACAACTAGTGTCTCCCTGGAATGGTCGTCAGCCAGCGTGGAGTTGGTGAGACAAGTAGGGACCACTACAATACGCTGATATATTAACATCATGTGCAATACCAGATGCAAGATGTGGAACATGTGAGTGGATTATGAATAATGTTTTAATAAAAGATTGAGTGATGACAATATCACACTAGTGGAGCCTTTCCTTTCTCTTCTATATACCCATTGATGTGTATCCATACTGCAAGAGGGGTGGAGAAGTGAAGCGGCTTACTAAGGAGATTTTCAACAACTGATCCTTAAACGTATTTGCCCACTCATGATAATAGAGGGCAAGAGGACTTGGTGAGTTGCTGACTGATGGGAGTGGTCTGATGTGACATGCAGCGGTGGTGGAATTATGGGTGATGTATGCCCAATAGGACATCACTGGGGACCACGGAATCACTTTTAAAGGACTTTTGTTCGACTTTTTGTGCACTGTCATTTATGTTTTTGTGATGACTGATTTGGTTTGGTGATAGAAGTTTTGCGCTACTGTGAACTTACATTTATAAGTCATAATTATTTTTTTGTATTTTCACTTAGTTTTATGCTTAATATTTAAAGTAGCAGCACTGGATTACAGTATTATATGAATTTAATTCTGTAATAATTGTTTTTCACATTTTGAGTTAATAAGAGCATGGGGTATATTCAGAATTCACCTGTCAGGTTTTACTAGCCATTTGAATCCCACTGGGAGATTTCCCTTAAAGAATTAGAACACCTCTCAGGGAGATTCACCTTCTCTATTTGTCCTGTTTACCGTTATCATTGAAAGTGAAAGTAAATGAAAAATCCCAAATTTTGGGTTGTCCCTAGAACAGTAATAGAAGGGAAATCTTCCAATGGGAGCACTAGTTCCGGTGACCTAAGGGGCCCCAAAGGATTCGCTTGATTTGCAAAGATTTCTTCTCACTTGCTGTTTTGGCTATGGGACAGGACGTGAAGGTAAATCTCCCCAATGGGACACAGATGGCAAAAAATAAACTGACTGGGGTTTTACCCTCTCTTGTTCTATCCAAAATTTAAAAAATGTTTTGCCCATATTTCTACTTTAACTTCCTGTCTTATGGACATAACAGGTAGCGAGAGGAAATCTCTCTAAAGCGAGAGGAAATCCTTTCTAAGGCAGTTGCCACCACAAGTGTACCTTTTTTTTCTGTTCCAGAGACAACCCAAAATTATGGATTTTCCCTCATCAGGGGTGACAGTGGTAACCAAGACAGTGGATCAATCTCTCCAACAGGGACATAGATAGCAATACAAACCTGACAGTGGTTTGACATTAGATACACTTTAACAAGAGGCATTTTCATGTACTTATGATTCCACCAGTAACTGAGCAGCTGACATCGCCGATGATTCAGCATGGTCTTCTTACTGGTTTGTTTTAAAGACAGGGAAGAAAAAAGTCATCCTGTCATACAGCAGGGTAGTCACATTTTATGTCTTCAGTAAAAGAAAAACACGTTTGAGTTACACAATTATGATGAATAAATACAACTGAACATCTTGTGCCAGTAGGAGATTAAATATGTTTAGTCAGCTTGGTATTGTGAGTAAGCAAATAAGCTCTCAGTGCCAGGCTGGGTGTGTTCCTATTCACTAAAAGGTAGAGTTTGTGCAAAGGTTACTATATTTCATTTAAAGAGATTAAATGTACACAGTATACAGTATTTTCTGGCTGAGGTCTTCCACTGGAACACAATCTTTAAGGATTAGTACAGAATTACTGACTTGTTTTCATTTACCCACTATGTTCTTACTAAAACAGCTTGGTGCCAGGAGGGCATTAACTGGCATTCCACTCTTTGTCTATTGGTAGTCTCACAATCATCAAATTACTCATTTTCTTCAGATGCCACACAAATCTTCTTAACCTGTCAAGCTCATTCATTATGGCATGTTGGCACACATAACTACTTAGAAGCTTAACATTCAGTCTTATTTACACCCTATCCTTAAATGGCACAGCCAAATATAATCATGAAACTAGAATCTATAACAATAAATCTTTGCCATGCTTTGTTTACCAGGAATTCTCTGAGTTAATGGAATGCGTATAAAAGGAGTGTTAGCAGTAATATTTTTTTTCTGTTTTTAAATCGGGTAAGATTTATTGAAGATTTCTCATAGTCATTCAGAATAAGTTAACAACCATTGAGCATGTACAGTAAATTGACAGCATAGGTACATCAAACAGAGAAATATAAAGGTACTGTTTGAAGACAAAGGCAGAGAAAAGTCTGTGCTTAATTTCAAAATAACCAGTATTATGTGAAGTTTACCAACATTTTAAGCACATAGCTGAAAGACTGTGAAAGACTGAACAAGTCATAGAAGTCTATCCATTGCAAGGTCAATACGTAGGGTAGGTGGGGTAGGTTTCTCTTGATGTTACTGTACATCACCACGATCACTTGTGCAATTAGGAGGGACACAGAGCCCTTGCCCTCTCCACCTGTCCAGTGTATCACTGCTACCTTACTCCTAATAATGGTATGGGGTCCTAGCATGTACCTAGTGTGGACTACATGCGTGCAGTTCACCTAACTTTTCCTCTTCTGTACCTGTGTACAAGATGAGGGCCCCAGCGGTGCAGATCTGTTATGGGAGACTGGCAGCTGCTGAAGGAGTGCCGACAACATCTTTCTTGCTGCAAGGGGCTATTTCACCTGCCACATGTACACACTTACAACAGGCTGCTAGAGAGACCTTTGTTACCCTTAGTAACCATTTGTGTCTTCACACTGTATAAACTTTTGTACCATTATCTTAATACCCCAATGTGTTTAGAGACCCAAGCTGCAGACTAGTTACTGGCATTACACCCCTTGGGTAACATCAGAGCAGGCAAAGGCAAAGATTTAAACACTTTACTTGAATAAATTAACATAGTGACAGAGACAGATAGCAGTCCATAATAAATTGCAGTAATTTCCCTAACATCCCTAGTCCCTAACTTCAGGCTTGTGGCTGCCCCCGCATACCTGCATAGAAAAGAGTCCATTCTTTGTAGAGTCCATGGATGGTATCTTCAGGAAGGACTGCAGGTTCCAGCAATCCTCCTACACAGTAGGGAATCCTGACCTCGGAATGCCACTGGAAATTCAGACTCCAGTAATGACAGTGAAAGGGTCTGACCAAAGTGAACCAGCTGGAACCAAACTGAGAGAACAGAAACTAGAACCCCTAGGCCACCCCTAGGGACTGGGCCCCCATCCCTTTTATAGCACACAGGACTGGGGAGTCGGGTCCAGGAAAAACCCGCCAAGAAAGACTTGGTAAACACAATTAACTCCCAACTTCTCAGCTGGGGCAGTGTTAACCACTAACTGCCCACAAATATGCCCCATATGTCTTATCCATTCCTGGTATATTGGTGGATACTCCAACTTCCATTGCTACAGTATAAGGTTTCTAGCTTAGAACAGTGCTCTAGCAATGGCTTGGAGTGTTCTGTCAACTGGAAGACATCTAATATTCCCAGCAAGCATTTCTTGGGGTCTGTTGGCACATTATTTTGAAAGACCAAGTTTATGATATTTAGGACCTATGAAGTTTTGGGCAGCCTCAGAGTATACGTATGAGACTTCCTGAATTTATACAGCATGTACTAAAAAGAGGGAGTCCAGAAGACCCATTGTATACAATTTGGAGCGGGTATATTGAACTTGCATTATACTATATCATTGAGAGAGTCGGTGTGTTACACAGATTCTAAAGCATGTTCCCATTGGTCCTAGTGTAAAGTTCCTACATCCCTTTCTTACTGTTCCATCACTTTATTTGGGTAGCCCTGCAAGTTTGATCGAAGGAGCATTCTATAGCATTGGGAAATAAATCTCTTAGAAAAATTTGCGTTTTGAAAAATATTGAAAATGGGGATTGGGGATAAGTGCCAGTCCCAAGGGGGTCCCTGTGTGGCTACTGCATGCTTGAGTTGTAAAACTACATGGAATTTGGAAAATGAAATATGGATTGCAACTCCTGAAAGGAGATCTAGGTTCCTGCTCTAAAAATATGACAAAGATGGGTAAGTCCCCATGATCACTATTTGGAGGTACATTGGAGTTTCGCCATTTCAGGATTGGCTTGGTTGTACCAAATAGGGGCATAGCTGGTAATGCCTTTCATCTTTTGAAGTTGTTTGGCTTTGTTCCAAACCTTGTAACATGTAAATTGGGTACAATTTATTTGATTTACAAAAGTGAAGATTCTCTAACCCCCCTGGAAGGTCTTGAGATTTGGTGAAGTGTAAAGCAGTAACTTTTCTGACTGGACTCCAAATAGCAGTGAGCAGCACAGTCATTGACCCTATCGATCTAATAATAAACAAGTGCTGCGCTGAAATATGATATGAATGATATTTAGATATACATAGTGGAATAAACTGCCAAAGTGCAAATAATAATAAACAACAAAAGTCCAAAGAATCTTGAAAGATAGTCTCCACTTCGGGGGCCACCAATGTGTACCCCCAAATCTATGAGTCCATATAGGTGACCACCATTATGTGTCTGTAAATCATCACTCTGTAAATTCCACCGCAGTGTAGTAATCCACCACCGAAAATAGTGAAGGCACGCTTGCCGGAAAATATAAACCCAAATACCATTAGGCAATAAGTCAACAAAGCTAGTGTGATTTCAAATCACATAAGGTGAAATTCATCTGTTCATTTCTTATGGACACATCCAAGTCATCCAGAAGAGCCCAGTATGGGTGAACCCCACTTTCAGAGATCAGTCTCCCATTTCATGGATATACATGGAAACATTAGGCATCCGCACATAGTGTAAAACCATAGCTTAAAAGGTTATTAAAATGTATACAACACTTACACAAAATTGGAAGAAACAGTGCAGTTAGAAGTCATCAAAAATAGATATAATTCCAGGAAATTAATATAGAAGCATGCAATGACCTCCACAGGAGCTTGAGCTGACGCGGTTCTGGGCCCCAGAGGATGTCAAATTTGAGGAAATGCCTCAGTTCAAGGCCATTACGTGCTTCTGTATTCATTTCCTGGGATTATATCTGGTGAAAATATATTCCTGATATAATTGGTGAAAATAAAGGTAAAAGAAAACAAATGGAGCCAGCACATCCAAGGACTGGTAAACTGCAATTTATACATTTTTAGTTTTGGCTTTGGATATGTTTTACATCAAAATACCACATACATTTTTGTCTGTTTTGAATTTAGCGGGGAAGGGTTAAAACCACTGTCAAATTTTTGTTGCTGTCTGTGCTCTTACTAAGGCAATTTATCACAACAGATAGTAGTCTATCCAGCAGAGACATGCAAAGAGTATAAAAATTCTCCTCACTTCCTGTTTTGATGGCATAACAGTCATGGGAAGTCTCCCCAATTGGCACTGCAAGCAGCTATAAAAACCTGCAACCTCCCACCAGGCCACTGCACATATACGGCTGGGAGGGCACTTCCTCCTTCTGAGGAACGTTCAGGAACGTCCCTCAGAAGGAGGGGGATCGCACGCGCGCGTACCCGTGCAGTGGTGCAATCCCGATGCGCTCGTGTCACTCGGACACGGCGCATCTTCGATCAGCAGGAGGGCTCTGTGATTGGCCCTCCTGATCACATGACGGCTGTGTCCAATCACAGCTGTCATGTGATGTAAATAGAGAGCCGGTTGCTTGGCGATTGGCTCTCTTCTCCTCACACGGAAGTTGTCAGTGAGGAGAGGAGAGCGGACAACTTCCATGTGGGGACACTGGGCTGGTGATCAGTGTGTAAAGAGCTGTAAAAACAGCTCATACTCACTGATCACCATCTGGCTTCAGCTTTTTACACACTGATCACCAGCCCAGTGTCCCCACACAATGTAAAATCACAATGTCTCCAAAATAGTGTCCCCACACTGTCCCTACATTTTTTTAATCTGGAACACATCAAAAGGTGTGTAAACACATGTAAACGCACCAGAACTCACATAGAAACTATTCTCCTAAGATTTCAAGTGTCAATATAAAAAGAAGACAAAAAAACACACTGGAACGCATTGAAAATGCGTCAACAATGCATCAAAAAAAATCTAAACGCACATACAAAAACGCATCCAGAATGCTGAAATTGTGTTAAGAAACAATCGTAAAAGAAAAGAAAACTAATAAAGCCACCAAATTAAGGATTGGTAAGCTGCAATATGTTACATTTTTGTTTTTGGGTTTAATACCACTTTAAGACTAGTAGATTATATGGTTTCCAATGGCATAGTTCACACCATTGCATTCCAGTTCCAGAAAAAAAGTAGAACATACTGCATTTTCTGCACTAAACTATACTGGAACGCGGTAAAATGCACCAAAAACCGCACCGGAACTAACATCTTTATTTAAGGTCAAGATAAAAAGAGGGGAAAAATGCATCAGAACGCATCAAAAATGGGCATACAGAAACTCATCCGGACTGCATTTCTATGGTGTGAATGGGCCTTTAATAAAAAATTATTGAAAAAAACCCCAAAAAACATGTTATTCTTACCTGGCCCCGAACCTCGTCTCCTGGGGTCCCCCATTGGCAATCTTGGCTCTTCTTCTTCTCTGAATGCCCCTGTAGCAAGCTGCTTGCTATGGGGGCACTCATGCGGAATTGATCCTAAGCCAGGGCTGTGTGCGTCCATAGACACCCACAGCTTGGCTCCACCCCCCACTCTCTGCTCACAGGATTTGACTGAGAGCAGCAAGAACCAATGGTTCCTGCTGCTCTCATTAAAGCCTGAGAATGCAGGAAGAGAAGAGAGCAGGTCTGCCAGCAGGGATAGCACTGGATCGAGAGTAGTGTCAGGCATAGGTGTGTGCAGCATATTGCATTAGGGTGTGCACCCCAAAGCTTAAACACACACGTGCCTTTCTCTGCAGCCTCAGCTGCATTGAATAGTGAATGAATGGGTAGTTCTCTGTGCTGAGCGGCTTCCTGTTCATTCACACACTGAAGCATAGCAGACATAGTTTACTATACTTCATTTATGATTGAATACAGTGAGTGAGTGTTTTCACTGTGTTCATTTAGAAAAGGAAGGGGCCAGTAAAGAACATATTGAAAGGAAGGGGCCAGTAAAGGACATATTGATTAGCCCCTTCAGGAGTAGAAGAACAACAATGGCGCCACTCTAAGTGCAGTATTAAAACAAATTTCCGGTCACGTCCTCAGATGTTGAAATAGAAGTGTGGAACCAAAGGGGTTAATCCTCTGCATTGTGTAAAAGAGCTGTTTGATCCTGTCTCCTCTGATCCTCCCCTTGTTCCACTGTCCCTAATATATCTCCTGATAGTAAAGAGTCAGGGGGTAAGCTGCACATGCTCAGTTTGACTGAGCATGTGCAGCTTACCCCCTGACTCTTTACTATCAGGAGATATATTAGGGACAGTGGAACAAGGGGAGGATCAGAGGAGACAGGATCAAACAGCTCTTTTACACAATGCAGAGGATTAACCCCTTTGGTTCCACACTTCTATTTCAACATCTGAGGACGTGACCGGAACAAACCCCTGGGACACCTGGCATTTCCTGCCCAGCATTTACATGCCTGAATACTTGTACTTTTGTGAGTACCTGTTTTTATGACTTATTAAATTTGTTTTAATACTGCACTTAGAGTGGCGCCATTGTTGTTCTTCTACTCCTACAGTTCCCAGAGGATTGCTTCTTCTTTAACAACAGGGCTGCCTTCTACAATTGCTTTTATTGGATTTTAATTCAGTTTATATTGGACTGCAACATCCTACAGTTGCTGTTGTTTAAAACACCGTTTATATTTACCATTTCAGATTGTCATTTCATATTGTAAGTTATACAGCACCCAATCACCCCATCTACTGTTCAAAAGTAGACCTATCACTGCTGTTTGACCATATTGAATATAGCGCTCACATCCACATGTTTTGATTAGCCCCTTCCACTACTCTCCTTCCTGAAGCATCCCCTGCAGTAGCCGTGGGGGGGAGCCAGCAGCACTGCGGTGGGGGAGGGGGGCGCAACACAGGAGGAAGCCTGGGCAGTGGGGGGAATCGGCACCGCACAATAGGGCACACCCCCTGCGCATGGCTATGGTGTCAGGTAAGTGTTTAACCACTTCCCGCCCACCATATAGCAGAATGAAGCATGCAAAGTGGTTAAGTTATCCTGACTGGGCATCATATGACGTCCAGCAGTAAACATCGCGATCACCCACCCGCGAGGCGGGCAGCGTGGCAATTGTTGGTGTGGTGTGTCAGTGTGACACACCTCATCGCCAATCTCTGTAAAGTTCCTATGACGTAGGCTCGTTACCGCGTAATCAGCTGTGTCCAATCACAGCTGATCACAGCGTAAACAGGAAAAGCCTTTTATCGTCTTTTTCTCTACTCGTACTGCCAGACGCGAGTAGAGGAGAGCCAATAGGCTGCTCTCCTGACAGGGTGGTTCTGCACTGATTGATTATCAGTGCAGCCCCCCAAGGATGCCTACCCATGCCTACCAGGTATGCCCACCAGACATGCCCACCCAGGACTACCAGGTATGCCAATCAGTGCCCATTAGAGGTGCAAATCAGTGTCCAATAGAGGTGCCAATCAGTGCCCATCAGTAATGCCTGCCAGTGCCTCCTCATCAGTGCTGCCTATTAGAGCCATCTATCAGTGCCGCCTATCAGTGCCCATCAGTGCCGCCTATAAGTGCTCATCAGTGTGGCCTTCCAATGCCTATCAGTGTGGCCTATGAAAGTTTTTTTACCTTAAAGAGGAAGTAAACTTCCATCTTTGAATTTTACCTATAGGTAAGCCATTTAGGACATATTTACTGTACATGCAGCCAGTGACATCACTGGTGCATGCACTCTGAAGGAACGGCACGAGTCCTGTGCCGTAAACGAGGGTTCCCACGCGCATGCGCGGGAGTGACATTATCGTGGCTCCGGCCAGTCACAGAGCCAGATTCCGCGAACCTGGAAGCAAGCTGGGTGACGATGAAAGCTGAACAGTGACATCGCATGGCTGGAAAGCTTTGTTTTCAGGTACGTTTCACATAATGTGCTAGTATGCGATGCATACTAGCACATTGTGCCTTTGCCTTGCAGGTAAGAAAAAAATAAAAAACGTCCAGCGGTTTAAAACTGCTTTAATGCAGAGAATGCATTAAGATAAACATTAGGATAAACATTCCAATCATATAATAATATCTGCAGCAAACTAGTACAAAGCAGAAGCTAGGAGTTCTTTCTTGCAGATTCTACTTTTTATTAATAATGACTGTATTGGGTTTAGGGCTGAAAACCACTATTAACCGGTTTACAAAGAGAAGGCCAGTAATAGCCAGGTTTTATATGTGATCGTTTGTGTAAGGCCAGCTGCTGTTTATTACAGAAATTCAGTGCACATAAAAGTTTGCTTTTCCCATGCACTATACACCTATTGCTTGCCAGATTCTCAAGTAGCTTGAATTGTGTTCTTCCTAGAAAATATGGCTCATGCTAACGTGATACACCTAAGACTTTGCAAAATAAATTTCCGTGCCCAACAAAACAGGAGTTTGTATAATATTTTTATTGTACTTTGCACTATTTGTACTTACGCTTTTGTGTATCTGATTCTTGTCCGCCAATCAGACTCTCTGCTTGTTTTTATTGTTGGTTATAAACATGTTTATTCCAGGAAAAGCGATTTCTTAGAAGGTATTGTATATGCCGCTTACATTAGCACACATTGTCGCTCCTGTCCAATGTTAAGTAGGTTTTCTTAGTTTTAAACATACCTTTGAAAGTTTGCATTAGCCGTGGAGCCTGAAAACATATGCATTTGGTATTCTTAACTTTAGCTTTTCTCTGAATTAGTCATTGAGCTGTTGATATGAATTCTTAGAACTGTCAATTAACATTTCTACTATTTTGATAAGCAAAGTTTTTTTTTTCTGCATAGTTGGGTACATGCAAGTTTACCTTCAACAGCATGGAAACCAATGCTAGACTTTTAAATAAGGTGTATTACGATATCTAGACAGCAACACGTATAAGACAGCAACACATTTGTCCATTTAGAAGCATGAAGCTGTATTTGGCAGCACAGTCTGCACATGTTTGGTGTGTAATTACTACGTTCATTTGTACAATCAAACAGAAACATTGGCAATGGCATGAAAGGAAGCAAGCATACATTTTTATCAAATGCACAAACCTCTAAAACTATATCCTTTTAGCTCTGGTTTTAGTCTAAAGTCTCTTACACACGATCAGATTGTTGGACAACAAAAGCGTGGACTTTTGTCCAAAGGGTGTTGGCCCAAACTTGTCTTGCATACAAATGGCACACAATTGTTGGCCAACAAATGCGAATGTAGTGACATACTACATGATTTTTCAGCTCTTTAGCGCCACCCTTTGGACTCCTTCTGCTAATTTCGTGTTAGTAGAAGTTTGGGGAGTGTTGATTTGCGCTTTTCATTTTGAGCTTTTCATTTTGCGCTTTTCATTTTGCGCTTTTCAGTTCGCGCTTTTCATTTCACACTTTTAATTTCCTTCTTTTCAGTTTGTTTCTGAACGGCCGTTCGTCAACCAGCCATGTTGCGGAATCGGAGGAGATAACGTGTTATTTATTATTGGCCTTGGAGTTATTGCTTTGACGTTATTTTTTTGGTTGAATAATGATTTGATTTGGTATATTTTCTATATTTTTGGATGCATAGAATGCACTTGGTTAAGTTCTATTGGCAGATAGCATGTCCAATTTTATGTGTTTTCTTTTTTTAACCACTTGCTTACTGGGTACCTAAACCCCCCTCCTGCCCATACCAATTTTCAGCTTTTAGCGCCGTCACTCTTTGAATGACAATTGCGCAGTCATACAACACTGTACCCAAATACATTTTTTATCATTTTTTCCATCAAAAAGAGCTTTCTTTTGGTGGTATTTGATCACCTCTGGGTTTTTTATTTTTTGTTAAACAAATTAAAAAAGACAGAATTTTTTTTAAAAAAATACAAAACCATTTTATATTTTGTTATAAAATTTTGCAAACAGGTAATTTTTCTCCTTCATTGATGTACGCTGATGAGGCTACACTGATGGGCACTGATAGGCACTGATAGGCTGCACTGATGGGCACCGATAGGCTGCATTCATGGGCACTGATAAGGCGATACTGATGGGCACTGATAAGGCAGCACTGATGGGCACGAATAGGTGGCACTGGTGAGCACAGATGAGGTGGCACTGGTGGGCACTGATAGGTGGCATTGGTGGGCACTGAGAGGTGGCACTGATGGGTGGCACTGATGGGCGACACTGAAGGGGACACTGAAGGGCATAGATAGGTGGCACTGAAGGGCACTAATAAGTGGCACTGATAGCTGGCACTGATGAGCACTGATGGGTGGCAGTGATGGGCACTGATCGACACTGGTAGGTGATACTGATAGGCAGCACTGCTAGGTGGCACTGATTGGCACCACTGGTGGGCATTGATAGGTGTCACTCATGGGCATTGATAGGTGGCACTGATTGCTGGCACTTATGTACTGCTGGGCACTGGTTGGTGGGCACTGTAGGCACTGATTGGTGGGCACTGTGGGCACTGATTCGTGGCACTGGCAGGTGGCACTAGTGGGCACATATGAGGCGGCTCCACCTCTTCCTCTTCGGGACCGATGTCCCTTCAACAGAAGCCGGTGATCGGCTTTTTTTTCTCCTCGCGCTGTCAGCGTGAGAAGAAAAAAAAAACGATTACCGATCCTCTGTTTACATAACGTGATCAGCTATCATTGGCTGGAGGGTCAGGATCGACCCCCTTACTCCGATCTATGATCACCCGAGTCTCATTGACTCAGGCAATCACAGCGAGCGCCGCACGCGCCATTCAGGGGGGCGTGGCCAGCGTGCAAAGGGGAGGATGTCTATTGACGACCTCCCTACAGGTCCGCGCTATAGCCGTCATTCAGCTATAGCGTGGATCTGAACAAGTTAATGCACAATAAAATAATTGTGTAGAATAATACTTGGCTATGTGTTTTACTCCAAATTACATTTTGGGAGTCGTCAGTTACATTTAAAAAAAATACAATGTAAAATTGACAAGGGACACCAACATAGTTGTATCTTTGATCTTAAAAACTATGGCATAATGGTGTTGTGGTAACTTGCCCCAAAAAATAAATAAATAAATAATAATATTATTCTTGATATCACTAGAAAAAAAAAAAGCCTTTGAAAATTTGTTTGCAATTACTTCATCAGTATCACCAGCAAAGCAGCTTCATTATTATCCCAATAACCACCTCAATGCAGGGCACTTACAACCCCTTCCTGTCCAGACCAATTTTCAGCTTTCAGCGCTCTCACACTTTGAATGATAATTACTCAGTCATGCAACACTGTACCCATATGAAATTTGCATCCTTTTTTTCACACAAATAGAGCTTTCTTTTGGTGGTATTTAATCACTAGTGGGTTTTATTTTTTTGTGCTATAAATTAAAAACAAATGCCTTTTTCTTTGTTTCTGTCATACAATTTTGCAAATTAGTAATTTTTCTTCGTAAAATTTTGGCCAAAATTTATACTGCTACATATCTTTGGTAAAAACAACCCAAATTAGTGTATATTAAAACGACCCCTTTTTAGAAAGTAGACATTCCAAGGTATTAAGTAAGTAGCATGGTGAGTTTTGTTATGTAATTTTTTCCCACAATTCTTTGCAAAATGAAGATTTTTTTTTTTTTTTTTTTTACAAAATTGTCATATTAACAGGTTATTTCTCTCACAGAGCATATGCATACAACAAATTACACCCCAAAATACATTCTGCTACTCTTCCCGAGTATGGCGATACCACTTGTGTGAGACTTTTACACAGTCTGGTCACATACAAAGGCCCAAAATTGAATTAGCACCTTCAGGCGTTCTAGGAGCATAAATTACATATATAATTTCCTGGCAACCTATCATTTTTGAAGGCCCTTCATATTTCTAACACATAGCATGTACATACCAAGAATTACAATCCAAAATAAATTCTATTGTGGTAAAAAAAAAAAAAAGCATTACCTGTACTTTTAGTAGTGTCCACAGAGGAGAGCACTGGTCCAGGCAGCAGGCAGGGATGTGCTTAGCGGCAGCAATAGTAATTATCCAGGCAGCAGACAGGAATATTGTTAATAGTCAGTACAAGGATATTGTCAGCACAACACAGTCCATAGAAATTGTCCAGGCAAAGACAGCCAGCACAGCCATAATATTGGTCCTGGTACACTGTTACCTGCAGACACTCATTATTGTACCGCTCTCCAGCCCTTCATAAACATACTGCCTCTTGCTACAGCTAATTATTTGCATAGTCCAGGTAGCAGGCAGAGGTGTGATCCGTTCATGCGGCAGGCAGAGGCATGATGGCAGTAAGCCAGCAGCAGGCTGAGGGCCGCAATCAGGTAAGACCTGTGCACGGGGCAGAGGCTTTGCCCACCAAAATCTCTATGAAGCCTCCGGACTCCAGACCCTAATCCGGAAATTTTGAAACCCAGAGAAAACAAAAAAAAATGTTTTCTCCATTCGGAAAAACAATTCTGGAGCCCCTCACATATGTGAGACCCCTGTGTACTACAGTAGAAGGGCAACAGATCAGTCCAAGCGGTAGGCAAAAGTATAGTCCATAAAACAGGCCAGGGTCAGTTCACATGCAAGCAGTCCAAGCGGTAGGCAGAGGCATAGTCACAAAACAGGCCAGGGTCAGTTCACGTGGAAACAGTCCACACGGTAGGCAGAGGCATAATCAAAAAACAGGCCAGGGTCAGTTCACGTAGAAGGCAGTAGCATGGTTATTTGGGGAAGCATGGAAAATGGTCAGCACAGATGATGAAAATGGGGAAATGGTTAAAAATATGGGCTAATATTTTAGGGATGTATGATAAAGTTGGAAGCATTCACCAATGCAAAGGCCAGGTTGGGAGGGACACTGGGGACAATGGTAGCTGGTATCTCTTTGACAACCCCTTTTCTTGCTCACGCAACATTTTTTTTGCCGTCTTTGGCCTGCTTCTGATGATGGAATGTTGTACGGGAAGTGGCGCTCATGAAGTCGGCTAACAGCATCAAAGCAAAGGTCTTCTGGGGAGGGGCTTTGTTGATAGATGAGGGATGTGACAACTTCTTCTATGAATTTTAGGAAGGGGGCGGGGCTTTCCATGGATTTGGTGTGGACTACGTAGGAATTATAAATGGCCAAATGGATGAGTTAAATTGCTACCTTCTTGTAGCAGAATCGGGGCCTCCTTATTGATAAATAGGGCTAAATCATTTGATCATTGAAATCCATCCCTCCCCCTCCAATGTAGAGATTGTAATCTTGGACACATGTTGGCTTTTCAGTGGGACCTTGTCTTCTTTGAACCTCAATTATAGTGTCGTCATGGATGGTGGACATCATGTGCACGTCCCTTTTATCCTTCCACCTCAAGACCAGCACTTCGTTGCATCTCAATATTGCTCTTTCCCCCTTTGCCCTTCCTATTCTTTTTGGAGGTTCCGCAGGCCAGGGTTCTTGCGATGTATAAGTGTTTGTAAAGGGGCAGGCTGGTGTAGAAGTTGTCAAGGTATATGTGATATCCTTTGTTCAGAAGTGAGTATGCCAGGTCCCATACAATCTTTCCAGTTGTGCCCATGTAGGCCAGACACTCAGGGGGCTGGAGCTGGGAACCTCTTCCTTCATATATGCGGAACGCATACAGATATCCCGTGACTCTCTCACAGAGCTTGTAAAATTTTACTCCGTATCTGGCCCTTTTGCTAGGAATGTATTGTTTTTTTCTTAGCCGGCCATGTTGGATTGGCAAGACCATCTGGCATGTATGTAGAGGCCCTGGCTCTTGCGGGATGTGACACTCCAGTAGTTGGGGGATTTTAATCTCCTGTGCTGGTACTCAGGTGTGATGTGGCAGCACTGGTACTGGGCCTGGGCATTTGTTCCTGTGGCCTATCGGCGGCGACAGCACTGGTACTGGCCATTTGTTCCCGGGGCCTATTGCTGGCGGCAGCATTGGTACTGGGCCTGGGAATATAATTCTGGTTGCTGGCAGCTGCCTGGTTTCCAGAGTGCCATGCCCTTTTAGGAGGGACCCATTCTTCCTCCGAATCATTTGCCGATTCACTATTCTCAATCGGTACAAATGTCGAATTTGATTCAGATTCAGAATTGGAATCTGATGAGAACTCCCTGCTGCTCTCATCAGTCACGGATAGGATCTAGAACGCCTCCTCACTAGTATATAATCTTTTGGGCATGACGCTGATGGCTGTGTGACAGGTGGCAGGTAACGGTCACTGATGGGCTGTGCGATAGGTGGCAGGTGACGTTCACTGATGGGTGACCGGCAACGGACAATGACAGGTGATGGTCACTGACGGGTGATGGGTGATGGTCACAGATGGTGACAGGCCACAGTCACTGATGGGTGATGGGTGCACCGCTGACGGTCACTGATGGGTGACGGGTAATGGATGACAGGCTACGGTCACTGATGGGTGACGGGTGCACTGCTGACGGTTACTGATGGGTGACGGGTGATGGGTGACAGGGCATGTTCACTGATGGGTGACGGGTGCACCACTGACAGTCACTGATGGGTGATGGGTGCACCGCTGACGGTCACTGATGGGTGACGGGTAATGGATGACAGGCTACGGTCACTGATGGGTGACGGGTGCACTGCTGACGGTTACTGATGGGTGACAGGTGATGGGTGACAGGACATGTTCACTGATGGGTGACGGGTGCACCACTGACGGTCACTGATGGGTGACGGGTGAAGGATGACAGGCTACGGTCACTGATGGGTGACGAGTGCACTGCTGACGGTCACTGAGGGGTGACGGGTGATGGGTGACAGGGCAGGACACTGATGCGTGACGGGTGATGGGTGACAGGTGACAGGGCACTGTCACTGATGTGTGATGGGTGCACCGCTAACGGTCACTGATGGCAGTCTCTTATGTGACAGGTGCACTTTATGGGTGACTGTGGTGACTGTTGGGTGACAGATGACAATGGGGGGGCGGTGGGACAAGTGTTGTGCTTGGGGCAGACACTACAGAACACAGATCGGTAACTCACTGCTCCTGGCTCTTCTCTCCTCACACTGGAAACGGTGTGTGAGGAGAGAAGAGCTGGTAACAGCTAGTTACCGCTCTATGTTTACATTTAGTGATCGGCTGTGAAAGGATCACAGCCGATCACATGGTAAACAGCCACTGGCCAATGGCTGTTTACCAGCGTCGCTGATGAGCAGTGTTCCCTGGAACATGCTGCCACCGACGTGCGCGCTCAGCGCGCTCGCAATTGCACGCATGCGCCATGCAAAGTGGGGAAGTAGCTTCTGTAATCGTCCGTGACTTCATCACGGCCGATCAGGTGGTAAACAGCCATGCCCAATGGCTGTTCACCCCCCTCGGTGACAAGCGCTGTCTCTGTGACACGACGCCACTGACAGTACAGGGATGAGCGCACATGATCGCGCGCATGCCCTGTTTAAATGGACGGACGTCATATGACGCCCGCCCAGAACAAGAGCGGTGCCGCCCGGCCATCATATGATGGTCGGCGGGCGGCAAGCAGTTAAAGAAGAAGAGAATTGTGCGCTGCATTTCGAGATTTCATAATTTGTCACGTCACAAATGTTTATTCTCCATCACGAATGCTAGTTTACAAGACTGACCGCTTCTGGCTCATCCTTGCTTCCGAGCATGCCTGTTTGTATTTTGGACTTTTTTCCGATGGACTTGTGTACACACGCTCGGAAAAGCCGCCAACAGACATTTGTCCGTGGAAAATTTTAAAACCTGCTATCCAACATTTGTTCACGAAAAATCAGACAATTGTCCGATGGAGCATACACACGGTCGGATTTTCCGCCAACAGCCTGTCATCACACATTTCCCGTCAGAAAATCCCATCACGTGTATGAGGCTTCACTGTATCCATGTCATTGGGAGTAAGTTAGGCTCTGAATATAAATTCCCAAACTTTAAAATTGAATTTCAGGTAAACAAATAAATACAAATATGAAATAATATAATGATGCTGTTTTACTTGCCAAATAATCTATATTTATGTCCATCCAGTCCTGAGATGTAGACAGCTCTGCCACACAGCACAGGTGTGTTTGACAAGGCAGGAGACCTAATTATCCCTGCTGCAGTTAAAGTGGAATTCCAGCTTAAGAGCCCATTCACACAGGGACGACTTGTCAGGCGACCTAGTCGCCTGACAAGTCGCCTCCCGTTCTGTGCTATGGAACCGTTCTAAGGGGAGCGAAGCAAGTCACTCCGACTTAGAAAAAGGTTCCTGTACGACTTCGGGGGCGACTTGGGGCGACTTGCATAGACTTCTATACAGAAGTCGTTTTGCAAGTCGCCCGGGCAGTCGTATGCAGGTCGCCTCGCTGAGGCGACCTGCAAGTCGTGTTGCCCCTGTGTGAATGGGGTCTTACCCTAACTAGTCTGAAAACTGTCCCCTGCCTCCTCCTATACTGACTTTTCGTTTCATTCATTTTTGTTTTTTTTTCTATATCCGGTCATTCGTTATGATCGGCATTAAGCGTTCGTATTCGTTCCATTCGTTTAGATGCGGTATTCGTTACTTTGAATAATTTGTAAATTCAGATGCATTTGTTAAGTTCACTAACAGTTAGGCAAATTTGAAAGGAAATTCAAATACCTATAATTTAAAAGTTTATAGTTTATTATAGTTTTTTTATTATTTTTATTATTAATATTATTATTATTTATTATTAATATTAATAATACAAACTAAAATAATAGTTAATAATTTAATTATAATAGAAAATACGAAAAACTACATTATCCGAATGTAATCGATTCGGTAAGCTCGTAGGTTGAATCGTTTTTTGCTATTTCGGATTTTCAAATTTTGAGATTTTCGTTCTTATTTTCTTTCTTTCAGATTTTCTGATTTCAAATTTTTGTTCTTTCAGATTTTCGTTCTTTCTGAAAATTTGCTTTCGTATGCATTCATCAAAAGAGTCTTTCGTTCATTCAGATGCTTCCGCATTAATGAATATGCTCAATGTCATTCGAAAACGAATTCGGAACAAAACAAATTGCACATGTCTAATGCTGACTAACCTTTGTTAAAAAGATGTATATACGTACTTATCTATTTTCAGCTCACTCTGGTCTGGCCACCTAATCTACCTCTCCTGTGTCAGCCAGCGTGGCTGTATGGGAGAGGAGAGAGCACTGAAAACGGATGGCCTGTTAAAGCCTATGAGCAATGTCACCACTCCAGGCTTTACCATAACATATGCACATGGCAACACATCTAATTGCAGTATTTCCTGCAGTATCTCTGTGGTCTGGGATCATTACATATTCAATCCAAAATTTAAAAAAAAAATGACTATACAGTATCTCACAAAAGTGAGTACACCCCTCAAATTTTTGTAAATATTTTATTACCTCTTAATGTGACAACACTGAAGAAATGACACTTTTCTACAATGTAAAGTAGTGACTGTACAGCTTGTATAACAGTGTAAATGTGCTATCCCTTAAAATAACTCAACACACAGCCATTAATGTCTAAACCGCTCACAACAAAAGTGAGTACACCCCTAAGTGAAAATATCCAAATTGGGGCCAAAGTGTCAATATTTTGTGTAGCCACCATTATTTTCCAGTACTGCCTTAACCCTCTTGGGTATGGAGCTCACCAGAGCTTCACAGGTTGCCACTGGAGTCCTCTTCCACTCCTCCATGACGACATCATGGAGATAGTGGATGTTAGAGACCTTGCGCTCCTCCACCTTTCCGTTTGGGGATGCCCCACAGATGCTCAATAGTGTTTAGGTCTGGAGACATGCTTGGCCAGTCCATCACCTTTACCCTCAATTTCTTTAGCAAGGCAGTGGTTGTCTTGGAGGTGAGTTGGTGGTCGTTATGTTTGAATACTGCCCTGCGGCCGTCTCCGAAGGGAGGGGATTATGCTCTGCTTCGGTATGTCACAGTACATGTTGGCATTCATGGTTACCTCAATGAACTGTAGCTCCCCAGTGTCGACAGCACTCATGCAGCCCCAGAACATGACACTCCCACCACCATGCTTGACTGTAGGCAAGACAGACTTGTCTTTGTACTCCTCACCATGGTCACCACCACACACGCTTGACACCATCTGAACTAAATTCGTTTATCTTGGTCTCATCAGACCACAGGACATGGTTCCAGTAATCCATATCCCTAGTTTGCTTGTCTTCAGCAAACTGTTTGCAGCTTTCTTGTGCATCATCTTTAGAAGAGTCTTCCTTCTGGGACGATAGCCCCAGTTCTGAGTGGAACCTGTCCTGTTAAACCGCTGTATAGTCTTGGCCACCATGCTGCAGTTCAATTTCAGGGTCTTGGCAATCTTCTTATAGCCTAGGCCATCTTTATGTAGAGCACCAATTCTTTTTTTGAGATCCTCAGAGAGTTCTTTGCCATGAGGTGCCATCTTGAACTTCCAGTGACCAGTATAAGAGAGTGAGAGTGATAACACCAAATTTAACACACCTGCTTCCCATTCACACCTGAGACCTTGTAACACTAATGAGTCACATGACACCGGGGAGGGAAAATGGCTAATTGGGCCCAATTTGGACATTTCACTTAGGGGTGTACTCACTTTTGTGAGACATTAATGGCTGTGTGTTGAGGGGACAGCAAATTTACACTGTTCTACAAGCTGTACACTCACTACTTTACATTATAGCAAAGTGTAATTTCTTTAGTGTGGTCACATGAAAAGATATAATAAAATATTTACAAAAATGTGAGGGGTGTACTCACTTTTGTGATATACTGTATATACACTTTAAAAAACGCAAACTGAGGATGGGTAGCATAAATATTTTTTCTGTATGTCTCAAATACTAGCCCTTTACATACATTTTAAAAAGTGTTACTAAACCCACAACAGTAAAATCAATCTGTATATGCAGTAGAGCAAGGTTGTTATACTCACTGAGGGGTTAATCCTCTGCATTGTGTAACAAAGGCTGTTTGATCCTGTCTTCTCTGATCCTCCCTTTCTTTCACTGTCCCCAATCCATCTCCTGGTAAGACAGAGCCTTTGGAGTCACTCTGCATATGCTCAGTTTGGTGTGTATTGCTAGAGATTTTTTCTCCTGGGAGGGTACATGTGATCAGTAGGGATGAGCCAAACACTGTTTTGCACCAGAACATGCGAACAGGCAAAAAATGTGTTCGAACACGCGAACACCATTAAAGTCTATCGGACACGAACATGAATAATCAAAAGTGCTAATTTTAAAGGCTTATATGCAAGTTATTGTCATAAAAAGTGTTTGGGGACCTGGGTCCTGCCCCAGGGAACATGGATCAATGCAAAAAAAGTTTTAAAAATGGACGTTTTTTCTGGAGCAGTGATTTTAATAACGCTTAAAGTGAAATAATAAAAGTGTAATATCCCTTTAAATTTCGTACCTGGGGAGTGTCTATAGTATGCCTGTAAAGGGGCGCATGTTTCCCGTTTTTAGAACAGTCTGACAGCAAAATGACATTTCAAAGGAAAAAAGTCATTTAAAACTACTCGCGGCTATTAATGAATTGCCAGTCTGACCATACACATAGAAGTTCATTGATAAAAACGGCATGGGAATTCCCCACAGGGGAACCCCGAACCAAAATTTTTTTTAAAAATGACGTGGGGGTCCCCCTGAATTCCATACCAGGCCCTTCAGGTCTGGTATGGATATTAAGGGGAACCCCGGCAAAAATTTTTTAAAAAATGGCATGGGGTCCCCCTCAAAATCTATACCAGAACCTTCAGGTCTGGTATGGGTTTTAAGGGGAACCCCGCGCCAAAATTTTTTTAAAAAATGGCGTGGGGGTCCCCCTAAAAATCCATACCAGACCCTTATCCAAGCACGCAACCTGGCAGGCCGCAGGAAAAGAGGGGGGGACGAGAGAGCGCCCCCCCTCCTGAACCGTACCAGGCCACATGCCCTCAACATTGGGAGGGTGCTTTGGGGTAGCCCCCCCAAAACACCTTGTCCCCATGTTGATGAGGACAAGGGCCTCATCCCCACAACCCTGGTTGTGGGGGTCTGCGGGCGGGGGGGCTTATCGGAATCAGGAAGCCCCCTTTAACAAGGGGACCCCCAGATCCCGGCCCTCCCCCCTTTGTGAAATCCTACCATTTCACTAAAAAAGTGTCAAAAATGTTAAAATGACAAGAGACAGTTTTTGACAATTCCTTTATTTAAATGCTTCTTCTTTCTTCTATCTTCTTTCGTCTTTCTTCTTTCTTCTATCTTCTATCTTCCTTAAGTTTCTTCCTCTATCTTCTTCTTCTTCTGGTTCTTCTGGTTCTTCCTCCGGTGTTCTCGTCCGGCATCTTTCTCCGCGGCGTCGGCCTCTTCTTCCCTTCTTCTCCTCGGGCCGCTCCGCATCCATGATGGCATGGAGACGCTTCTCCTCTTCATCTTCTTCTCTTCATCTTCTTCTCTTCATCTTCTTGTCTTCGTCTTCTTTTCGGGCCGCTCCGCATCCATGATGGCATGGAGGGAGGCTCCCGCTGTGTGACGCTTCTCCTCTTCTGACGGTTCTTAAATAACGGGGGCGGGGCCACCCGGTGACCCCACCCCCCTCTGACGCACAGGGACTTGAAGGGGCTTCCTTGTGGCATTCCCCATGACGTCAGAGGGGGCGGGGTCACCCGTTACGTAACCCCGCCCCCTTAGGTAAAAGAAACCTGGCCTGCCAGGTTTTTTTTTCCGCTTCAGCGAAAATTTTTCTGAGAGACGTTATATCCTCTCCCATAGACTTTTAAAGGGTGTTCTGGGGCATTCAAATTTGCCGCGAACACCCCAAATTGTTCGCTGTTCGGCAAACTGGCGAACAGCCGATGTTCGAGTCGAACATGAGTTCTACTCGAACTCGAAGCTCATCCCTAGTGATCAGTACAATCAGCACTGTCCAGACAGAGAGTCAGGGGTCCTACAGCCTCATAGGACAGTCAGAGTAGAATGAAAACTCCTCCTACAAACTTTAACAAGCCACTCATAGAAGTCACAAGACTGCTATATACTGCTGATGAAAAAAGGTATTTAGCAGTCTATATTTAGTAAAATAATTGCATTTCCATGTTCTGTGTACTGTGGAAGAGCAGATTTAGTGAGTGCATGGCCCTGGGTTTAGTAACACTTTAACAGGTAATATTAGCAGAGTTTCTATACATTATTTTCAGTTATTTCTAGTTACTGCTGTTTTAAAACTCAGTTTCAGTTCCAGTTTACTTTCAAGTGAAACCAATTAACGAGGTTTAAAGAGGAAGTAAACCTCGGGCTGAATTTTATTTTTAACATAAAAAGAAAGAATTTACCGCGCTAACACAAAAACGAAAAAATATATAAATTAGCAGCAGTTCTAAATTGTGGGATTTGCACAATCAAATAGAATAGTGGGTGGGTAGGAACCACGCTGTAACCAGATTGTAAATGGATCCCTGAAGGATCACATAAATAACATAAATAAAAACACAGCGAGTTCGAGTCAAACTCATGTTCGACTCGAACATCGGCTGTTCGCCAATTCGCCGAACAGCGAACAATTTGGGGTGTTCGCGGCAAATTCGAAAGCCGTGGAACACCCTTTAAAAGTCTATGAGAGAAATCAAAAGTGTTAATTTTAAAGGCTTATATGCATGGTATTGTCATAAAAAGTGTTTGGGGACCTGGGTCCTGCCCCAGGGGACAAGGATCAATGCAAAAAAAAGTTTTAAAAACTGCGTTTTTTTCGGGAGCAGTGATTTTAATAATGCTTAAAGTGAAACAATAAAAGTGTAATATTCCTTTAAATTTGGTACCTGGGGGGTGTCTATAGTATGCCTGTAAAGGGGCACATGTTTCCCCTGTTTAGAACAGTCTGACAGCAAAATGACATTTCAAGGCCGTATCCATCTTCCTTCCCGGTCCACGGACTCCAGCTGTGTGACTGGGCGGAGCCACATGACGTCTCTCCTGTACATGCGCGTGGGAGCCGCCGGTTACAGCACAGTGCTCCGAAGGACCGGTGCGGTTGGCCTTCCTTCAAACTGTATGCGCCGATGACATCATCAAGTGCATATACAGTATATATCTCCTAAACATGCATGTTTAGGAGATATTTACAGTAGCTATAGGTAAGTCTTATTATTGACATACCTATAGGTACAATTCATCTATGTAAATTTACAACCACCTTAAATACTATCCAGGAATCACTGTATTTGTACAAGAGTTACTGCAATAAACCCCTAAGCAGTTCCTTACAGGTTTACTTGAAGTGTACTTGCACATGTGCTACACAGCTTTTTGTACCACTAGTAGCATTTAAAAAAAAAAAAAAATTTTCCTGTCAGATAGGGGCATAATGTGCTAGTATGCATTGCATACTTGCACATTATAAAATACTTATCTTAGAATGAAGCCCTTCAGCAGCGCGCTGATGGGGCTTCCATCTTCACCTGGTCTTCCTTCCAAGTTCGTGGGCTCCGGACATTTGTATGTCATGCACACAGGAGTCACGTCCGATTCACAGAGCTCTGAAGGGATGGCATGAGTATTATGATGTCATTGAATATCTCTTAGTAATATGTTTAAGATGTACTCCTTCTACCTACAGGTAAGCTTTATTATAAGCTTACCTGTGGGTACAAGTTTCCCAGCAAATGTTTATTACCCCTTTAAGACATCCAAGGTAGGTTTAATTCAGCAGCTGGCGGTAAGAAAGTCAGTCTTGTTTATTTTGTTTTTTTTTTTTCTTTACATAAGGCTTTCATTATATGAACTGTAACATGTTCATGTAATTACAAAATTCATTTTCATCATATTTAAATCTGCAGCTTTCATTACAATAATACCTGGTGATCCTGCCATGAAGGTCCTAGTTCAGGCATTTCCTGTTATAGGGTGAAAGCACTCTCTTAATTGTTCTTCTTCATTGTCACCCTGTCAGACGGGCTTAAGAAGAGTATGAGTTACCATTTCAACCATTTACACATACAAGGTTCACTGTTATCACCATCAGGAATGGTGGACTCCCAGGATCGGAAATGTAGTGCAGCCATCTCTGGAGTGCATGTGTGCAGAAGGTGGTTGCAAGAAGGTTACATGAGATTAGCAGCACTAAGAAGCAACAAAGGATGGAAAAAACTTAAAACTGGTATTTTATCTTTTATTTAAGGGACAGAAGATTCAGAGACTATAGAACTGTTTGACTGAAGAGTTTGAGTCAGGGCATTGATAGAGTTGTGTCTAGGATAAGATCCAGAAACTCAATGCAATGAGTTGGTTCAAAAACTGAACTCTGAAGTTTCGTGATCCCACTGAACCTTTTTCCAGGCCTCTATCTCTATCAGTGCCATATTGCTGGCTGCGACTTTTCTGTCTTTTTCCGTGCCAATTCTTCTCTCAAAAAAAGTCATCCAAATATCCCACAATTGAAATGCCCTGGGAGCATAACATGGTGCTCACTAGGATCAGAATCATGGTGATTGCTTGGGGTGCAGAAGACTGGTCAAATGTCAGGGCTATGAACTGGAAGTGCTTTGTACCCAAAGCAAAGTGAAGAAAACACTGATGCCTTGGAAAAATGCAGACATGCAAGTATGCATCCTTGATGCCTACAAAGGCCACAAAGTCTTCTTGATGCAGAGCAAGGACCTGGTGGATTCCCATGTGGAATTTCTAGGCTGAATGATGACATTTAGAGCTTTGACATCCAAGATAGGGTGGATGTCTCTTTTGGTTTGGGAACTGTCAAAGTTTGGAGTAGAACCCCTGAAACCTTTCCACCTCAGGAACTGGGACAATAACTCCTTGATCTAGAACAGGGGTCCTCAAACTACGGCCCGCGGGCCGAATACGGCCCGCCAAGGTCTTTTACCCGGCCCTCCCTGCCTTTCGGGCACTGGAGCCCCCACAACGGTCCACCCGGAGAGATGCTTTCCCTGCGGACCCCGCTTCTTAGGGGGAAACGGTATTAATTTCGGGCACTGTCCAGAGTGGGGGCGGAGACACAGAGCCCGCTCCAGCGCAGGAAAGCTTCACAAGGATTCTCCTCGCGGCTGCCTGTTCATAGCGATAAGTCCCGCGGCGCTCCTCTCACTAATCCCCGTGCACTGGACAGGCTGGCTGCATTGCTGGGCACAGATCACTCTGCATTGCTGGGCACAGATCACTCTGTATTGCTGGGCACAGATCCCTCTGCATTGCTGGGCACAGATCACGCTGCATTGCTGGGCACAGATCACTCTGCATTGCTGGGCACAGATCACTCTGCATTGCTGGGCACAGATCACGCTGCATTGCTGGGCACAGATCACTCTGCATTGCTGGGCACAGATCACTCTGTATTGCTGGGCACAGATCACTCTGCATTGCTGGGCACAGATCACGCTGCATTGCTGGGCACAGATCACGCTGCATTGCTGGGCACAGATCACGCTGCATTGCTGGGCACAGATCACTCTGCATTGCTGGGCACAGATCACGCTGCATTGCTGGCCACAGATCACTCTGCATTGCTGGGCACAGATCACGCTGCCTTGCTGGGCACAGATCACTCTGCCTTGCTGGGCACAGATCACGCTGCATTGCTGGGCACAGATCACACTGCATTGCTGGGCACAGGTCAGGCTGCATAACTGGGCACAGGTCAGGCTGCATAACTGGGCACAGGTCAGGCTGCATAACTGGGCACAGGTCAGGCTGCATAACTGGACAATGGAGAGGCTGGCTGCATTACTGGGTACAGGACAGGCTGCATTACTGGGCATAGGTTAGGCTACATTGCTGGGCACAGATCAGGCTGCCTTGCCGGGCACAGATCAGGCTGCCTTGCTGGGCACAGATCAGGCTGCATTGCTGGGCACAGATCAGGCTGCATTGCTGGGCACAGATCAGGCTGCCTTGCTGGGCACAGATCAGGCTGCCTTGCTGGGAACTGGTAATGCTGCTTTGCTGGGCACTGGTCAGGCTGCCTTGCTGGGCACTGGTCAGGCTGCCTTGCTGGGCACTGGTCAGGCTGCATTACTGGGCACTGGTCAGGCTGCATTACTGGGCACTGGTCAGGCTGCATTACTGGGCACAAGTCAGGCTGCATTACTGGGCACAAGTCAGGCTGCATTACTGGGCACAAGTCAGGCTGCCTTGCTGGGCACTGGAAAGGCTGGCTGCCTTGCTGGGCACTGGAGAGGCTGGCTGCCTTACTGGGCACTGGAGAGGCTGGCTGCCTTGCTGGGCACTGGAGAGGCTGGCTGCCTTGCTGGGCACTGGAGAGGCTGGCTGCCTTGCTGTCTTGTATAAAGTTGCGAGATGTGAGTGAAATTTATGGACTATTTTAACTGGATTACAAGTGTAAACATTTTTTGATAATTTCAAATGTATTGGTTTGAAAGATTTGTTAGTTGAATTTAATGCCCGAGCCAAATATGTACCTGGTTTGTTTGTATTCATGTAGAAATTGTGTTTGGAGCGTTTGAGGGATTTATCAACTGACTCAGTGAGAAATAGATCGTATTCCAATCTAGATTTTTCCAGATGAGATTTTGTACTCTGAGATGGATTATCTTAAAATGATATGTAGGCTGCATTAAAATTGAGTTCTATTTTTTTTGCTAGATTTTTGCGTTCCCGTTTAAATAGTGCCATTTGTCTTTGTATTGTACCACGCAAGACAGGCTTATGAGCTTCCCACAGTGTTATTGGGGAGATGTCTGTTGTATTATTAATTGATATGTATTCCTTTAAAGCTTGTTCAATGGCCATCTGATGTAGTGGGTGTTTGAGCATTATGTCCGGTAAGTACCAGGGGCGGACTGACCATTCGGTCGATCGGACGCCGACCGAGGGCCCGCAGCCAGTAGGGGGCCCGGGAGACATGCTCGTCGGATCTAGGGGTATGCTGCTGGGCGTGCTGCGGTGGAGCCGTTCTGCCGACTGCCGCGGGGGGGGGGGGGTGCGGGGGGATGAGGCGGGCATCTCCTCTTTCAGTTTGGGATGCAGTGAGGGGAGTGGGAGGCGGCGATCAGCAGCTCTATGGTGCTCGCAGCATCTCCCGGGGACTTGTATTTCTCCTCCAGATTGTAGAGTGGAAAGGGGAGGGGCCTCTGACCCGGGCAGCTACAAGTTTCACTCTCTGCTTGTACGCTGTTGCCGACTGCTGCCCGGGTCAGAGGCCCCTCCCCTATCCACTGTACAGAATCAGAAGGAGGACTACAAGCCCCAGTGAGATCCACAGGCACCATAGAACTGCCGATCGCCACCTCCCACCTCCCCCTTGGGTTGGAGGTGCACAGCCAGGTACAGGGGAACCTCTGGGGGGGTTAAGTCTGGGGACCCTGATGTATGGGGGGTTCTCTGGGGACCCTGATGTATGGGGGGGGCTCTCTGGGGACCCTGATGTATGGGGGGCTCTCTGGGGACCCTGATGTATGGGGGGGCTCTCTGGGGACCCTGATGTATGGGGGCTCTCTGGAGACCCTGATGTATGGGGGGCTCTCTGGGGACCCTGATGTATGGGGGGCTCTCTGGGGACCCTGATGTATGGGGGGGGCTCTCTGGGGACCCTGATGTACGGGGGGCTCTCTGGGGACCCTGATGTATGGGGGGGCTCTCTGGGGACCCTGATGTACGGGGGGCTCTCTGGGGACCCTGATGTATGGGGGGGCTCTCTGGGGACCCTGATGTATGGGGGGGCTCTCTGGGGACCCTGATGTATGGGGGGCTCTCTGGGGACCCTGATGTATGGGAGGCTCTCTGGGGACCCTGATTTATGGGGGGCTCTCTGGGGACCCTGGTGTATGGGGGGGCTCTCTGGGGACCCTGATGTACGGGGGGCTCTCTGGGGACCCTGATGTATGGGGGGGCTCTCTGGGGACCCTGATGTATGGGGGGGCTCTCTGGGGACCCTGATGTATGGGGGGCTCTCTGGGGACCCTGATGTATGGGAGGCTCTCTGGGGACCCTGATTTATGGGGGGCTCTCTGGGGACCCTGATGTATGGGGGGGGCTCTCTGGGGACCCTGATGTATGGGGGGAGGCTCTCTGGGGACCCTGATGTAAGGAGGAGGCTCTCTGGGGACCCTAATGTAAGGACGAGGCTCTCTGGGGACCCTGATGTATGGGGGAAGGCTCTCTGGGGACCCTGATGTATGGGGGGAGGCTCTCTGGGGACCCTTATGTATGGGGGGCTCTCTGTGGACCCTGATGTAAGGACGAGGCTCTCTGGGGACCCTAATGTAAGGACGAGGCTCTCTGGGGACCCTGATGTAAGAAGGAGGCTCTCTGGGGACCCTGATGTTTGGGGGGGCTCTCTGGAGACCCTGATGTATGGGGGGGCTCTCTGGGGACCCTGATGTATGGGGGGGCTCTCTGGGGACCCTGATGTATGGGGGGGGCTCTCTGGGGACCCTGATGTATGGGGGGGCTCTCTGGGGACCCTGATGTATGGGGGGGCTTTCTGGGGACCCAGATCTTTGGGGGGCTTTCTGGGGACCCAGATCTATGGGGGGCTCTCTGGGACCCTGATGTATAGGGGGGCTCTCTGGGGAGTTGACCCTGATGTATGTGGGGCTCTCTGGAGACCTTGATGTATGGGGGGGCTCTCTGGAGACCTTGATGTATGGGGGGGCTCTCTGGGGACCTTGATGTATGGGGGGGCTCTCTGGGGACCTTGATGTATGGGGGGGCTCTCTGGGGACCCTGATGTAAGGGGGGTTTCTCTGGGGACCCTGATGTAAGGAGGGGGCTCTCTGGGGACCTTGATGTAAGGAGGGTGCTCTCTGGGGACCCTGATGTAAGGAGGGGGCTCTCTGGGGACCCTGATGTAAGGAGGGGGCTCTCTGGGGACCCTGATGTAAGGAGGGGACTCTCTGGGAACCCTGATGTAAGGAGGAGGCTCTCTGGGGACCCTGATGTAAGGAGGAGGCTCTCTGGGGACCCTGATGTTTGGGGGGGCTCTCTGGAGACCCTGATGTATGGGGGGCTCTCTGGGGACCCTGATGTATGGGGGGGGCTCTCTGGGGACCCAGATCTATTGGGGGCTCTCTGGGGACCCAGATCTATGGGGGGCTCTCTGGGGACCCAGATCTACGGGGGGCTCTCTGGGACCCTGATGCATGGGGGGGCTCTCTGGGGAGTGGACCCTGATGTATGTGGGGCTCTCTGGAGACCTTGATGTATGGGGGGCTCTCTGGGGACCTTGATGTAAGGGGGGCTCTCTGAAGACCTTGATGTAAGGGGGGCTCTCTGAAGACCTTGATGTAAGGGGGGCTCTCTGGGGACCCTGATGTATGGGGGGTTTCTCTGGGGACCCTGATGTAAGGAGGGGGCTCTCTGGGGACCTTGATGTAAGGAGGGGGCTCTCTGGGGACCCTGATGTAAGGAGGGGGCTCTCTGGGGACCCTGATGTAAGGAGGAGGCTCTCTGGGGACCCTGATGTAAGGAGGAGGCTCTCTGGGGACCCTGATGTAAGGAGGAGGCTCTCTGGGGACCCTGATGTAAGGAGGAGGCTCTCTGGGGACCCTGATGTAAGGGGAGGCTCTCTGGGGACCCTGATGTAAGGAGGAGGCTCTCTGGGGACCCTGATGTAAGGGGAGGTTCTCTGGGGACCCTGATGTAAGGGGAGGCTCTCTGGGGACCCTGATGTAAGGGGAGGCTCTCTGGGGACCCTGATGTAAGGGGAGGCTCTCTGGGGACCCTGATGTAAGGGGAGGCTCTCTGGGGACTTGTTTACATAGGCAGACCACAGTTCTGCCTCTGTTGGAAACGATCGTCGGGGCCTGGCGGACATGGGGTCCTCCGGACCCGCTGGTTAGCTCTCGGTGTGTCCAATCACAGCGGCAGCAGGTCAAACAGCATGCAGACCCGCAAGTGCAGAATCAAGTACCTGTACATGATTCTGCTCACAGGAGACGCAGCCCTGCAGTAAATGTATGTGGTTAAAGTGAGTTTATTTTTCTTTCATCTTTAAACATTTATTTTGAACATGAAGTAGAGAAATTCTGTGACCAATGCATGTAATGTAGCAGTGCAATATATACGTGGGGCTTTGTGAGGGTGTGGCTTGTGTGTGGGTGGGTGGGGACTAAGGGGGCCCCATGAGCCCCTATTGCCCGGGGGCCCCATGAGTTGTCAGTCCGCCCCTGGTAAGTACCACGTTGGGTCATGCGCTTTTGGTATGGCTGAGGCTATAGTAGTGTATACTGCATTATGGTCAGACCACGGAATCGGAATTATATCTGATGCAATAATTTCTGGTATCATTCCTATTGTTAGAAAAATATGATCTATTCTGGTGAAGGTTTGATGAGGGTGCGAGAAATAAGTGAATTTCTTTTTCATTGGGTTACTTTCTCTCCATGAATCTACCAGATTGTATTTGGAAAGAAGTTGAGAAAAAGGTAATCTAGAGGTTATTTTGGATGGTGTAAAAGGTGATTTATCTAGAAATGGGAGGAGGACCTGGTTCGAATCCCCACACATTATCACTGTTCCTATTTTGTGTGTATTAATCACTTGTAATATATGTGAGAGGAATGGTGTAGGTTGTTTGTTAGGAGCGTAGTAGGAAATCACCGTGATTGCTGTATCCATTATATAACCCATGAGTATCAGGTATCTACCTTCTGGGTCTTTAATTTCTTATGATAAGGTGAATGGTGTGGATCGGTGAAATGCAATTAGAGTTCCCCTTTGCTTGGTACAGGCAGAAGCCGTGTAAATTTGTTGATAAAAAGGAGAAATATATTTTGGAGTAGAATCTTTGGTGAAGTGTGTTTCTTGGAGGCATACTATGTGAGCCTTCTTGTTATGGAAAGTACGGAAGGCTTTGGTCCTTTTTTGAGGGACATTTATTCCCTGAACATTCAGGGAAAGTATATTCAGTGGTGCCATGGCAATAGATCAAATAGTTTTGACTTACTTTTTGTTATGCAGAGCTGACTGCGCAGATCAACCTGTGTGGACTGAAGAGATGAAAAGATAGAAAAGAAACCAGTGAATTCTGGAGTAAAGAGTAAACAAAAAACATATGAGATTAGATGATACATTGTATAAATTATTTTTTGCAAGTAATCACAATTTACCCGTGAAAGAGAATAAATATCTCTCTCAGGGGAATAAGTGCCTTCGTCACACTCCCACATAATATGGTTGGGAGAATGAGGAGGGCTAATGGGGGTACACGGATCTTCCGCTTACAGGAGAGAAGTGCTATGTCAAAAGACATCAAAATGATGTTTCATTAATTGGAGTGCAGAATATAGTTTTTGTTGAAATTATTTATTCCAGGGTGGTTGTATATGGTTAGTCTTGCCCTAGGCTAAATAATTCAGTTAGAAAGGTACTGTTAATAACTTTGGTATTGATGAAGATAGTTTGAATTATTTGGGGATTTTAGAGTAAACAATGACATATTTTATTCATATGTAACTGTTTAGATATGTTAACTCATAAAATTGAGGTTGTATTGCTTCAGATTAGAATAAACAAAAACATAATTCTAGGAACTAGTTAGGTAATAATATATTTGTTTTAAGAAAAGAAAGAAAAAGCTTCCATTACTTCTGGATTATTGAACATATTTGTCCTAAAAAGTAATAAATCTATTATTATTACCTGATAATATATAACTGAACAAGAATTTCCTTATTTCACTTATATATTCTAAGGCTATATGAATCAGAAGTAATAAGAAATATAACTGGAATGTAACATGATCCCACACAGTGTGCGACTATCAGAATGCAGTTACATTCAGTTATAAATACAGGTTTTTCATAGAGAACCATCTCTTAGTATAATAAATGAAGAGATATCAGGAATTAGGATGTCAGTCCATTGAATCTTCTTGGTCCATGGATGATGTGGCATAACGGCCTCTTTTGTGAGAATGATGATTCCCATTTTGTTCTGAAATTTTCTGGGTGCTGCCTGAAGGTGAAGATGATGCCATTCTTCTGCGTGTGGAAGTGTTGCTGCTTGTGGGTTCTGTCAGATTTAATTTTAAAAGGGTTTGTTGTAGTTCATCTGCTGATCTGCTTCTGTAAATTGTACCTTGGTAGTTAAATCTGACTGAAAAGGGGAAGCCCCATTGATACATAATGTTGTGGCGTTGCAGTTCCATTAGTTGGGGTTTCATGGATCGTCTTTTAGTAATAGTAAGTTGGGATAGGTCAGCAAAAATTTGATAATTGTGTCCATGAAAATTAAGTTCCTTTTTTTTTTTCTCTTGCAGCAATTAGTATTTGTTCTTTCGTTCTGTAATAATGAAATTTTGTGATTATATCACGTGGGGGTCCATCTTTCTTTTTGGCTGTGAGGGCTCTGTGTACTCTGTCCAGTTCTAAACGTTCAATAGGGATATCTGGCTTTAGTTCTTGTAATAGAGCAGTAATAGTAGATTGCAGGTCTGTCACAGTTTCAGGTATTCCCCTTATGCGCAAGTTTGAACGTCTGGCTCTATTTTCGTAATCTTCGAGCTTAGTTTGAAGTATTAAATTCTCTTTTTTTAATTGTTCCAATTCTGTTATATTTTCTTGGGTTGTAATTTCAATTTCATCCATTTTTATTTCTAGGGCTGCGGTGCGGTTTCCCAGCTCTCTTATTTCTTTGGTTAGGCTTTTTGTTATTTGGTCTGAGGTTTGTTTTAAAGCCTTATGAAGCATCTTTTCAAATTGTAATAATATTACTGGGGATACTGAGGAGGCTTGTGGAGGAGTTTGTGAGAGGATTTGTTCTGTATCTGACTCAAATGGAGAGTCTTGCTGTGACATTTTCTGTCTGTGAGAGCGCCCTGATGCTGTATCTTGTGAGGTGATTGGAGCTGCTTCAGCTGCAGTGAGTGCCTGTGAGCTCTTTGTTAGGTGATTTTTATTTCTGCCACGGTTTCCTCCCAGTACCATATTTCCTGCCCAAACTTTCACAGTTTGTTCCCAGGGGCAAAAAGGTTCAAATGGATACCTTTTGAGTCTGCAGGCTCCGCTTTGTCCTTCTCTTCTCTCCTCAGCGATGTGGAGCTCTAACAATGCATGTCTGCTCCGCTAGGCTCCGCCTCCTGCCCCCCTGGAAAGGATTTTTAAATGCTTATCGAATGGGATCCTTAAAGGATATGTCCACCTTTAGTAACATGTCACATGTTACACACGTATTCAGGGTGTAACATGTTACTAAAGCAGCAAACCTGCTCACCCCGGATTCCCCCCTTTCCCAGTGACAGCGGGCAGGGGAACCTTCTTCCCGCACCCGCTGTCACAATTCAAAAACAACATGGCTGTGCTGATGACAGCCCTTATACCAGGGGTGGATCCGGGGGGGGGGGGCAATGGGGCAATTGCCCCCCCCAGAAATTTGTTGCGGGTGAGTGGGCGGGTGAGTGTGCGGGGGGCTTGGTGGATGAGCGGGCGGGCAGATCGTGAACAGGTGAGTGTGCGAGCGGCTCTGTGGGTGAGCGGGCGGGCGGGTATCTGGGCGGCTTGGTGGGTGAGCGAGCGGCTGGCCAATCAGCGGGCAGTCAGTGAGGGCGGAACTTCAGGGATGCAGCATGGGCGCCGGGCGGTGAAAGATGATGTCATCTCTCTGCTCCCCCACCTGGCGCCTGCGCTGCATCCCTGCTGTTCCGCCCTCACCGTGCTGGCAGCCGCGGGCAGCAGAGAGATTACATCATCACTTTGCTGACATCATCTCTCTGCTGCCTGACTTCACTCTGGGACACAGCAAGTGATAATCCCCACCTCAGCAGGAAAGTGACACAGCAAGTGACAATTGTAGCAGGCAAGTGACAATCCGCAACTTGTGGCAGGTGATGTGGCAAGTGATAATCCACAACGTGTGGCAAGTGACAATCTGCAATGTGTGGCAGGTGACGTGGCAAGTTACAATCCATCACGTGTGGCAGGTGACGTGGCAAGTGGCAATCCGCAACATGTGGCAGGCGACGTGGCAAGTGACAATCCGCAACATGTGGCAGGTGACGTGGCAAGTGACAATCCGCAACGCGTGGAAGGCGACGTGGCAAGTGACAATCTGAAACTTGTGGCAGGTGATGTGGCAAGTGACAATCTGCAACAAGTGGCAGGTGACAATCCGCAACTTGCGGCAGGTGACGTGTCAAGGGAAAATCTGCATCTAGTGACAAGCGACATGGCAAATGACAATCTGTAACGAGTGGCAGGTGACGTGGCAAGTGACAATCTGCAACTTCTGGCAGGTGACGTGGCAAGTGACAATTTGCGTTTGTTGGCAGGCCGACAGTGGCAAGTGACACGCCCAGGTCTCCCACTGATTCTGCATTATGGTGAGATGAACGGTTTAATTTTATATAACAATGTAATAATAAAAATAATGCTCTTCAATCATCCTGACACCATAACTACCATGGTGCCAAGATGATTGAAGTGCCAACACCAGCCTTTTCCCCGATAAATTGCCCACAAAAAAATGTATTTTCTGGCAGAGACTAGACTCTGGATCCTCCCCTGCCTCGTAGTTCATTGATTCTTACTGCTCTTCAGTAACTGTCTACTGTATGGGAGGTATGGCCCGACAGATGTACTAAGAGTCTGTAAGAGCCTGACAATGAACCCGTGATCTGTTGTTTGCGGGTGCAATGTTCTGCAGGTTCCCAAGAAAAAAAAAATAATAAATACACTTTTTTTACCTGCAAAAATGCATTTATATATTTTTTCTTTTTCAAAATTAAACTTATTCTTTAAACTGTGCATCCTCCAAGGGATCATTAGTGATTTAGTCCCCAGGCACTTTCTTCCATAAATCCCAGAGTATTTTTGTTTTCATTTTATTGATCTCAGATCCACACATTAAAGCCTTTAGATTTTATAGTCATCCTTAATGTATTATATGTTTGTTTTTCAGAGCAGATATGGCTTTAATTTGTTGGCAAATTTAGATACTTTTTTTTTTTTTTTTACTGGGTATAAATTGTAAAAAAAAATAGAAAAAATGCATTTTGCTGTAATGCAAAGTTTATTCAATTTGCTCACCCCTTTATATTTACCCCAAAATATAATCCACAAAGTCTAATAAATAAAATTTTATCACATTAGTATATCTTTTATGTAACATATCAGAATGGTAAAGCTCAAATCGAATGCATGCGTTTTACTTTTGGAGAGCTTTGTTCCCCTTTCTATGCTACACTGCGATGAATGCAAAGGAATAAAGGGTTGCATAAATTGTTAGCATCAATTTTAGAAAAAATATGCGGGGCTGATGAGAGTATAAAATAGCATGACAGCAACTTTTTCACGGGTTTGAGATCTCTAAACATTAAAAAGACACTGCGTTCAGTCATACAATGTTTGCGCAGTGAACGCAAATGTCATCCAGATTGCACAACATCATTGCTGTGACATGAGGATTTAGTTTAGGAGGGTATATTATTTATATATAATCTATTGCAGTGATCTATTATAAAACTCTGCCTGTAGCCACCATTGTGACATCACCACACTCCCAACATAAACACTGCGCAGAGGCCTAGTGTTTACGTATTCTTCTGCATTGTGCTCTGATGGAGTGATCTGTAGAAACATCAGATGATCAGGATTGTTTTAGTTCCTAGGTTTAGTCCACCCTATACTTGACCTCCAGAAAAGGTCATGCGACACTGTACCCAAACAAAAATGTTTTTTTCCACAAATAGAGCTTTCTTTTGGTGGTATATGATTTTTGAAAAAAAAACTATATTTTTTACTTTTTGCTATAAAACATATCCAATAAAAAAAATGAAAAAAATCTAATTTCTTCATCAATTTAGACCAATATGTATTTTACTACATATTTTTGGTTAAAAAAAATCCTAATAAGAGTATATTGATTGGTTTGCGCAAAAGTTATAGCGTCTACAAAATATGGGATATTTTGTTTTCATTTTAGTTTTTTTTTTTTACTAGTAATGACGGCGATCAGCGACTTATAGTGGGACTGCGACATTGCGGAGGACAGAGGACACTAACTGACACTTTTTGGGGACTAGTGACACTAATACAGTGATCGGTGCTAAAATATGAAAATATGGACGGTCACTCTACTAATGACACTGTCTGGAAAAGGGTTAAACATTGGGGGCGATCAAAGGGTTAACTGCGTGTCTAACCAGTGTTTGTGCATTGTGTGGGAAGTGCTTTTATTAGGGGAAGGCATGGATCCATGTTCCTGCTTTACAGGAAGACAGGATACATGCCTTCTGTACTGACAGAATGACGATTTGCCTTGTTTACATATTCAGATTTTCGTTCTGGCTCTCTGCCTAATGATTGGTGGTTGCTGGCGGACATCTAGTCCACGATACCCACAGATCAGCTTCCACTGTGTGAGGATGCCATGGTTTTATAGCTCTTACTGCCAGTTCTAATGCATATATTTTATGATTTTTTTTATAAATTCTGTTTATTAGTTTTGCAAAGAAAATACAAATCAGAGCCTCTGGGCCTACCCGGCTTAAGGAAAAACAACAATAAGAAAAGAAAACATAAGATTACAGTACCTAATCTAACAAAACAGCTGCTCAGCGCTAAGTACAGAATTGTTGCAGATAATAATCTAAGGTATCGGTCATCTTTGAGGTTCCATCTGTTAGGATTATTAGCACCTTCGAGCTACTGGGCACACAGTTAATTCATACTGTCACTATAGAGCCTGAGTCTACAAGTACTTATGTCCAAAAGAGCTTGATATCTCAGACAGAAGCTGTCCAGGGGGATTCAAGCCAGATATCCCATACTTTTGGAAATTTATTAGGATATCTACGGGAGAGGTATGTAGCTTTATATAACGGCAATACCGCATTCACTAATGACTGCCAGAAAACTACAGTGGGGGCCTCCCTGGATTTCCATTTCAATATAATGCCTTTTTTGCGGGCATAAAAAACAAGTAAACTAAGGAGGGTTCTAAGTGCCCTACGAAGGGCTAGAAGGGTAACCAGACCCAGTAAGCAAACTTCCATGGTGAGAGGAACCCCCACTGTAGTGTAGCAATAAAACTGTGTAACTTCAGCTCAAACAATTTGTATTTCTGTACATGTCCAGAATATATGTTTAAAGTCAGCATGCTTTTCTGAGCATCTCCAGCACTGGGAGAAAAGACCCGGGAACATTTTATTCAACCTGTGAGGTGTCAGATATATTCTGTGTATCAATTTAAATTGGATCAACTTATCTCTACTAGCAACCAATTGAGAGAAGGGGTAATCCCACGAGGTTTCCCAATCTCCATTGTCTATATCTGGAACATTTGCCTGCCATCTAGCCCAGAGATTCTCCATACCAACATGAACTGATGGCAGGAGAGCCTTGTATAGTTCTGAAAATGGTTTAGTTAACATGTCATCGCATAGCTTATTTTCAATGTCTGAGGTGTACAGGTCAACTGGGGATGAGCCAATCTGGGCAGAATAGGCATGGCGGAGCTGCAGATACCTGAAGAACAGGTGATTGGGGAGGTTAAACTGTGCTTTCAAGTCATCAAAAGGTAACAGCTTACCATCAGGACATACATGGCCAAGAGTATTGATGCCCCTAGAAGCCCAGGCAGCCGGATCTGAAATGAACTGGAACTCGGGAGGGTTGGATTGAACCATAAGGGGGTGTTGGGAGACCAAAGGCGAGTATCAGCAAGGTGCTTGGGCACCTTCAACCGCCAAGCCCTGAGCACTGCCTGTATTGAGAGTGTTATTGGGTGTGATATTCGCTGTCCCCAGTAGGGGAGGAGGCATAAAGACTCGTAGGAGCCCAAATAAGCTGCTTCTGCTACGACAGATGAATTAGTGTCATCGGAAATTGCCCAATTGTGGGCATGTGTAAGAAGTGCTGCCAACAAGTATGAGTATAAATCAGGACACGCTAACCCCCCCTGTGTCCAGGGTCTACGTAATGTTTTCTTGCTAAAACGGGGAGGAGTGGATTTCCATAAGAAGGAGGAGAGCAAGGAGTCAAATTGTTTGAAGAACTTTTTAGGAATCCACTCCGGGAAGTGTCTAAAAATATACAGGAAAATTAAGGGGGATTTTAATTTTGATTAGGTTAATTCGTCCAATGAGAGAAATTGGGAGGTTGTCCCATGCTGTTAGTCTCTGCTTGGTAGTATGTAACAGGGGTTGTAGGTTTAGCAAAATCCTTAACATTGAATGTAACATTATCTCCTAAGTATCTAAAGGATGTTGACCATGTGAGAGGCAAAGCGGGTTCAGCTACTACCTGTGCCCCTTCATCTATGGGTAGGATTAAGGATTTCCCCAGTTCACTTTTAAACCAGATATTTTAGCATAGTTATCCAGAATTTGCAGGGTAGCATGCAAGGAGGAAGGTCTCAAGGCAGAGGCCAGAGGTTCCATCGCCAGGGAGAATAGGGCCAGAGACAACCCTGTCTCATGCCTCTCTCCACAGCAAATGTAGGGGAGAGATCACCACATCATTTTATTTGACTGGTATAAAATATCAATCCACCTACGAAAGTTTGGTCCAAATCCAAAAATCTCCAAAACCTTGGCCATATATCTCCAATTGACTGTGTCGAAAGCTTTTTCAATATCTAATGCACAAGTACCCTTGTTGCATTATCTCTTGGAGGGATCTGGAGGTGGGTGAAAACCCTTTGTAAGTTTATATCTGTGGATTTATCTGGCATAAATCCAGTTTGATCCACATCAATGAGGGTGGGGAGCAGGTTGAGCACCCTGGTGGCTAGAACCTTGGTGAGTATTTTAAGGTCATAGTTTGGTAGGGAGATTGGTCTACAATCTGTTGTTGTAGGTCTTTCCCCGGTTTTGGTAACAACACAATGGGGGTTATTTACGAAAGGCAAATCCACTTTGCATTACAAGTGCACTGCAAGTGCACTTGAAAGTGCACTTGGAAGTGTAGTCGCTGTAGATCTGAGGGAAAGATTTGAAATGAGGGTAAGCTCTGCTGATTTTATCATCCAATCGTACAAGCTAAAATGCTGTTTTTTATTTTCTTTTCTTTTGTTTTTTTTTATTTTTAGTTTTTATATTGCATGTCCCCCTCGGATCTACAGCGACTGCACTTCCAGTGCAGTGCATTGTAGTGCAAAGTGGATTTCCCTTTTGTAAATAACACTCAAATGTGTGCTTGGTACATGGTTTGGGGTAATGCGCCTATGTCTAGACATATGGAATAGAGTGTTTGTAACTTAGGGGCTTTTATGGATGCATAGGTTTTATAGAATTCCCCTGGGAGACCATCAGGTCCCGGAGTCTTATTGTTGTTAAAGGATCCAATAGCTGCTTCAATTTCAAGCACTGAGATTGGTGCGTCTAAACTTTCCACGTCTGCTAAAGCTAGGGACGGTAAAGATAGAGCCTGAAATTCTTCTGTTAAGGTCATGTCAGAAGGGGAGATAGCCCGGCTATATAGTGCCCTATAATAGGAATGAAATTCTGCCAAAATATCTGTTGGATTAGTACGTCGATTTCCACTAGTGGACATGATAGCAGGGATAACAGTTTGCATATGGGGTTCCGCCACCAGGTTGGCCAACAACCATCTGTTTTTATCCCCAGATTCAAACAGTTTACCAGCCATAATTTTGGCATCAGACTGGGTTAAAGAGGTGTAATGAATCAATAAGTCACGCCTGGCCTGAGCAAGTAGGGAGAACAATGCAAGGGAGGAGTCCACTGTAAATGCCTCTGCTGCCTCGGCCTCTCGTTGCTCCAGGGACCTAGTATGGGAAGAGAGATCTCTCTTAGCTGCCGTAATAGCTGAGATGTAATCCCCTCTGACTGTAGCCTTAACCTCCTGGCGGTATGATTATTTCAGATTTTAGGTGATGATAGCAGTACAATTATTTTGCATGGAAATTTGGCGTTTTATATTGTAGGCCTGTAATTCTTAACAACAACACACTTAAATCTGTCCAAACAAGAGTCTAGTAGATTTCCTGGGTATGATAAAGTTTGAAACACAAAAGCATAAATTATAATATAATAAACAATTATAAATAATTAAAAAAAATATATATAATAATAATAATAAAATAAATTTCCCCACGATTCACTATCGCTCAATTTTGCAAGTGTTCTAATTTACTATCACTGTTTTCTAGCTGGTCTAAAGCCACTTTTGACGTAAAGGGACACTTTTTGGTTGCTATGGACAATATCTAGTTTCCAGGCAGAAAGAACAGTATACAGTGGGGACGGAAAGTATTCAGACCCCCTTAAATTTTTCACTCTTTGTTATATTGCAGCCATTTTCTAAAATCATTTAAGTTCATTTTTTTTTCCTCATGAATGTACACACAGCACCCCATATTGACAGCAAAACACAGAATTGTTGACATTTTTGCAGATTTATTAAAAAAGAAAAACTGAAATATAACATGGTCCTAAGTATTCAGACCCTTTCTTTGCTCAGTATTTAGTAGAAGCACACTTTTGCTCTAATACAGCCATGAGTCTTAGGAAAGATGCAACAAGTTTTTCACACCTGGATTTGGGGATTCTCTGCCATTCCTCCTTGCAGATTCTCTCCATTTCTGTCAGGTTGTCAGCATCCGCCGGGGTATCAAAGAAACGGACTGCGCCATCGTGTTGGACTCAGAGACGGCTGGGGTAAAGCATGCTGGATTTAATGTTTGCAGATCATTTATCTATTGTTGAAGATTTTTCTCTTTCTCTGCAATTCAGCTGCAAAAATCAGTGGGGTGCCAACGGGCTTCAGAAAGAATCCTGTCTCTGTCACAAAAGTTAAGGAAGCGGACCAGGAAAGGCCTAGGAATGTTCCCAGGGATGGCTCGCCCATGGACACCTGATGGGCTCTTTCTACCACGTAGGTAGGATGAACATCTGTAAGCCCCAGCAGGGTTTTGAAGAACTCCTCTGCGAATTCTGTCGGGCGGTCCCCTTCAGGCAGGCCCAGGACTCTGACATTATTGCTCCTCAGTCGGTTTTCGGCATCATCTTATTTTGCGACTAGGGCCTGAACTGTGCGCTGCAACTCAGCAATTGAGGTGGAGTGGGTGGATGTAAGATCTTCGGTGGCAGATATGCGGGACTCAGTCTCGGTCATCCTCCCCCTTATTTTGTCAAGGTCATTCTGTATTAAATTGCATTCTTCAGCAAGATGATCTAAGTGCACCAGCAACAAGGTCCTACTCTGCTAGATCACACCTAGGATCAAGGATGTACTATCTTGAGGCAGAGGGGCTGGCACCGCCGCCAGTGGAATCTCCCTTGGTTCCATGTCAAATTTGGCTAGCAAGGCCTGGAGACTACCGATCAATATGGGGTCCAGCTTCAGGAGAAGGCGGTGGCAGCCTGGGTGGAGTGATGGTTTTAGCAGCTTTAGAGAGCTTTTTTTGGAGGACATCTGCCCTGGTTATGCCACAGAGGAGGACCTCTGGAGATAAGAGCAGTCTGTGCTCAAGGTAGTATCCAAGCGGAGAGATGGAGACAATTGCTAGGCCCCAGGAGCTCTCAGTCAGGGCAGGCAGTTAGTGGTTACCCAGCAGCCTTCTATTCCCCAGCAGAGGAGTGAACAATCTATGATGAATGAGACTGGCAACTGAGGACTGGGATAGGGAGGGCTCAGAGCACAGCAGTGGAACAGATCACCAGGCCTCAGGAGACCACGGCTGGCTTAGGTGGTTAATTTCAGCCTGGCTGGGAGGTGGAAGAGTGAGGAGGTAGATGGAGGTGAGGGATCTGTACGCCAGGATCCGGGCCGGACAGGCAAATTCGGCACACAATTTTGGTCCAGACCACTCTAGGGGATGGAGAGGAACAAGCTGTGGAACAAGGTGGATTATCAGCGATCACCAGACAGGAATGTGCACGGAAGGCAAAGGATTGCTTGCAGGATTACCGGAGCTCCTCTCCAACGCATCCGGCGCCGCTCACATCGGGACACGCCCCCCTAATGCATATATTTGCCACAATTAGCATAAAGAACATTGCTAATGCTGACACTCCTCATTACCAGGTATATTTTTTTCATTTGGGATAGAGTGGAGAAAGGCTAGAATTTCTGTCAATTCTTATTTCTGTCTGTGTCCCCACTTCCCCACTGTCTCACCAAGACAGAAAGCGGGGAACTCCAAAACTGGTACCAAAACAAGAGGTGAGAGTAAATCTTCAAATGGGAACAAATTTTCTAGGGACAACTGTCTAATATGAGAATAAAGCTGGATACACGCTATACAATCTTCTGTAGATTTTGTCCTTCAGATACCAAAACCATATAATATGAGGTCAAACCTTAAGAGTTTCAATTTGTATGCAATCAGGGAGGCCTTTGCACTACATGGTTTTGGTAAATCTAAAGGAAATCAGACAACAAAAGTTGTATATTGTGTATGGGGTCCTACTCTCGCTTTGGGAAAATCTCCTTTCATTCCTGTTGAATCTCCAGGATATAAAGTGAAGGAAAATCTTCCCATTAGTGCACAGACAGCAAACAAATAACCTGATAGGGGTTTTAACCCTCCCCTACTTTCCTTACCTTTTGAAAGAAAAAATTACTGGCTTAAAGCCTGGTACCCACTATCAGTTTTCTGACAGCTCCAGTCAGAAACGCTGTACTAACAATCCAATGTCAGAACAGTGATCTCCCCCGCTGAGCTATTGTGTTCTGACAGGGGGACGGCCCCCCGCCAGAACATCCCCAGCCACTGACTGAGAGCGCTGATCGGGAGCTGGTCGGCTTCTGTCGGACTGGCTGCCATGCACGCCCGACAAATGTCGGCCGGTTTTAATTGAACGGCATTCGGCCTGTGTGCACTAGGCTGTACAGTACATACACTTCAATACCAAAGTTTTTAGTTCTGCCACAGAAAAAATGATATTATCCATCATAAGTCATACAGATACTATGAGAACTGCTAAGATCCCAAGATTGCATTTGCAGAAATATATAATCAATATTTGTCTTGAAATCTAAGACTCTTAAACATTGCCTCATGCTGTGAAAGTTGTCCCTTTGAATCTATAAATAATGTACAAATGCTAGATCTTGCATGTGACACAAGGTAATAAATATTTTATGATTTCTGAATCTAACAAAGTAGTGGTTTGTCTCTTACTTTAATATTCTGTCTCAGGCTGAGCGGCACTCTATGAGTGAATACAAAGCTTCCTGGCTGAAGTAGAGAGGTGGGCTGTTGTCATCACAAACTACATCTCAGCCAATCAGGGGAAACTTTTTCTTCATTCATAGAATACAAAACTTCCTGTAAAAGGTGATTGTCTCTCAGCCCAACTCGATTTCGTTCCAGGAGGTGGCAGAAAGTTCTAGTCCTGCTGGCAGAAAACACATCGCTGTATACTGTATACAGCTTATACAGTGAATAAAAGCATTGAAACTGTTAGTAAATAGTTAGTTTGGACCAGCTTTGTCCAAACAAACTACTCAAAGTTAAATGAAACCTAAAGATCAGCTTTAAAATTGTCCTGCTGCTGGCCAGTTTTACAATGCTGTGTTATTTGCAATAGTTTGGAATAGTTTGGGGTTTTTAAAACAATAAACATTTATACTCATCTAGGTGGATGCAGCATCAATCTTCTAAGACTGAGAACTGAGCGATCAAAAAACGCTGATCGTCAGTTCTCAGTCTTCACTGAGCAGAGAGCTGGTGGCTGTCAGTCACCGGCTCTCTGATCTGCCCCTTCTGCCCCTTCACAGCTCACTGAGCCAGATGCCGGTCCAGGCATGAGCCTGACCCGGCTGAGTGGCGTTAGCCGACAGTGGGCTGTCAGCCATAATGGGTCACAGGCGTTCAGAATGAACTGCACTCCTATGATCCCCAAGAAAAGTATCTACCATTGTCCCCAGTGTCCCTTCGAACCCGGCCTTTGCATTGGTGAATGCTTCAGACTATATCACATATCCCTAAAATATTAGCCCATATTCTTAACCATTTCCCCATTTTCATCATCTGTGTTGACCATTTCCCATGCTTCCTCAAATAACCATTCCACTGCCTTCCACGTGAACTGACCCTGGCCCGTTTTTTGACTGTGCCTCTGCCAAGCATTTGGACTGCTTCCACGTGAACTGACCCTGGCCTGTTTTATCAACTACGCTTCTGCCTACTGCTTGGACTGCTTCCATGTGAACTGACCCTGGCCTGTTTTATCAACTACACTTCTGCCCACCGCTTGGACTGCTTGCAAGTGAACTGACCCTGGCCTATTTTAAGGACTATACTTTTGCCTTGCATTGATCTGTTGCCCTGCTACTGTAGTACACAGGGGTCTCACATGTGAGGGGCTCCAGAAATGTTTTTCCGGATGGAGAAAACTATTTTTTTGTTGTCTCCGGGTTTCGTAATTTCCAGATTAGGGTCTGGAGTTCGGAGGCTTCATAGAGATTTGGGTGGGTCGAAGCCTCTACCCCATGCCCCTGTGCATAGGTCTTACCTGATTGCGACCCTCAGCCTGCTGCTGACTTACAGCTGCCATCCCCCTGCCTGCAGCATAAACTGACCACACCTCTGCCTGCTACCTGGACTATGGAAATAATTAGCTGTAGCAAGAGGCAGTATGTTTTTGAAGGGCTGGGGAGCAGTACAATAATGAGTGCAGGCAGGTAACGGTGTACCAGGGCCAATATTATGGCTGTGCTGGCTGTCTCTGCCTGGACAATTTCTATGGACAAATGCTTTGGCTGTGCTGACGACATCCTTGTGCTGACTATAGACAATATTCCTGCCTGCTGCCTGGATAATTACTATTGTTGCTAAGCACATCCCTGCCTGCTGCCTGCTGCCTGGACCAATTCTCTCCTCTGGGGACACTACTAAAACCACAGGTAATACTTTTTTTTAACCCTTTCCTCAATAGAATTTATTTTGGAGTGTAATTTTTGGTATGTAAATGCTATGTGTTAGAAATATAAGGGCCTTCAAAAATAATAGGTTGTCAGAAAATTAGAAGTGTAATTTATGCTTGTAGAATGCCTGAAGGTACTACTTCAATGGTGGGCCTCTGTGTGTGGTCAGGCTGTGTAAAAGTCTCACACATGTGGTATCGCCATACTCAGGAGAAGTAGCAGAATGTATTTTGGGGTGTCATTTTTGCTATGTACATGCTATGTGTTGAAAATATCTTAAAAATGAACAAATTTGTTGGAAAAAAATGCATTTTCATTTTTTTTCCACATTTTCCAAAAACTTCTGGAAAAAAATGAACCGTTTAAAAGACTCATTATGGCTCATAGATTATACGTTGGAGTGTCTGCTTTCCAAAACGGGGTCATTTTGTGGGCGTTTCCATTGTCCTGGTGCTCCAGGGCCTTCAAAAGTGTAATAGGTGGTTGAGAAATTAGATGTGTAATTTATGCCTGTAGAACGCCTGAAGGTGCTACTTCACTGGTGGGCCTCTTTATGTGGCCAGACTGTGTAAAAGTCTCACACATGTGGTATCGCCATACTCAGGAGGAGTAGCAGAATGTATTTTGGGGTGTCATTTTTGCTATGTACATGATATGTGTTGAAAATATCTTAAGAATGGACAACTTTGTGGAAAAAAATGCATTTTCATTTTTTCCCACATTTTCCAAAAACTTCTGGAAAAAAATTAACTGTTCAAAAGACTGCCTGAAGGTGCTACTTCAATCGTGGGCCTCTGTATGTGGTCAGGATGTGTAAAAGTCTCACACATGTGGTTTCAATGATTGGTACCATAGCTTGTAGACTCTATAACTTTCACAGGGTTATTTTTACCAAAGATATGTAGCCGTATAAATAATGGCCAAAATTTATGAAGAAATATTACTAATTTGCAAAATTTATGACAGAAACAAAGAAAAAGGCATTTTTTCACCAAATTTTCAGTCTTTTTTTATTTATAACACAAAAAATAAAAAACCCACTAGTAATTAAATACCACCAAAAGAAAGCTCTATTTGTGTGAAAAAAAGGACACAAATTTCATTTGGGTACAGTGTTGCATGACTGAGTAATTGTCATACAAAGTGTCAGAGCGCTGAAAGCTGAAAATTGGTCTGGGCAGGAAGGGGGTAAAAGTGCCCTGTAGGCAAGTGGTTAATTATTGTAGTAAAACACCTACCTGTACTCTTTGTCCACATTTAACAATTTGGGCTATCCATTTTCTTTTTTGTTTTTTTTTCATCTATCCTGAAAAAGCCTTCTTCATACAATATTGATATGGTAATAATGAAAATAGCCATTATGTGTCTTTCTCAATTCAGTGGTAAATTTTTATCATTATAGAATTAGGGGAAGCTGTAAAAAAGTGAGGTTAAGTTGTAGTTTTTTTGTACACAAGATTCACAGGAAATAAAACTCCATTTGAAGAATTGATGTGCTGTTCTTTGATGTTTAATAACATCACTGCACAACAATGCTCTTCCTTCTCAATGCCAGCGCTCGATCCCACCCCACCCCTCGCCCCTCATGGAGGGATTATCACAAGAGGAGGAGGAAACAAATGGCTGCTATGCACCCTTGAGGAGGAGGAGAAGGAGAAGGAGGAGAAGGAGAAAAGGGACATGTTAGCAGTCCCCAAAATTAAACCTTTCCAAACTTGAGGAGGAAGAAAAAGGTGCATTCACAGTCCTGAAAAAAATGGCTGCTATGCATCCTTGAGGAGGAGGAAGAGGAGGAGGCAAAGAGCACATTACCAGCACTCTTAATGAAGGTGGCTGCTATGTACCCATAAGGAGGAGGAAAATGGTGCATTAGCAGCACTATAAAGGAAAGGCTGCTATGCCCCTTAATAAGGAAGAGTGTTTGCATTTTGCCCCCGACTACTCTCATTGAGGTGCTGCTCTTACTGAGCTCTGTGGTGCAGAGTCATGTGTTTACTCATGCATATAGTACCCAAATGGCTGGTACTTTTACCACTGCTGGTATGCTGCAGGCAGAAGCTACAGACCACAATGATCCTGTTGCCTGCGGATACATAAAAAAGCACACTCTGCAGAGCATTTTCTTTTGTTGCATAACTGGTTAATTGAGTTTTCACGGGGCTACGGAAGAAAAAAAAATGGGGTAATACGTAGTTTACAAAATCACAATCGCATGCAATAACAGTGGAGCTCTGACTGGGAGAACCCAGAAGGTGAGCAAGACCAATGAAAAAAAATAAAATCAAACAAACCATTTCTTAACAGTAATAATACATTCCTCTGTGTGGTGGGGGAGGTCATATACATCCCTCATGGGCCTTGGCCAGTCAATCTGAGTGGGCAGGGGGGAAAGAGGGAGAGGGGAAGGGGGAGAGATGAAAAAAAAGGGGGGGGGGGAGAATGGTTGGGTGAATGGGGTAGGTTAAGAATAAGGACAGGAGCATGTAAGTGAGAGGGGGTGAGGACATCACCAACTGCCCTCTCCATTTTGTAGAAGTCAACCAGTAAGAAATGTAACACCATCAGTGTAACACAGGGGTGACCTCATGAGTCAAAGATTAATAGCCCTCTGGTAAGTCACATTGCGTCACGTGTGAGCTCCTTGAATAGTTGAGAGCTTTTAAAATTCCCATGTGGCAGTGAATTTCAGGATCTTGTCTAAAGTGATGTTGATCAGCTCCTCCATCTCCACCACACGGTTGATTCGCTGAAACCATTCTGGCACTGAAGGCGGGGATGTCGACAGCCAGTGCACTGGAACACACATCCTTGCAGCATTGACCATATGCATTGCAATCGATTTGTAGTAGCATTTTTTAGAGATTTTAGAGAAGTGTAGTAGATATTGTGCTGGAGAGAAATCCAGCGGGAGAGACGGTCTTTGTGGTTACATCATGTACCCTATGCCAAAATGGCTGGAGTGACAGGCAGCTCCACCAAATGTGGAGGAACGTGCCCATCTCCCTTCCACATCGCCAGCACTGTTCAGAAACTGAGGGGAAAAATTTGTGAATCAGGTCCGGGGTGAAACTCTCGCTACGGGACAGGGCATCGAGGAAGTGTTTGAGTTGCATATAGGACCAAAATGGAAAGGCACCCGTGTCTCCTGCAGAGCATTTTCAATGAGCTGCTTACTCAAGTGCTTGTGTCCTGTCTTGATGCTAGTAAATTTCTACCAAACAGCTACCTGAAGTCTATATTTTGAATATTCTGTGAATATTAGCAGATGTGGGGGTGGGAGAGGGGATTTGGGAAATGTGAGGTTGTGGTTTTGAAGTGCTTTGGTGCACTCTTCATTTAAGAAAATGCATGTGGCACTGTGTTAAAAAAAACACACCAACTATACTATGAAACTGTTGTGCTACTGGTCACATTGTACAACATTGAGAGCTTTAGTTTACATTTTTTTCTAGGAGTAAATTTCCTATAGCTTTTAGATCTGTTGTAGCTCCTACTTTCACCATTCGATTCAGCTCTATTTCAGCTGAATAAATAATCGGGTGTTGCAACCAAAACTAAAATCTAAAAAAACATATCTCAGTTTGTAGGAAATCAGCACAGGAGTCACTACTGCAGAACAGCACTTTCTGCATTCAGGACACACTCAGTGTGCCCTGAACACAGAGTGTACTGTGCATAACCTATTTGGCTGGAGCTGATGTGAATATCTACTACTAAACAGCATAAGTTTAGTAGATATTCACGATACCTATAGGTAAAACTTACTATAAGCTTACCTGTAGAGCACAATAAAAAAATTTACTTTAATTCAACTTCAAAGATATCTCCTGAACATGTAATTTAACGGATTGTTGTTTATCCCATGTCAACCTCAAGATTTCAATAAAAGGAGGACCCTCTGCCCCTGAATGGTATTTTTTAAATTTTTGCTCGGTGTGCCCCATGACAGTCTCTAGCTCCCCATGCTCTTTTATGACAATTCCTTGCCTATTAACCTTAAAAATTGGCAGAAATTATTATCAAGAGTTGCCCCCATAGGTTTCAGTGGGGCGGGGGGTTTAAGACCGAGAATTTTTAAAAGTTCAAACAGGGTTCAACAAACTCCACACAAACTGAACCCAGACACATTCACTAGCCTTTATGAGTTTCTCAGTAAGTAAGTAGAAAAGACTTTGTAATTGTATTACAAACTAGGAAAGATAGCAGATGATAAATAATATAGGTTTGGGAACAAAAGCTGTGAATTGTTCGTATTTAATAAAATCTAATTGGAGCACTTGTATTCACTTGAGATATCTACATTACAAATCACCAATAATTTTAGATGTGCTTTTTGACAGCTCTAATTTCGAACTATCATGTGTATTCTTGGCAAGATACTGGTCAAAGCAATATTAAAAAGAGAGATATATCATTTTGCAGTTTAGCAATCCTTAAATGTGGTGGTTGCATCAGTTTTCTTGTTTTAAGCTTTTGATCCTTTATTTTCATTTGGTGATCCAGACAGTAACACACTTCCTGTCTTAAGGTGTTAACTGGCTTAAAGCAAAGCTCCGCTTATTTGCCTCCTTCCCCCCTCCGCTGCCACATTTGGCACCTTTCGGGGTGGCGGGGGACGGGGAGCGGGTACCTGGTTCTGACAGGTACCCGCTCCTACTTCTGGTTGACTTCGCCACGGTGAACTCATCTGGAAGTTCGGTCTCCTTCTCCCGCTGCCGGGCCATTCACAAAGCACAGCGTGCTTGGCGCATGTGCAGTAGTGAACTGGCTGTGAAGTTGCAAGGCTTCCCTTAGCCGTGATGGCAGCGGCAGCACTCAAGAACAGACAGAAAAATCGGCTTGGGTGAAGACACAGATGGATTCATGGACAGGTAAGTGTCCTAATATTAAAAGTCAGCAACTACAGTATTTGTGAGTGCTGAGTTTTCTTTTTTTCTGAAGGAGCCTGGAGCTCAGCTTTAAGCTTTTTTTTCCTTTTGAGATAAAGGTTTTACATAAATTAAATAAAAGCTGATCATTGTAAACACCCTTGTCAGTGAAAATCAGCTTTCAGTTTTTTTGTTTTTTTTTGTCAAAGCTTAATTGAACAAGCTGAAGTTAGAAGCTGATTGGCTACCATGCACAGCTGCACCAGATTTTAGTAAATCAACCCCACAGATATAGGGTGGCCATGCAATGTACAATTTTCTTGTACAATTTTCCTTTAATTTACCAAAACCATATAATAGGAGGTCAAAGCTAAACGCTTTCAATTTGTATGCAATCAGGCAGGCCCTTGCACTACATAGTTGAAAGTAAATCTAAAGGAAATTGAATAGGAAAATTTTATAAAGTATGGCCAGCTTTACTGGAAGAGTCAACGGGTAAACAAAAGGGAAAAAAGCTTAAAAAAGCTAATTATTTCAGCAACTATATATCTCAATAGGGGTAAGCTGCAATAAAATATGTACAGTGTATATTTTGGGGAGCTTATTACTGCTTTAAGTTATAAAACAGCCAATAAACAGAAATATGTTAGCTACATTGCTGCTTCTTACACGGCCATCGCCACACAAGAATGGTAGATTAGTAGAATCACTTGCACGAAGGTTACTTTTGCCAATTTTGAACAAGAATGAATTATTTATAAACATCTGCTTAGGTGAAAACAAATGTTTATTGCATACAGGTTGTGATTACAGTACAAAGTCTGCATCGAACATGCATGCAAGCACATTTATTTTTATGAACATTTTCCTAGACGAACTCTGTCACTATATAAAGTAATTATACTCTGCACTAGAAATGACCAAGCTTCAGGTTTAAATTAAACTGTAAACTTGGCCAAACTACTACATTCCTAATAAGGAAAACAAGTGAAATAGGGATTCTTGGTTTGCCTGGACCTTAAGCTAACTTATTACTTCTGTAGAGCAAACGTAATTATTATGTTTAACTTCCTAATTCCCTTCTAATCTTCATGTAAGTAATATTTGTTATTGTGATTTATGATTATTGGAAAGGAACGAAGCAGAAGTTGGAAAAGTTTGTTTAATTCGGTTTCTATGAAGCACTGCACTGAAGAATAACACACAGTTAAATGCTTTAGGCTTTAGACTCTGACTAATTTATTTTAAGTATCAGGATTCCTGGAAAGCAGGAGGAACATCTGAAAACAAATCAGGACCTGCGTGTATAGAACATTCAGGTGGCCCTTGTAAACTGTATACAAAAGCCTTCTTGAATCCAAAGTAGCATAGACAGAAGATCAAGCAAATGATGTAGCCTATACAAATTAAAATGATATGGTTTGGGTAATTTGAGCAATGATTTAACTTTCACTCTCTCCAGTTAAAGAATGAAATGTAAATTACACTATTTATTCGTAGTACAGCACTTTTCTTGCATAGAAACCAAGAGCAAATTAATGAAGAACCCAAGATAAAAATGATCAGTAAATGAACATAATATCATGTTGTGAGAACTTAGTTTTATTGCTGGGAGCTGCAGGAATACCTGAACTGAACAATACTAATCCCTTCATATGAGCCTACAAAAATTTTCTCTGATCAAGGGAAATGGATGTATTGCTATGGTATTCACTAAATGACTTGGTGATTTTCAGAAGTTTTTATATTCTAGTACAGGCCCAAAAAATTATGGATCATTGTTCTCCTGGATGCTGCATCTACAAAAAAAAATGAACAGACAGATAAATAGTTTATAACATTACATATTTACAGTGGGGAAAATAATAATTTGATCCCCTTCAGATTTTATAAGTTTGCCCACTTACAAAGAAATGAAGGGTCTATAATTTTTTATCATTGGTGTATTTTAAATGATATAGACAGAATATCAACCAAAAATCCGGAAAAAAACACATGATACAAATGTTATAAATTGAGTTGCAGTTCAGTGAGTAAAATAAGTATTTGATCCCGTACCAACCAACAATTATTCTGGCTCCCACAGACTGGCTATAGTATGTGCTCATGTGGTAGACATTAGTCCTGTCAATTTAAGAAGGTGTTCCTAACAACAACTCTGTATAAAAGACACCTGTCCACAGAATCGTTTTCTTCCATTCAAACCTTAACATCATGGGCAAGACCAAAGAGCTGTCAAAGGACATCAGGGACAAGATTGTAGACCTGCACAAGTGGAATGGGCTACAAGACTATCGGCAAGAAGCTTAGTGAGAAGCAGACAACTGTTAGAGCAATTATTCGCAAATTGAAGAAATATAAAATAACTATCAATCGCCCTCGGTCTGGTGTTCCATGCAGGGTTTCGCCTCATGGGATAAGGATGATCATGAGAAAAGTGTGGGATCATCCCAGAACTACACGGAGCTTGTGAATGATCTCAAAGCAGTTGGGACCATAGTCAACAAACAAATAAAACCAAACAAATCACTAAATGACTAGGTGATTTCCAGAAGTTTTCAATACAGAACAAGCATGTCTAACTCATCCCGTATATTCTAGTCAGGCCCAAACATTATGGATCATTGTTCTTCTGGGTGCTGCATCCAAAAAGACCCACTTGATGCTGTATCCATAAGACGCACTCCCCCCCCCCAAAAAAATGGGGGGAAATGTCTGTGCGTCTTATGGAGCAATTACTGACCAGGCCCCCCTCCCCCAGTCGCCGCCGCCATGTTACATTACCGGGTCGGCCGTCTCCCGCGAGCGCCAGGTGATCTCCCGGCTGGGCCTGTCACTCAGCTACAGAAAGAAGACAGAGCAGTCCAAGTGGCCGAATGGAGTACGGCTGCTGCGGCCGCTCTGGCTGCTCTGTCTTCTATCTGAGTGACAGGCGGGTGTGATGACGTCCACGCCAGGGAATGCCAGTCTGTGTGAGATGGAAGACTGTAACAAAGTCACACATCCTAGATAAATAGAACACTGATCCAATGATACATTGAAATCAGTGTGATGTGTATGATAGGAGGCGGGACTTTGTTACAGCGGGCGCTGGGATATTCAAATCCATGACGTGACAGAGCTCTGTGTGGTAAGGCTGCATTTCATTGGCACAGATCTGGCTGCATTTCATGGGACTGCTAAGGCTGCATTTCATGGGCACTGGTAAGGCTGCATTTAATTGGCACTGGTCAGGCTGCATTTCATGGGCACTGGTAAAGCTGAATTTAATTGGCACTGGTAAGGCTGCATTTAATTGGCACTGGTCAGGCTGCATTTAATTGGCACTGGTCTGGCTGCATTTCATGGGCACTAGTAAATATTTTAGTACACCATTTGGTTCAGGATTTTTTTTCTCGTTTTCCTCCTCTAAAACCTAGGTGCGTCTTATGGTCAGATGCATCTTATGGAGCAAAAAATAGGAAGAAAAGTTCCTCAAAAAATGGGACTTTAAAGGACCCTGAACACTCAAAGATGTTTAGTAAAAAGTTTAGTATCAAACAATGCAGTAAATAAACAGACAGATAAATAGTTTATAACATTACATATGTACAGTATAACCATCTTTTCAATGTCTGACTGGTGGAGTTTGTCATTGCAGGATCTGAGCTTGAGGTGTTAGTTTACATTGCAATGACAATTTTGTGGCTGACTTTGTTGCATCCATTTTATGTCAAGACATTTTCACACCCATAAAAGCAAGTTCCAAACCTAACCCCAACTTTTTACCAAAAAATGGGTGTTTAAAAACTACCAGGCTGGGGTTTGGCTGCAGGACATGTTTAGCGCAGCGTACCCACAGTTTTTGTGTGGGTTACCTGTGCTCTACCATAGACTTCTATTAGATTGAGAATTTTTGGTGCATTTTCTGAAAGCGCATCAAAGATGCAGGAAGTTTGGTGTGCTGAACCCCTGCTGTGGACAACCCGTAGCACGGAATTATGAAAGCACTCTTATATGTAAACCATAACCTTGACCTAATTCTTAATCAGAATTCTGAATGGCGCCGACAACTGCGAACCCTGGGCGCCAGATATGTGCCTGTTAAAAGAACTGTTCCCAAGGATGGGTTCAACACTGGTGCCGTAGCCCCCAATCAGATCTTCCCAACTCCCATCCTACAGATCCCACACACACATCGCTGGACAACTAAGAGAACCTGTGGCAGTGCACATCAAAAAACAATTATTATGTGTTCAGTATAATTAATGAAAATGTATCCTAACAACAGGACCACAGCAAAACCATAATTATAAAAATAAATAAATAAATAATAATAATACATTATATACATATACAGTGTAGTGTATATATTTGCCTATTTACAAAAATGGCACAAAACTAATATATTCATTTAATTCAGAGGCATAGTGGCTTTAAGGTGGTGTATCCACCTTGTTTCTCGCTGGAACATCTGCCTATCAAATTTACTCCCCCACCAGGGTCCTCTTGAACATGATCTTATGCCATAAATGACATCACTGAAGCATCATAATTGTTTCAATGTTTCAAGCCTACAGTATATGGCATCCAATTGAAGTATTGAGCTTGGGTACATAATATATATGATCATGGATGCACTTATGGAATGGGCGTTTTGTTTTTCCATTGTGGCGTAGTTTATGTGAAACTGAAATTGAAAAAGTTGACTGTTAAGGAGCACACATCTTGTGCATTACCTAATGTATGGACATTCAGAACATCCTCCACATTTGAATGTGCCCCGTGCGCCCACTTCTTCTATTGGAATCACTGTCATATGACTATGTACCAGTTTGTCTCTTAAAAACTATTAGGTCTATATACTAGTTCGGGAGATGGTTTTCACATATTTGCCTAAAATTTCGTCTATGCTTAGGAGGTACCAAAATTTGGAAATAGCCTCTCTGATTTCATTATGATGATAGGAGTAGGTGGTGATTAACTTCACTGTGTCTCCCAACCCTTGATCTGACGTCTTAGGTTTAAATAAGAGTTCAGAGCTTGGACATTTGCATGCCTTATGGTAGCCTATTTTCAAACATTTCTTACTATATCCCCACATCAATAGGCGATTTCTCAGAGCCAGGGCCTCTCTTTGGAAGTCCCGAGGATCCGAGCAGTTTTGTTTGATGCAGAGATATTGTCCATATGGTATGCTTTTTATCAATGGTTTTGGATGGGCACTGTTGGCTCTAAGGATGGTATTGCCCACAGTTTCCTTTCTGAATAGGGATGTTTGTAGACTGCCATCTGACTCAATAGAGATATTTAGGTCTAAAAAGGCAATTTGGTTAGACGCAGAGTGTGTAAAGTGAGGGTTAAAGGCGTTTTTCCTCTAGTTTGTCTAGAAATGTTTTCAACTGCATTGTAGGACCTGTCCAAACCTTGAGGATATCGTTGATGTACCTGTGCCACAATAGAATGTGGCACAGGTACATTACCAAGTCCTCCCTGGCAAATAGCTGATGCTCCCACCCCCCAGGTAAAGGTTGGCATAAGAGGGGGCACATGATGTATCTAAATCTGCTTGTATATCTTTTTTTCTGCTGGTTTATCTAACACTCTTCTCCCCTCAGACTGAAAATTCTGCTGTCCAAACTTGTCCCTGTGCTCCTTTATCCAGAATGTAGGCACTCTAATACAGGGAGTGTGTTACTGGCCAGATGTCCAGGTGAAAACAGAAGGGAAAATAAATCTAATGCAGCCATCACATCTAATCATTGGTATGCTGCAATATATTACATTTTTAGTCTGAGGTTTAATACTGGTTTAAAGTCAGAAAAAATTACCCTGCAGTGAGTCCACCTCCACACTGAAAGGATTAGATGCTTGTTTTGTTTAGAGGTTGATAATTTAGGGGAAATACTAACCTTATTCCTCTGTAGTACAGGGTTCCCCCCACTATGTTAGTTTGGTCCACCAAAGACACTCTTCCACTGGTCCCCCTCATTCAGTTGCAAACTTGGATGAGGAACGGAGGAAAGCATGGAATGCCTTGAATGAAAATCTTGCTAATCTATCAGCTAAACTGATAGAAAAGAGTTTCAACTGATGAATACAGATGCTACTCCTTAGAGCACAAGCAAAATACTAGCAGATTTTCATGCACCCTCATGGCTTATTGGTGAAAAAGTCACTCATAATAGGATTAGGCAATAATTATGGTGCTGCTGCTCTCTAGTACTCCCAATGGGAAATGGAAAACAATCTGTAACAACACAAGGAAAAGAGAGCACACAACTGCCCTAGTATAATTCAGTTTATTACGAGTAACCAAAAAACATAACTCAATACACTTACATTGTTCAATAGAAGATAAGCATGTCTACATCAATACCAAAAGTGGAATATTGCCTCCAATTGGGCTAACTGACAGCTTGAATTCCCCGAAAGCTGCTGATGCCCAGCCCCGCATGCAGGTGTTACTGTGCATGTGTCCGGTCCAACCAGCGCCATGCTCGGTAGCCAGGAGACCGTAACACAGAGGAAGGCAGGAAGGAGGACACACACATCATGGTTGCCAAACTGTCAGCTAACCCAATTAGAGGCAATATTTCACCCAGATGTTGCAGCGGCTATTGAGGAGGGTTGGCATTGATGTAGGCATGCTTATCTTCTATGAAACAATGTGAGTGTATTGAGTTATGTTTTTTTGGTTGCTCTTAATAAACTTGATTACACTAGGCAGTTGTGTGCTCTCTTTTTCTTGTGTTGCTAATCCTTAGAGAACTGCTGATGCGCCTGCCTGCCTTGGACCCAAGCTAGAGGTGTAGGATGGCTTTGATGGCTATAAACTAGCATTAAGTGGAACCTTATTTATGGGCATGCAAAATATTACCCCTTGCTGACCAGGCTTGGTGATGAAAAGAAGTTAATCACTCAGTCCCTCTTTGGTGAATCCTGAGGTCAAGAGGCTGCTGCACGGGCTTCCTGCTATGCAGGCCTAGATCTTGACTGTCAGGGTAGCTTCACCTAAGCCTAGCTGAGGCTGGAAAGGTTGTGAGACTTCAGCTGCTCCTTCTCTTTTCCACAGGTTCTCTCCCGTTCTTCCTTCTGCCTAGAGGCAGAGCCCCCCCCCATCAAAGGGGTCCCTTCTAGGCAACTGGACCCTGGGCACCTCTCCCTCCCTGTCAGGCTTCTGAACATCTTTGGCCTATCTCCCCATCTTCTGAGCCCTGCCTACCCAGGAATTGGTGGAGGCTCCATAAATATTCAGGCTTTAGCCTCTCTTCCTTAACCCTCTAATTTCCTGAACTATCCAGTAAGTTATAGAAGCCATGGGGAGGTATCAGAGGCCCAGCCCTTGGAGCTCTGCACAGCTAAACACAAACCAATTTGCTCCAGCTTCTCTGTCTACAGAGGAGCCAAACTAAATTTACCTACACTGTACACTCAGACCCTTTTCACACTGGGACTGCGGGTCCGTTAGAGGTAAAGCGTGGCCAGTTTTAATGGCGCTTTACCACTGTGTTAGCACCGCTTTTCGGCCGCTAGCGGAGCACTTTTAACGGAGCCAATGGCTGCGCTGCTATCAGTCATCCATTTAACTTTTTTCAGCGCTGCCGAAGCACTTTGCAGGTGCTTCGGCAGTGCTGCCCATTCATTTCAATGGGCAGGGGCAGTGGAGGAGTGGTGTGTAATCTGCTTCCACACCACCCCAGGACTTTTTTTCCTGTCCTGCAAGCGCACCTCCCCACTGTGAAAGCACTCAGGCTTTCACACTGGGGTGGCTTGAGAGGCGCTTTTCAGGCACTGTACAGGCGCTATTTTTAGCGCTAAAATGCCTGAAAAGCACCTCAGTGTCAAAGAGGTCTAAGGGTGCTACACAGTATTTAAAAAAAAAATGTAATGGCAATGGGAAATGTCCCCCAGAACATTACACAACCTTCCATGCTATTTCTTTGACAATCACTTGCCTATTAGCCTAAAAAAATGTCCAATATTGATTTGTAGGTTTTGGCTCCTTTTGATTTCAAGGAGTTCAGATTCAGCATCCGAAACTTCAGTAAAGTTTGCCAAAAGTACTCCAATCTGAACCCCGGTACTATCAGGTCATCACTACTAAGTACCAAGTACCAAGTACTATGCCCAGTACAGGTTGTTAGAGAGAAGATCCTATACTGTACTGCACAAGGCAGAATGCCTACATCATTAAAAAACATATACTATGTGTGACCAGTGTTGGTGGCCTCTTATCAATAAATGCATCCTTATTTACAGTGCAGGTAGGCAGAAAAAATTGACTTTACCTATGACTGAATAAATAAATAAAACACAAATGAAAAATAATTACAATGAAAGAAGGTCCTATTCTGAAAGGACCTGAAAAACTGACACACACACGTGAGATGCAGACAGTTTCAGCCAGATTAGGCAACAATCCTCCTGCAAAATATAAACCAACAAGTCAGGACACCAGCAGCTCACAGATCTTGAGGGAAATACCAAGCAACCAAACTGGACATTTTCAGTCAATTGCCTTTGTTTTCGCTCTAAAATGACATGGGAGATGTCTGGATTCTTTCCTTCTCCTGCCTCCAAAGGCAATAAAATGTAAGCTTGGGTTATCTGAATGTGCATGATTTTGCAATAATCTTAAAAAAAAGTCCACAACTGCCTTTGTGTGTACAGCCACCTTTAGTCCAACTGCATAGCAACATCCAGCACTATAGTTATAAAACAGATACAATGTATTTCCTATATGCATTCTTTATTATCTCTGTACCCATGACTCAAGGTCAGTGACTTCATCTGAAAGGTCATTTACAATATGTGCTTTTATAATGTATACAGATTGTGGAAAAATACTTCTGCTGAACATGCATACAAGAATCTTAAGTATACAAAATAAAATCAATAGAGGCAATTTTCACTGAAGAAAACCAACCATAAACTAAGTGAAAACATGTACGTCAACCAATCATAAGCTAATTAATAACATGTACATCAATCAAATTAACTCTAAAAAGGAAAATGTGCAGGTAGTTTTTAACTAGCTGGTGTTAGCAGCGGGTTAAAAAAAAAAAAATCAGTAAAATGTATTTGTTAAAAATATTAAAGGGGTTGTAAAGGTTCCTTTTTAAAAAAAAAAAAATAATAACAAACAAGTCATACTTACCTCCACTGTGCAGCTTGTTTTGCACAGAGTGGCCCCGATCCTCGTCTTCTGGGGTCCCTCGGCAGCTGTCTCCGCTACTCCCCGCATCAGTTAACCCACATTCTGGGAAGCGTTCTCCCAAGGGGGTTAGCTTGCGGGCACGCTCCCGTGATACAGTGATACAGTCGGCGGCTATAGCTGCCAACTGTATCACTCGGCCCCGCCCCCTGGCACGCCGTGTCATTGATTTGATTGACAGCAGCGGGAGCCAATGGCTGTGCTGCTGTCAATCATCCAATGAATGAGCCAAGAAGCCCGGTCAAGAAGCCAGCGCGTTCACGATGCAGGACTTTCGAAAGGCTCAGGTAAGTGAACGGGGGGCCGCTAATCGTCGGATGTTTTTTCACCTTAATGCATAGAATGCATTAAGGTGAAAGAACATATACCTTTACAACCCCTTTAAATATAACTAGTTTTAGAACCTGAATATGTATTTAGTTTTCTGTAATTCCCTCTCAGCAGCAGTGGGAGACGGAAAGCCTTCATTCTGAGACAGTCAGGGCTTAGAGGTGTAGCACCCTCCAGCTAGTGTGCTAGATGTAAATAGGTTTTTTGAGTGTAGGAAAATTGGTTTGGCTGAGAGCCAGGCCTGGGTTGAATCTAGGTCAGGGTTGAGTGACTCAGGGTGGCTGGGTGACTCAGCAAGTAGCTCCTCTGGTGCCACCCCCTGTTTTCTGGAACCTTGGAGAACCTTCCAGATGTAGTAGGTGGAGGTAAGGGGGGAGCTGTTTGGCATATATATGAGGTCCTCGATCAATCCCCAGCAAAATTGGGCTGGAAGATGGTAGGCACCTCATAAATAGGCATGAGTCATGCCAGCATGGGCAGTCGGGTGGAAGATGGAGATGAATTGCTGGAGAGGCTATCAGTGGCCCTTGAGAGTGCCCCATAGTCTGGGGGGGTGACCTCAGGCCTGAAGCTTGGGTGCTGGAGGGACCCTCTACAAATTAGCTAACCCACATAATACAGCCTTTCTTTGGAAAAGCTGAATTCCACCCAGCATTTGGTTTACCAGCATTTCATCGGCAGAGACTGCAATTATTTTGTTGTATCAGGAATTTTTAGCAGGGTGGGAATTTTTTTTTCCTTGCTACAGTACACGAAGGGTGCACCCTAAGCAGAATTAGGTAACATCAAATAAAACACTTTTTTCTCCCTATGCTAGGAATTCCAATTCCAATTTACTGTTTTTCAAAACTATCTGTTGAGAACTACTTATCAACCAGGTACTGTTGATAAATATTTGTAGCGCTGGTATTCTTGCCCTATAATGCCATGTAATGTGAAACAATGAATAATATTATGAATTGGTATTTGGCTCCTTCTAGCGGTATAACTATGAAAGAGACTTTGCTTATTTTCACACAAGGAAATTGACAGAGCCTGACAGGAAGTGACTTAATGTTTACTTTGTAAAAGGTTTCACCTACCCACAATGCTCATTGACCTACCCATGAACACTGAGTAACTGAACTGCATGCTGGGTAGGATATAAAAGCCCCACCGCAGCCATTTTCTTTCTCTTCTGGATGCGTGGCCTGCCTGTGAGGATCTGTGAGGAGGTGGTCCAGAGAGCCGCGGCCTACAGCTTGCGGAGCGGAACAACCAGCGACTCTGCCTTTCACCTGTATGCTGGAGAAACAGTGTGACCAGATCGGGGAGGATTCAGAGACACCTAACGGAGCCATTGGAAGGTCCTGGTCATCTTGCGGAGCAGTGCAGCGTGGCAGTGCTGACAGACGGCAGGACTGAGACCAGCGGGACGGAGGCATCCATTCATCCAGGCCTGGTGTGGTGAGAGGGCAGATGCCCACAGTTCTTTAACACACTTTACACACATACACTCATACCGCAGTGTTCGCTGAGACCTGTAGTTCCGCATAGGGGTCTCATTCAAGCAGACTGAGTTTAAGCAGGCCTCAAGCCTATACTTCGCTGAGAACTGATACTGTGCGATTCAGATACAACTGTACTGGAGGCAGTTACAAGTGTGTTATACAGCAAGAACGGTTTCCAGTATTATTCTACACTATTGCTTTGCTGGTTAAACCTTTGGATTACAAATCACTGCAGTATAATAGCTAGCAGAAGACAGAAGATCAAAGACTACATCTTTCATTGTAAGGCCTTGTGTTCAGTCACAGTAATTAAAGATTGCATCATAAAGCAGGGGGAGCTCTTTAGCAATTGTATTATGCTGTGTCTATAACTTTGCATTACTGTGTTTAGTTACAGTGTGCTGGAAGTGGGAAGGTGCCAGTGTCAAGGCATTGTCACTCTGAGCATTAGTCCCACTTGGAGACACATACACATCTCTCAGTTATTCAGTGTGTGTTATTGAGAGTCTTTTAAAATATCCTTTATTGCTGTTTATGTATTTTGTACAACTTGATTCAGAGGTGTTTCTCTAAGTTATTTAATCTAATCTTTATTCAGTAAAATTAATTGTTGATTTAATCACAAAACTGTGTGTGCCCCTTTTACTGATAGAATGGAACCTGAGGTGTCAGAGGGTGGGGTAGATCTGAGTGCTTGGGATGGCCAGTGGGAAACTGAACAATACTGCAGCTCCCAAGGGAGTAGTGCGCTACATGGAGGTCCCACCGAGATTTCCCAGCTGGAAGGCCTGAACAGATCAGGAGAGGGGTCAAAAATAGGAGAAATTATGGACCCAGTAATGGCCACTCGATGGAGTCGAGAATATGGAGGCTCGTTACAGAAAACCACTGTTCTGAGACTGCCAGGAGATCAGTGGTTTGACAGAGAGGTACGACAGCTGATAAGGAGAGCAGTACCGGAGCAAGGGTGTTATCTACCAGATCTAAAGCAGGATATGCAGGAAGACTGCACCTATGCCCTATTAGAGTGGAGAGAATACACCCAAACAGAATTCAGAGAGGGGTCGGTGAGTTTAGCAGAAGGCCTGGATGGGCAAGCAATCCCTGTACAAGAATCAGAAGGGTCAGAAGAGAAGCCCACAGTGAACCCCCAGGGAGTCCATTGGCAAGGAGCTCAAAAAGAGCAAGTCTGAACTCTGTGTGCCCGACCCCTGGAGGGAATGTTGAAATAGGGATGCCACCCGCCTCTTTCTATTTGGATATGAGCCGCCTGGTAGACAGTCTGATACTAAGCCACCAGACATCCACGAATGAGAGGTATCGGAAGCTGCCGATCTTCTCAGGGCGCATACTAAGGCCTGAGGGAGAAGAAGAATTTGAGAGTTGGATGGACCAGGCAACACAAGCCCTAAAGGATTGGAATGTCCCAGGACATTTCGGAAGACGATGGATCAGTGAGCTTGTTAAGCCCAGCAGCTGATGTCATCAGAAGTTTAAAGAGAGTGAAACCAGACTGCGATGCCAAAGACTATATCAAGGCTCTCTATGCTTTGTATGGAAGGGTGGAGAAGTTATCTGACCTGATGTATCTGTTTGAGCATACTCATCAGAAGAAGGGAGAAAAGCTGTCAGTCTACATTGTCCGCATAGACCAAATCTTGCATCAAATCATCATGAAGGGGGGCGTCGACCCCAAAGAGGCGGATAAGGTCAGACTTTACAAGGGGCTAGAACAAATGATCCCATTGCTCTTCGACTACTCCTTAAAGGCGCCAACGAGGCTCTTTCTTATCCAGAATTGATGGGATTAGTGCGTGAAGAAGAGGCCATCCTGGAAGAAAAGGATAGAGAGGCTCGGCTGGTCACTGGCACTTCCCAGAAGAAAGAGAGGATTGCTGCACAGTTAGTTTCAGTGGGGAGTGAAGAAGAGGAAAGTGAAGAAGAATGTGAATGGGAAGAACACTACAAGACCTCAATGGTGAAACCCACCTCGGGGCCCATCTGGGCTAAACCAGTCGAGGATAGACCCCAGGCTAAAGCTCAATTACAACAAACTCTGTTAGGAGTAATGGGAGCACAAGCTAAGAGTCCGAACGACCAGGTGGACACTCGGAGATGTTACCAGTGTCGGGAACTTGGACATTGCAGAGCCAAATGCCCAAAGAGGAGGCCAAATGCTGAACTGTTAGGAGAGTTAGTGGAAATGTTGAAGACCCTGTTGAAAGAACAGCCGGCGGGAAACTCTCAGGGGTCTCAGTGAAGGAGCCAGCTGAGAACCCTGCTGAACAACGGAGCTCCAAGAAGCAGAAAGGAAAGGTGGTGAAAGAAAGGACAAGGAAGAAGAGAGAGTCCCAGGACCACAGACGGACAAGTAACCCTACACCGGGGTTGAGGAGCTGAGTGCAGAAAGTCAATGCTACACCAGTCTCTAAGGCCACGGCCAGGTCCTAGCAGAATGCCCATGAGAAGGCCCGCCCACAGGGCATTGCTCAAGGGAACTCCACCACATCATCCAGGTTCAATGAACATAATCCTAAGAGTGCCAAGAAAAGGAGGAGAGATAACCCCATCAACACTAAGGGGGATTTTGACAGTTATCAAGAGAGACTAGTGGGACCTTCCCCCCTCGTGTCAGTGCAAGTAGAAGGGTCTATACTAAGGCTTTTTTAGACACAGGGGCACAAGTTACATTGTTGTACCTAGATTTCTACGACAAGCACTTGTGGCACATCCCCATACGCAAGTTGGAGGAGCTAGAGATTTGGGGAATCGGGACCACCAGGTGTCCATATGATGGCTATATTCCCAATCTCCTTTGGGCCCGCAGTTGTTGGCAGAGAAGAGACTTTTGACACACTGGCAGTGGTGTGCCCCAGACCCCACGGAGCTGGGCAAAATTCCATATTGGTGGGAACAAACACGGATCTAGTGAGAAGACTGTTGTCCTCTGTGCTGAGTGAAGATGGGTCCACCCCCAATAAGGTTCACCCACAGCTACGACAAGCGTGTCAACGGGTGGTGAGAGAGAAGATAGCTCCGAGAGGATAAGTAGGGCGGCTATGGAAACTGGAAGCCCGGAAAAGAACCCTATGGCCAGAAGAGGTTGCTCAGGTGAAGGCCACTGTCAAATTAACATGGGATCAGCCAGGTCCGTTTGTAGTACTGGAAACAAACAAAAGGGCTCGAGCCATGGGATTGGAGATGGTTCCAGAGCTGGTTCCCACTTGAGACTTGTGCAAAACAGGGAAGAGAATACCCATCCAGCTGAAGAATGTGACTGACCAACCGATAACACTGGAGGCTCGGATGTTAGTGGGGCAGGTGAGTGCTGCCACCCCCGTTCTTCCAGAAGAAGCAAAAAGTGCGGCGAATATCCAGGGTCTACAGAAAGAGCTTCAATACTATTCGGATAATCTGCAACCCTCCTAGCAAGAAAGGGCAAAGACCCAACTGAAGCGATGGGAGAAACTGTTCGCCAAAGATTACTTTGATGTTGGATGTGCACGAAGTGCTAAACTCAGAATTCGTCTTCAGGAGGATAAACCGTTCCGTGAAAGGGCCCAAAGAGTACCACTCAGTGACTTGGAAGACTTAAGAGAACAACTGGCTGAGTTGAAGAAGTCAGGGGTAGTTCAAGAGTCTCGGAGCCCCTATGCTTCCCCGATCGTGGTTGTGAGAAAGAAAAATGGGTCCCTTCGTATGTGTTTTGACTAGCGCACGCTGAATCGATGCACCATTCCCGATCAATACACCACCCCTCGCATTGAAGATGCTTTGCAGTGCCTCACCGGGGCCAAGTGGTTCAGTGTGTTGGATCTCAAGAGTGGGTATTACCAAATCCCCATGCTTTTGGAAGACCAAGAGAAGACAGCGTTTATATGCCCGTTGGGTTTCTATGAGTTCAGTCGAATGCCTCAGGGCTTGTCGGGGGATATGAACCTTGTGGAGATCCTGGTGTACCTTGATGACATCATCATGTTTGGGAGAACCCTAGAGGAGTATGAGGCTCCATTGGAGAAGGTGTTCTCTCTGCGCCATGAAGAGGGACTGAAGCTGTCACTAGAGAAGTGTCAGTTCTATCGGACTTCTGTCACATACTTGGGACATGTGGTCTCAGCAGGAGGAATTGCCCTTGACCCGCAGAAGTTGGAAGCTGTCACTAGTTGGCCGGACCAAGAACGATGACTGAACTGAGATCCTTCCTGGGGTTCTGCTCCTATTATCGAAGATTTGTGGAAAACTTTGCCACGATTGCCCGACCCCTCAACGAGTTATTGAATAAGATCACGGGGGAAGGTGAAGAACAAGTGAAGAAAAAAAGGAGTGGTATTCGCCAGAAAGGAGTGTGTACAGAGCCAGTGGATTAAGGAATGCGAGGAAGCATTCTGGAAATTAAAGAAGAACCTCACAGAGGCCCCGGTTTTGGCTTACGCTGACCCCAGTTTACCCTATGAGTTACATGTGGATGCAAGCAGAAATGGTTTAGGGGGAGTGCTGTACCAACATAAGGCTGGAAAGTTTAAGCCCATAGCCTATGTGAGTAGGAGTCTCACTCCATTGGAAAAGAACTACCCTGTGCACAAGCTAGAGTTCTTGGCCCTCAAGTGGACAGTGGTCGACAAGTTAAGAGATTACTTGTATGGAGCCGAGTTCACTGTCAAGACGGACAACAACCCTTTAACCTACGTCTTGACGATGGCCAAGTTGGATGCCACGGGACACAGGTGGATAGCAGCGTTGGCTGGGTTTCGTTTTAGTCTGAAGTACCGGCCGGGAGTTGGAAACCGAGACGCGGATGCATTATCTCGTAGACCTCACCGACAGGAGGAAGAACCAGCAGAATGGGCCTGTGTAACTGAAGAAGGGGTTCGAGCTCTGTGTCAGGTCTGGACAAAAGGGAGAGAGGAGGAGTGGCTGCAGAATACTTAGGAGTTCATCCATCAGGCATTCCTAGACGTTATTGTGGAGTGACTCAAGTGAGGGGAGAAGGCCTGCCGCAATTGTCAAAAAGAGACCTAAGAAAGGACCAGGAAGAAGATCCATTAAGCCAACTAGTAACGCAGGCATTGAGGAATCAAGACCCAAGGTTGCTACTAAAGAGTTGTGAGCCAAGAGCGAAGACTTTGCACAGAGAATGGGACCGATTGAGGCTTAGAAATGGAGTATTATATCAATGTTGCCTCACTGAAAACAATGAAGAGAGGTGGCAGTTGTTCCTTCCAGAGAAACATTGTGCCACTGTTCTAGCGTCCCTTCATGACGAACATGGTCACCTGGGAACAGAAAGAACTTTTTGATTGATTAGGGATAGGTTTTACTGGCTCAGTCTCCAAAAGAAAGTTGAGAGTTACTGTCAATCTTGCTTCACATGTATTCAGAGGAAGACTTTACCAGTGAGGGCAGCCTCTATGGGTCATTTACAGAGCCAAGAACCCCTGGAGTTGGTGTGCATTGACTTTTTGTGCTCGGAGCCCGATACAGGTGGAAGAAGTAATATCTTGGTGGTAATGGATCACTTCACCCGTTATGCGCAAGCCTATCCCATGAAAGATCAGAAGGCTTGTACCGTCGCCAAAGTGCTTGTGGAGAAGTTCTTTGTGCATAATGGATTGCCAGTAGGGATGAGCTTCGAGTTCGAGTCGAACTCATGTTCAACTCAAACATTGGCTGTTCGCAAGTTCGCCGAACAGCGAACAATTTGGGGTGTTTGCGGCAAATTCGAAAGCCATGACCTTTAAAAGTCTATGGGAGAAATCAAAAGTGCTAATTTTAAAGGCTTATATGCATGGTATTGCCACAAAAAGTGTTTGGGGACCTGGGTCCTGCCCCAGGGGACATGGATCAATGCAAAAAAAAGTTTTAAAAACTGACGTTTTTTCGGGAGCAGTGATTTTAATAATGCTTAAAGTGAAACAATAAAAGTGTAATATTCCTTTAAATTTCGTACCTGGGGGGTGTCTATAGTATGCCTGTAAAAGGGCGCATGTTTCCCGTGTTTAGAACAGTCTGACAGCAAAATGACATTTTAAAGGAAAAAAAGTAATTTAAAAGTACTCACGGCTATATGAATTGTCGGTCCGACAATGCACATATGAGTTCACTGATAAAAACGGCATGGGATTTCCCCACAGGGGAACCCCGAACCAAAATTTAAAAAAAAATTGGCGTGGTGGTCCCCCTAAATTCCATACCAGGCCCTTCAGGTCTGATATGGATATTAAGGGGAACCCCGCACCAAATTTTTTTTTAAAAATGGCGTGGGGTCCCCCCAAAAATCCATACCAGACCCTTATCTGAGCACGCAACCTGGCAGGTCGCAGGAAAAGAGGGGGGACGAGAGAGCACCCCCCCCTCCTGAACCGTACCAGGCCACATGCCCTCAACATTGGGAGGGTGCTTTGGGGTCACCCCCAAAGCACCTTGTCCCCATGTTGATGAGGAGAAGGGCCTCATCCCCACAACCCTTGCCCGGTGGTTGTGGGGGTCTGCGGGCGGGGGACTTATCGGAATCTGGAAGCCCCCTTTAACAAGGGGACCCCCAGATCCCACCCCCCCCTGTGTGAAATTGTAAGGGGGTACAAAAGTACCCCTACCATTTCACATAAAAGTGTCAAAAATTTTAAAAATGACAAGAGACAGTTTTTGACAATTCCTTTATCTAAATGCTTCTTCTTTCCAATTTCTTTCTTCTATCTTCTATACTCCTTCGGTTTCTTCCTCCATCTTCTTCTTCTTCTGGTTCTTCCTCTGGTGTTCTTGTCCATCATCTTCCTCCGCGGCTTCTTCTTCCCTTCTTTGTTCTCGGGCCGCTCCGCATCCATGATTGGAGGCTCTCGCTGTGTGACGCTTCTCGTCTTCTGACAGTTCTTAAATAGCGAAGGGCGGGGCCACCTGTGACCCCGCCCCCTCTGACGCCCCCTCTGACGTCACGGGGAAAGCCTCAGGGAATTCCCCATCAAGTCCCCGTGCGTCAGAGGGGGGCGGGGTCACTGGGTGGCCCCACCCTCCGCTATTTAAGAACCGTCAGAAGACGAGAAGCGTCACACAGCGGGAGCCTCCCATCATAGATGTGGAGCGGCCCAAGAACAAAGAAGAGAAGAAGACGCCGCGGAGGAAGATGCCTGACGAGAATACTGGAGGAAGAACCAGAAGAAGATGGAGAAAGAAACCGAAGTAAAATAGAAGAAAGAGGATAGAAGAAAGAAGATGGAAAGAAGAAGCATTTAAATAAAGGAATTGTCAAAAACTGTCTCTTGTCATTTTTAACATTTGACACTTTTTTTGTGAAATGGTAGGGGTACTTTTGTACTCCCTTACCATTTCACACAGGGGGGGCCGGGATCTGGTGGCCCCCTTGTTAAAGGGGTCTTCCAGATTCCGATAAGTCCCCCGCCTGCAGACCCCCACAACCACCGGGCAAGGGTTGTGGGGATGAGGCCCTTGTCCTCATCAACATGGAGACAAGGTGCTTTGGGGGGGAACCCAAAGCACCCTCCCAATTTTGAGGGCATGTGGCCTGATACGGTTCAGGAGGGGGGGCGCTCTCTCGTCCCCCCCTCTTTTCCTGTGGCCTGCCAGGTTACGTGCTTGGATAAGGGTCAGGTATGGATTTACGGGGGGACCCCACACCATTTTTTTTAAATTTTGGCGTGGGGTTCCCCTTAAAATCCATAGCAGACCTGAAGGGTCTGCTATGGATTTTGAGGGGGACCCCCACGCCTTTTTTAAAAAAAATGTTGGCACGGGGTTCCCCTTAATATCCATACCAGACCTGAAGGGCCTGGTATGGAATTTAGGGGGACCCCCACGCCATTTTTTTTTTAAATTCCGGTTCGGGGTTCCCCTGTGGGGAAATCCCATGCCGTTTTTATCAATGAACTTATATGTGTTTTGTTGGACCTACAATTCATATAGCCACAAGTACTTTTAAATTACTTTTTTTCCTTTGAAATGTCATTTTGCTGTCAGACTGTTCTAAACACGGGAAACAGGCGCCCCTTTACAGGCATACTATAGAAACCCCCCAGGTACGAAATTTAAAGGAATATTACACTTTTATTGTTTCACTTTAAGCATTGTTAACCACTTGAGGTCCGGGCCATAGCCGAATGACGGTCACAGCGTGGACCTCAATTTCCGGGAGGCCGTCATGGGACGTCCTCCCCTGTGCACGCACACCACGCGCACCCTACAGTCACGGAGACTCGGATGATCACAGATCCGAGTAAGGGGCCGATCCCGGCCCCTTACCATGTGATCAGCTGTCAGCCAATGACAGCTGATCACATGATGTAAACAAAAGCTCGGTAATCGGTTTCTTTTTCTCCTCACGCTGACAACGTGGAACCTGGAACTCTAGCATGGAACCTGAGGTGTCAGAGGGTAGGGTAGATCTGAGTGCTCGGGATGGCCAGTGGGAAACTGAACAACACTGCAGCTCCCAAGGGAGTAGTGTGCTACATATTAAATAGGAACTGATGAGACAATGAACTCTTGAATGGTCAAGAGTATAAAATGTAAAGTGAAGCTTTCAGATTCCAGCAGTCAGGACTATGTGAAGAGTATATGAACAGATCACAGGGTTCAAGAGTGTGTAATGTACATTACAGCATGTAAAGCACAACAGTCAAGACTCAAACAGCAGTGGAAACATTGGGGGCTTGGCCCCACTTTTTCAAAGAAGCCATGTGGGAGAAAAGTAGTAGGCATTTGCATGTACATACCTTTTTTGTAACTGCTGGACACATTACTATAGTCTATTATCAGTTTCCATTCAGATTTTTTCAAAAGGCTGGTGGCAGAAATTAGCAAACTGTCCTATTGTCTTATCAAATTAGTATCAAAGAGAAATAATGCAGGCACTAAAATGAATAGACATACTTGATCTAAACAGAGCACAGCATTTAAGACACAGAGATTTGTGTACCCCAGCTGTAAAGATGAGGTTCCTTTCGATCCAATAATAAGGTACAAACACCAGCAAACTGTATCTTCCTATCTGGGAGTTGTTTTTAGGGGTTTAATGAGTCTTTGTACTCCCACAAATGACCAACAATTTCTTCTTTAAAGAGGTATTCTGTGAAAGTGTTGTAAAATTTTCAAAGCTAAAATATAGCAACCTATATACAGTACATACTGAAATAAATGAACCAGAGCACAAAGGGGTCTGCTATGTATTGTGGGGGACCTTTGGGGTCAGTGTGCCATTCTTTTTTTTAAAAAATAGAAGCCAGGAGGGTGATGTCATTTGCCAGCAATTCCAAACTCTTTTTGCCTTTGTAAGTACCAGTGCTTTAAAAAATCACCGCTCAGTCCTCCTGGCTACATGGAATTAAAAAAAAATAGCATTGGTACATGTCCCCCAGAGCAGTGCTTATACCCCATGCTATTTTGATACCCCCTTGCATATTAGCCCAGAAAATTAGCATCATTAATTTGACAGGTTCGGCTCTCATTGATTTCAGTGGGGTTCGGTCTCGGCATCCAAACTTCTCTGAAGTTCGCTGAACCCTGCTCAAACCAAACCCAGGGTATTTCAGCTCACACCAAAACACTCCACAATACCCAGTTAACCAATGCTCAATTTACTTATCCCACTCACTATTGGTTGATGAACATTGATATTAGCCTGATGAATATCTAACAGTGTTCAAAATAGCCTTTTACAGTGCATTTCTTCTTTAAGAACAATAAATTAGCTTTCAAAAGCTCAACTTAAACTGCCTCTCTCTCCCTCTACCTAGTAGTAAATACTTCTTTAATAGTTTATATTATCTTGAATTATAGGCATCTCACTGAACTAGTGGTACATGTCAATAGTTTCTCTCACTACAGAAAATAATCTCACTATAGAGTAGTTCTTTGTAACCTGATAAGAATTTACAGTACTTTAACATAATATTACAAGCTTCTCTAGGCTGTAGTCACTACTGATCTTGCACTGACTGGGAAATATCTAGGGCAGCCTCTCTCAAACCTTTTACCCTGGAAGGACCCTTGAACAAAAACATGAGATCTTGTGGAACCCCTGAAAAAGTCTTATACACTGTGTGTTTGTATGCAACTTGGTTGTCTCTGTTCACCTGGCCAAAAATCTGTATTTGCCACCAACATCTTATTGTGCAGATAGGTAGCACAGAACAGAGCAATATCACTAGAGCTTATTTTACTTTTTTTTTTAGGGCCACCTAATTTGTGTCAATTTAGTTCAACCTGAGCAAAGTTCAAAGTTCAACCTGAGCCAGTGGTAGGTGTAACCTTTTGGGGGCCACCAGTACGACATCTGGCTATCAGTGCTGGGACCCGGGGCTGTTTCTCACGCAACTTGAAACACAGTGGTAAATATATACAGAAACTACCACTTCACTCTTTTTATTGAGGATTACAGGGATTTTGAAATTAGTGCTTTCCTGAGAACAGGAGCAATTCTCCCTACACTGCTGGCTCCATGTGGACCTCCAACTGCTGCTGTTTGTTGAGGTCACCAGCCAGAATTTTACCAGTACCGCCATTGATTCACCCAAGGGTACTCGGCAATACAGGCAAGCAGGGCATAAAAGCCAATGTTGAGCAGATATAATTCCGCTGCAAATGGTAAATCCCCTGGAGATTTCGAATGGAACCCTCCAGGTCTGCATAACCCTATCTGAGAAACCCTGATCTAGAGTGATGGGGTAATGGTAAGTAAATAACATCCTTATTATGCACAATAAGTACATTTGTCTGGTACTGAAGAAACTGTTTCACCCACAACCACAGTACTCTACAATTCAAATCCACTAGTTCATACAATTGTGAATAAAAGTTTTGTGACCTGTATGGATTTCTCCAAAGATGTCTCATAAAATGTGATTTGATCTTCATCTAATTTTCTTACAATTTTCTGTACAATTTTCTATAGATTTACCTTCAACTATGTAGTGAAAGAGCCTGCCTAACTGGATACAATTGAAAGTGCAGTTTAGCTTTGACCTCATATTATATGGTTTTTGGTAAATCTAAAGGAAAATTGTACAATAGTATTGATCATGTATGGCCAGCCTAAGTCATAATTATAAATAATAAGCCTTTTTTTTTCCACAAAAAAATTTTTATTAAGAGTTTTCATAAACAATACAAATAGTATCATATAACACATAATCATGTTACAAGTAGATAATCCAACTAGAAGGAGGCATAAATTTCAAACTTGGGAAAGTATGTTTCGGCAGGTGTTGCCTCTAAGTTAATTATTAAGTCAGCCACATTAAGACCCCTATAGTAGTGAGGAGAGCACTTCAAGCTTGCTTGGTTTACGTTGGAATGAAAAACTTCTTAGAGAAGTACTATAGATATTATAAAACAGGCAGGGAATAGGATATGTGTCCGACTATTATGTCGGCCTTCGACTCCTCAGCCTTTTAGTAACGCACAGTAAGAAATAAAAATAAAGAAGAGGGAGAAAAGAGGAGAGAAGAGAGGAAAGAAAAGGGAACAAAGAACAGAGGGGTAAGAAAATGGAGGGGGAAGGGAGGGGGGGAGAGGATGGGGGAGCACTGTAAGTGAAGTATGTGAGGAGGGGGTGGGATTACCACCAGCTACCCTTCTCAGTATACTCTAGGTATTGTGAAATCTACTGCGCTTTTTAAGGATTATCCCTGGACAAGTCCTGATATCTCTGTGAATTTCGGTATTCGAGCCATGGTGCCCATACTATCGAAAAGTGTGTTATTCTGTCCTGTGCAGTGCAAATCAACTCCTCCATTGCTGCTAATTGATTGATCCGTGTCACCCATTCCTTTATGGAGGGGGGTGACTTGGATCTCCAGTGCACTGGAAGACACAGCCTAGCGGCATTATTTATGTGCATAGCTATTTACGTATAGTATTTTTTACGGGAGATTTTGGAGATGTGAAGGAGGTACTGCGCTGGTAAAAAATTCCAACGAGAGCGAGGATATCTCCGTTGTGACTTCGTGGACTTTACGCCAGTACAACTGAATCAGTGGGCATGTCCACCAGATATGGAGGAACGTGCCTAGACCCTGTTCACATCTCCAGCACTGGTCTGAGACCGTCGGGATGAATTTATGTAGCATTTCCGGTGTTCTATACCACCTTGTTTTGACTTTATAACTGTTCTCCTGAGTATGAACGTTCAGAGAGCCCTTGTGAATGTATAGATGTACTCTATCCCAGGCAGTGTCATCAATCACCATGTCCAGCTCGGTCTCCCAGTAGGCATACTCAGACTTCAGGGATGCATAAGGCTCCCCAAACATTGTGGCATAAAGCCTCGAAATTAGATGACTCTGGGGAGCATAATGATTCCAGGAAGGTAGGATTTTTTGCAAAGTTACATTTATTTGAGGGGCTGTCCAAGAAATGTTTCAATTGGATATAGGCCCAAAAGGGGAAAGACTTTGTGTTTGACAATGATGCTAGTTCTCCTTGTCGGAGGAACCTTCCTCTGGGAAAAAAGGGTTTAGCCTGCATTTCTGCATATGGCCATTCTGCTGCTAGGAAGGTCCCCTCCATGCCCGGGGGGAAGTCTGGGTTACTTCTGATTGGTGTGATCGCACAGTGCGAGTTTGAAAGTGAGTGGACTTTACATGCCCTATCGAAGGCATGTAAGGTTGCTCCTATGAGAGGATGAGAGTGTACATTCGTCGGTACGTGTGTCTTTGGGAACCATGGAATGTATTGGAGTTCGGTACCCGAAATCAATTTTTCCAGTAACACCCAGCCCTTATATTTAGTATGGATCCGCCAGTCTACCACCCGAGTTAGATGAACTGTCCAGTAGTATCTCTGGAGGTCTGGGAGTCCAATTCCACCCCCGACTTTGGTAGAACTAACTTAGCCCACCCCACTTGCGCTACTTTAGTTCCCCATAGAAAGGTTCTACACATGCGTTTATAGGCTGTGAAGAAGGAAGGTGTTCTGTAATTTGTACAGTAAACGGGGAAGTACTGTCATCTTCAAAATTGAGGCCCGCCCAAACCACGAGATGGTGGGGGCCTCCCACCGAAGTAGATCCTGCTGTATAAGTCTCAGCTCTGCCAGGAAGTTCTTTTCATAGAGATCTTTAGGTTTACTAGGGAGTTGAATGCCTAAGTACGTAATGGCGTCTGCTTTCCAGCAGAATGGGAAATTCGCCTGACAGAGCTGTACTATCCGTGGGGGCAGAGAAACATTGAGTGCATAAGACTTTGAGAGATTAGTTTTTAGATTCGAGATGATCTTGAACTGCTCTAACACTGGCATTAGGTTAGGTAGAGACGTCAGTGGGGATGAAAGAAAGAGTAATATATCATTCGCGAAAGTGGCAATCTTATATTCCCGTTGATGCACCTCAATCCCTTTTATGTCTAGATGCGCCCGGATACACCGGAGGAGGGGTTCCAGTGTGAGGATGTATAGTAACGGAGACAAGGGACATCCCTGTCTGGTCCCATCATGGATGAGGAAGGCAGCCAACAGGTGGCTGTTAACTCGAACTCTAGCCCTGGGCCTGGTGTAGAGCACTCTAATAAAGGTCCGCATACCGCTTCCCAGTCCCAGGGATTCCAGGACCGCTTCCATGTAATCCCAGGCCACCCTGTCGAACGCCTTCTCCGCTTTCATAGCCAAAAAGCAACCTTCTCTATTGGTTGATGTAAGCCAGTGATGTAGATTGAGGGCCTTAATGGTATTGTCCCTGGCTTCTCTTCCAGGGACAAATCCAACCTGATCAAGTCCTACCCAAGCGGGTATATGAAAGGACAATGATTAGGGATCACAATCAAAATACCGGAGGTAATACAGTCCAGCTGAGTAACCTAATAAGGAATTAAATTAAAGACAAAAATAACGTAAAATTTTTCCGACTAGTTTCAAGGGGGAAACCTGCCTCCTTGAGATGGGGAAGAGACCTAGCACCTAAACAGCTATATGTACACTTCCCACCATCCAGGCCCCCAAGCATACGTGCTTTAAGGTTCAAAAGAGACCTCGGCTCTGCTGGGTGAGGTGATGCTGCGCAGACCCTCCCACAATAGGTGAGAAGGGCCTACACCGGTCTCCCCCCACCAGCAACCTAGGGAGCCTTGACGGGTAAGGAGTACTACTCTAAATCAACATGTTGCATTGTAACCTTGGCCCACCTGTAGTTAAACATAGAAAAATAACATATAAAAGTCTAAACAACTGATATTTTATCATATGAACATTGTAACATTTGAATCAGTCAGGTTGCCTACATATTGACAAGATAGGAACATCAGAGTCCCCATACCCAGCACCATCACAAACCGCGATGGGTCCGGGGATTAGGGGCTCCAAGAGTCCGTAAATATTCAAGCTTTATAAGGATCCCTGCATCATTTGGCGGCAAGGGGGATACAGAGCCCTATACCCCCCTGCCGCAAGAGCACCTCTAGGGCCATAAGGACCAGCGTGGGCTGGGTAAGGACCTCACCTGACATCCTCCCCCACAACCATAATCAGTCATGGATATAGGGGTTGGAGTCCACGGTCCTCAGAGCAACCGTGTAACATTTTCCGTAAAATATAAGGGAGTGATATACTTCATGACATTAAACCAGGATTGAGTAAAGTACCGTCCTGATGAGCCGTGTTTGGCTCCTATCCCCAATACCCATTCAGGTAATAATCTGAGAGAGTTTCTGAGATGCCAACATGTGTGCTATGATAGTAAACTGGTGATTCCAGAACCTCTCTGTTCCCCCACACGGAAAAAGGGAAAACCAGGGTGATGGCAGGGGGGGAAAGGGGAGGATGACGATAGAGTGTTGCCAGGAGCAAAGTGTCCAGTACTACCGTCACTGACAGAAATAGGCTAGATGGGGGGGCAAGTGTTCACCAATCATGTCATACAGGCGCTGCCCATATTTAGTAGAGAGAGTCAGTGTGGTTTGGGGGGGATACGCTTCTTCCCAGAGCTTGGCTATCACCTTGTGTGGAAAATCTCTCATAGTGAAAGAACCATAGCTGGGAGTGATGCGGAAATAGCAAGGGTTCTGTTGAGGTGATCGCATACCTTTGTTCAGTACCAGTTCAGAGATCTTGAGTAACGTCAACCGTCACATTCTCTGGTGATACTACTACATGAGGAAGCTCGTGAAGGTTCCTGGAGACAATTTCTGTCAGTAAGAATATGCGGTAGCGGGGGACAGAGCGATCAGGGGGAGATCAGGTCTCAGGTAGATCTGCATCACTTGTTTGCCAATTGCACGCACCATTGTTGACGTTGATTCTCAGCTTACCTTGCATGATATGTTAAGGAGCATACAAGGGGATAGGTACAGGTAACAACACAGCTCACCATCTGGGCTACTGTAGATTTAATGGTCAGTCTTGCGCCTGGCAGATGATGGGGAAACACGTGGGCTTTCGTTGGTTTCCATATCTCCCCGGCATCTCAGCGGCGAATCAGCTGAGGGTCTGCGGGGACGTTGCCTGCTTCTTTGTGACCTTGTGGTGTCTCAAGGTTGTGTGGGGATCCAGGGTTCAGGTCGGAGAAAAGCTCCGTACCAATCTGGAACTGGGATCATCGGGATTCCCAGGGTGTCACAGAATGGCCTTAGATCTGCTGGCGTTCTCAGTTGGGCCGTGTGATTACCATTCGTTACCTGAAGGCAGAATGGGAACTTCCAACAATAGGGAATGCGTCTCTCACACAGAGCTTGTAGAAGAAGGCGGAGGTCCCTCCTGTGTTGTAAAGTAATGGCGGATAAATCCTGGAGGAGCTGAATACATGCTCCTTCATGCTCCAGGTGAGCATGGTTGCGGGCCAGGCGCAGGATCTCCTCCTTCTGGATAAAACTGACTAGACAGCAAACAGCGCCCCTGGGTGGGTCAGTATCACTACCCCGTGGCCTCAGTGCTCTGTGGCATCTCTCCATCTTGACCGGTGCATCTGGCGGCCTACCTAGGAGGGTGTTGAAGATAGCCCAGACCACTGCTTGTAATTGGGGGGCCTCCACAGACTCAGGGATCCCCCTGATATGGATTTAGCGCCTGCGGCCCCGATTATCGAGGACCTCCATATGTCTATGCATGTCAATGAGATGTCGGTTATGTACAGACACTGCTTGCTGTACCTGATGGATGGCCGCGCCATGTGTCATGGCCGCCGCCTCCACATGTTCCACACGTAAGGCAACGGCTTTGAGGTCTGTTTTCAGGTCCGCGATTGCCGCTGTTAAGGTATTCTTAATGTCCAGGGCTACATTCTGGAGGTCCGCCAGGCATAGGAAGGGAGAGGGACCTGCGGAGGACGTGCCCGTCTGAGAGGCTGCAGGAGCGCCAGCTGCGGCCGTGTAGCCTGTGTAACTACAGACCGCGGCTTAAGGTGCGGCCTGTGGGTCCGTGTGTTGAGTCCGGAACATCGCTAGAATGTTCCTACTCAGCTGGGTAGACGGGTCCAGCTGAGAGCGGGTGGCTGAGTGACTCCTACCCGTCATCTTTAGTGCTTGCGGGTGAGGTTTGAGCTGCTGAAAGGGCTTACTTGGGGTCCTGGACAGCGGAGCTCTCTCCCTAAGTGGCCATTTCGCTCCGGTGCCAGGCCACGCCCCCCATAAAAGCCTTTTTTAATAAGCAGCTGAGGAATTTTACAAGCACCCACTTGAGTCCTTGCTAATTAAGCATACAGGACCCAGTATCTGTTTTTAGAGAGAAACCTGTCAGCAAGTCTTAACTACAGGGTCATTAGTACCAATGGCTTGTAAGCTTCAAAGTGTATTGGCTATATGGTAAGATTTGCTTTCCCAGTACATTGATTCTAAGTAACATCTGACAGTCCTGAGGGTCTGTATCTTGTTTAATGGAAAACAGTGTTGCCAGCTGTTGTAAAATCACTGCTGCCAGGAGGATTGTAATACTTGAATTAGGGCAACGTGTATCTCATCAGGTGTGCATTTGTGTTATGATCTATATAGACCAGCATTTTATATATTTCTTCACAAAGGTTGTTTGCACCTGGCTTTTATTATTATTAATTTGGATAAATGGCAGATCTTATGTTCTCATACTAGAGACTTCACCTGTTTGAGAATTGTATGAGGTGCCATTTTGTAAATCTTTACATCATGCTAATTCTGAGGAAGAATAGGCTTGGTAGTACATTTCTTCCATTTGCACACTATCTGCCTGACCATGAACAAATGGAGGAAGTCAAGCAATCCTTTTGCAAACCCTTTAAAGTTTAATAATTTTCAACAACTACACCAAAATTTCTTTTGATCATATTTTTTTTTTTCCATTATGAAGACCAGGTAGCCAACATTAAATATGTTGTGTTATACAGTAGGGAAGGTTAAAGCAAGTATTAAAGGGGTGGTAAAGGTTAGAATTTTCTTATATAAAAATAACTTACCTGCTCTGTGCAAGGGATTTACAAACAGCAGCCCCAATCCTCCTCATTTGGGGTGCCTGCCGGTGCTCCTCCCCTTCATCGGGTGCCCCCCACGGAGAGCCGTCAAGTCCCGCTGCTACGTCCATTACACAGACAGAGGGACTCGGCCCCGCCCCCTGCATCACTGGATTTTATTGACAGCAGAGCAGAAGCCAATGGCTGGAGCTGCTGGGCTTGTGCTCATCGCTGGAACGGATGGGCTCAGGTAAGAAAATGGGGGGGGGGGGGGGGGCGCTGCAGCAAAGAATGTTTTTACCTTAATACATAGAATTCAGGTGAAAAACCATGAGACTTTACAATCTCTTTAAGCCCAAAAGCAAATATTATTATATTAGAGCTTACCAATTCTTAGATGTGACGGCTGTATTAGTTCCCCTTTTTTAGACTTATTTGAGTCTATTTTCATCTGGTAATCCAGCTAGAAAGTCTGTTGTTTTTCACAGCACAAGCTTCCACCGAATGTATCAGTTTACATGAATGAGACAAACAAGTTAACACTGGCAGGGGTGATTAAAATGAGCAGATTCTATTTATTCATGCAAAACCTTTATCCCAAAAAGAAAAAAATATTTGCTGTAACTGTATTAAGCCTAGTACACATGTTGGACGGCATCAGCCAGCTCTATAGAAACTGGTCAACATTTAGCCCAAGTTTAAAGCAGCCATTCTGATAGAAGCGGGTCCTTCAGCCAGTCCTTCATCTGGTCCGAGCGGTCAAAGGGGCATGACCGAAAAAGGTCTGCCAACCGACATTTGGCACAATAGCTCAGCAGGGGAGATCGCTGTGCTAACATTGGATTGTTAGTACAGCGGCTCCTCCTTCAGTTTTTTTTTCATTCAGCCCATTGGGTTGAATACAAAAAACTTGCAGTATGTACCAGGCTTTAAATTGTGAGCTGGAGTTTGGCTTCAACTTGTTAGCAGTTCTAAATCTGCTAACACATTTATCACTAGACTCCCCCCCAGACTGACAATGCTGCTGTCTGCTGTGCCTCCTATGCTCATTCCTCCAGAGTTGTGTTTCATTAATACAGTGGGTGTGTTACTGGCCAGATTACCAGTTGAAAACAGAGGGGGGAAAAAGCCAAAGAAAATAATAATGATCTAATGATTGGTACACTGCAATATAATACTTATTTGGTTTTGGGTTTAATAACACTTTAAATCAGATTAAGTAGAACACATGACTAATTGACTGAATACTTGGTTCCTTTTGCTTTCTTTGCAAGATACCTTTATTCTAGAGGTCTGCATATTTTTTCCACCAATGAACCTGACCGGAGAATATGTTCTATAGAGATATGGCAAGAAAAATACAAGTTTTGTTGCATGTTGAATAAGATCAGACTACATATAAGTAAAGGAGCTTTTCATGCAGAAATCTTAAACATTTCTATGGGTTTTCTTACTACTTTATAAAGTAGTAATTTATGTACCTTGTACTTCTTTGTTTTCTTGTATTATTTATTTATGTATTTGTTTTGATTAGTCATCTCTTATACTGAACTCTCTTATTTGATGTCCATAGCATACTAGCTCATTATGAATTAATTACCCTAGATCGATGCCCCCGCAGCGGCCCTAGTACATCACTTCGGCCAGCAACATCCCTCCTGGAGTTACTTCCGAGTATTGCGGGCTCCGGCGCTGTGATTGGCCAGAGCTGCGATGACGTCACTCCCGCGCATGCGCATAGGAGCTCCCGGTAGCGGCATACTAGCTGAAGCAATGGCACGTGCCGTTGCTTCAGTGCGCATGTGCCGATGTCGTCGGCACATGCTGATACAGGGGATATCTCCTAAACCGTGCAGGTTTAGGAGATATCCGGGGTAGCTACAGGTAAGCCTTACTTTAGGCTTACCTGTAGTCAAAAGTGGTTGTAAAGGGTTTACAACCACTTTCAGTAAATATTGGCAACTGTCATAACAACATATATATATATATATATATAACTCTGTCCTGGGAAAAAGAAAACCAAATTTGACAACCTTTTGACAATGTGACAAGTTATTATACATCACATTATATGTTTCAAGGAAAAGCAGGGCAGTGACATGCCCCATAGAGAGCTGTAGCAGACGTTCTTCCCTGAGCCACGTGTAAATTGGCAAGGTGGTAGATTTGGTACCTGATAATTTTTTAAGGTAAAGCTGTGTACACACGGGCCAAATAAAAAAAAAACATCCGACATTCCGCCTGTGTCTATGTCGGTCTGTCTGACAGAAGCCGGCTGGATGGAATAAAATCTGACATGTTCTAATCCATCTCCACTTCATCCAAAGCTAAAAAAAAAAGTTATGTCTTTTACACTTTAATGCCTTGCTCAGAATAAATTCTTAGTCATGAATGTGGATTCAGGCTCTAGATGGCTGCCTTAACCACGTGCATATAATAATGAATCAAACAGCCAGCTATATATTTATTGCAACCAAAATGTCCTTAAAGAGGAGATCTATAGGCTCCCCCCCCAAAAAAAAAAATTAAAAGTCAGCGGCTACAAATACTGTAGCTGCTGACGTTGAATATTAGGGCATTTACCTGTCCAGGCCTCCAGCGGTGTCCTTACCCGAGCCGATTCTTCAATTGGCTATCAGGTGCTGGCACCGCCATCTTGACTAAGAGAAACTGGCAGTGAAGCCTTATGACTTTACAGCCGGTTTCTTACTGCGCATGCGCGAAGTGCGCTGTGCTTTGTGAATGAGACGCAGTCTTCTGGGACCTGTGAAGTAGGGGAAGTAGGGGATGAACTTCCGGCTCAGTTCACCACGGCAAACTCAGCCGAAAGTGGGAGCAGGTACATGTCAAAACCCCCTCCCCCCCCTATAGTTAGTGTTCTTAGTTGGACAAGTTATTGTCATTATTTAGTTAGTTATAGTTTTTTGGAACATTAATTAAAAACCTTAATTAAATTCATAGGCAATCAGAACAAAAATAAAATACATACAGATATTGTAAATGAAACGCATTAAATAAATGTGTTGATATCTAAAAGGATCACTTACGTGCTACAACATTGCTGTTGTATTATTTTAGGTGTGGATCTTGATTTGAAAATTCATTGCTGATTTACCCACATACTTAACATAACATTGATTTAAATTTGGTATCCATTGGTGATTTGTTTTCGTCCCAGTCAATTCCTTTTTTTAAGCTCAGTCTGTGGATTCCTGGAAAACAATTAAGAGTTGCATGTATGCAGGAAATGTAAGAATGCAAACCTGCATAGTGTTACCACTGTCACATGTAAAATAATACAGAGCTGACTCATCAGCTGTTACTGGGAGAGCTGCCGCTACATTTATATGCTGCCCTAGCAGCACTTGCCATTTCCTAGAGAATGGATTCTGAGAAAAAAGAAAAGGCCTGCGTTCCCTAGAAACATTAAACTAACATACGGGACCTTTAAATGTAACAGCATACATTTCACTGCTTTACCCTTTACCGCTTCCTGCTTTCCAGGAAAAAAAAATGGCATGATTCACAGAAATAGATTATTTTACATGACTGATCAGCCATGGAAATAATGTTATGTTTCAGGAAAAAAAAAGCAACTTCTAAAGACTGATTTTTCTCGAAAGGAGTAATTTCTTCACCGACAGAGCTCACGATGATGATGTTTTTATTTTATTTTGTGCTATATTTGCATTATATCATTTTTTACAGGCACAATCTGTCATCCAGAATAGGCTTGTCAGTGTGCTGAAAACACATGCTAAAAGAAAAGTATAATGTATTTACAGAAGTATAGAGAAACAAACAATACTTACATAAAGGCATAGTGTTGATTACACAATTTTACTATAAATGACTGCATTTTAATGAGATAACAAGACACTGGTATTTCAATAATGGCATTTTGCCCTCTGTACAATATTGCTGTAGTTTAAAGGCTAAGTTCACCCTTGGTAAACAAAATAAATAAAAAAATTGCACATGACTTTGCAGGTTAAAAAAAAAAATGTGCATTTGTTATTTTTTCACATATGAGCCTGCAAGCATTGCACTCGCGATCCACTGCAATGTCACATTCCGGCAGACACTGCCTACAGCTCTCTGCCCGTATATCTGCTAAAGTCAGCAGCTACAAATACTGTAGCTGCTGACTTTCAACATAAAGACATCATGATGTCCAGGGATTCAGTGATGTCGGCACCCCGAGCCGATTCTTCTTCGGATGTAGGCGTTGGCATCTTTACTAAGGGAAACCAGCAATAAAGCCTTCGGGCTTCACAGACGGCTTCCTACTGTGCATCCGCGAGTCGCGCTGCGATTTCTGAATGGTCCCACCATCTTCTAGGACCTATTTGTGTTCCAGAAGGCAGCGGGGGGGGGGGGGGGAGGAGGAGGGTCCGGACTTGCTTGGAGGTCGATCTTACCCAGAAGCGGGAACCTGTCAAAACCAGGTACGCGCTCCCCCCCTCAAAAAGTGCCAAAATGTGGCAGTGGAGGAGGGGAGGGTGCGAACAAGCAGAGCTTCTATTTAAGCTGAGTACACATGAGCCAAAAGGTGGCCAAAAAAAAGTTGGTTTGGCAAGAACTGACCACCTTTACAGCTCCTTGTCCAAAAGAAACTGGTCTCATGACAGGCTTCTGTCGAACGAGTATGCTGGAAAACCAGCATCTGATCAGCGCTCGCAGCCAGTGGCTGATCAATATTTTTTGACAGGGGGCAGTCCCCCTGTCAGAACACAATAGCTCAGCGCACTAACATTTTTTAGTACCCAGCCTTTACCCAGCATCACTGAGCTGCAGAAAGTGTCAATGGATTACGAGGATCATAACGCTCGCAATCCATTGAAAACTACTAGTCTGTCTGCTGTAGTGGAAGACGAGACTTGTAGTTTCTTTATTCACAGGTCGCTGTTAATGAATGACGCGGCTGTGCGGGCAGAGCACTGCACAGCTACACCAATGACAAAGTGGAAGTCCATGCAAAATCTAAAATCCCTGCATCTATAGACACCAGGGATCTAACACGTCCTATCTAGCCCTGTAAAGAAAAAATCAGTATGCATAGCTTTTTGGAAGCTGTTCTGACCCACTCCAACCGGATCCCACGCTGAGCTGTCAGTCGTGGTTTCTCTGTGTAGGCGGCTGCAGAAGAGATGGAGGACAACGGGAACTCTATGGGTGACGTCACTTCCCATTCATTTCCCAGCCGTTGTTGTCCGTGTCCTCTGCAGAGCTTCTGGCGCTAGAGATCGGGTCGGAACGGGTCAGATCGGCTTCCAAAAAGGTATGTATACTCGTCTTTTCTTTACAGGGATAGAGAGATTAGTGTTAGATCCCTGGTGTCTATAGATGCAGGGATTTTAGATTTTGAATGGACTTCCACTTTAAATGTCACAGTGGTTGCGTGGAGGAGAACCCCCACTCATTGTAACAGGGAAGGGGCTCTGGAGGTGAGGAGGCTTGTTATTAGCAACATGTTATACCCTAAACAGAGTGATAATGGAACCTGTCTTTTAAAAATATGTTTAAAAAAAAAAAACAGTCATGTATCTTCGTGATGATATGTACCACCTCTATGTTCTATACTCTTTTTACCTGTATGTGCAGAATTTTATGACACAAAGCACTGTGAGACTTTATGACCGATTTTGTTTTATGTTTTTTATTGAATCCCTCTACCCTCCCTTTTTGTTTCACCTTCCTTTACCTGTTAAAACACCAATTTTGAAAGTAAAAAATAAATAAAAAGGCTATAAATAAACCCTTTTATACGCCACAATACTGATGTTTTGCACTGTATTGTCTCACTGTGATGTACTCACAAACATTAGCATTTTCATATATTTTTCATTTGGACTACACATTCAAGTTATAGATGAAACATACTGCTAAGAAACTAATCATATATTTCAAAAAGGGTCTAATAAAGGAAACGTAAATCATTTTGAATCAAGTTAATTTACGTGTTTTAAATGTATTCGTTTTTAAATTTATGGTTCATGGATTTTATATATATAAAATCCCTTTTCTATAAATAAACAGTAAACGCAGAGTAAGCCCATTAAATTTTTGCTATAAAGTATTAGGGGATTCCTAAAGATAAAGTGCAGAAGATAGCCAGGGGAATTTAGTAAATCCCTAACAACACTTTTCTGGTGGTATGGTGCTTTAAAATGGCTTGTGTCAGATTCAAAGATCCCTGCTGCCTGTTTCGGTAGCTTTACCGACATGTGCGGCAGATTCATGTAGTTCTTTTTTTTTTAACCACTTCAGCCCTGGAAGGATTTACCCACTTCCTGAGCAGGCCATTTTTTGCGATACGGCACTGCGTTGCTTTAACTGACAATTGCGTGGTCGTGCAACGTTGTACCCAAACAAAATTGATGTTGTTTTTCCCACAAATAGAGCTTTCTTTTGGTGGTATTTGATCACCTCTGCGTTTTTTTTGTGCGCTAGAAACAAAAAAAAGTGACAATTGTGAAAAAAAAAAAAATTTTTACTTTTTGCTATGATAAATATCCAAAAAAAAAGTAAAAAAACAAATTTCTTCCTCAGTTTAGGCCAATGTGTATTCTTCTACATATTCTTGGTAAAAAAATCCCAATTAGCGTATATTGATTGGTTTGCACAAAAGTTATCGCGTCTACAAAATAGGGGATAGATTTATGGCATTTTTAATATTTTTATTTTTTTACTAGTAATGGTGGTGATCTCCGATTTTTAGTGGGACTACGTCATTGCGGCGGACAGATCGGAAACTTTTGACACTTTTTTGGGACCAGTGACATTTTATACATACATGCTATAAAATGCACTGATTACTGTATAAATGACACTGACAGGGAAGGGGTTAACACCAGGGGCGATCAAAGGGCTAAATGTTCTGTAGGGAGGTGCTTTCTAACTGTGGGGGGAGTGGACTGACAGGGAGTAGAGAGAGAGATCGCTTTTCCTAATCACTTGGAACAGACAATCTCACTCTACTCCCCTGACAGAACAGGGATCTGCTTTGTTTACACTGGCAGATCTCCGTTCTGCCTCTTTGTGGATTGATCACTGATTGGTTCCCCCGCTAGCGAATGAGCACGCGCGTGCCCACAGATCACCCTGTACGCACCCGACGTACAATGACGGCGATTCGTGCAGGAGATCCAACCTACTAAAGTACAACTGTGGCGGCTGCTCGGGAAACCGGTTAAGAAACACATGATGATGAAAACATCCATTGCTTTAAACATACTGAATACGTATAGAGAAAAATGCAATTTACACTAGAAATTAAATGCAATAAAAATTATGATGTAGTTCCTAATAGCGCCATCTTACAAAGTGCACCAAATTCTAAAATGGACTTGCAAAGACATCTGTACATGAAGCTACACAGATATCTTCTAAGTCACACCTAAAGTCGCAATGACATGTGGCTTTGAAATCGTGCAATCTCAGATGAAGTCGCACGATTTCAAAGCTGCAGTCAATGTGAACATGGGCTAACAGGTATTACTACGAGTAATTATCACCAACGAAATCAATCAAGCAATCAACAAATCAAGCCATTTATAGTGTAGTCAGCTGTGTGTCAAATCTATAACCACATAACCTCAAAGAACTCATCACATATATACACACACAATTTAATTTGCTAAAATAAAAAGTCAGCCTAGTATATACACTGCCAGCATATACCCTATATTACCAAAAGTATTGGGACGCCTGCCTTTACTTACATGAACTTTAATGGCATCCCAGTCTTAGTCTGTAGGGTTTAATATTGAGTTGGCCTACCCTTTGCAGCTATAACAGCTTCAACTCTTCTGGGAAGGCTGTCCACAAGGTTTAGGTGTCTATAGGAATGTTAGCTCATTCTTCCAGAAGCGCATTTGTGAGGTCAGGCACTGATGTTGGGTAAGAAGGCCTGGCCCACAGTCTCCGTTCTAACTCATCCCAAAAGTGTTCTATCGGGTTGAGGTCAGGAGAGTCAAGTCAAGTTCCTCCACCCCAAACTGGTCCAAATCATTTGATGAAAGGGGGATTATGGAGTGGGTTGTTTTTCAGGGGTTGGGCTTGGCCCCTTAGTTCCAATGAAGGTGTCAGCATACCAAGATGTTTTAGACAATTTCATGCTCCCAACTTTGTGGGAACAGTTTGGGGATGTCCCCTTCCTGTTCCAACATGAATGCACACCAGTGCACAAAGCAAGGTCCATAAAGACACATCGGGTGGAGGAACTTGACTGGCCTGCACAGAGTCCTGACCTCAACCCGATAGAACACCTTTGGGATGAATTAGTGTGGAGACTGCGATCCAGACCTTCTTGAACAACATCAGTGTCTGACCTCATAAATGTGCTTCTGGAAGAACGGTCAAACATTCCTATATGCACACTATTAAACCTTGTGGACAGCCTTCCCAAAAGAGTTGAAGCTGTTATAGCTGCAAAGGATTGGCCAGCTGAATATTGAACGCTATGGACTAAGACTGGGATGCCATTAAAGTTCATGAGCATGTAAAGGCAGGTGTCTCAATACTTTTTGTAATATAGTGTATGAATAGTTTGCTATATAATGTTATATTACAAGAATTTAAACTTGGTGTGGCTGAAAAGTACCATTCAGCTATCTCACAAAGACAAATTGAAACATGATTGTTACCAACCCTACCAGCTGAACATTTACTGCACGATGTGGGACCATATCTTTATTTTATTAAACAGCTATTTAATCCATAAAATGAGAAAGGAGCCTGAAAGTATATGAGTGACAGCTTTCTTGAAATGTTGTGTTTTGATTTTGTATGCCTGAACATTTGCAAGGCATGCCTGTTAAATTAAACCACGTTAGCACAATAATTTGGCTGAATCCACCTGGTCTGTGACAGCTGTATATACATAACCCTCCATGCTGTACCAGTCATTCCACATAGAGCATTTAAGGTCACTTGAACAAATAGAATATTGTAGAACGCTATATGCTCAATTCTCAAAGCCAGAAAACACCAGGCTAAGTATACTTTTTTAAAAACAAAATCAATTACAGTTATTTTAGCTGAACCCTATGAGATTTGAAAATTACAGTCACTGGGCTAAATTTGAGAGTTTTTGTTTGTGTCAGTTGAGACGTATGCACTATGCACATTTAGAGGGTTAGTACTACTCACCTCCACCATCACAGGAGTAAGCTCCTTCTCTGATTCAGATCCCCTCACATGCTCTATCTCTCCCCCCCGATGCAGTAGCTCTGAGCTCAACATCTGAATGCTCAACTTTGTTGATGTAGGTGAGCAGAAAAGACTAGTTCTCACTTAGCAACATCCTAGCAACTTCATGGGAGTTTTCCAGTAAGACTTCATGAGGGGCGTAAATTACTATACACCCATAGAAAGGGCATTATTCAACTTTAGTCAGAACTGGACAGTTTGTTTTTATCTACACACGCCCCTTACCTGCATAGACAGTCTTTGATAAAGGTGAACTAACCTATTGACAGTACTTTTGTATGATGTTATCGGTTAACTGCTCTGTGTTCAAGGGTTGAATTCAAATTTTTTTAAATTATTTCAGAAAATATCCAACTGAGTCTGAGAAAATTAAACAGGTTGGCTGGTTGAAGCCAAACCTGCATAATAAAAAGCATTTTGAGTAATTAGTGGTGGATTCATGCAAACATTTATTTTTTTACATCCATACAATAGCCACCTTTCATGCATTTTCATGTTAATCTCTTTGGAGTTGATTCTCAGATATCATGTAAAGCCATATTTTCATTGTGACAAATTATGGAACACATTAAAGAGGATCTTCGGTCAACAACAAAAAAATTAAACATCAGCAGCTACAAATACTGTAGCTGCTGACTTTTAATAAGCACAAACTTACCATGTCAGGGATCCAGCACTGTCCTCACCCTGGCTGCTTCTTCGTCTTCACCTCCCCACTGTACATGTGCGAGTCATGCTGTGCTTTGTGAATGACCCACAGCCTCCTGGGAGCTGAGACGTGTCCCAGGAGGATGCAGGGGGGTCTGAGTGAAAGTGGGACCGGGTACCTGCCAGAAATAGGTACCAGCTCCCTAAAAAAAAAAAAAACTTTCAAAACTGTTAGGGTGGGAGGATTAGAAAAAGTGCAACTTTGCCTTTTTAGGGGAAGTTTCCCTTTAATGTGGATTGTAGTCTTCATTCAGTTACCATTTATATTTATATATTTCTATATTTACATATAGAAATTCAATGAAAATGAGCAAATACTTGCGATTTGGGACTCAGTAGTAAAGTAATAATTATTTTTAACTATTGTTACTGCTGTGGGTGTGTTTTCACATACAGTATCTCACAAAAGTTAGTACACCACTCACATTTTTGAAAATATTTTATTATATTTACGACATCACGGAGCTGGTGGATGTTAGAGACCTTGTGCTCCTCCACCTTCTATTTGAGGATGCCCCACAGATGCTCAATAGGGTTTAGGTCTGGAGACATGCTTGGCCAGTCCATCACCTTTATCCTCAGCTTCTTTCGCAAGGCAATGGTCATCTTGGGGGTGTGTTTGGGGTCGTTATCATGTTGGAATACTGCCCTGTGGCCTAGTCTCCGGAAGGAGGGGATCATGCTCTGATTCAGTATGTAACAGTACACTCATGGTTCCCTCAATGAACTGTAGCTCCCCAGTGCCGGCAGCACTCATGTAGCCCCAGACTATGACACTCCCACCACCATGCTTGACTGTAGGCAAGACACACTTGTCTTTGTACTCCTCACCTGGTTGCCGCCACACAAGCTTGACACCATCTGAACCAAATAAGTTTATCTTAGTCTCATCAGACCACAGGACTTGGTTCCAGTAATCCATGTCCTTAGTCTGCTTGTCTTTAACAAACTGCTTGCAGGCTTTTTTGTGCATCATCTTTAGAAGAGGCTTCCTTCTGGGATGACAGCCATGCAGACCAATTGGATGCAATGTGCGGCAAATGGTCTGAGCACTGACAGGCGGACCCCCCACCCCTTCAACCTCTGCAGCAATGCTGGCAGCACTCATACATCTATTTCCCAAAGACAACCTCTGGATATGACGCTGAGCGTGTGCACTCAACTTCTTTGGTCAACAATGGCGAGACCTGTTCTGAGTGGAACCTGTCCTGTTAAACTGCTGTATGGTTTTGGTCACTGTGCTGCAGCTCAGTTTCAGGGTCTTGGCAATCGTTCCTTTAGCCTAGGCCATCTTTATATAGAGCAACAATTCTTTTTTTCAGATCCTCAGAGAGTTCTTTGCCATGAGGTGCCATGTTGAACTTCCGGTGACCAGTATGAGAGAGTGAGAGCGATAACAACACATTTAAAACACCTGCTCCCCATTCACACCTGGGACCTTGTAACACTAATGAGTCACATGACACCGGGGAGGGAAAATGGTTAATTGGGCCCAATTTTGACATTTTCACTTAGGGGTGTACTCACTTTTGTTGCCTGTGGTTTAGACATTAATGGCTGTGTGTTGAGTTATTTTGAGGGGACAGCAAATTTACACTGTTATACAAGCTGTACACTCACTACTTTAAATTGTAGCAAAGTGTCATTTCTTCAGTGTTGTCACATGAAAAGATATAAAATAGTTACAAAAATATGAGGGGTGTACTCACTTTTGTGAGATACTGTATGTGCATGCATGTGGCTGGGTGTACACATTTGCATAAATGTTTATCTATTATCTATGTGCAAAGTACACTGAGAGCCATTTAATACTTCTAAACCTAAAACCGAAGACAAATTCCTTGTATGCTGTGAATACTGTACTTGGCCAACAAAGCTGATTCTGGTTTTATACTGATGAAAGGTTTACCTTGTGTTTCCAAGACTGTTATAATCAATTTTATTCCTGAAACAATATATTTATTAGGGAGTGGAAGATAAAATTCTTTGTCGCTTATAAGGTTACATCTTCCTCTACTTGTAACTGAAAATGTTACAATTCTGAGCACTGTGTTTCTAATACAGTAAACTAGGACAAAGATCACATACCTCCCAAAAATGCATATTTTAGAGATGAACCACTTCTTTTAAGACTTATGTATAGATCTGTATCATCAATAAACCATTTAAAGGTGCATATAAATAAAAACTGAAATTTGAAATGCATGCACAGAACAAAGTACAACTGACTATTATATTTAATCCATGGAATTCTAGAAGGCCATATTCCAAAGTGTTGTACAGCTGGTGGTATACACCGATCAGCCATAACATTATGACCCCTCGCCTAATATTGAGTATGGCCCCCTTTTGCTAAAACAGCCCTGACCCATTGAGGCATGGAGACCAAAATAACATCCACATGAATGGCAGGACCCAAGGTTTCCCAGCAGAACATTGCCCAAAGTAACACACTGCCTCTGCCAACTTGCCTTCTTATACCACATCCTGGTGCCATCTCTTCCCCAGGTAAGTGACGCACACGCACCCAGCCATCCACATGATGTAAAAGAAAACTTGATTCATCAGACCAGGCCACCTTCTTCCATTGCTCTTTGGTCCAGCTCTGATGTTCGTGTCACCATTGTAGAAGCTTTTAGCTATGGACATGGGTCACCATGAGCTTCACAGACCCATACACAACAAACTGCGATGCCCATTTTTTTTCTGCTTTCATCATATCAACTTCATGGACAACATATTCACTTGCTGCCTAATATATCCCACCAATTTTCAGATGCCATTGTAATGAGATATCCCCTTTACCTGTCAGTGGTCATAATGTTATGGCTGATCTGTGTATATTCCAATTACAGTAAAACCTTGGTTTGAGAGTAACTTGGTTTAAGAGCTTTTTGCAAGACAAGCAACATTTTTTCATAAATTTTGATATACAAGCGATGTCTTGATATACAAGTAGCATCAAGTCACAACTTAGTATAAAAGAGAAGAGAGGCACCTCTAAGGGTAGCAATATGGTTACATTTAATGAAGGTACAACATTTAGCAACTCACATCCTCCCAACTCATCATCCTCCGCACTGCCATTAACGTAATCCCTTCCATGCTGCACTCGAGCTCTTCAAGCCTCACTTTCAGATCGCTCTACTGCAGGGTAGTCTTCCCGGGCATAATTGCAGACTGACAGCGGTTAGAGCCGATGGTGCAGGGGATGATCTATGAGGACAGCTTTACCCCGGATGCCTGCATACTTAGATGTGCCAGTTTTAGTCATCAACCATGTGAGTTGCTAAATGTTGTACCTTCATTAACCACTTGCCGACCAGCCGCCGCAGTTGTACTGTGGCAGAATGGCACGGCTGGGCGAAATGACGTTATGTAACGTCACTTCGCTCTGTAGCCACCGCCGGGCTCCCGCGATCGCCGCTGACACACAGTGAACTGGGATCTATGTGTGTAAACTAAGAGTATGAACAGCGATCTGTCATCTCCCCTACACAGTCCCCTCCCCCCTTCATTTAGAACACACACTAGGGAACACATTAACCCCTTGATTGCCCCTAGTGTTAACCCCTTCACTGCCAGTGACATTTTTACAGTAATCAATGCATTTTTAAAGCATTGATCGCTGTATTAATGCCAATGGTCCCAAAAATGTGTCAAAATTGTCCGCCAGTCCTCATAAAAATCACAGATCGCCGCCATTACTAGTAAAAAAAAAAAAAATTAAGAATAAAAATGCCATAAAACTATCCCCTATTTTTTAGACGCTATAACTTTTGCACAAACCAATCAATATACGCTTATTGTGATTTTTTTTTACCAAAAATATGTAGAAGAATACATATCGGCCTAAACTGAGAAAAAAAAAATGTTTTTTTATATATTTTTGGGGGCTATTTATTATAGCAAAAAGTAAAAAATAATGCGTTTTTTTCAAAATTGACGCTCTTTTTTTGTTTATAGCACAAAAAATAAAAACTGCAGAGGTGATCAAATACCACCAAAAGAAAGCTCTATTTGTGGGAAAAAATGGACATCAATTTTGTTTGGGTGCAACCTTCGCACGACCGTGCAATTGTCAGTTAAAATGATGCAGTACCGAATCGCAAAGAGTGCTCTGGTCAAGAAGGGGGTAAAATCTTCCGGGGCTGAAGCAGTTAAATTTAACCATATTGCTACACTTAAAGGCGCATCTCTTCCTTTCTTTTATACTCTGTAGCTCCTTTTGGATTTGGCTTCTAATCCCCTTGTGGGGTCTTCCATTTGTTAATGGACATTTTATGGTTTCACAACCTATCACATTGCTATGATCTTTTTATATGGACTATAAACTGAAAGACCTATGAATAAATGGTTGTGGAATGAATCATCTGAGTTTCCATTATTTCCTATGGGGAAATTCGCTTTGATATATTATTATTATTATTATTATATTATATTATTATTATACAGGTTTTATATAGTGCCAACAGTTTGCGCAGCGCTTTACAACATGATATGTAAGTGCTTTGGATTACAGACATGCTTCCGGAACGAATTATGCTCGCAATCCAAGGTTTTATTGTATAGGGCTTAGATTCTATTGGCTTTGTGGCAGAAGAGGTTCATTCACTTTTGCTTGACAGATTAAAGGAAGTAATATCTAGTGACGTAATATAGCCCGGACTCAACACACTCAGCCAATCATGTAAAAATAAAAGAGAAAACCTTTGTTTCCCTTTCCAAGTATCCTCATTTATTTAAACATATTTTTCCTACAATCGCTCCAGTTTCTTGGAATTTCAAATTTTTTTTTTTCCATACAAGCCTGACAATTTCCTGGAATCTCAACAGACACTTCTACAAACACTCCCATTTTCTTGGAAGAAAGCTATTGGTCTTAATATGAGTGAAGTCAGTATAGCTCATTAGTTATAAATGCTTCATTTTACACTGCTCTGCACTTTCTTCCCTCCACAGACAAAGCGTTTTTCTCTTATTTGATTACCACAGAGAGAGGTGAAAATACTATACAGACAGCATTTTATTTCAGATTCTCATGCTACCTTTCAATGTCAATTTTATTTAGGGCTTCATACCCTGACGTTGTTCAGCTGCTTCATGTTTTCCACAACAGAAAAATCATCTTACAACATGTATGTATGCATATTTCTTTAACCACTTGCTTACTGGGCACCTAAACCCCCCTAATGCCCAGATCAATTTTCAGCTTTTAGCGCTGTCACTCTTTGAACGACAACTGCGCGGTCATACAACACTGTATCCAAATGAATTTTATCTTTTTTTTCCCACAAATAGAGCTTTCTTTTGGTGGTATTTGATCACCTCTGTTTTTTAATTTTTTTACAAAAAAAAAAAAAAAAAAAAAGACCGATTTAAAAAACAAAAAACAAAACCGTTTTATATTTTGTTAATAAATTTTGCAAACAGGTAATTTTTCTTCTTCATTGATGTACGCTGATGAGGCTGCACTGATGGGCACTGATAGGCTGCACTAATGGGCACCGATAGTCTGCATTGATGGAGAGGAGGCGCGTGGAGCGTGCAAAGGGGAGGACGTCTATTGACGGCCTCCCGCCAAAGTAGATCCACTCCATTCGGCTATAACGCGGATCTGAAGGAGTTAAGTAAGATTGGCCAAAAAACATACATTTTAAAGCAAATATCGTTCAGCTTTTAACCTCCCTGGCGGTATGATTATTTCGGATTTTAGGTGCTGAAAGCGGTACAATTATTTTGCATGGAAATTTGGCGTTTTATATTGTAGGTCTGTAAATCTTAACAATAACACACTTAAATCTGTCCAAACCAGAGTCTAGTAGATATCCCGGGTATGATAAAGTTTGAAACACAAAAACATAAATTATAATATAATAAATAAAAATAAATAATAAAAAAAAAAAAAAAAAAATAGTAATAAAATAAATTTCCCCACAATTCACTATCGCTCAATTCTGCAAGTGTTCTAATTTACTATCGCTGTTTTCTAGCTGGTCTAAAGCCACTTTTGACGTAAAGGGACACTTTTTGGTTGCTATGGACAATCTCCAGTTTCCAGGCAGAAAGAACAGTGTATATCATGTAAAACTGCATGCAGGGCATGGGCCAAAGCACTGGGGACAAAAGGGATGTGAAATCATTTCATACAGTACTGTAATCTGTAAGATTACAGTACTGTATGTGTTATGATTTTTACTTTTTTTTTAATTTTCCGCCAGGCTCCGCCCCCCTGCGTCGCGCCGCTCGCAGGGAACGGAGCCTGGCACGGAGAGGCTTCGGAGGAGGACGGAGCCCTCGGACACTGCGGGTGACATCGCAGGATCCCAGGGACAAGGTAAGTAACGCCGCCCCAGGATCCTGCAATGCGATCCCGAGTGTGGCTCGGGGTTACCGCTAATGGTACTGAATTCTAACCCCGAGCCACACTCGGGAAAACCGCCAGGGAGGCTACTGCAAATGTATTTATATGACAATGAGTAACAAATTAATACAAATGCCTGTCTTTAAAGTAAAACCAATGAGGCTGTATACCAGTCACCAGTCTGCATTTGTATGCCACCTCTGTTTATTTCTTGGGTACACCAGGAGCCTCAATACCCAGAGTGTTCTATTATACATATAGGAACAAAGGGGAGTGCTCAACCAGCGTTTAACACATCTACTATAACCCCGTACTTGCTCAAAACTTTTTAAATTCTCAACATGTGTAAGGATGATGGTTTTGTTTCTTTCTAGTATGCATTCCCTCTGCATGCACAGAATTTCCATCCACTGTGCTGTGCAGGGAGATGCTACTTTTTCCTATGTTGTTTGCTTAAAAGGGTTGTATACCCATTTTTTTAATTTTTACCTACAGGTAAGCCTATAATAAGGCTTACCTGTAGGTAAAATAAATATCTCCTAAACCTGTACGGTTTAGGAGATATTCACTTTGCATGCAGCCACTGACGTCAACAGTGCATGTGCTGTGAATGCCTGGCTGAAAGTCCGGCAGACGCTGCCGGACTTTGCCGGGAAGAAGACTCCCACGCGAATGCGCGGGAGTGACGTCATTGCTGCTCCGCCCACTCCGGCCACTGTTCTAAGGTAAGTATTTCGGTGCATACTAGCTCATTATGCCTTTGCATTACAGGGTTTTTTTTTTTTTTACATTTTTTTTCTGAGTGTATACAACTGCTTTAAGCTCTGCATCTAAAAAGGAACATTTATATTATATATTTATTTATTAAGTCCCATAGGGTCCATACCTTCTACCAGATATTTTTTAAGGAACGTAATGTCCCAACCAGTGGCGGCTGGTGACGTTTTAGGATGGGGGGACGCCAGACCCCACCCTTCCTTTTTGATGTCTCCCACTTCTCATAAGCCCCTCCCCTAATAGAATCCACCCACTCCGTCCCCTGTATTCCACTTGCTTCCACCCATGGTGTCACGAGTATACAGCTCAGCATCACAGGACAGGAGTATACAGCCCCAGAATCACAGGACATTGTATACAGCTCAGCATCACAGGACAGAGTATATACCTCAGCATCACAGGACAGAATATATAGCTCAGCCTCAAAGATCAGGGTATATAGGTCAGCATTACAGATACAGTATATAGATCAGCAATAAAGATATGGTATATAGATCAGCATTACAATTAGTATATAGATCAGCATCACAGATCAGGGTATATAGATCAGCATCACATGACAGAGTGTATAGCTCAGCCTCACAGATCACGGTATATAGGTCAGTATCACAGAAAGGGTATATAGATCAGCATCACAGATCAGGTATATAGATCAGCATCACAGATCAGTGTATATAGATCATCATCACAGATCAGGGTATATAGAGCAGCATCACAGATCAGGGTATATAGTGCAGCATCACACATCAGGGTATATAGATCAGCATCACAGATCAGGGTATATAGTGCAGCATCACACATCAGGGTATATAGATCAGCATCACAGATCAGGGTATAGAGAGCAGCATCATAGATCAGGGTATATAGAGCAGCATCACAGATCAAGGTATAAAGAGCAGCATCATAGATAGGACTGACAGCACTCCCCATACCACCCCCCCCACGCGGGTTTCACGCTAGCACATTGGCAGTACCCCAATACCACCCCACCCCACCACCATTTTATTAATGTCTTCTACTTTTCTAAGCCACATTTGGATAGACGGGGGGTCAGATTCAGTCCATCGCAGAGTGATGCAGAGCTTGGCAGTGTTAAGCAAGTGACATATTACCGACTTTTTGTATGTTGTAGCAGGAATGTCAGAGCAGTAAAGTAGGAAGAATGCAGGATCCCCTGGCACCAGCTAGTCTAGAACTTCTGGAAGTTCTCCAGGCTTGGGCAACCCCAAAAGATGTGTAGCGACGTCCCCCTCTCCCTCCAACACCTCCAACAGCGGTCTGATGCCTCTGGGAAGAAGCGGTTCAGGACAGATGATACCATCTCGTAAGCAATTTATAATTGCCTTCTTGATGATTTGAGGGCAAATTGAATGATTCGCTCATCTTGAGCAGGAGTAAATGACCGCCCCAATTCAGCTTCCCACTTGATGAGTCCCGGCAGCCTGAACTCTCCTAGCGGGGAGATCAGCAAGGAGTACATTATGGAGAAGGTACAGGATAGCGTGCCCCTATCCATGCAATGAGATTCAAATGGAGTTGGAGATAGCCTGTACTCTGCTGGTGAGCCCAGTGTTTGAAGAAAGTGGTGTAGCTGGAGTGTTTTCCAAAAATCGAAAGCGAACCTCCCATTCGGCTGCATCAGGGCATAAGGGCTGAGATGGTAGGCCATCTGTCCTAGTCGTGGAAGTGAGATGCCTGGAGGCATCCAGTCTCCATAAGAGTTAGGAACAGGCCTCCGCCCACTCCCGGAAGAAAGTCTGGGTTACCCAGGATAGGATATAAGGGCGATTTGATGGTAGAGATAGCAGGGTTTTTACACAAAAGATGGCAGGTCCTGAGAGTGGGACCAATGGTAGGGTGTGTTTTAAGCAACAGGGTAAGAGCTCGAAAGCACCAAGGGGCCCTGCTGAGAGGAAAAGGACTGAACTGTAATTCCAATTGGGTCCATAGTTTCTGTTCTTTGTGTCTGCACCAGTCAATTACTCCTCATTTACTCATGTTAAGTGTGCGGCTTGGTGGTATTTCTGAATGGTACTGCAATACCCCTGTTCAGTTTTATCAGCCCAGATGAATTTATTGATGAGGATGGATACTTGTTTGAAAAAACTGAGGGAATATGGATAGGCAGAGCCTGGAACAGATACAGGAATTTGGGGAGGATGCTCATCTTTACAATGTTACATCGGCCAAACCACGAGTGCAGACCATGTTGACATTTGTCTAGGAGTTTTTATACCATAGCGAGAAGGGGCAGGAAGTTTAATTTATAGGTGTCATCCAACAATGATGGAATAAAAGTCCCTAGATATTTTAATGCTGTGGATGTCCATTTAAATTCAAAATTGAGCTGCAAATAGTGTAGTTGTGTAGGTGTTATCTTCACTCCCATGGCCTCGGACTTAGAATAATTAATTTTCAGATTTGATAGAGCACCGTACCGCTCAAGTTCTTGTAGAAGATTTGGCAGTGAGATATGGGGGTTAGTGAGGGAGAATAACAAGTTGTATACGGAAACTTTGTAGTGTGAATTCCCTATCTGTAGGCCCTTGATGTCATCATTCCACCGGACTCTACTTAAGAACGGCTCCAAAGTCAGCGCGAACAGTAACGGTGAGAGGGGGCATCCCTGTTGAGTCCCATTCGAGATGGTGATTGGATCCGAGAACACCCCATTTACCTCGACCAAGGCCATTGGGGCATTGTAAGCCCCTGCAATCCACTGCATCATCCTGCCCCCTACACCAAAGCACTGAAGAGTTGTGAACAAGAAGCTCAAGAATGCCTTCTCTGTGTCGGTGCTCAGTAACATGCAGGGGACTTTAGTATGGTTGGCTAGGTGTATTAAATTCAAAACTTTTGTGGTGTTGTCCCGTGCCTTGCGGGTGGGGACAAATCCCACTTGGTCTAGATCAGGGATATGCAATTAGCGGACCTCCAGCTGTTGCAAAACTACAAGTCCCATCATGCCTCTGCCTCTGGGTGTCATGCTTGTGGCTGTCAGAGTCTTGCTATGCCTCATGGGAATTGTAGTTCTGCAACAGCTGGAGGTCTGCTAATTGCATATCCCTGGTCTAGATGAATCAGTTGGGGAAGGCATCGTTGAAGGCATGTGGCTATAATCTTATGAAGAGTTTCAGATCTACGTTTAGTAGAGAGATAGGTCTATAGCTACTGCACAAGGAGGGGTCTTTTCCCTCATTGGGTATGACTAAAAATGTGGGCTAACAGGGTCGCGGGCGGGAGAGACGAGGATTGCCCAAAGACATTGAACGTCTTGACCATGCTGGGACCTAAGAGAGATGAGTGTGTCTTATAGTATTGGATGGTGAATCCATCTGGGCCCGGTGCCTTGCCAGGCTTGACCGAGCTCACCGCTGCCCACACTTTCTCAAGGGATATAGGGGTCTCCAACTCTTGTCGCTGTGGGGATGACAGCTGAGGGAGGCGGGCCGAGGTAAGGTAGTCGTTCAACTGTGCCTGCGATCGGGAGCTATCATGAAGGTTATACAAGGAGGAGTAATAATCCCCAAAGGTTTGGCCGATAGATTTTGGAAGTGTGACATTCTGCCCTGACAGGGCTAATACCTGGGGAACATAGGATGCCACCCGCTGATCATGAAGGGCCCTGGCTAAGTGTTTGCCGCACTTGTTGCCAAATTCATACTGTATTCTCCTGCAGATTTGTGAAGGCGCTTGAACACTTGAAGGCGTAGGTGCGTGAGGTCATTTTCTAAAGAGGTGTCTGGAGTCTGTTTATGGTGTAGTTCTAGCATCTATATGTCTGCAAGGAGTTTGGTGAGTTTGGCCTCCCAATCACGCTTGATCCGAGCACCATATTTGATTGGCACACCTCGGATGACCGTTTTGGTCACTTCCTGGGGTGTCATTAAAATGGAAGTACGTCGTGAGTTCTCTGGTCACGTCTGCCAGTACATCAGAGTCTTGTAGTAGGCTTTCGTTTAAGCACCAGCGCCACTCTCTGGAGGGGGAAGGGTCTGTAAGTCTATACTGCAGTATAATGGGTAAGTGATCTGACCAAGTGATATTGCCTATTGTCACCTTCGTAATGTCTGAGAGATGCTGATGGGGGGTCAGAAAGAGGTCTATTTGGGAGTAGGAATGGTGTGGGGCAGAGAAAAAAGTGTAGTCCCGTTTGCCCGGATGGACTACTAGTTTCTTACATCTTTTCGAAAGTTCTCTTTCAAACTCTTCCTTATTATTAGTGTGTAAGTGAGGAGCAGCTGTATCTTTGTACTATTTTTGTTACTTATATCATCAGTGTTATTAGAGGACAAGGCTAAGCTTGGAATTTTTTAAACAACTTTTTGAATTTTTTTTTGCTTTTTCTGATCTTTCCTTACAAACCTTATCGGGATCCTTATACAACTTCATTGTGCGTTTGTACTACATATACTGTATATATATATATATATATATATATATATATATATATATATATCAATCAATTATCAATCAATCAAAAAATCTCAAAAAGGAATTAAACACAATATGCAAATGTGATCATCAATAACATTACTTACTGTGTTGACAATGAGCTACTCTGATGACAGGATGTAAAAAAAAAAAATTGTAAAAAAGGAAAACATGTTTAAAAAATGATTTAAACATATATTTATTTATTAATTTGTACATGCTGTCACCAGTCAGTATCCCTGATCACTGCAACACCAGTCGTATGATGACGCTGTACTGCACTGGTGTAAAAAAAAAACTGTAAAAAAAAAACTAACCATGCCTCTTTCTAAATACCTTGGACGATCTACTTTCCAAAAAGGGGTCATTTGGGGGATATTTACACTGACCTGCCACTTTAAGGGCCTCGAGAAATGAGATAGGCCGTTAGTACATCAGGATTGATCAATTTTCAAATATATATATCATAGTTTATAGATGCTATAACTTTCACACAAACCAATTATTATACATTTATTGGATTTTTTTTTTTTTTTACAAAAGACATGTAGAATACATTTTGGCCTAAATTTATGAAGAAATTTGACTTTATTGGATATGTTTTATAACAGAAAGCAGAAGATATTGGGGTTTTTTTTTTCAAAAATGTTGGGCTCTTTTGTTTATATAATAAATAAAAAAAACTCAGTGATGATCAAATACTAAAAAGAAAGCTCTATTTGTGTAAAAAATGTTAACAAATTTCACTTGCATATAATGTTGGATGACCGTGCAATTGGCAGTCAAAATAGCATGGTGCTGAATAGCAAAATCCGCCCTGGTCAGGAAGGGGGCCTACAGGAGGGCAAGTGGTAAAAAAAAGGTAGAAGCCAGGAGTAAAGTTAGTATGTGATCTCTGAAGTGTACAGGCAAAACTTGCATACATGTTTAAACACCACAACCTATATTTTCAGTAAATGCAACATAGAGTGTATTCGACTTGACTGCTGAAGCATTGCCAAATTTAAACAGTAAGAATGTCACTTCAAAAGAATCTTCCGCCAAGCAGAATTCTTCAGAATCTGCCATCTTCTGCCTAAATATTAATAAAGAGGCAGTAAATCTGAACCTGCTGAGCTTTAAGAACGTGAGGTCTCTGCCCTAGAACTTGTATGCATCCTAAAAGTCAGATTACAGCAGTCTCCATGGAGGGTTTTTTTTTTTTTTTTTTTTTTTTTAATGAAAGATCCCATAAACATTTTGTTGAAGCCCATCTAAATTTTTCACTTACATATTCACATATGGTAATTTTTTAAGTAATGATATTATTGATTGATAAAGACAGATAAAATAGGCTCAACTGTAGGTTTGCATGACTCTTATTTATATAGTTCTGTTTTTAATGTATGTCTACATTTATATGTAGAGATATTTTTGTATATCGGGTAAAATCAGTAACAGTTTACTGACATTGTAAAAATGTATTGCAACAGATTCTTAAAGAATTACCGACAGTTCACAGATTAGGATGCTAGTAATAACCAAGACCAGTGCTGAGCTGGCAAACAAAGATGGCAGCGCTCCGAGTTGAGCATGTCTGTGCTAGAATGTTGTCATCAATGTGACAGCTGCCCACACAGGACTCTAACCCTGGCCTTGTTCTGCTGTCACCAAGGAAATTCCCCTTCCAAAAGCTGAATGTAAGCAAAGGGGCTTCGGATAATGGTGATGTCATTACCAAAATTTGGCAATACCCAAAGGAGGAGGACCTGATGGGGAACTAGTGTCCATGACCTCAGCACCTGTTCGGTGGGCAGAGCCTGTTGAATACTGAAAGACTAGTTCCCCATCAAGTCTGCCCTGCTTTTGATTGACAGCACACAGCAGTAGGCAGATTCCATAACTACAGCTATAGAATACACTGAGTGGTGTGAGCTGTCAATCAAGGGCAAGGCAGACTTGATCGGGAAATAGTCTCTCAGTTTCCCATTAGGCCTGCCCACCCCACTACAAAACTACTCAGTTATGCGCCTGTCTGTGTGATGGGTGCAGTGGCAGGGAAGGGAGCAAACTAAAGAAGGAGTCAGGGCTGGTGCTACCACTTGGCAAACTAAGCAGCCACCTAGGGCACACTGCTGCCTAGGCCACTGGTGTTCCTACTCTCTTCTCTCTGCAGCAAACAACTAAGTCTCAGCATCAGCAGGCAGCCGCACATAGTGTTAGAGGTGCAGCGGCGACGGAGAACCGTGTCTGTGTCCTGACTCCCTAATGAATGGAGGCAAGCAAACATTCATTGTTGGGACTCCTAGGCTGCATTTGATGGGCATTGGTGGGCTGCATTTGATGGACGCTTCATTAAAAAGGTGGGGTATACATGGGCAGGACAAAGGGGGAGGAGTCAGGGGTGGAGCCAGGGGGAGCTGCAAAATGAGGTTTCACCTAGGGTGTCAAAAATCCTTGCACCAGCCCTGGAAGAAGTGTCCACGTGCATGTATCTGGTGCAAGCACCAACAATTTTGCTGTGGAGGCTTGCTAACGGGTGTCTACACTCTTTTTGAATTCCTCCAACTGCTTGGATAACCCGTCCACTGATCCCCGCTGAGCAGGCAGATGACAGGTCTGCGTCCTCTCTGCTATGCAGAGCAGACACAGCCCACTGTTCTCTATGAGGCAGTCAGATGAAAAGGACTGCATGTCTGTTTCCATCTGACTGTCATCCAAACCAATCCGCTGGACAGATGGCGAACGTATCCCCATCTGTCTGTTTTTAGCAGACTGGATCGGAAGCCAGCGGGTAACAGCAGACACATGTCCGCTGACATCTTCCGCCCCATAGAGAACAATGAGTGGTCCGATTGGGTCCACCTGGAAAACGGACAGACAGACCCGATCGGTCCGCTGGTGTGAAACGGGCCTTAATATTAATTTCAGAAATTTGATATATGTTTACAGTATTTACACTCATTCTGAAAGCAAGTTGAGTTGGAAAGAAAGTTCTAGCCATCAAAAGTGTTCTGTGAAAAATACAATCTCGATGCCTGCAAAGGAAACAGCTAATACAATGTAGAAGCTGAAGTTTAACAAAAAAAAAAAAGAAAAAAAAATGAAGGATATCCCATGCTATGCAGTCAGCTGGATCCTGTAGAAATCTTCACTGCAGGGATGCCCCATCCTCTTCCTCTCTCAGAACTTCCACCACTCTGGGGGTTGGTAGCTTCAGGTCTTTTGTGAAACTGCAGGTAAACAGTTCCTGATCAGGACCCACCTCTCTTACATCCTTTCATTGAAAAACCTTCTTTCATTGGAGGAGAGGGTGGATCCTCTTTTGCCACGTACACACGAGCGGACTGTCCGACAGAAAAAGTCTGACGGAAGCTTTTCATCGTATATATACCGATCATGTATAGGCCTCATTTGAATTTTTTTTTTCGAAAAATCTGAAGGACCTAGAAATGGAACATGTTCTAAATCTTTCCGACGGATCCAATTCCTATCGGGAAAACCGATCGTCTGTATGCTGGTCCGACGGAACCATCCGAAGCAAGTACGAGAAGAAAGCTATTGGCTACTGGCTAATGCACTTCCTTTTTCTAGTCTCGTCGTAAGTGTTGTACGTCACTGCGTTCTGGACGGTCGGACTTCGGTCGGACTTTGGGTTGACCGTGTGTAGGCAAGATCGCTTGAATGGAATTCCGTCGGAGAAACCGCCGGAGTTTATTAAGACGGCTAAACCGGCCGTGTGTACGCGCCATTTGGGAACTTTTCACAGCAGCTTCACAGAACACCTGAAACTATTTTCAGTGCCAGAAGTTCAGAGACAGAAAAAAAAACAGAGCATCCTCGCAGTGAAGATTTATACTGAATTCAGCTGCCTGCAGAACATGGGACATACTGCATTACAGGTAAGTTAGCTCGCAAAAGCTAAACTTCAGCATTAAAGGGGTTGTAAAGTCAGAAGGTTTTTCTATCTTAATCCACTCCATGCATTAAGATAAAAAGCTTTTTGTGTGCAGCAGCCCCCCTCACACTTACCTAAAGGTCCCTCTCTGTCCAGCGATGTCCACGAGTGTCTCAGCAATCCAATATTCTCCTTCCTGATTGGCTGAGACACAGCAGCGGCGCCATTGGCTCCCACTGCTGTCAATCGAAGTCAGCTAGCTAACCAGGGGAGAGTGGGGCAGGGCAGGACTCCATGTCTGAATGGACACAGGGAGCTCGGGTGCCCCCATAGCAAGCTGCTTGCTGTGGGGGCACTGAACAGGAGGGAGGGGCCAGGGTCACAGAAGAGGGACCTGAGAAGAGGAGGATCTGGGCTGCTCTGTGCAAAACCACTGCAACAGAGCAAGTAAGTATAACATGTTTGTTATTTTTATAAAGAAAAAAACAAGACTTTATAATCACTTTAAAGCTTGTGTGTATTTGAAATTACATGTATGAGATTTTTCCTGTTCTAAATAAACCCTCTTTTGAAATTAGAAAAAAGATTAATGTGACATTAAAGGTTCATTTAAAAAAAACAAAATAAAAACAAACATGTTATATTTACCTGCTCTGTGCAGTGGTTTTGCACAGAAGAGCCCTGATCCTCCTCTTTTTAGGTCCCCTGGCTGTGCTCGTAGCTGCTCCTCTTCAGTCAGTTCCCCCAATAGCAAGCCGCTTGCTCTGGGGGCACTGGTGCGTGCTCACTCGTGAGCCCCGCTCTATGCATCCATAAGACACACAGATCCATGGCTCGGCCCCGTCACTGCTCTCTCCTCATTTGGCTCACTGGCTGTGATTGACAGTGGCAGGAGCCAATGGCTCCCGCTGTTGTCACAGCCAATGAGGAATGAGAGACCCGGGAGAAGCTAAGATCTCATACACATCGCTGGATCAAGAGGGGGCACAGTTGAGTGTTAGGGAGGCTGGGGGGGGGGGAGGGGGGCGCTGCACACAGAATGTTTTTTTTACCTTCATGCATGGAATGCATGACGGTAAAAAACCTTGAGCCTTTAAAATCACTTTAATGTATTACTACAGTTATATATTTGGCATCAAAGATGCATGAACAAATGCAATCATCAAGCAACCCAGAGACAGACACTTTTTCCTGCCTAAGCTGTCTCTGGCTAATGCCAGCTGGAGTACTAAGATACCAAATCACTAAATATAATAGTTATAACAGGGCGCAATTTGCGCTTATGGCGTGCAGCAGGTGTTTTAACTGGAGTCAGTTTAAAATAGACTAGACTCGAGGAATGGCAAGGGTAAACGCCCCTGCAGAATTTTTTTAGTGCTGTGTGCTACAATACATGGTAAAAGTTAAAAGAACCTCTGTTGAGTTTTTTTCTGTCTTTTCACCCTGGAATGAATTTTCTCCCTTTTCCTGTCCCAGTGACACAAAATAAGAGAGGAGAATTATCCCTAAAGGAATACAAATCTGTCTTAACCTTTCCTCACCCTCACCACCAATCACAACCATTTAAGTCACTACAACCCCAACCATCACGCTACCTTTTTATTTACTAATCTAAAGGGAGTCTTTCTACTGAAGAATTGTATAGATGCTAATTATAATTATAATTACATACAGAAATAAATATTATGTGAGTTCATGTATCTTTAAGAACTTGGCTACTGAATACACATGAGTAAATACAGTAGGTAATTGGCTCAGCGGCATGGATTGGTGTTGGTAGTGCATACCCTCACCGGACATTCTGAAGTGACCTGCTACTCTCTCTTGTTTCCAAAAAAAAGGTCCTGAAGAAGCATGTGAAACACGTTGACCTCCAGATTTTCTGAGACAAAGGAGTATTGTGTAACCATTTAAATGATACATTTATGTCCATATAATTGTGAAAAATGTAACCATACAGATTTAGAGACCATGAGATTTAGTTCCCGCCTTGATTTTATTTGTGTATGTTTTAACCATGTAATAAATTGAATTATGACTTTATACAATTGTGTCTTCCCTAGTACCAGTGAAGTCTGTTTTTTTCTTTGTTTTTTTTTATGTATAACTTTGGGATGTAGTACAAAAAATGGCAGCGGTATCCTCAAAAATGAAGTATGTAATAGATAAATCTTATGTCTAGCCATACAGCAATGGCAAGAAATGTGCAATTGTTCTTTGTTTCTTGTTATATGTTATACTATGTTCAGGAGGACTTCTAAGGTGTAACATCGAGCACATGTACAGAAAGTCCTTTCTTCTATACAGGATGTTTGCAGAGCTTTTTAAAGCTTTCTATTTCCAGCCTTGTCTGCAGTGAAGTCACAGCATAAAAGATCAGTGACAGAGGTGCTTCTACTGTGTAGCTTCCTAGAAGTTGTCAGCAGGTCCTGACAGTTCTGTTTAAGGCCTCATGTACACTCTGCTTCCAGAGGCATCTTAGTCTATGTTAGCCTATGCACATATAGGTGTTAACAGGCATTTAGAGGCAGGAGCAGCAGCAGTAGCATTTTGGTAGAAAAACGCATCTAAACGCGTCTAAATACTCTTAAGCACTAGGCATGTCAAGTGCTTGAGTGTTCATTCATTTCAATGGCCAGAATAAATGAATATTTAAGTTATTTAGGCCTACATACGTTTTCAAAAAACGTGGCTTTCAGCACATGCCTCATTAACCAAGCAGATAGAACTATTTCATATTTCTCTGTGCCACCTGTGCCAGTTTATATTTCAGACAGAAATAGAAATTGCTTTAGGGTCCCCTCTTAATTAACACCAGATTGGACTTGGCGTACAGGATGTAAACTGTTTGCAGCTTGCATGCCTACAGGGTTAACAACTCTCCCTTCCCTTGTCATACCTGTAGGCCATTTTAGCATTCAGTACATTCTGGTCTGTTGATAGAATGTGAAAACCGTTGGTTTTCACACCTGTTATGTTGGGAACGAGTCTTTTTTTTTTCATGACATAGCAACAAAGTAGGACATTGCTAACTGTGAGTCTTTCAGCCAGATTTTCACGGCGTTTCCAAATGGCCTACAGATATGACAATTAAATTACATTACAAATGAATATTTTTCAAAGCTTTACAGTTTTTTAATACCTACTAAGGCCCCTTGACTGCATAGGCTATATTCTGGAAAAGGTGATCTTCAAAGCGGAACTAAAAACATCAATTTAATTGTTTCCCCAAACAATTCGATTTAAGGTAAGCCTTAAATGATAACTGTTACAATGTGCTTATGCTAGCTCTGAACTTAACTGTCAAGTCATCAAATGGCTGGTGCCATAGCTAATCACATGTACAGCACGATGGCAACTCCAGATCAAACAAAGGCTAAGATGGTAGCTTTTTTGGCTGTAAAGGATAGAAAGGTTTCCTTCTGCTTTAATATATTTTGAATCTTGCTGCAGCTAATAGCATGTTGTAATGTGACTTCCTGTTGGCTGGGATGATTGCAGTGTCCCCAGTTTGTTTTCTTAGACACACTCTACATATTGTAGGTCACACCAGGTAAAGGTTTCTGGTACCTACCCATTTTGGGGTCAAACAATAACTATGTAATAAAACAGAAAAGGAATGCAAACATTAACAAGAGACTGGCTGGAGGGAGGATAAAAAGAGATTTGTCCTTTCCACTCTTTGCCTATATCAAAATTGCATTAAAAAACAAATATACCATCTTCTGGAGAATGGTGTAACTTTCCAACTACTACATCTTACTAATGCCTTGTTTCCACTGAGCGGATCGGATCGGTTCGGTTCGGTACGGTACGCTATTTTGAGTGTTTCCATTATGAAAGTGGCCCATACAACCGAACCGCACCATTCTGGGTCCTGCTTCAGATGTGGGGCCATAGAAAATGGTACGGTTCGGTTAGGGCGGAGCTATGGTACATTCCACTGATTGCCGGAAGTGTGACGCCATGCTAGGCATTTTTTCTAAACCCACGTATGGCCCCTGGTGGTCCGACTTGCAGTGGAAGCGCTCACCTGAATAGGCTGGACCATTCTAGGCCTTCCAAACTGTACCGACCCAAACCGATCTGCTAAGTGGAAACGAGGAATATGTGAGGCATAAAATAATTTTGCAGACTACCTTCACTGCAATATTATTTCCTGTTTATTGCTGAGAGGTAAGTAAGCTTTCCAGGATTCAAGCCTAACCAAAAATGGGTAGTTGAAATAGGTAAATATTAATAATATGCATAGGTATATGTGTCTGGTGTTTGCAGTGATACCTCATTCGTGTGGTGCAATCACTGTTTACATATGCATGCTGGACCTACATGCACATTTGCTTTTGCAAATGGTGCAGGGGGAGACGGAGGGGCTATTCAATTTTTTTAAAAATTATTTTTATTTATTTTATTTAGTTTTATTTTTTCAGAATCGATGAGGAGATTGAGGAATAGATGTATCTCCATCCTCTCTGCAGAAAGCTGTTCCAGATCTCTATTGCAGAGGGGGGAGCGACCCTTCCCAGCACTGTAAAAGTGATTGGCTGTGGCTGTAAAGCTGCCCGGATTATTTTTACAAAACAGCTGATTGTTGAAAAAAACAGTACCAAGATCATTGCTGCAGCTGCATCCATGGTCTTGTAATAATCACCTGCTGACAGGACATTTATTTACGAATGTCGTCAGCAAGTGGAAAAGGTAGCAGGTAAAAATGCTGCTGCCAGGGTCCCCACTCACTACTGTAAGTGGCCTTTTGCTGCGTTCTGTTCCCAGCCTAAAAAAGCCAATTTAAATTAAAACCTGCTTGCCTTTTTTTAGTTTGTAAGCAACAGAGCAGTCCCAGAGTGAAGAGAACACAATATCACTCAACAATCAGTTAGGATATTGGCATATATTCCATAACCTGTGCTATGGAAAAGCTATGGGTGCACTGATACATTTTTTGTGGATTTTTTATTCAAAGGGCTCTATCAAAAAAGATAATGATTAGTCTGCAAATATTAACTATGTTTATCACTGGATGTGAAAATCCATTAACCTGATATATGAAAAGCATGCCAAATGTAAAATGTATTTTTCACCATGGCAACCAATCAGCTTCCTTGATTTAAACTTGGACTGTAAAAATATCAATTGGAATTGATGGGTTGCTATAGGCGACAACATTTTTTATCTCTAGCACATTTTTTTATATACCAGATCCTATGATTCTTCCTTTAAATTCATATTTTTTATTCAAGTGCTATTTGAAGAGAATATGGGTGACAGTATCATATCATAATAAGTATGTAAACATACATGGGAATAATTAATATAGAACACATCACAAATACAAATGTTGATCTGGTAATTGGCCATATGTTACACAAACAAAATTGGTTGCAATAATCCCAGCACTTGCCCATACCGCTCTTGAGATTTTCTGTTTAAGTAGAATGGGGGGGATTGGCAGTAGGGGAGTGAAGGGTCAGGAAGGGTATGTTATAAGGGAAAGGGTATGGAAAGGTATAATTAGTTTACAGGATAAAAGAGTTGAAAAGAATAGGGTGATACCTTCCTCTGCTGCAGGGGACACCCACCCAGTTGTGGCAGAATCCAATATCTAGAGTTGGTCAAGAGATTAGATCATGTCTCTATTGCTGATAGTAAGTACAGTATTCTGCAGTATGACGTATTAAAAGGGTAGTATCTTCCATTAACATGGTTTCATTGATCCTGGAAAAGCAGTGATGCATGGAAGAGAGATGTACTTTGCTTCCACAGGATTGGAATACATACTCTAGCCAAATTCAAGAGTGTTATATAACAGGAAAGAGGTAAAGCTCTCTTCCAGGTTGACCGTTGAGAGGTACTTTGACGCAGTTTCATAATTTTCAGATCAAACAACAACAAAGAGAAATTCTCAGCTCAATTTACCAGCCAGCCTGCAAAAATTAAATTGCCTTGTCTAACAGTTCATGTTAAAAACAGGGGTTTAGTTTGCACATATTTGCAAATACATGCGTTATCTGCAGAGGTCACATCAGGCACCCCAGTATTAAACTCCTAACTCTATAAATTTTGAGAGCCTCCATAGTAGGAGAACATATATAATAATGGATAGATAGATCTATCCATTTTTATATCTACATTATATTACCAAAAGTATTGAAACGCCTGCCTTTACACGCACAACTTTAATGGCATCCCAGTCTTTGCCCATAGGGTTCAATATTGAGTTGGCCCACCCTTTGCAGCTATAACAGCTTCAACTCTTCTGGGATGGCTGTCCACAAGGTTTAGGAGTGTGTTTATGGGAATGTTTGATCATCCTTCCAAAAACACATTTGTGAGGTCAGGCACTGATGTGGGCGAGAAGGCCTGGCTCGCAGTCTCCGCTCTAATTCATCCCAAAGGTGTTCTTTCGGGTTGAGGTCAGGACTCTGTACAGGCCAGTCAAGTTCCTCCACCCCAAACTCGCTCATATATGTCTTTATGAACCTTGCTTAGTGAACTGGTGTGCAGTCATGTTGGAACAGGAAGGGGCCATCTCCAAACTGTTCCCACAAAGTTGGGAGCATGAAATTGTCCAAAATGTCTTGGTATGCTGATGACTTAGAAGTTTGCTTCACTGGCTCTAAGGGGCCAAGCCCAACCCTGGAAAAACAACCCCACACCATAATCCTCCCTCCACCAAATGATTTGGACCAGTGCACAAATCAAGGTCCATAAAGATATGGATGGGCGAGTTTGTGGTGGAGGAACTTGACTGGCCTAAACAGAGTCCTGACCTCAACCCGATAGAACACCTTGGATGAATTAGAGTGGAGACTGCCAGTGACTGACCTCATAAATGCGCTTCTGGAAGAATGGTCAAACATTCCTATAGACACACTCCTAAACTCCTGTGGACAGCCTTCCCAGCCTTCCCAGAAGAGTTGAAGCTGTTATAGCTGCAAAGGGTGGGCCAACTCAATATTGAACCCTAAGGACTAAGACTGGGATGCCCTTAAAGCTCACGTGCGTGTAAAGGGAGGTGCTCCAATACTTGGTAATATAGTGTATGTGCTCCTACTATGGAGGCCCTCAAAATTTATAGTTAGAGTTAAGACTGCAGTACAATGGGGTGCTATGACGTGGCCTCTGCAGCTTATGCATGTATTTGCAAATGTGTGCAAACGAAACCCTTGTTTTTACCGTGAACTGTTGGACAGGACAATTCGGTTTGTTGCAGGCTGGTTGGTAAGTTGAGCTGGAGATTTTTCTTTGTTGTTGTTTGACATGCGTCACCCTTCCATGTGCTCCTTGCTGTTAAGGCCAGATATAGGTTGGGGCAGTTGCCGTTTGTTTGTATTATAATTTTTAGAATCTGGTACATTCTCAGAAAATATGTAGTAGGGTTCCACTTTGACAGCTGTATTCCGATCACAGGGGGAAGGGGAGTTCAGCTTAGCATTGCTAGGGTGTAAACCCATCTGGGAATGACTTCTGCCTCCTGATTTCTGTTTGACAGAGAAGCTTTGTTGGTGAATAGTATGATAACTTTTTTTTTTACTTTGTGTACTGTTTTTCTATATATGGGAGGGTGATAATGTTTTCCCCTGCTGACAGGAGGTAGTGTACCAGAGAGATCATTACAGTTTATTGGATGGAACAAATATAGTGTCCAAGCTGCAATAGCCTCTAGTGATCCAGGTCCAGGTCAGAATGCTTCTCTAGTAGGAAATTCTACAAAGTGAAAGGTTCTCCATACTTTTTTGGGCCTTAGGTGGAATAAATGGAGGTCCATATTAACTGGCACCTGTCTAAGATAGCTCTAGCATGTGTATATATGAATGTGAGTTAGGGACCTTAGATTGTAAGCTCCCTGAGGGCTGGGACTGATATGAATGTACAATATACTGTATATGTAAAGCACTGCATAAATTGATTGCGCTATATATGTACATTAAATAAATAAATATGCCCCGGTGTAAAAGCTGATAAACCAAAAATATGAGTAGAGTGTAGAAGAGACTGGGTTCTTGTGAAAGATTTTAGGTACCATAGAAAGTACAGGACCAATCAGTGGATTCTTTTTTTTTTATCCCTGGTAGGGATGGGGGATAGTCAGGCCAGGTTGGATAATGATAGCAGGGGTCATCTGTATCAACTGCTTAGAAATGTGTCAAAATAACATAATAACTAATGTTTAAACCACTAGTAGTGGCTGGGCTAATATAGCAAACTACCATCTGCAAGATGGTAATAATGATTTATGGGTTTATACAATGCCTTGAAAAAGTATTCATACCCCTTGAAATTTTCCACGTTACAACCAAAAACGTAAATGTATTTTATTGGAATTTTATTTGATAGACCAACACAAAGTGGCACATGTTTGTGAAGTAGAAGGAAAATGATAAATGGTTTTCAAAGCGTGCCATGCATTTGTATTCAGCCCCCTTTACTCTGATACCCCTAACTAAAATCTAGTGGAACCAATTGCTTTCAGAAGTTACCTAATTAGTAAATAGAGTCCACCTGTGTGTAATTTAATCTCAGTATAAATACAGCTGTTCTGTGAAGCCCTCAGAGGTTTGTTAGAGAACCTTAGTGAACAAACAGCATCGCGAAGGCTAAGGAACACACCAGACAGGTCAGGGATATATTTGTGGGGATGTTTAACCGGTTCAATACCGGGCATTTTCACCCCCTTCCTTCCCAAACCAATTTTTTGTTTTCAGCGCTGTCGCACTTTAAACGACAATTGCGCGGTCGTGCGACGTTGTACCCAAACAAAATTGACGTCCTTTTTTCCCCACAAATAGAGCTTTCTTTTGGTGGTATTTGATCACCTCTGCGGTTTTTATTTTTTGCGCTATAAACAAAAGAAGAGTGACAATTTTGAAAAAAACACAATATTTTTTACTTTTTGTTATAATAAATATCCCAATTTTTAAAAAAAAAAAAAAATTTTTTCCTCAGATTCGCCCGATACGTATTCTTCTACATATTTTTGGTAAAAAAAATCGCAATAAGTGTATATTGATTGGTTTGCGCAAAAGTTATAGCGTCTATAAAAAACGGGATAGATTTATGGCATTTAAAAAAAAAATGTATTTATTTATTTATTTTACTAGTAATAGCGGCGATCAGTGATTTTTTTTCTTGACTGCGACATTATGGTGGACACATCGGACACTTTTGACACATTTTTGGGACCATTCACATTTATACAGCGATCAATGCTATAAAATTGCATTGGTTACTGTGTAAATGTGACAGGCAGTGAAGGGGTTAACCACTAGGGGGCGGGGAGGGGTTAAATGTGTTTCCTAGGGAATGCTTCTAAATGTAGGGGGAGGGGACGCACAAGGGGAGGAGACCGATCAGTGTTCCGCTGTTCTGGGAACACAGAGCACTCTCCTCTGAACTGACAGGACGTGGATCTGTGTGTTTACACACACAGATCCACGGTCTGGCCCGGTTAATGGGCAATCGCGGGTTCCCGGCGGGCACACGCACCAGGTCCCGAGCAACGCGGCGGGTGCGTGCCCCCTAGGCGGCCGGGAACCCGAGGCCGTCATATGACGTCCACCCAGGATGGGAGATCCCATCTGTGGATGTCATTTGACTATAGGCGGGTAGGGAAGTGGTTAAAGCAGGGTTAGGTTATAAAAAAAATATCCCAAGCTTTGAACATCTCACAGAGCACTGTTCAATCCATCAACCGAAAATGGAAAGAGTATGGCAGAACTGCAAACCTAGACAAAACAAACAAAACGCTATGTATGACTGAAAACTAACACTCCACTTCACCCTGAACACACCATCCCCACCGTGAAACATGGTGTTGGCAGCATCATGTTGTGGGAATGCTTTTCTTCAGCAGGGACAGGGAAGCTGGTCAGAGTTGATGGGAAATGGATGGAGCCAAATACAGGGCAATCTTAGAAGAAAACTTGTTAGAGTCTGCAAAAGACTTGAGACTGGGGCAGAGGTTCACCTTCCAGCAAGACAATGACTGCAAACATACAGCCAGAGCTACAATGGAATGGTTTAGATCAAAGCATATTCATGTGTTAGAATGGCCCAGTCAAAGTCCAGACCTAAATCCAATTGAGAATCTGTGGCAAGTCTTGAAAATTGCTGTTCACAGACACTCTCCATCCAATCTGACAGAGCTTGAGCTATTTTACAAAGAAGAATGGGCAAAAATGTCACTCTCTGTGCAAAGCTGGTAGAGACATACCCAAAAAGACTTGCAGCTGTAATTGCAGCAAAAGGTGGTTCTACAAAGCATTGACTCAGGGGGGGCTGAATACATAGGCACACCACACTTTTTAGATATTTATTTGTAAAAAAATGTGAAAGACATTTATCATTTTCCTTCCACTTCACAATTATGAGCCACTTTGTGTTGGTCTGTCATATAAAATCCCAATAAAATACGTTAATGTTTTTGGTTGTTACATGACAAAATGTGAAAAATTTCAAGGGGTATGAATACTTTTTTAAGGCATTGTATCTATTGGACTTGAATCCATATAGAATACGATTGTTCTACTTTACAAAGTTTGATCATAAAGATGAACTACAGCCAAAAATCTTTCCTAATTCTTTAACACGGTGGTGAGGAATTGGAAATCCTGTCAGGTTTTATTGCCACCTGTGTCCCCACTGGAAATATTCTCCTACTTTCCTTTACTAGTGGACATGGGGACAGGAAGAAAGAGGAAATCTCTCTAATGGGGTTCCAAACAGAGGTACTTTAAAGGCTACAAAGACGCATGCCTTTATTCAAGACCACTGTCCAAGAAAATAAAAAAAGAATATATCAACTAGTCGAAGGCAGGACTAGCCCACATAAAATATTCTTGTGAAGAGAAGATAATAATGGTCTTGAGCCTTATTATTGATTAGGTGTAAACGTTATCAACCAAATATTCCTGCTCCATAGTTATTCAAATATAGTAATGTCCAAAAGTAGTTGTTTGGTTCTCAAATTTAAAAACTCTCTTTGTGTCTTTCCTATCTAGCTCACTGAAATTCACCCTGTACAGGCATACCCCACTTTTAAGTACGCAGTGGGGTTTATTTACTAAAGCTGGAGAGTGCAAAATCAGGCTCACTACTGCATAGAAACCAATGAGCTTCCAGGTTTTGTTACCAAAGCTGTATTTCTTATTCTACTCACATGGATAAAAAGTGAAGGTAAATCTCTCCAATGCAAAATAGAACTCATTAAAATCAACATTCAACTCAACAAAGGGAATAGACCAAAACGACAGAGCCAGAATTTTCTTTTTATTATTGTAAATGCATAAGAAAATAATAAAAATCTATATCTCTACTGAGCTTCCAGTAATAACATTTTATACAAAAGGTTCTATTTATGTTTTCCTCGGTAAGATTTACACAGTAATGATTTAGTTAATCCTGTTTCACATTATAACAAGAATGGTGCCAAACACATGGCTGGTAACTGTTTACACATTAAAATCGGATGATGTAAGTAGATGTAATGAAGTAAACATATGCGCTTGAAACTTTCTATTAAATTGGTTAAATATCCCAAATCCAAGAGCTAACTTTGAAAATGCAGATGTTTGCATACACTGAGGGCCAATTCACACTGCAATTCCACAATGCGTTTCATATGTATTTCTGCATGCGCGTTTTTGCATCCTGGTGCATTCATGATGTGTTTTTTATGGAGTGCATTTTTCCCCTTTTTTTTCATTCATCTCTTACGAGGACAGTTGAGGACAGGGGTGGCCTGCCCATTAAGGGTGCACGGACGCCACTCCCCCATCCATGGCCGCCCAACCTATCCATGCGTCCAGCCCCTTTCAGGAAGCCGAATGCATGGATTCCAATGGGGGGGTGTTTTTTTGAAGCACCTTATTAGAGCCAGAGGCTTTTGTAGGCTTCAAAATAGGGTGGGCTTGGGGCGCAGGTAATGCGAATGAAGCCCGCCCAAGTGTGTTACAATAGCCAATGACTATCCGCTATTGTAACACTAATTCTCCTCCGGGCCCATCAGGAAGCAGGTTTTGAGGCCCGTCACCCGATTGGCTGAAAGGACAGGCGATCCTATTGGATGCCTAGGAGGAGGGGAGGAGACACACGGCCGCCGTGATGGAGGAAAGGACACAGGAGCCGCTGCCCACTGCCAGTGCCCAAAGCTGATGCCCGTTGCCCGCCACCTAGATGGGGTAAGTGCCAGTCCGAGACAGACAGCGAGCGGGCGGGGGGGTGGTTGTTTGCCGCCCCCCCAAAAACAAAAAAACAACAGCTGCCACTGGTTGAGGACATGTGCATTCTAGTGCATTTTGCTGTGTTTCAGATGCGTTCCATACAGAATAAATGCAACATGTTCTATTTTTGTTAATTGCAGTGGAACACACTGCAATGGTGTGAACTAGGGCCAATGGAATCCATGTTAAATGCTGTCCATGAGTTTTTAATGCAAAATAAAATGCGCTGAACTGCATCTGGTGTGAACCAGCCCTGAATGTTTTTCATTGTTAGAAGTTTGTAGACATAATCGTACTCCCTAAAAAAACAGTAGAATCAGTCATTTATGGTACTGTGTGATTCACAATAGTCTTCACAATAGTCTATGCTTCCCCTCTGCTACTCTTTGAGCAAATATTATGAGCTATTAATATTAATATCCATGCACATTGTGGAAACAAGAAGTGCACAATTGCTAAGGTACCCATAATGTGAGACAATTCTCTGATCTTCAACTCTATGGATAGTAGCAGATACCCCTGGCCCACCATTATTGGAAAAACATCAGCTGGCTGTGCTCATTTCTTTTTGGCTAACCTTACCCTAGGACTAGGCTGGCACTGGGATGCTGATCTCCATAGACATAAACACAAGAATAAGGGGAGTGTTCAGAGAAAACTATTATTAACAGACCATTATGGAGATTTAAAGTCCAACTGAATGTGTAAGTTCACTTTTTCAAAAAAAATATAAAGGTGAACTAACAGCATACACACAGCATACACCTCCCCCCATGCCTGAATCAGGAAAATTATGTTAATTGGGGGGTGTTCTGTACACATTCCTTCTGTATATAAACCTCCAGGTTGCTATACGGGCAGTCCCCAAGTTACTAACATCCAACTTACAAACGACTCATACTTACAAACGGAAGGAGACAACAGGAAGTGAGAGGAAATGTTCCCCTAGGAAAGGATATTTACGTCTGTATGAGTTACCATGGGAAAAAAGATGTCTCCACTGAAGCTTTATCGCCATCCTTGTTGCGACAACAACCAAAAAATTTTCAAATGAAAGTGAGGTGAAATCTTCTGGCCAGGGGCACAGACAGCAAAACAAATGTTACACGGGTGTTAACCCTTTCTTATGCTATCTAAAAAAAACATAAAAATTATTTTTTGGGCTGGAGTTATGCTTAAAATATGTACCTGTTCCAACCTACATACAAATTCAACTTAAGAACAAACCTAGAGAACCTTGTTTTTAACCCAGGGTATTGCACTGCATTTTACAGAAAATTACAGAGCTGCAGATTGAAAGGGAAAAGGTAATTTTTAATAACATTCAATTAAAATATGACTTGAGTGGCAATTGTATACGCTATATTATTTTTTTTTATTTGCTATTTTGTGCCTTGTACACACTAGTAATTTTTTTTCATTGGCCGTCCTTTTTCGGTCATGCTCGTTTGACAGGCCAGCTTCCGTTGGACAGGCTGCCATACACGAGGGTCGAATGTCGGACCGTTTCTATTGAACCGGCCACTGCTGCCTGATATTTAGCCCGTGTGTACGGACCTTTACACCCAGTCCTCTAACCAATGTTACAGACCTAGTCAGAACTACCCCTTCCCTTCTCTGCAAAATATGTCTGTGTGAAGATACATGCTAAGGGGTGTGGCTGTTACTCAGCTATGTAAGCACAGAGAACTGCAGTGGGAGAGCCAAAAGCAGCATTGTCCTGAATGAAAAAAGTAATGTAAACCATTTTCATACATAAATTACTCACAAATCAAAACATGCAATGGTACAAGACTGTACACAGATACAAGGTTTGAGACAATGGGGCTTTTAGATACCTGCAAGGTAAGAAGCTCCTGTAAGGAGCTACATTTTGCTAAGACAGTGCCGCCGTGAAAGGATATAGTTATCCATGAGCAAGTGGAATCAGATTTGAGCGCATCAACTGTACACTGAGGAGCTGATTTACTAAAGGCAAATGGACTGTGCACTTTGCAAAGTGCAGTTACACTCTGCAAGTGCAGTTGCTCCAAAGCTTAGTAAATGAGCAGAAGTTCTGCTGACTTCTATCATCCAATCATGTGCAAGCATAAATGCTGTTTTTTTTTTAAATTTTCCAGCATGTGATTGGGTACTCTATGCAAAGTGAAGCTTTACTTCGTTTACTAAGCTCTGGAGCAACTGCACTTTACAAAGCGCACAATCTATTTGCTTTTAGCAAATCAACCCCTAAGTGTATCTTATGCCGCGTACACACGACCGGACTTTACGGCATACTTTGCCCGGCGGACTTTTCGACGGACTTTACGACAGACTTTCTGAATGAACGGACTTGCCTACACACGATCAACCAAAGTCCGACAGATTCGTACGTGATGACGTACGACCGGACTAAAACAAGGAAGTTCATAGCCAGTAGCCAATAGCTGCCCTAGCGTCAGTTTTTGTCCGTCGGACTAGCATACAGATGAGCGGACTTTTCGACCGGACTCGAGTCCGTCGGATAGATTTGAAACATGTTTCAAATCTAAGTCCATCAAACTTTTGAGAAAACAAAGTCCGCAGGAGCCCACACACGATCGAATTGTCCGACGAAATCCGGTACGCCGGGCCAAGTATGCTGTAAAGTCCGATCGTGTGTACGCGGCATTAGACACGAATTGCTATTTTATAAAACATTTCTTTTGAGACTCATTCTACAAATGTTGCCTCTACAAAGAAAACAGCTTTCATTGAAATGTTCTATGTGTTATTTTATCCTGAAAATTAAAATCTGGTTCTTTGATGTTGTTCAGCCTCCTACTGCAATTTTCCCCTTTTCAGTGTCTTCCTAGAATTGATTAATACAGCATAGATTTCATGAAGACTGCTGATCAATAGGTTATTAATAACAGCCATTTAATCCCCATCCTTTCATAAAACATATATGAGCCAATATTTTCCTGGAAATAAAAAGGTTCAGAACATATCTCTCTGGCAGAATATAACATAGTGGTTATTCTTCGCTGTCAATGAACAGCACAACTGTCAATGAACAGCAGCTACAAGAAGTTGTGCAGCTGTCTATCAACTCTGAAGAGATCTATGGTATGATGTACCTTATAAATACTATATATACACAATATATATACTGTTAACCACATTATATCATTACATTGCATTTGGTGCAGTTCAATTCATGTGAAAAAAAGCAAAAAAATGCATGATTAAATCTGTACTATTGTAGTATTTTTTTTTCTGCATTTTTAGTGCTTTTGTATATAACTGTATAGATTTAATCATGCATGTTGTGTGCAATTTCCTAAGCATTTATGGAAAATGCACAGGCAGGAACAACCTTAAGAATTTTAAGCCTCTTTTTCACTTATTTGCATTTCAGCTGACTTAGGGCAAATAACCTATGTGCTGTATACGAGGTGTGACCATTTAAGTCCCGTAATGGCTGCGGCATAGCACTATGGTGGTGAGTCACACAGCTGTAGCTGGCAGTCGGCACTGCACTGCCGCTCACCCCCTTCTGCTGTCAGTAGCAGGGAGGGGCGCAGCTGCAGGGTCTGTATAAGCTCCCGTTTGCTGCCTGTTCCTTTTCCTCCTCCCAACCACACTTGGGAATCAGTGCAGCTGTGACCAGGTAGCAAAGCAGCTATGGGCTCCGTGTTATCTCCCACTTGCTACCCCCCCCCCCCCGGTAAGCAGCAGCAGCACAGGGACCAATCAATGGGGAGGGGAGCAGCATGATGGGACATGTAGTCCCCTTGAGAGCGCTGCCTTTAGGAAGACTATGGAACATGGACTACAGCCCCCAGCCTGCCCTACTAAAAAAAAAAAAGGAGAGAGCAGAACTTTACACCAGTTAGATTCTCAGGAGAGGGGCAGTGTAGCATGGAGAGGGGAATTGTGAAGGTTCCTGCTTTGTGTCTGTACCAGAGAGAAGGAGAGACTGAGCCACCCAAGAACCCTTTGTTGTGCCTACACCTGGAAAGTGCACAGCGGTGACCTGTGCATTGAGGGACAGAGCCATTGCCTTGAGACAGATCTTCTTTGCTGCCTAAGGGAGTTGCAATGGGCAACCCACAGTAAGTTGACACCTGATCGGAGGGACTGCTGCTGCTGTCTCCCTGGGTCTGGTGAGAGGGCGTTGCAGCCATTACTTGCTACCACAGTTAGAGACAAACTTATCAGGAACTGCCTAACCAGTTATCATATAGCTATAGTACTGCCTTCAGGCTTAGTTGACTGCCTTAAAGCGTGCCAACAGTTACTGAGCCCCAATGTTTAGCTGGCTGAAGGCTGCAAGGTCCATAAAGCAATGGATGAACAAGTTTGAGGTGGAGGAACTTGACTGGCCTGCAAAGAGTCCTGACCTCAACCCGATAGAACATCTATGGGATGAATTAGAGCCGAGTGTCAGATAAGGGTACTCACCGAGGCCGAGAAGCTGAGAGCGGTAACCTCTTGCGACTAAGCGCACTCCACTCCTGGAGATGGTACAGGGGGTGAAGGGCACAAAGAGGCACGAATCACCAGCAGGCAGGACAGGTCTTGCGTGAAGGTCACCGGCAGGGAGACAGCTGTGCAGGACTGAAAGATGCTGAAGCTCAAGAAGGAAGATGAACAGCTAATCAAACACTGGTGATTGGCAAGAGTCTCTTAGATAGTGCAAAAGGTTGTTAGCAGGTCTGTCAGCAGGCTGATGATTTAGTACTGGAGACTGATAGCAAAGTCCGTAAAACAGGCCGAGGGTCAAACACAGATAACTAGAGGCAAAGTCTGTGAGCAAGCCAGGGGTCAAGCACTGAAGACAATAGCAAGGTCCAGGAGCAGGCTGAGGGTCAATCACTGGAGACAGGAAGCAATATCCGTAGCCAGGCCGAGGGTCAAACACAGGAAGCAAGCAGAGGGTCAGATGCAGGAAGAGATCAGAGTAGGTCAAGGTCAATCCGGGTCACAACAAGAATCAGGATACAAGCAGGAAACACACGGGGAGCTGAAAGACAAACCAGCAATCTGGTCATGGCACAGAGTGGATTTATAGGCCAGTGGGAGGCTCATGTTGTGCGCGCGCTCGCCGTTCCGCTGAATTGCGCACGCGCATTAGCCATTTCGCTGAATTGCACACACATTAGCCGTTTCGCTGAATTGCGCATGCACATTAGCCATTCCGCTGTATTGTGCCCAGGGATGCGTCAGAGTACCGCTCTACCGCGCATGTGCGAAGGAAGGCAGTGATATTGGCGAGACCGGTACTTGCTTCTTTCCTGACACCGAGACTGCGAGCCAGGCCTTCTTGTCCAACATCACAAATGCGGTTTTGGAAGAATGGTCAAACATTCCCATAGACACACTCTTAAACCCTGTGGACAGCCTTCCCAGAAGAGTTGAAGCTGCTAAAGCGGCAAAGGGTGGGCCAACTCAATATTGAACCCTACTGACTAAAACCTCGTACACACGATCGGATTGTTGGCCAACAAAACCGTGGACTTTTGTCCAAAGCACCACCCTTTGGGCTCCTTCTGCTAATTTCGTGTTAGTAGAAATTTGGTGAGTGTTGATTCGTGCTTTTCATTTCGCACTTTTCATTTTGCATTTTTCATTTCGCATTTTTCATTTTGCACGTTTCGTTTGGCGCTTTTCAGTTTGCGCTTTACAGCTTGCGCTTTTCAGTTCGTTTCTGAACGGCCGTTCGTCAACCAGACATGTTGCGGAATTGGAGGAGATAATGTGTTATTTATTATTGGCCTTGGAGCTATTGCTTTGACATTATTTTTTTGGTTGAATAATGATTTGATTTGTTATATTTTCTATATTTTTGGATGCACAGAATGCACTTTTTGGTTAAGTTCTATTGGCAGATAGCATGTCTAATTTTATTTGTTTTCTTTTTTTAATGCACAATAAAAACATTGTGTAGAATAATACTTGTGTGCTATATGTTTTACTTCAAATGACAGTTTGGGAGTAGGCAGTTACATCTAAAAAAATGCAATGTAAAATTGACAAGGGACACCAACATAGTCGTATCTATATAGTCTATATCTATATATAGTCGTATATAGTCGTATAAGCCTTTGAAAATTTGTTTGCAATAACTCCATCAGTATCACCAGCAAAGCAGCTTCATTATTATCCCATTAAAGAAGAAGAGAATTGTGCACTGCATTTCGAGATTTCATAATTTGCCGCGTCACGAATGTTAATTCTCCATTATGAATGCTAGTTTACAAGACCGACCAATTCTGGCTCATCCTTGCTTCCGAGCATGCGTGTTTGTACTTTGGAATTTTGTCCGACGGTCTTGTGTACACACGCTCGGAAAATCCGACAACACACACATCTGTTCGTGGAAAATTTGAAAACCTGCAATCCAACATTTGTCCATGGAAAATAACAATAATTGTCCGATGGAGCGTACACACAGTCAGATTTTCCGCCAACAGCCTGTCATCAAACATTTCCCGTCGGAAAGTTCAATCTTGTGTACGAGACTTTAGACTGGGATGCCATTAAAGTCTATCCTTAGCAGACAAAGGGCTTAATTCATTAAGCTGTAAAGTTTCTGTTAAGGGTCATTCTTTTCAGCCAAGTGAATGCTACTTTCAACTCTTTTTTGCTCTCATTGCTGAAAATAACATTGTTAGAGAGCAAATGTCAATCTTTATTAGCTTAGTAAATTGAGCCCAAAGGCATAGAAAAACTCTTTTTAATACATGAATACAAAGCAGTCTCCACACTATATGATAACAAAGACAAAAAAAAATGGCTGATTTTTTTTTAAATAAAAATAGCGTGGCGCTTTTTCATGTACTGTATCTAGAGGTTTGTATTTACTTCAAAGGCATTCATAGTCCTTTGATTGAGATCAAGCCATTTATAGATAAACAAAAGCCTCTTTGCTTTATATGTAAATGAGTCATTTAAAATTATTGTGTATATCACCATAATTCTCTTCACTGATATAAAATACTTGCAAACTACTAAAAAGATAATTAAAAAAACCCTTTCAAGAAGAGCTCCAACTTAAACTAAAGGCAGCCTGTAAATGGACGTAGGAGCTGACAAGCACGGAGGAAGTCATATTCAACACTTCTGGAAGTGTTGAATATATACAATGACTAGAGATCTGCAACGCTGCTTTCATGGTTCCGTGTACATTGATCTGGTGCTGGGTTTTACCCTCCATCCAAGCTGCTCAGGTTCCTGCCAATCCCCTCTAAAGCTAGGTATTATTAAGCGTTTGCACCTGTGGGTTAGTGTTTAAGCAACGTGTCTCCATGCTGAAGCCAGACCTTCTTGTTCCTATAATACATACTCGTATTCTGTGTGTTTGTTTGGTCTTGTCATTGTTCTCAGTGTTTTCTCTCCTGTGCACCATTTCCTTTGGTTTCTGTGTGTGTATCTCTTCATTTTCTGTTGCTGTGGGCGCTCTCCACAGCATTGTTTCTTGTCATTTGGCTTTGCCTCTCATTCCTGCTTGCTGTGTCCATCCTGCCCAGCTTGCCCCGCTCTCCTGTGCTTCACGCTTGTTCCCTGTATCCTCTCCCTAGCATCTCTTCTTGCTAGCTACCGTAGTCTTTCCTTTGGTCCTTGTACCCTATGTGTACCCTGAGTCCATCCTGTGTTCTATCTGCTGGCACTTTGCCTGCACGGGTGTGTTAGAGAGCAGCAACCCGGGGGCTGCTTCGCAGCGCAACATCCACACCTCCCTTGGCTCTGGTAAAGACCAGTCGGCTCCTTAGATCCTGTGACTCTTACACACCCCTATTTGCTTGTGGTCACACTGCTCCTGCACCTTCCAGGATCCATCCCCTGGCACACCTGTTTAGTGGTCCCTACTGCTCCCCTAAAACCAGATGCCAGAGGGATAAGTGTACATCTGCCTTTTTACAGCCTGAATTTAGTTGGGGATGGAGCTCTTCGTAATAGGGTTATTTTAAAGGTATACTCAAGAGAAAACTGAATACTTAAAGCGGTTGTAAAGGTGTTTTTTTTTTTTTTTTAAAATAACAAACATGTTATACTTACCTTCACTGTGCAGCTCGTTCTGCACAGAGTGGCCCCGAACCTCATCTTCTGGGGTCCCTCGGCGGCTGTTTCAGCTCCTCCCCGCAAGCATTCACCACCTTAATGCGAGCTCCCTCGCACGGTGGTGAGTGCTTGCGGGCGCGCTCCCGTGATACAGCCGGCGGCTATAGCCGCTCGCTGTATCACTCGGCCCCGCCCCCCGGCGCGTCGCGTCATCGGATGTGATTGACAGCAGCGCGAGCCAATGGCTGCGCTGCTTTCAATCCATCCACTGCAGCCAATCAGCGGCCAGGGTGAGCGGAGGAACAGATGTCGGGAACGCGAAGCTGACTTTCGAGGCGTCAGGTAAGTAAAACGGGGGGCCTGGGGGCGGCGGTTCTGTCAGAAGTTTTTTCACCTTAATGCATAGAATGCATTAAGGTGAAAAAGTTTTTACCTTTACAACCCCTTTAACCTTAAAGTGATTCTAAAGGTTTATTTATTTTTTAGATAACAAACACGTCATACTTACCTGCTCTGTGTAATGATTTTGCAAACAGCAGCCCCGATTCTCTTCTTCTCGGGTCCCCCGTGGGCTCTCCTGGCTCCTCCTGCTTGACCAGTGGCAATAGCAATCCGTTTGCTATGGAGGTACTGATGTGTGCTCGCTCCCAATACCCCCCCCCCCATATCACAATCCACTCTTTAAATCACAGTCCCTATTCACATCACAGTTACCTTCCCTTCACATCAAGATCCCCCACTTCACAGCAGTGTTCTCAGCCCCCTTCACAGTAGTGTCCCCAGCCCCCTTCACATCCCCTACCTCCACAGTAGTGTACTCAGTATCCCTTCACAGTAGTGTTCCCTGCCCCCTTCACCTCACCCCACCCCCCACAGTAGTGTGCTCAGCCTCCCTTCATGTCACCCCTTCCCCACAGTAGTGTACTCCGCATCCCTTCACAGTAGTAGTCTCTGCCCCTTCACATGAGCCCCACACAGTAGTGTCCTCAGCCCCCACTTCACATCTCCCCCTCCACAGTAGTGTCCTCTGTCCCCGTCACATCACCCCCCCACAGTAGAGTCCTCTGCCCTTGACATCACCCCCACACAGTAGTGTCCTCTGCCCCCTTTGAATCACCCCCCATAACTGTAGTGTCTATTGCCCCCCCTTCACATCACCCCCCCCCCACACACACACACACAGTAGTGTCCTCTGCCCCTGCTTCACATCAAACCCACACAGTAGTGTCCTCTGCCCCCCTTTAAATCACCCCCCACTGAAGTGTCTATTGCCCCCCCTTTACATCACCTACCCACAGTAGTGTCCTCTGCCCCTGCTTCACATCACCCCCACACAGTAGTGTCCTTTGCCCCTTCCACATCATCCTCCACCCTACAGTAGTGTCGTCTGCCCCCTACAAATCACCCCCCCATCTCCCCACTGTAGTATCTACGGCCCCTCCCTTTACATAACCCCCCACATAGTAGTGTCCTCTGCCCCCCTCCACAGTAGTGTCCCCTACCCCCAAACAGTAAATTCCTAGCCCCCTTCTTTCTCCTACCTTACACAGGAGAGCGGGAGCTGCCAGAGTTAATTTTTCATATTAACAAGATTGGTTGCTAGGACTTAGGGTGAAAAGGCCACAGTGGTTCTAAAGCAGAAGGTTTTACTCCATGCATGAAGGTAAAAAACCTCCTTTGTCAGCCCCCCCCCCTTTTTATGCAGCTCTCTCCCATCTCACAAGTCAGATTGATAGCACGTTGTAAATCGATGCGCAAACTGTTGGCGCTATATAATTACTGTATAATAATATTAATATATATTTTATTTTTTAGTTTGAAATATCAGTAACACCAAGTGTAACTGATCCTAGCGCTCCAAGGATTTAAGAGTCACGCACTATAGCAGCTATTATAATAATACAAAATATTAGAAAAAAAATATGCATAGATAAAAATCGCTGGCTGTAGATACCGTCACCTAGGCAACCGCCACAGCGAGGCTGGACCCGCATGAGTTCCGCCAGCTGTGGATGAGGTCACATGTGTGCGCCGCGCCCTCGTGTAGTAGGATTGACCCCTTCCCTATGCTGGACCGGTGTATAGAGGGCAGATAGAAGCGGAACCGAGCCCTGGACTACGGAGAATGTTGCACCTGCTGAGCTGAGCCATCCCAGGAAAGATCTCAAGGTAACCTTGGGAGAGGGTCCAGCTTTATCTAATGTCCTTGTGGTGATACCAGGCTTATCTAATTCTTAATTGCGGTGAGTGCATCACCAAAGGGGTGTTCATGTGGTGGAACGGTGACGGTATTCAGGAAAAGAACGTTTTAAAACCACTGATGGGACACGACACAGTACACTGATTTAAGGACTTTTGCATGGACTTTGATGTCGCTCGTATGTGTGTTTGATGTTTTTAACCCACTGAATGCTATCATATTGCACTGAATATTTTAGGATATTCTGCTAGCGCTGTAATGCTGCGATTTTTATCTATGCATATTTTTTCCTAATATTTTATTTTTTATTGGCATGCTGTGCGACTGGGAACACATAAACAAACATTTAGTGGGGTATTCTCAAATTTTACTGGACACACTCTTTAAGTCCTGTGCTGGTAGTAATAGGTAGCGGTGTACAGAGGATATATAATGGTACAAACCTCTGTTATGCAAACTCCCCAAAATATCATGATCACAATAGTAAAAATATATGGTGCCAGAGGTCTCTATTATTTGCTTCCTGTAAATATGCGGTGCCTACACAATCCACAGAGCAGTACAGAGTACATAGGCTTTTAGTGGCTAGATATACTTCTATGTTAATGTATTTTTGCCACTTAAATATTTGTATAGCAAAAAACAAGTCCAAGTTTCACATTAAAAATAAAATGTAGTTATTCTTTTAATAATTACTATATCTACAACTCACTGATTGCGCTAATGTACTGTGAGTTGTATGTAAAAATTATTTTAAGGTTCCCGGAGACTGGAATTTTTTTTTAAGGATTCCTTAATGGTAAAATAGTTGGGAAAGGCTGCTCTGCATTCTTGCTGCACAGGATTACACACACAAAAAAAATCAGATCAAGGTAAGCTGATTGAACTTTCTGATTTTAGCACAGTTAGTAGCTTCATTCATTGGTTTCAATGACTGACTGTAATTGCATTTTAACACAGGTGTATACCTTTCTTCTACAACATTTCACATTAAAAATGCAGTAATAGGAGCTTAAAAAGACCTGCTGGTGAAGTACCTTTAATGATTGTATGAAGCTGGCATTATCCAGCCTCAGTTTAAGAACAGAAATGTTTCCAGGGAATAAACGCTTTCATATTTCTGTAAAACTTCCTAAAAAGGCATATGCTAATATTAAGCATGTTTTATTTCTGCACATACTTATCGAAAAAAAAAACTTGCAGTGCACAACATATTTTTATTGATTTTATTTTATTAAAAAAAAAATAGTGCAAAATCTTCACACAAAGTGCACAGTGCAGTGTCCACAGCAACCAGTCAAAATTCACCCTGTACTGGTCCGACATCATGAATAGTGGTTGCTGTGGGTTTGTAATCAGTGCATTGCTCCTTTTGGCTTTAATCAAACAGTACAATATTTAGCTTATACTACTATTGTAATTCATTTAGCTAATTCAGCTATAAAGTCATTACTATGATTAAGCAATATTAAGGCCTCACTTACATGTATGCATTGAGGTACACTCTGTGTGGCCCATTGTATGCTATATATTTAAAATGGTACCTCAACACAAAGTAAGCTAAGTACCAATGGACCTGGATTCTCTCTCTTTTTTTTTTTTACATTTTTACTTGCTTACTGTGCCACGTTTAATCATATTTTTTAAATAGTTTTGCAGGTGTCAAACAGTCAGTTCCTTTTCATATTTTATATGGAAATATAACCAAGCCTAGGCCACAGATGTATATTTAGGCAATACATGCTGATAGTACACTCTCCTGATGGCTTTTGGCTATGGCCAGTTGCATGTGTAAGTGTGCATTTAGAGTGCAACGACGCATGTGCCTTTATTATGCTTCCCCGTTGCTGATTTTTTAAATAAGCCAAGAAAGGTATTTAAACTCCTTCCCTTATGGTTCTCAGTGCTTTGACTTCTTATCAGTTACCTGGTTCCTGAGACTCTGCCAGTATGTCCTGGTCTTGTTACCAACCCTGCTTGTTCCTGTTACTCTTGTTTGCGCCTGCCTCAACCTCGACCTCATTTTTGACTAACTACTCTTGCCTGCCATTTACCTCGACCTCAGCCTGAACCTCCACAGCTATAGTACTGTCTCCGCATGAAAGTCACACTATTCTTGTGATCCACTTGATAGAGCAATCCAGAGGGCTGCAGCCTAGTGACATCACACACCAAAGTAGCCAAGAGGCCACTAGGGTCTTCTGCCCAACATTCCTTATAGGGAGCTCTGGTGAAGACCAATGTGTCATGTAGACTCCATGCCTCAAATGAGCAGACAAGATAGAAAAAGTTTTATTATACAGTGATTTGATGTACTGGATAAGCTGGCCCAGAAGTGTCTGTGGCATGCCTCCCTTGCCCTATTCCATATGTCTAAACAAGAAAAATATACAGTATTAAATATACAGTATTATTATATCAATATTGTTGAAGTCATTAAAAGTGGACCTATACTGAAAAAATGAAGATTTAACATAATAACAGCACTGTACGTCCTGGGTCTACAGTCTCATAGCTGGACATTTGCAGTATGACATCTAAGACACTGTTGCCTCTGACTACTTCTCTCTAGAGATTTGGAGTCAGATTTGGTAATGTCACTACTGCTTACTATTCTCCTTGCTGGAGGTTCTGGCATGTGGAAACAAAGCCACCTCCATACAAACACCATGTGGACAAGGCACAGTCAGTAATGGGAAAAGATCAGTTGCAAAGAGGCCACAGATAAGACTGATAACAAGGCTTCCAAAGTCCAAGCCCAACTCTTACCCAATTTTTATGTAGCGTAGGGAAGCGTTAAAACATCTGTTGAGTTGTTATTGCTAACTAGAAATAGGGGGAAGGATGTCGTTGGGAGAGGAAGGTAGAGAGAGCAATAAAAACCTGTAGGTGTTCTAACCCTTCCCTTACAAAAAAATAATTATGTTTTTGGTATCTCTGTCCACATCAGAGAGTTATACAAGCATTTGCTATTCTTTTGGCACCATCACCAGTACAGGAAATGAAGGTAAATATTCAGCATTAAAAATCTAACCCTTAAAGCAGTTGTATACCTATTTTTTAAGCTTTTACCTAAAGGTAAGCCTATAATAAGGCTTACCTGTAGGTTAAAAAAAAATCTCCTAAACCTGTACGGTTTAGGAGATATTCCCCTTGCAATGAGCCGCTGACTGCAGCGGTGCATGCGCACAGGGGATTCTCGGCTGAAAGCCCGGCAGCCGCCAGACCTTGCCGACATCGCGGCTCCGGCCACTCACAGCGCCGGAGTCTCGATACCCGGAAGACACGCCGAGGGGAAATGTCAGTTCCCTCGGCGTGGACCGGGTTAGATGTCGGCGCCTCGTTCTAAGGTAAGTATCTCATAATGAGCTAGTATGCGGTGCATACTAGCTCATTATGCCTTTTCCCTTACAGGTGTAGGGAAAAAAAAAAAAGTCAGCGGGTTTACTACCGCTTTAACTAGAATAAAAGATCAAATTTTATAAGTCACTACAGGTTCTCCATTTTTTCTCTTGTTTTATTTAGACTGAAACACATTTCTGTCAAATCTGGCACACACAGTTATATAGGTCTAATAACAGGAAGATCATTTTTGGTTATTGAACATAGCTTATGTGAAGAATCCTATCCACCATCACAATGGAGGTATGTCAAAAGATAAAACGACAACCACAGAAAAAAATTCTGCGTATAATTTTATCATGTAGACTTTCTTTCCATAATACAGATTCTATGGAGTTTTATGCACTGCAAAATGGACCATTTATTTCAATTAATCATTTTAATTCATTTTATTTCTGCCCCCGGCAAAAAATTAAAAGTCAGCAGCTACACATACTGTAGCTGCTGACTTTTAATACTAGGACACTTACCTGTCCTGGAATCCAGCGATGTCGATACCCCAGCTGATGTTTCCATCGGCTCTCGGGTGTTGTCACTGCCATTGCCTGTAAGGGAAACCGGCAGCATAGCCTTCCATCCTCACAGCCCTGCTGCGCTTACTGAATGGCTCGACAGCAGGAGAATTAGAAGGGGGATGAACTTCTGAGTGATCTCGCCGTGGCGAGATCTATCGGAAGTAGGGATGGATACCTGTCAACAGGTACCCGCTCCCCCCGAAAGGTGCCAAATGTGGCACCGGAGGGGGGAGGAGGCAGATACATGGAGGTTCCACTTTGTGGTGGTGGAACTCCGCTTTAACCTGTGTAGCACCGCCCTGAAAGAGCCTTTTCCTAATTTTGGGTCCCTTGCCTCAACTCCAAGAACAACCTCAGTCCCACTGACACACCTGGTTGAAAGTAAAACATTGTAGGTACAAATAAAAACAACAATAGAAAATACCCTTTTCCTGGCTATATTTAAAATCAAAGAATGAACACACACCTGCTTGAAAAAAAAGTGTAAATATTATATTGGCAAGAGCTTAGTAGCACACAAATGCACATACAGCAAATTAAGTTGAACATAGTCTGCTAAACAGGGTAGTGACTATGCTAGAACTACTAAGACCAGCTAACTTATATATCTAATATCTCTAACTGAAAACAATACTGTTATTAGCAGGTCAGCAATAAACCTTGTAAATGTATATTAAATAATTGCTGTTAGTATTACTCTGGTTCAGAATTCACTAAAAGGGATTAACTGGGATATAGCGCCTATTAAGAGGTAAATAAAAAGGGTAAGGCCTCAGGGCAGCAAATGTTAGGGGTAGTCCTTAGTCCTGACTATTCAGCCACCTAACAGTCGGGGCCCATAGGCACTTGTTAGGGCATTTAAGGCCTGCAGGCAGTATAAAATCTGAGGTAACTGGAAAAAAGCTGCTAAAGGCTCAGTCACTAATGGTGGCAATGGTTAACGGGGGACTGCAGTCCATAGTCCATTATTTTTTATGGGCAGCGTGTCTCTCTGTGGACTACATGTCCCATGATACTCTTCTTCTGTTTACTCACTGTTGATAGGAGACAGGGGAAAGAGAGTCCACACACAGTCTTCTCAGGTGGATTTGGGGCAGCACAGTCCACAGACAACCTGCAGCTTACCTCTCCCTTCCTTGTCACAGTACAGCCAGCTGTTTACACAATAAACTGATGAAGAGGGTAGAGGCTACACCTGGCTGCTATGGAATGTTGGGCCCAAGTTTAAATTGACCTGTGTTCAGATTATGCACACTAAACCATTTACATATTCTGCACAATCAGTGAAAGCACATTAAAACAAGCCCTCAATTATATTTATTGCTATAGGCATTGTGGAGAAATGCATTTTCATAATAAGAGTACAGGAATCTCTGCTATTTTCTATAGAGAGCAGAATCTTGGCAGCCTGCTAGCCTTCTTTTCCAATAATTTTGTTTGACATTTTTAACACAAGTATAGGAATCATCAGATACATTGACATCAAATAGTGTACATTAATTGCATGTCAAGTTACATAAATGCTGAGCATGGTAAAAATGATACATTTTCCATTAGAACTAAATACTTACCATGAGGTAAAAAATAAAAACAGTATGTAATACGATGGAAATATACCCCATGCCCTATTACGTCCCACCCCTCCAATTGAGATCATATTTGGGCGAGGGGAGAAAAACAGGAATGCTGCTGTGGCGTTATTAATGTTACACAACCCCTCCACTAAGGCTCAGTAAGTGGAAGGGCCGAATGAGGCAAACCGCTCCCTTGATTATGTTCTACCCGCATTACATCCTCAGGGTGCAGGGCAGAGAAGGGCTTTTAAAGTACGTGGCAGTACTACAAAAGGCCATTGGGCTTTAAAAAGAGAAAGGGGAGGGTAAAGCAGAGAAGAGAGAGAGAAAACAGCGCACAAAGAAAGAAGTGCACTCTATCCTGTCCAAAGGGGCATTAGTGTGAGGCATCCAAGAGATATTTAATTCAGAAGTCCCATATTTTATAGAAAAAGGCAATTTTATCTTTCAAGATCGCTGAAAGGCGTTCATTTACTATGATCTAGGATACCTGCTAGCCTTCTAATGTGATGAAGTCACATGACGGTGACGTAACACGTAGGGCATGAGCGGAGACAAATGGGAAACCGGAAATGACGTACAAGGAAGCAAAGTCCAGTACTCAGGCTTATCATATGCATATTTAAACGTTTTATATTGTAAGTGAGATTTTTAGCAACATAAACAGAATATTTTGACAATATTACACCATTGGGAGCTTTCACTATATGATGTACAGATATGCAGATATACAGAAGCTCCCACCGTTAAGCCCAGCATGTTAGAAGTTTTTCCCTGGAGGGTCCCTAGTGGAGAAACGATACAGTAGGACCGACATATTTTGGAGCATAATGGATATATGCCCTGACACAAGTGTAAAGGAGATGAGAGTTCTGTGAGCACAGTGGTGATAGAATTTTACACAGGGGACACAGAAGCATACTCACACCAAGGTGATGGGAAAGAAGCACTGCCAGAGATTCCTTATATTCAAATGAACCTTTATTATAAGAGCACTTGAAATTTTTTTTATAGATCTAATGAAATTGCAAAATATGATCCAGTTCGTTTATATATACAGAATATTGCTATAATTTTCACATTAGTAATTGTGTTCTTTGCACATAATAACACTGCAATGGTTGCACATATATAATAATGCATAGTATGCACATTTAATACACAATTGTATTTATTTTTTCATCTATTTTTTATTGCACATACCTTATTTTTCAATATACTGTATGTATAGAAGTGCAGCACCATTCACTTTATATTTTGTCATTTTATAGTTGTAGGAACACTATTAGGCGTCTGCTGCAGCTATTGAACACGCTTACATACATATCCACTCTGCACTATCAACAGGGGCAGCGAGGAAGTACAATTCACTTATTTAATTGTTTTTTTATTATTATTATTATTATAATACAGGATTTATATAGCGCCAACAGTTTGCACAGCGCTTTACAATATGAGGGCAGACAATACAGTTACAATACTACTTGATACAGGAGGAAATAGAGGGCCCTGCTCGTTAGAGCTTACAATCTAGGAAGGTTTTAAAGCTCTTTTACTGCATGTTAAAAATAGGTACAGTATATATTTTAACATTCATCATATGAGCATGTTTACTTTAAGGCTTCCTAAGCAGTGTCCCAATAAAAAACCTGCTGCTGACCCATTCGTAGTGGTGCAGGTGGCAAACTGTTCAGTGACAAATATAGTGCATATCTTTTTAAAACTTTTGACGTTGGCTGCCCAAGATTGCAGGCACAGGAGTTGCAAATACGCACAAAAATGCTGTCATTTGCATAAAGAGAGGCACTAATTATCCACCTGATTATGCAAGTAATTAGCTTGCTAAATCTCCTTTATGTAATATATGACAGATCAGAGACATGGAATGTAACATTTCTTTTTCTATTTTTGATTGCTTGCTCTTGATCAAAGCTAAACTGCGTTATGCAGATGGCATGATGCAGTCAAAATCATGTTATAGAAATTTGGAAATGCTTTAATTCTGCAAAGAAAGTAGTAATATTAATCTTTTGGCAGCTGTGCCCATCATCTCTAAGGGGAGGCTAAGATTCTAGGAACTCCAAGGAACTAAGATAGAAGAATTTGATTTTACTAATGCATTTCTACATGGCCATATGTTTCAACCAAACACACAAGGTCTTCTAAACAATTAAAGCTTTCTTTGCTGTCCTTGAAAAGATAATATCCATCTGCGTTTATGTGCCTTTTCTCTTGATTTTTCTCCAGCAAAAACAATGTCAACCTTGGTACAGATGGAATTATTCATGTGCTTTTTTTATATATATATATATATACAAAGAAGTGGATTTTGTATAGTAGATGTGGACATTTTGTGTACCAAAATCCTAGTTGCACCTAAACATTTTAGAAATGTCATCACAGGTCTAAGTTCAAAGGCTTTCAGGCTTTCGATCATTTCATCTTAAAGCTATACCCTGAGATGTTAAAGTGGTTGTAAACTGCTGCTATGAAAAAAAAAAAAAACCTTTCCCCTGTAAGACAATTGCATAATGTGCTAGCATGCATCGTGTACTAGCACATTATGAAATACCTACCTTAGAATGAAGCCCTCCAGCGGCAGGCTATCATCGCTGACAGGGCTACCATCTTCTCTCAGTCTTCCTTCCGGGCTCACGGGCTCCGGCTGTATGAGTTTCCAGAGCAACGATGTCGTCACTCCCGCGCATGTGCGGGGGAGCCCTTGGTTCCAGCACGATGCTCTGAAGATTCGGCAAGGTATGCTGGTCCTTCAAAGCACATGCGCCGGTGGCGCATTTGGGAGATATTAATTTTACCTACAAGTAAGCCTTTTTATAGGTTTACCTGTAGGTGAAAAAAAAACAAAGCGGACTTTACTACCACTTTAACTAAATCAGTCCAATAATTCTGTTTGGTTGCTAAAGCCTAACCTCCTTGTGTATAAAAGGTAAGAACTCACTGTTTGAAAATCTGCATCATCACTTCATCCCAAACAGTACCGGGACAGATTCTCCCAGGGCAAGGTTGCAGAACTGCACCCCCCCTCCCTGCTGCTAATGCATGACGTAGAATGGGTGTATTTCCCTGCACCCATTCTCTGCCAATAGTTGGCCAATCGCTTGCTTTCTAGGCAGCTAGAAGTTAGTGGTAGTTATGCACACTGAGTTTTTCATGTAAACTATGGGCATATCAGGTTAGAAGTGGGCATTTTGGAGCAAATTGTGGCAGCAGTTGCTGTGAAAACAGACATGAAGCTGCAGCCTGCTGGTTGCTAACTACTGATCAGGAACATGTGGTCAGGGGGCACCCACCCCCCCTACCACTGTGCCCTGGGCAGCTGCCCCTCCTGATCCCACATATTCATTAATACCTGGCACCAGGAAGAGGTATCTCAGGGGAGGTAACATCACTTCTTGTTAAGCTGCCCATGCACTAAAGGATTTTCTAATGTTTGCACGAACATTCTCAGCAGCACATTTGATGACTTGATGAATACCGCAAAATGTTGTCACTTTTAACATTCGATTTTGGAGTGAATGTACTTTCCCCAATGTAAATTACCATCACTGTAGCTGAAATACGAACACAGATGTGACCCCACTAATGATCAGAAACTTGAAAAAAAAAATCAAATGAAACTCTACTAGTGTGTGGGCAGTTTTAGTGTTTGTCGCAGCTGGGGATGTACAAGATCCGTGGCTGGGGAAAAAGTGCGCATAGTGGCCCCTGGTCTTCAGAACTGGACATAAAGGGCTTTTCCAGGAACAAAGGAAGTAGATCAGTGTGTATTACAACAATAAAATACTTAAAGGTTTGTAACTAATATTTAAAACAACTAATAACATTTCTGCCTAAAGTTCAGCTTTAAATAGTCATTCAGACAACAAATGACATGTTGAGTTTGACATCAAATACAGACAATCGTATTGTATACATAGGTTGCATTTTATTGAAAGGGTTGTTACAATATACAGTCTTTTGTGCAATAACAATATCTCAGATACTCAAACATGAAAGAAAACCAATTACTGTACATCAAACATCCTTCTGTTCTATATGATCTGCTGTTCAGCTCATAAGCTTCAAAAACTGGTTGCATGTCTTTAGGCTGATAGAATGTTGGCTGATCGGAACAGTTAGTCCGCCTCTTAAAAACTGATTGATAATATAAACTATATTAACTAACCTAGATAAAACTTTAAAGTTTTGTTAGATTGTCAGAGTGATCAGCTGTCAGCTACAGATCAGCCTGTCTGTTTGTTTCCTGGGTTGGCCACAAATCCAGGGAGAGCCAGAGGACTCACAGAGAGCACTGTCCCCCCCCCCGCCTTTTTGGAATGCACTATAACTTTCTGGAAAGGAGGAGGAGAGGTAAGGTGGATCTGCCTGAAGTATGTTGAGGGCCCTGACCAATCCCAAACTTGGGTTGGCAGGAAGCAGGCCTTCTCAAATACTCTGGGTCAGCACAGCAAGGAGGAGTTGTTCGGGTGGAAGCTGGAGATGGAGTGTTAGGCCTTTGAGGGAGCTCCCCAGTCTGGGGAGGGTGGAGTGGGGGTTGACTTTGGGCTGGGCTCAGGTGCGGACAGGACCCTCTTAAGACACACGGAGGTGTCCTGGACAGGTGGCACGGGAGCAAGGAATGGACAGCGGGAGAACACTGCCAGGCAAGTCTCCAGGAGGAACAACAAGGTGCAGCCAAGAGGGCTGATGAGTGACATACAGTCAGGACTGGAAGGCACGTCTGAGAGGACTGGGTGCAAGCAGTCTGGGATGGGTGCAGAGACAGTAAGGAGGACTGTGGTGGCTTGGGCAGGGGAACGAGGCAGCTGCAGCCTGGGGGGCTGGCAGGGCCTGGAGAGGTGGTACTGGGATCAGTAGCCTTGTGGGTCCGCTAGCACAAGGACTACCATTTTTGCTACACCATAGGGCTTTTGCTTTGGGCCTGGCTGATCCAGTGTCAGGCCTGCAATTCAGTGCTAGCTGGTCTGGAAATTTGCGTGCCTGGCTGTGCAGGGTGAGAGACGGACCACAATCACCAGCAGCCCCTACGGGGGTACCGCTACATATGTATGGGCTGAGAAAATATCTTGTGACCCAACTGGTCAGTTTCCTCTCCTTTAAGGTGTACTTTAACCCAAAACCTGGTTTTAAAGTGTTACTATACTCAGGACTCTGCATTCACGATATCTGGTCTCCCACAGTACACAGAACATGGAATATTAAATTATTTAAGTAAATATAAAATGCTAAATACCTTTTCTCATCAGCAGTATAAAGTAGTCTTGGGACTTCTATCAGTGTCTGGTTAAAGCTTGTAGGAGGAGTTTTCATTCTATCTTATGAGCCTGCATGACCCCTGACCCTCTGCCTGGACAGTTCTGATTGGTCCTGTGCTGATCACATGCACTCTCCCAAGGGGGAAAAAAACACCAAACTAAGCATGTGCAGAGTGCCTCCAAGGCTCTGTGCTGTCAGGAGAGGGACTGGGGACAGTGGATGAAGGGGAGATCAAAGAATACAGGATCAAACAGCCTTTTTAGAAAATGCAGAGGAATAATCCCTTATGGTCCACAGTATAACAAGCATGCTTTACTACATATACAGATTTTGCTGTTGTGGGTTTAGTAACACTTTATGTTTTAGATGAAGTAGATAAAAATTAGTACCCCTGTCAGGTTTTGCTGCCTTTGTCACCTCTGGGGAGATTCACCCCCTTGTTTTCTGATGACCATTGTCAATTGGACATAGAATTATGATACATTTAAAAATTTAGCGTTCACTGGAACAGGCATAAAAAGGAAATTTTCCAATGAGGGCACCACCTTAAAGTAGTATTAAACCCAAAAGCAAACATTATACTGCAGTTTACCAATTCTCAGATGTGACGGCTGCATTCGTTTTCTTTTCAAGACTTTTATTTTCACCTGGTAATCCTCGCAGTAAGTCTATTTTTTTTTTTAACATCTGCTACGACAGATGTAGCAGTTAGTGTCGAGAAAAACCATTTACCACTGACAAGGGTGCTTACAATGATCAGCTTTTCTATATTTATGTGAATCCTTTACCTCAATACTGCTGCTGTAACTGTTTATAAAGTGTTAGCTGGAGTTTGGTTTCTATTTATTAGTGTATTAGAATCTGCTAGTACATGTAAAACTCCTCTCCCCCTAGACTGACAATGCTGCTGTCCAAATGTGTCTTTTTTTTCTCCTTCATCCAGAGTGTAAGCACTTTAAAACAGGGGGTGTGTTACTGGCCAGATCACCAGGTGTAAACAGAGGGAAGGAACAAAACCTACAAAAATGTAGCCCCAACATGTATTGATTGGTAAACTGCAATATATAACATTTTTGGTTTGGGGTTTAACCACTTCAATACCAGGCACATTTACCCCCTTCCTGTCCAAGCCAATTTTCAGCTTTCCATGAACATGCAACACTGTATCCAAACGAAATTTTTACCATTTTGTTCACACAAATAGAGCTTTTTTTTATGGTAATTAATCACCACTGGGTTTTTTTAATTTTTGCTAAATACCATTAAATGAAAAAGTACTAAAAATTTTGAAAAAAAAAGTGTTTTTCCTCATTTTTGTTATAGCATTTTTCAAATAAATAATTATTCTTCAAAAAATGTAGGTCAAAGTGTAATCTGCTACATTTCTTTGGTGAAAATAACCCAAATCAGTGTATATTATTTAGTCTGTGTGAAGGTTATAGAGTCCACAAACTATGGTATATATATATATATATATATATATATATATATATATATATATATCTCTGAAAAATGATTAATCCTGATGTACCAACGGCCTATCTCGTTTTTTGAGGTCCAAAAACGTCAGGACAGTACAATTACCCCCAAAATGACCCCTTTTTGGAAAGTAGACAGTCCAAGGTTTTTAGTAAGAGGCATGGCGAGTTTTTTGAAGTTGTAATTTTTTGTCCTAATTCTTGGAAAATTAAGAAATAAAAAAAAAAAAGAAAGAATTTTATATATATAGATATATATATATATCTATATATATAAAAACTTGATAACTTCCCAAATGTACAATGCTACTATAGTAACATTATATTGCTCTGGTCACAGAGTGTTAAAAAAAAAGAAACAAAATATATAAAAAAAAAATTAAAAACTGATTTTATTTATTAAAAATGTGTGTGTGTATGTAAATATATATATATATATATATATATAATATGTATATGTATATATATATATATATATATATATATATATATATATATATATATATATATATATATATGTATATTTATATACACACACATTTTTAATAAATAAAATCAGTTTTTTTTTTTTTTTTAATATATATTTTGTTTCTTTTTTAACAATTTCTTTTTTTTTTAACACACTGTGACCAGAGCAATATACTGTTACTATAGTAGCATTGTACATTTGGGAAGTGATCAAGTTTTTTTTTTTTTTTACACATTTTATTTGCTTATAGCAGTGCATTACATTGCTATAAGTAAGCATTTACTGAATGTAACTGATTTATTTAGTCTGTTTTGTTTTGATTAGCTGTGATTGCCCAGAACTAATCACATGGTGCAGATGGGCTGTGATTGGGCCTGTCTGTATCATGTGATCACACTGACCAATCACAGCTAGCAACACAGTTGTATCCAATGAATGACATGATCTGATCTATCTAGCCCTGTAAAGCAAAAATCGCTATACATACCTTTTCTGAAGCCGCTACAGTCTGGACTCCAGTGGCAGAAGCTATGTGGAAGAGACAGCCAACAACGGCTGGGAAATGAATAAAATGAATAGGAAGTGACATCACCAATAGAGTTACTATGGGGCTTCTGTTGTCCGCTGCCTCTCCTGCACCTGCCTACACAAAGAAGCCACTGCTAACAGCTCAGCATGGGACTGGACCGGAGCGGCTTTAGAAAAGGCATAGCTCCCAACTGTCCCTGATTTCGAGGGCCTGTCCCTGATCTTGAACAAATAATAATCAATATTCCCATCGCACACGTTCCTGGATAAGCTCTCAAAGGTTTGGGTGCTGCAGCAACAACAGCTGAAAACTGGTTCAGAAAGTCACAAAGGAGATCACATGCCTGACGGTGGGATCCTACGTGACTCCGAAACGCTGCACTGTTCTTGTGATGTGATCATGCAATAAACAATCCGTTTGGACGCTATTACGTTGATCCATGGTGTGCTGGCAAATATCTCCTTTGTGATTTTGAACAAAGCCCCTCTGTCCCTCTTTCCTCCTCATTTGTCCCTCATTTTGGTCTCATCTATATAGTTGTATATAGAATGCACTTTTTATCTTTCAAAAAGTGTTTCCCGGTGTTAAACCTTTCATTCAATTTCTAAATTGTTGCATTTATAAATGTAAAAGCCAGTATAAAAGAATAATGGTGGTAAAAATTAACATAATAATTTTTTTGTATAGTTCTCCTTTAGGGGGCGTGGCAGGGGGTGTGTCCCCATCTCAAAAGGTTGGGAGGTATGGAAAAAATATGTATAGCGATTTTGCTTTACAGGGCTAGATAGGTTAGTCTTAGATTGTGGTTGCCAGTAGATTTAGAGATTTTAGTTTTAGACTGCACTTCTACTTTAATAGATATGGGCCATGCAAACAGAGGCCTGTAATGTGCTGCAACCTCTTAGTTTAAATTCACAAAAGTGATATTTTGCAGATCACCATATTATGTTTCGACACCTTACATTCTACTGTAGATTACGATTTCAGGATGGCTAAAGATGTGACAAAGCATGAAAAGGGCAGCAGCACAAACCAGTTTATAACTACCAGGGAAAACTATACATGGGTGGGGCAATGCTTTGAAGGTCACAAAAAAATCCCCAACACCAATCCAAATGGGCAAATCAGAATTCTGACATGTGGTTAAAAAACTCAATCTGCTGCACACATTTGTAAATATATCTGACATCACAATGCGATGCCAAAGTTTCCTTAAACTCGAGCACTGTGACAGGAGTCACTTTGGGTGGGGTGGGGGGGCTTGGGGAACCCAGGTTACCTTGGAGAGCACTGGAAGCTCCTTGTCCAGCCCCTCCTTTGTGTAAGCAACCCTGTGTCTATTAGGGGCACAGGGTGACCAAGAATCCCAGTCTGACCTCAAGAATATATGAAGATAAAAGTCCACCGTTCATCAGAGACCATTGCTAGATGGTTTGAGGTGGGGTGGAGGTTGCTATGTGTTTGTTAGGTGTGGCTGTATCCCATTGTTCTAATGTGTCTGCCTGCCTTGGGAGCAACCTATTATGGGATGTACATATCTATGTGTATTTGCTGTGAGGCAACAGCTCTCCCTGCTGATTGGACAGACTACTGATGAGAAGTTTGAATATCTCAGTGTGCCTGTGCTCAAATAAACAGTTCATGTTGAGCAGCCAAAACGAGTACTGCCTAGTTATTGGTTGTCAGCGGTTGGAATATCTGTTATCTATATTCAGACTGGGAGAAAGCTGTATATGACGAAAGCACTCAAGCAGAGTGTGGGACGTTTTGTTACAAGCACCCAAACAAGTACATCAATGATTAAATTAAGAGCACATTTAATTTGGAAGTCCATTTATATTGGAGCCTCAACCCCATGTAAAAACACAAAGTGAAAGCTATATATCAAATTAAACTTAAAGAGCTTGTAAACCCTAAAAAAAAAACCTGCAAGACAAAGGTATGATGAGCTTGGTTGCATCACATACTATGTTATTATGAAATACTTACCTTAGAACGAAGCCCTGCAGCGGCACCCGCACACCACTGAGACGGCTGACATCTTCCCAGGTGTTTCTTCCGGGTTCGCGGGCCACGGCGGCCGTTCCCTTAGAGCGCATGTGCCGATGACGTTAATAGCGGCGTATATAGTAAATATCTCCTAAACGGTGCAAGTTTAGGAGATACAGTACCTACAGGTAAGCCTTATTATAGGCTTACCTGTAGGTACAATTAAACAAGAAGATTTTACTTCCTCTTTAACATGTTACTAAACCCACAACAGTAAGATCAGCCTGTATATGCAGCGAGCCATGCTTGTTATACTCACTGTGGAACCTAAGGGGTTAATCCTCCGGATTGTGTAAAAAGGCTCTTTGATACTGGCTTCTCTGATCCTCCCCTCCTTCCATTGTCCCTTGATAATTTCCTGATAACACAGAGTCTACAGAGTCAGGCTGCACATGCTCAGTTTGGTGTGTATTGCTAGAAAGGGTTTTTTTTTTTCTTGGGAGGATGCATGTGATTAGCACAGGGCATCAGCACTGTCCAGACAGAGGGACAGGGGTCTTGCAGTCTCATAGGACAGTTAGAAAACACCTCCTACAAGCTTTAAAGTGGTTGTAATCCCCGCTTGGTCATTTTTACCTACAGCTAAGCCTATAATAAGGCTTAGCTGTAGGTAAAATGAATATCCCCTAAACCTACATGGTTTAGGAGATGTTCACCCTTCGTGCAGGCGCTGACATCAGCGGCGCATGCATGCTGAAGGTCCGGCGACTCGTGCCAGAACGGAGGCCTCCCGCACGCGCGGGAGTGACGTCATTGTGGTTCCAGCCACTCACAGCGCCTGAGCCCGCGAACCCAGAAGAAACGCAGAGGGAACATGTCAGCCCCCTTGGCGGTAACCGGCGAGCTGTGGGAGCTTCGTTCTAAGGTAAGCATTTCATAATGCGCTAGTATGCGATGCATACTAGCGCATTATAGTATTGTCTTGCAGGGTTTTTTTGGGGGGGGGGGGTTTCGGTGGTTTACTACAGCTTTAACCAGTGCTTGGTTGGACACTGATAGAAGTCACAAAACTGCTCTAACTGCTGATGAGAAAGGGTATTTAGCAGTTTTGTATTTACTTAAAGGGGTTGTAAAGTTTTTTTTTTAATAAGAAACATGTTATATTTACCTCCTCTGTGCAAGGGTTTTGCACAGAGTGGCTCTGATCCTCCTCTTCTGGGGTCCCCCAGCAGCGCTCCTGGCTCCTCCTCTTCTCAAGTGCCCCCACGGAGAGCCGCATTCCATGGGGGCACTCGTGCGGGCGCGCTCCCGAGTCCTGCTGCTGATATTGACACAGAGAGCAGGAAAGTGGCCCTCCAGGTCACTGGATTTGATCCAGCCAAGACAGAGGCTGGAGCTGCTATGCTCATCCTCGTTGCTGGAACGATTCAGGTAAGTAAAAGGGGGGCTCTGGGGAGGGGCTGCTGCACTACAGAAGGTTTTTCACCCTAATGCATAGAATGCATTAAGGTGAAAAACCTTGAGGGTTTACAACCCCTTTAAATAATATCTCCTAAATGGTGCACATTTAGGAGTTATTCATTTTATTTACACATAAGCCTGTGGGTAAAAATCACAAAGCAGGCTTTATTATCACTTTAAGATAAAATAAATACTCCTCTTAAAGCCCATTTCTGGCACCCATGCCTAGGTGAGGGTAACGGCACAGGGTCTTCTTGCAAGATTCTGGGAATGCAAAGGAGGTTCTCAAAGCCAATGAAAACATACTCATGTACAGCACTGAGTGTTATGTGAGATTTGGGATCCTTAGCTGTCCCAGGAACCCATAGTAGGGCTCAGTGACTTTACCACCACCTACAGGAAGTGGCCAGAAGGTGAAAATAGGTGTAATTCTTGACATTTGTCTGCCAGTGTTCTATATTGCAACAAAAGTTAAGTTATAGGATTTTAAATACCCCTCCAGTGATCACACAAGTACACTTATGTAAGAAAAAATATGTCCAAAACCTTCAGGCTTGCTCCTCATACTACCACACCATGTGGAAACTGTGGGGTCTTTCTGTATAAAGATCTCTAGTGATTATCTTTCTCCTATGGGCCGGTGAGACTATACCTCACTGGATATTCCACCAGTTTATCTCAGTATACTGTGTGGTCCAGTTACAAGATGTATGAAAAGTATATAAATTGAAATCTCAGAAAAAAAAAATCCACGTACGTGTACATTTAAGAGGTCCTGAAGAGGTAATTTCCGTGAAACGCGTTGACCCTAGTTCCTCATCTTGACAAACAACTATACATGTTTGTAGTGGATAGTTTGCTGGTATCAGTATGCAAGCCATCACAATTTGATACGTGTTTTTAAATATTTTATTATTAAAAATAAAGATTTTGTACATATTTTTTCTTACATAAGTGTACTTGTGTGATCACTGGAAGGATATTTAAAATCCTATTACCTACCTTTTGTTGCAATATATTTACTATAGGGATGATACCCTCCACTGGCACATCTTTCTAGTTGATCACCTCCTCTATATATACCCAACAAACACACAAAGAAAACTTTTTTGATTTCAGTGTTCTATATTGTTGCTGCTTTAACTTAGTGTTTTTAGATGGGAGAATAGGGGGGGCCTATTTAGACCCCTTGGTTCCATCCTCACTGGGACTCTGTATTTCTTGCTCTGTTGCAGGCAGATATTGGCTGGTGGGAGGAGCCAACAGGGTGCTGTACATCCCTTCCTAAAAAACAAAACAAAAAAAAAACATCAGTTCCCTGCTGTTGATCTGCATGTACTGATAAAGAGCAGTTTTCAAACATTTGCTGCAATATTACTTAGGCCCCTTTCACACTGGGGCGGTAGGGGGCGCCGGCGGTAAAACAGCGCTATTTTTAGCGCTGTTTTACCGCGGTATTTGGCCGCTAGCGGTGCGGTTTTAACCCCCCGCTGGCAGCCGAAAAAGGGTTAAAACCCCTCGTATAGCGCGGCTATATGTATTACCGTGGTATAGCCGCGCTGTCCCATTGATTTCAATGGGCAGGAGCGGTTTAGGAGCGGTGAATACACCGCTCCTTCACCGCTCCAAAGATGCGGCTGACAGGAGATTTTTTCTTCTCCTGCCAGCGCACCACTTCAGTGTGAAAGCCCTCGGGCTTTCACACTGAACAAACAGCGGAGGCTGTTTAGGGGTGGTTTGCAGGCGCTATTTTTAGCGCAATAACGCCTGCAAACCGCCCCAGTGTGAAAGGGGCCTTAATATATTTCCAGCTGCATTCTTACACAAATTTATTTCACACAACAGGGACTCCCAAACAAACTATCGATAATTTACAAGAAAACCAGCAAAAAGAGGTTTCAAAGCTGAATTCCAGGAATTCATTTTTATTTTTGCATAGTTACATTGGTCCTACTTGTGTAAATATACATATTCCATGCCCGAGGATTCCCTGTGAAAGTGGAGAACCGCTGTAGTAGCCTTTGCTACTACTGGAACAGTTAGCACATAGCAATTACTAGCACAGTAATGTAGTTCTGTCCCACAGACAGTGCGTGTCTGTTTTTAGTGCAGTGGCTGCAGCAAGTTACAGCACCTGTATGGCTTCTCTGGACAGCAGAAAAAAGTAGAATGAGACAATGTATGGGTTCAAGGATTTAAAAAATGTATATAAAATTCTGAGTCGGGTCCTATTTGGAAAGCAAACAAATGACAAGATAAAAACTATTTACAACATGTGCCCAGTGGCTGCCCAAAGCTGTTGTGCAAAAAAAAAAAATAAAAACACATAAGTGCATTGTGCAGATGCCTAGGGCCTAAAGGTTAACCATTTGCCAGCCGCGTAATATAATATAATATATATATATATATATATATATATATATATATATATATATATATATATATATATATATATATATATATATATATATATATATAAAATATATACGTTGCGGTTTGCAAGTGGTTTATCAAGAAAATGGCTGAAGATATCAGCCGTAACTCCAGTATTGTTTTTTGCAGCCGGCGGCTGGCTTTCTTTTAAAAAGCGCTCCGAGCGGCTCATGAGCTGCTGGAACACTTTCAGAAGCGGCGGGAAGGAACTTTCCCCCCACTCTTCACCAATATTTCTCAAGATTACCGTTTGCACCACCTTGCCTGAGAAACGATTCAACGGTGCCACCGGCTAGTCACAGAGTAGATCCACTTTGATCACCTCTATAGCCTTGGAGGACCAGAGCAACGTCATGATGTCACTTCCAGGTCCAGGGTTGAAGTAAATTTTTTTTTTTTAAAGCAAAAGATAAAAAAAATGTTTTTTGGATCTTTTGCTTTTAAAGCTAAAGAATAAATGTGGGGTCTTTTTGACCTGTCATCCTTATTTCTATTACAAGGGATGTTTACATTCCTTGTAATAGGAATAAAAGTGATAAAAAAAAAATAAAATAAAATAAAGGGACAGTGAAAAAAATAAAATAAATAAATAGAAAAAAAACTGAAAAAAATAAAATAAATAGGAAAAAAAAATGTAAAGCGCCCTCTGCCTCCACGCTTGCGTGCAGAAGCAAATGTCGTGCACGCATTAAATGGGAAACGGTGTTTACACCACACATGTGAGATATCACCCCAAAGGTTATAGCGAGAGCAATAAATCTAGCACTAGACCTCCTCTGTAATTCTAAACAGGTAACCTGTAAAGGCATTTAAAATGTCGCCTTAGGATAGTTTAAAATACTGTACTTTGTTGCCATTCCACGAGCGTGCGCAATTTTAAAGCGTGACATGTTAGATATCTATTTACTTGTTGTAACATCACCCTTTATATCATAAAAAAATTGGGGTATATATTGTGTTTTGTTTTTCTAAAATGTATTTTTTTCCCCAAAAATTGCGTTTGAAAAACTGCTGCGCAAATACCGTGTGACATAAAAAGATGCAACGATCGCCAGTTTATTCCCAAGGGTCTCTGCTAAAAAATAAATATATAATATTTGGGGGTTCTAAGTAATTTTCTAGAAAAAATACTTACCGTATTTATCGGCGTATAAAACGCGCCGGCGTATAACACGCACCCCAAGTTTAGGAGGGAATTTTAAGGAAAAAAACTTTTAGGAGGGAAGTTTAAGGAAAATAAGACTTACATTTAAATGCCCATCAATGCAGCCTTATCAGTGTCCATCTGCAGCCTTGTCACTGTCATTGCAGCCTTGTCAGTGCAGCCTTGCCCCAGTGCAGCTTTGCCCCAGTGTCCATTGCAGTCTTGTCATTGCAGCCTTGTCAGTGCAGCCTTCCCCAGTGTCCATTGCAGCCTTGCCCCAGTGCAGCCTTGCCCCAGTGTCCATTGCAGCCTTGTCAGTGCAGCCTTCCCCCCAGTGTCCATTGCAGCCTTGTCCAGATTTAAATATGGCGCCGCCGAGATCGCAGGGACTCGGCGGAGCGCCTCCGAGATCGCAGGGACTGGGCGGAACCGAGATACACATAGCCGAGTGTACTCGGCTCCGTTCACAGTCACGCCCAGTCCTGCCCTATGATCGACATAACACAGGTCCAATGGCAGGAATGGGCATGACTGTGAGCGGAGCCGAGAAGAGCCGAGTACACTCGGCTATGTGTATCTCGGCGTGATCGCTCCGCTCACAATCAGTGGAGATCGGCGGGGATCGGCGTATAACACACCCCAGATTTTCCCCTGATTTTAAGGGGAAAAAAGTGCATGTTATACAGTGATAAATACGTTATTTAAACTTGTAAACAAAAAGTAGGCATTATTAAACCTTCCTGATAAAAAAAAAAAAAAATGCTAGAATATTTTTTTTCTTACTTACTGTGCAGGCATTCTTTGCATCAAAACTGGCTTTGTAAAGTTTGTTGTCCATGACTTTTGCTCTTTTGCTTCCAGGGTGGTACTGCTGCCTTGCAAGGTCTCCCTGGAGCTGTCCTGATGTGCACATCCTCTGACCAGAAGTTCAGGGAAGAATTGCAGTGCAACCTGCAGTCGGCAGTGGTGAACATTAACCACTTGCCTACCAGGCACTTACGCCCCCTTCCTGCCCCAGCCATTTTTTTAGCTTTCAGCGCTGTCGCACTTTGAATGACAATTGCGCAGTCATGCAACATTGTACCTAAACACATTTTTTAACATTCACTTCACACAAATAGAGCTTTCCTGGTGCCTCCATGGCAGAATACCTGTGATAAGCTCCGCCCCGTAGTCCTCCCCTCAGGATAGTTAATACATTATAAAAGTGACAACCATACCCCCCACTAGCATTCTCCTTTTTTTCCTCATACCTGATGGATAGTGCAGTACGTGTCTTTCCTCTGCCTTGGTGCAGCTTCCGTCTGGTTTCAGGCCTCTCCCAGATGCAGTCCCCTATCTTGGGTTGCTAACAGCACTGATAAGAGGGGAGCCCCTTCTGAGGGTCATTTGGGGCAGCAGCGGCTTCCTAACTTGGAGCAATAGTCTTGCTTGTAGGCTAAGCTGGTTTTTCTACGGTGGCAGGTAGGGACTCTCTTTCCTGAGCCTTTTTTCCCTTTATTGTATTTATTTATTGTACCTATTTGTGCCTGTGTGATTGCTTCCTAAAACTTCTCCTGAGCCACGAGCGCCGGGTCGCGACAGTGCTGAGATAGGGGCGGACTTCAAATCTCAGTCTGGGTCCGATTGGCCGAGTGGGGTTCTCGGCCGTGCGGCACATGCGCAGGTGGATGACGGTCTCTTGGCGCCTTCTTGCTTGTGGTTTCAGCCCTATACGCCAAGGCATGTCTAATCAGACTTCTGGCCATCACAGTGGACACTCCCGCCCAGGTTCTGGTCACAGTCGATCAACTAGTTCTCACCATCATTCCGAAGGGAGGTCAACTTCCAAAAGACATCGGTCATCCAGCCCTCCCAGGCGGGAAAGTACCAAGAAATGCCGGGCATGTGGAGCAACCCCTATGGCAGATAAGTTGATCTGCAAAGACTGTTTGTGGGGTTATGCGGAACAAGAGAAAGCTGAGGTTCAGCAAGTGACAGATTTAATAAAGAGAGTGGTCAAAGACTCTTTAACCGAGTTAATACACTCGTCTCCCTCACAACAGGACACACCTAATGTCCAAGTTCAGCCTTCAGGGTCAACCCCTCCAGGCCCATTAACCGTGGACCCTGCAGTAGCCACATCAGGGCCACCTCCCCCATACACAGGGGACAGAGGGGATTCAGGGGATTCTGCGGATGAATTGGAACCCTCAGGCTTTAACTTCTCTTTAGTTCAACCGTTTGTCTCTGCGGTGAAGCAGGTTATCGGCTGGGAAGAGACGGTGGAACCGCCCAAAAAGGCTAAGTCGTTTTTTCCATTTCTAAAGAAAACACGTACCTTTTTTCCCTTTATGGAGGAGTTAAAAGATCTTATAGAGGGGGAATGGAAGAAGACGGACTAACGGTTCTCCTTAAACCAGCTTCAGAAGTTATTCCCTTTGACAGAGACTGACGCTGCCCTCTTGGACACTCCTCCAGTGGTCGATGCTGCAGTGGTGCGCCTAGCGAAAAATATCACCCTGCCGATGGAGGACTCAGCCTCCTTTAAAGATCCATTGGATAGGCGCATCGACGCAGACTTAAGGAAGGCCTACCCATTGGGTGGAGGAGCCTGCAGGCCGGCTGTAGCATTAGCTTCAGTCTCTATTGCCATCAGGGTCTGGACCGAGAATATTGAGGCAGCCATTCGTGAAGATGTACCAAAATATGACATCATTGAAGCATTGGAGGAGCTTAAATTATTTACAGATTTCGTAGGGGAGGCAGCAATTGATTCGGTGAGGTATTCAGCCAGGGCGATGTTGCACACAATTATGGCCAAGCGAGCGCTGTGGCTGAAACCGTGGGCAGCCGACGCAGCATCGAAACAGAACTGGTGCAAAATCCCCTTTGACGGGAAGGCTCTGTTTGGGGATAGACTGGAGAGGGCAATCTAGAGTGACTGGGGGAAAATCGTGATTACTTCCCCAGGACAGGAGAGTGAGGCGCTCTCGAGTTGTGTCTTCTAAATTTCAATCTTCCAGGAACAAGAACTTCTCTCACTTCTGGCAAAATAGAGATCCCAAAAAGAATTGGAGAAGTACTCAAGCCACTTTTCTAAAATCAAACAAACAGAGGAGTCTCTCCAATCCCCAAGAGGGGACGAAAACTTTTTGACAGGAGGCCACTCCAACCCCCTCCAGTAGGAGCCAGGTTGAAGAGGTTTGCAGAAGTCTGGTCCAGCCGGTGCAAAGACCCCTGGGTGGTATCTACAGTCCGTTTTGGTCATTTCTGGACGTTCCTAGATCATCCCCCACAGGACTCGTTCATCCTAACAAAACGACCAGCTTCTCCTCAAAAAGCAGAGGTTCTGCAGAAATACCTTCATCTACTGCTAGGTCAGCAAGCAGTAATCCCTGTCCCTCCTTCCGAGAGATTCACAGGATTCTATTCTCCTCTCTTTCTCATTCCCAAAAAGAGGGGAGAATGGAGACCAGTAGTAGATTTGAAAAGATTAAATCGTTTCATATATTTGGACTCTTTCAAGATGGAATCCTTGCAAATGATCATCCACGTGGTCCAATCGGGAGCCTGGATGATCTTGGTAGACTTACAAGACGCCTATTTCCATGTCCCCATTCTCCCTGCCTTCCAAAAATTTCTAAGGGTGGCAGTGGGTCCCACACACCTCCTTTTCCGGTGCCTTCCTTTTGGGCTGTACACATCCCCAAGGATATTCTCGAAGGTGTTAATCGCAGTCCTGGCACCCCTCAGGGAAAGGGGACTGCGAGTTTTTCACTTTCTGGACGACATCCTACTACTAGCCTCCAGTCCAAAGCAACTTATGGAGCACAGAGAAATTCTCCTGTCCACCCTGAAGGAGTTTGGGTGGTTAGTAAATATAGAGAAGAGTCTCCTGACCCCGACCTAGGTAATGATTTACCTTGGTGCTCTTTTCAACACCTCAGCTGGAACAGTGTGTCTCCCTCACCAGAAGGTGGCGGCTATTGTCCAAAAGATGTGTCATGTAAGAACACTTTCTCATCTGTCAGCTTCAAATTGTTTAAGTCTAATCGGGACCATGTCATCCTGTATCCCGATGCTACCCTGGGCTCATTGGCATTTGAAGACTTTTCAAATGGGCTTCCTGACGCAATGGAAGAGGAAATCACCCTGGCAACGAATTGCGATTTCAGCGTCCATGAAGAGGGGTCTCCTCTGGTGGTCAAAGAGGACCTAATCTCAAAACCTTGTCTTCTTCAATGTCCCTCCTGGACCATTCTTACCACCGATGCGAGCTTGATGGGTTGGGGAGCACACTGCGATCACCTTGCAGTACAAGGGAGGTGGGACGTTCCCACGAAGGGGGTAGTCTCCAATGTTTTGGAATTACGGGCAGTCTATCTAGCCCTAGTGAGTCTGGGAGAACATCTACACCAGAGCAGCAGTGTCATATATCCAACGACAGGGGGGAACCCACAGCATCACTTTACTGAGAGAAGTGGAGCCTATTATGTTGTGGGCAGAGAGAAATCTGCTGGATCTGAAGGCGGTTTACCTTCCAGGCCATTTGAACCAAGAGGCGGATTATCTGTCTCGTTGTTTTCAAGACAACAACGAATGGTCTCTCCACCCTTCGGTGTTCAATTGGATCAGGAATTTGCAGGATCCTCCAGAAATCAAACTTTTTGCCTCTCCAACGAATTCCAAATTGCCAGGATTTCTCTCCTGCCTGCCTCATCCGGGATCAGAAGCAGTAGATGCCCTCTCGAGCCCATGGCATTGTAAGACGGCTTATGCGTTCCCTCCCAGGCCATTGATTGCGAAGTTTCTACTCAGATTGATGAGGGAACCAGTCAGAGTGGACTATTCTGCCTTACTGGCCAAGGAGGCCATAGTTCCCCTGGGCAATGGGCCTAAGTACGTCTCCCCTGCTCAAGATTCCGGTGTTTCCTCAGCTTCTCTCCCAAGGGAAATTTGTGCATCCAGCTCCTCACAAGTTAAACCTACATGTTTGGATGTTGAAAGGGAGAGATTCCAGTCCTTAGGGTGTTCTGCAAATGTGATTTTGACTCTCTTAAAGGCCAGAAAACCCTCCACAAATTATGTTTATTTAAAAATATGGAATAAGGTCAAGTTGCTTGTAGCAGACAAGTGTTCGGATCCTACATTGCCATCCACTACACTGCTCTTGGATTTTTTACAAGCTGGCTTGGACCTTGGTCTCAGTCTCAGTTCACTTAAAGTTCAGGTGGCGGCGATTTCGGCAGCTACTCAGAAAAGAAGACTCACTCATCATTCAGTTTTTCAGGGCAGTCAAAAAAATTTGACCTCCTGTAAAACGTTCCTTTCCTGCTTGGAAATTTTGCTATATAATCCATATAATCATGTCTTGTTCATTTCATATATCCTACAATTTGTACTAACTCCTCGTTGGAATGTCCATTTATGTGCAATACTTGGTTCTAATGAATTGTAATAAAAAATACAAATATTTTTATATAGCAAAATGCATTAAATATTTTGATATGAAAATTTTATGATAATCTGAACCAATTAAAAACTATTTTCTATTCAAAAAATTTTTGTTGCCCCCGTGTGCTTCATGAAAAGTCCTGCCAATCCTTTTCTTCATTAAATACAATTACCCGGGATGGTGGAGGGGACTTGAACGGCCCCTTTTTACCTCATTTAAAGTCCCAAACTTTTGGTTTTTATGTTCTTATTTCTATATACAGTAAGTGTTCGACACAAATGTGAAGCAACAAATGTTGTGGATAGGGTTGCCACTTTTTCCTCAAGCCAAACCCAAACACTTTAGTGGTGCACAGTAAAAAAAAAATGTTCTAGTATACACTATAGGATTGTAACAGACCTGGGACACCTTTGGGCACTCCAAAGAGAATAGTAATGCGATGCAGATAGTGCCCCCTCACCCTCCTGTCAAGCCCTGTTCCAAGCCACAATTCCTGTCTAAATAATGTGTCTGGGTTTCAGGTGGACTGAAAGCCGGACACAAAATTCAAAACCCGGACTGTCCAGGTTAAACCCTGACAGGTGGCAACCCTAGTTGTGAAAAGCTACATGCAACTTCAACTTAACGCAACTTCAGATTGTGTATGTTGCCAAAAAATGGGTGACTGCAGGTATTCCATACTTCTGGGTATCTGATCCCTGCTCTTCCCAAGCCTTGCAATGATGCATGCTCCACCTACAGTGAAGTAACGGCATTTCAAGACAGGTAAGTATAGTACTTCTTTTTTACAGGGCTGCCATCAGACGCACACTGATTGGAATTCATCCAGTTCCTGCAGTGTATTGCCACCTTCAGGGTCACCATATACACCAACTCTCAACTCCAATCCTCAAGGTGCCCCAACAGGTCATGTTTTCAGGCTGCCCATTAAAGACTGTACTGTGGCAGGGTGGCTGTATTGCGCGAAACAACGTAACTGTACGTCATTTCATGCAATAAATACTGTGGGCGCGCACATGCCTCGGCTGCACGGAGGGAGAGCCAATCAGCGGGTCCGGCAAACCCGATGTCCGCTCCACAGGGAGGCAGAATGGGGATCTGCCTATGTAAACATGACAGATCCCTGTTCTGACAGGGAAGTACACAGAGATCTTCTGTTCCTTGGAAGCAGGAACACGGATCTCTGTGTTCTTCCTGTCAGTCCATCCCCCACACAGTTAGAAAAACACTCCCAGGGAACACATTTAACCCTAACCATAAATCTATCCCGTAGTTTGTAGTCGCTACAATCAATATACGCTTATTGGGATTATTATTTACCAAAAATATGTAGAAGAATACATATTGACCTAAATTGATGAAGAAATTTGATTCTTTACATTTATTTTTTTTTTTATATGTATTATAGCAGAAAGTAAAAAATATTGTTTTTTTTTTCAAAATTGTCTGTTTTTTTTTTCTTCTGTTCCTTGGAAGCAGGAACTTCCTGTCAGTCCATCGCACACACAGTTAGAAAAACACTCCCAGGGAACAAATTTAACCCTTTGATCACCCCTGATGTTAACCCCTCCCCTGCCAGTGTCATTTGTACAGTAACAGTGCGTTTTTTTTTTTTTTATCACTGATCACTGTGTTGGTGTCACTAGTCCCCAAAAAGTGACACTTTGTGTCAGATTTGTCTGCCGCAATGTCCCGCTAAAAATTGCTGATCACCGCCATTACCAGCAAAAACAATTTAGAAAAATACAAGTCCATAAATCTGTCCTGTAGTTTGTAGTCGCTACAATCAATATACGCTTATTGGGATTACTTGTTACCAAAAATATGTAGAAGAATACATATTGACCTAAATTGATGAAGAAATTTGATTCTTTACATTTTTTTTTTTTTGGATATGTATTATAGCAGAAAGTTAATTATTGTTTTTTTTTTTTTTTCAAAATTGTCTGTTTTTATTTTTTTTTTGTTTATAGCACAAGAAATAAAAACCGCAGAGGTGATCAAATATCACCAAAAGAAAGCTCTATTTGTGGGAAAAAAAAGTCATCAATTTTATTTGAATACAATGTTGCACGACCGCGCAATTGTCAGGTAAAGTGACGCAGTGCCATATCTCAAAAAATGGCCTGGTCATTAAGGGGGTAAAACCTTCCGGGGCTGAAGTGGTTAAAGTGATAAAAAAAAACCCTCACTTTATTCACTTATCTACCAGATTCAAAAGGAACATTGACAAGGATTAAAAGATAAATAAGCTGCATACTCATTAAGTGAATAAATCTGAATTGCTTACAAAATTACCTACAAAACTGAGGGTTTTTATCACTGATCACTGTATTAATGTCACAGTGATGTCAGTGGCAGTTAGTTAGTCCCCCCCCAAGCATCTGTTAGCGTCAGATTGCCAACTGCACTATCGCAGGCCCATTATAAGTCGTTCATCACCGCCATTAGTAGTATATAAAAAAATACAGTATATAAACCATAGATTTAGGCGCTATAACTTTTGTGCATACCAATCAATATACACTTATTGGGATTTATTTTTATCAAAAACATGTAGTAGAATACATTTTGGCCAAAGTTTATGAAGAATAATTGGATAAATTTGATAGCAGAAAGTAAAAAATATTGGGGTTTTTTTTTTTCTTTGCAAAATTTTCGGTCTTTTTCGTTTATATCACAAAAAATAAACCAACTCAATGGTGATCACATACCACCTAAAGAAAGATCTATTTGTGTGAAAAAAAAATGATATATATTTCGCTTGGGTACAGCATTGAATGGTCGTGGAATTACCAGTTAACTAGCGCAGTGCCGAATAGCAAACAATGGCCTGGTCATGAAGGGGGTGAAATCGTCTGGAGCTGAAGTAGTTAAAGTAGAGCTATAGACAATTTTTTTTAATTTTATTTTGAGTACAGTAAAGCTGGCCATACATTATACAATTTTCTTGTACAATTTTCCTTTAGATTGACCAAAACCATATACTACAAAGTCAAACCTATACACTTTCAATTTCACACAGGCCCTTGCACTACATAGTTGAAGGTAAATCTAAAGGAAATTGAACGAGAAAATTGTATAATGTATGGCCAGCTTAACCGCTTCCCGACCGCCTCACGTAGATATACAATGGCAGAAGGGCACGTACAGGCAGATTAACGTACCTGTACGTTGCCCTTTAAAAGGCGGTTTGTGGGCGCGCGCGTGCCGCTGGCGAGCTCCGTGACCGCAATCGCGGGTCCCACGGACTCGATGTCCGCGGGGATACCATTGATTGTCTCACAGCGAGGAAGAACAGGGAGATGCTAATGTAAACAAGCATTTTCCCGTTCTGCCTAATGACACTGACACTGATCACAGCTCCCTGTAATTGGGAGTGGTGATCAGTGTCGTGTCACACACAGCCCCTCCCCCCACAGTTAGAATCACTCCCTAGGACACACTTAACCCTTACAGCGCCACCTAGTGGTTAACCCCTTCACTGCCAGTCACATTTACACAGTAATAAATGCATTTTTTAATTGTACCCATCACTGTATAAATGTGAATGGTCCCAAAATTGCTCCAAAAGTGTCCGATCTGTCCACCATAATGTCGCAGTCACAATAAAAATCGCTGATCGCCGCCATTACTAGTAAAAAAAATGTATAAAAATGCCATAAAACTATCCCCTATTTTGTAGACGCTATAACTTTTGCGCAAACCAATCAATAAACACTTATTGCGATTTTTTTTTTTTTTTTACCAAAAATATGTAGAAGAATACGTATCGGCCTAAATTGAGGAAAAAAAAAATTTTATATATTTTTTGGGGATATTTATTATAGCAAAAAGTAAAAAATAATGCGTTTTTTTCAAAATTGTTGCTTTTTTTTGTTTATAGCACAAAAAATAAAAACCGCAGAGGTGATCAAATACCACCGTCAATTTTGGATGTCAATTTTGTTTGGGAGCCACGTCGCACGACCGCGCAATTGTCAGTTAAAGCGACGCAGTGCCGAATCGCAAAAAGTGCTCTGGTCTTTGGCCAGCCAAATGGTCTGGGGCTTAAGTGGTTAAGGGAGGGTTATAACCCCTGTCAGTTTATTTTTTGCCATCTGTGTCCCATTGGGGGACTTCCCTTCACTCCCTGTACCATAGTTAAAACAGGAAGTGAGAGGAAATCCCTGCAAATTAAAGCAATCCCTTGGGGACCCCCAGGGCACCAGACAGAACTAGTGTCCCCATTGGAAGATTTCACCTCTATTACTTTTCTGGGTACCACCAAAAATTTGGGACTTTCAATGATAATGTTAAACAGAACAAATAGAGAGGGTGAATCTCCCTAATGGGGGCACAGACAGAAATAAAAATCTGCCAGGTATTATAATCCATCTCTACATTTCCCAAAGCTACAAAAAAAAAAAAAAGTTTTGCCATTACTTGTGCTTTAAATGCCAAGGGTGTACGCACTCTAAAATGCATCAAAATTTACTTACGCTCTTAGACCCTATTCACACCTCAGCGTTTTGTAGCTTGAAGCTCCAAAATGCTGGAGGAGAAAAAATCAAATATTCTCTATGGAGATGGTTCACATCACCAATCCATATCGCCTGAAGCCAAATGCCTGAAGCTCAAAAAAGTCATGGTGTTTTTTTGTAGCTCAAATCGGGCAGATTTGAACGTTTTTTGGCGCATTTTTTATTCCCATAGAATAAAATTTGTAGAACATAAAATAGCAAAAATATATGAGTCAATAAATGTAAACTATATTTACAAATAACTAAAAATCATCGTAATAAAATAGAATAAATTAATATTTTTGTAATAATACATAAATAAACGATAATAAACCCCTAACCTTAAAAAATATTAAATACATTAGAAATAATAATAATAATGATAATAATAATATAATAATAATTATAGTAATGTATCTATTTTGTGTTTAGGGTTTTTAGTTATTTATTATTATTTTTTTAAGGGTTAGGGGTTAATTATTTATTTACTATTACTTAGTATTCATTTATTGAATTTATTTATTTTTTATTTCTGATTATTTTTATTTATTTGTGTAATTATTTTACATTTATTTATTCATTTATCATTATTATTATAATTATTCGTAGTAATAGTAGTAGTAGTAGTAGTAGTAGTAATAGTAGTAGTAGTAGTATTAACGCCTTAACCCTAACAAAAAATAAATAAATAACTCTATGTCAGGAAGCTAGTTCAGCTAATACTAATTCTCATAGAGCTAATGCAAATTCTTCTGCAGCTACTGCTCATTCCCTAATGTTCATTCACTAAAACTAATTCTCATGCAGCTAATGCGCTTCTGCATTAGCATTAGCTGCAGAAGAATTAGCATTAGCTGTATGGGAATTAGTATTAGCTGAACTACCTTCCTGACATAGGGTTATTTATTTATTTTATTTTTGTTAGGGTTAAGGTGTTAATACTACTACTACTACTAATAATAATAATAATGAATGAATACATAAATTTAAAATAAATACACAAACAAAAATAATCATAAACAAATAATAATTAAATTCAATAAAAGAATACTATGTAATAGTAAATAAATAATTAACCTCTAATCCTAACCCTAACCCCAACTCCTGAACCTAGTCCTAACCCTAACCCAACCTTAACTTTAACCCCCTACCCTAACAAAAAAATAAACAAATACATGAATAATACTAATTAAAAAAGAAAAAAAGCTAAAAGAAATGCTAAAAAAAAAAGCTGAAATACCTAGCAACAAATGATGCAACAGATAATAGTTCTCTCTACTGGCTAATAAAAAAACGGCAAAGCTCAAAAAGCCGCACACGCTGCGCATAAAAATGCGCCCAAATTGAGCATAAAAACGGAAAAAACACTCAAAGAAGCTATGAACAGGTGTGAATGCAGCCTAATGCCCCGTACACATGATCGGACTTTCCAACAACAAAACTGTGGATTTTTGTTCGAAGGATGTTGGCTCCAACTTGTCTTGCATACACACGGTCACACAAATGTTGGCCAACAATTATGAACATGAGAATGCGGTGACGTACAAGATGTACGACGAGCCGAGAAAAAGGAAGTTCAATAGCCAGTGCGGCTCCTTCTGCTTGATTCCGAGCATGCGTGAACTTATGTGCGACGGACTTGTGTACACACGATCGGAAATTCCGACAACAAAGTTTTGTTGCCGGAAAATTCGAGAACCTGCTAGCCAACATTTGAGGGCGGAAAGTCCGACAACAAATGTTCGATGGAGCACACGCACGGTCGGACTTTCAGCCAACAAGCTCACATCCAACATTTGTTGTCGGAAAATCCGATCGTGTGTACGGGGCATTACACTTTGTAACAATAATCTGGACTCTGGCAGCTTCAGCGAAAATGTTACTTTATTTAAAAACCTACTGTAGTATGTCCATCGCAGAACGACTGACTTTGCAGCAACCTTCACTATAAGATCCCACCTGACCTCCCCTTATCAAGATATACATGGAATCAATCATGAATGGCTAACTATTACATAAACATAGCAACTAGCAAACAAAACTCTAAATAAAATACTGCAGGCTTTTATTGTATCTTGTTATCTCTTCAAACTATTCAGTACTGAGAACTGAGCTGTATCTGTGATACTACTACTTAGAAAAATATGTCATCATATGCCTAATCTCCTTACAGTTCCTGCTACACTGGGGGGGAAGATAAAATGACAACTTTGTTGTAAAAAGCTGCTGTTTTATTAGAATTATCAGATGTCTACGTAAAAAAAAAACGGAATCTCTGAAATACAACACATCCTAATAAAACCTAACAATTGCAATTTACTCCTAATATAGTAATTAGTCATGTTAAACACATGACCCCTAGTTAAACAAAAATGGTCTTAAAAAAAATTGTTCTACTGATCATTTCCAACCTCTCATTTCCTTGGGACCTGATTATATTCATAAACTGGAAAATAGGGTAGTGCAAAAAAAAAAAACAAAACAAACAAAAAAAAAAGGCCTGTATGTGTTTACAGTGAATCTATGCAATGTCAATGCAATGAGCATGATCACATGAAAAGTGATGCATAAATCTAATGTAGGTTTTATATGCTGGAACTGCCAGCACAAGCTCTTATGCAAGACAGACAGCAAAAAGGATCCTAATGCCCCGTACACACGGTCGGATTTTCCGATGGAAAATGTTCGATGGGAGCTTGTTGTCGGAAATTCCCACCGTGTGTAGGCTCCATCAGACATTTTCCATCGGAATTTCCGTCACACAAAATGTGAGATCTGGATCTCAAATTTTCCGACAACAAAATCCGTTGTCGGAAATTCCGATCGTGTGTACACAATTCCGACGCACAAAATTCCACACATGCTCGGAATCAAGCAGAAGAGCCGCACTGGCTATTGAACTTAATTTTTCTCAGCTCGCTGTACGTGTTGTATGTCACCGCGTTCTTGACGTTCGGAATTTCTGACAAGATTTGTGTGACCGTGTGTATGCAAGACAAGTTTGAGCCAACATCCGTTGGAAAAAAAAACCATGGATTTTGTTGTCGGAATGTCCGATCAATGTCCGATCATGTGTACGGGGCATTAGGCTCCTTGCTCACTGGCTTAAACTTGTGTTCTGCCTGTAGAAGCAGCTCAATGTTATCCTATGTGTCCATACATGTTAGGTCGATTACAGACATATTGTGAGCTCAATGTTATCCTATGTGTCCATACATGTTAGGTCGATTACAGACATATTGTGAGCTCAATGTTATCCTATGTGTCCATACACGTTAGGACGATTAAAGGCATATTGTGAGCTCAATGTCATCCTATGTGTCCATACACGTTAGGACGATTACAGGCATATTGTGAGCTCAATGTTATCCCATGTGTCCATACACGTTAGGACGATTACAGGCATATTTTGAGCTCAATGTTATCCTATGTGTCCATACACATGTTGTCTTATGTGTCCATACACATTAGGACGATTACAGGCATATTGTGAGCTCAATGTTGTCCTATGTGTCCATACACGTTAGGACGATTACAGGCATATTGTGAGCTCAATGTTGTCCTATGTGTCCATACACGTTAGGACGATTACAGGCATATTGTGAGCTCAATGTTATCCTATGTGTCCATACACATTAGGACGATTACAGGCATATTGTGAGCTCAATGTTGTCCTATGTGTCCATACACATTAGGATGATTACAGACATATTTTGAGCTCACTGTTTAGACGCAGGAAAAAAAAAACCCTTCTGGTTCGCGTTTCTGATTGGAGCTATCTTGCAGAAAAAACATAAAACTCGCCTAAACGTTGTACAAAAAAAAAACTCTATATAAGCATTTTTTACTGCCAAGAGAACAGGCGTTTTTTTTTAAACCCAGTGTGTAAAGGATCCCAAAAGAAACCTGAGGATGGGATTTCCCCACTGGTGAACATGACTAATGTGTGATGAGAACACCGCTCCGAGAACAAATGTTTTTGGCAACCTGACCAGTTTATACTGTGGGGAGAGACTGTGCATATCATTATTACAACATAAAATGGCCCCTTTATATAAGATTACTTTTTTTTTTTTTTTTAGGTCATTTTCTATTTACAGTGATTCAAAAAGCGTATTTAATCTCATCACTTGATCTGTTCTCTCTATGGGTACTTTGATTCCAGCTGTTCCCTCTTTTCCTTTTATCTGCTATTCAGCTCCAACTGTTCAGTACTGAGAAACAAGGATTTGTTGTCCAATATATACAAATCGGATTTTACCAGGGATTTACTAAAACATTCGCCGGATTCGTGTACCCAGGGAAGGGAATTTAAAAATACAGAAATTAGAAATGACTTATTTTAATGCAAATGTACACATTATTCCACAAAAAAAGCAAAGGAAAGGGATAAGAGAGAGTACGATTTAGAAATGATAATAATTGTACCATGCCTTGATATATATTACAGAACTGTATGGGAGTACAGATCATAAACACAGTAGACAGACTCTCTTTAGACATGCTTGTACTTCTTGTACTTCTAGTTCCATCATGCATTTGCTTATTTGCTGTACAACATGGTAATCTACTGTTATCCAATTTATTTTTTATAAACAGATTGGCAATGCAGGCAAGTTAAAGTGCTTGATTTTAGGCTTGTCTTTAGTACTCAAAAAATAAGTTAATAATGCCTTCATCTGTATAGTCCGGAGTGGCTTGTGTATGTATATATATAGTATCCTAGGGGTCAGTAATACCTGCATTTCTAAAGTTTGGAGTATCTTGCCTTTATTTATACAAAGAGTAAATTAGCATTAGTTGTATTTCTATAGTCAAAAGTGGTGAGTCGATTTATGGAATCCTTTGAGGGTCCATAGATATCAATATCGAAATCTCTGAGTGGCTTGCTTTTATATGTAGTCCCCAGAGAGTAAGTTAGCAATACGTATATCTCTATAGTGCAGAGTGACTTTGCCTTTATATACAGTCCCCAAAGAGTCAATTAGCAGCACTTGTACTGTATGTCCATAGTCCAGGATGGCTTATCTTTATATAGAGTTTACTGAGAGTAAATCAGCAGTACTTGTAGTTCTATATTTCAGAGGGACTTGTCTTTATACACAGTCTCCTGAGAGTAAATTAGTAATTATTGTACTTCTGTATTCCACAGTGGTTTGTCCTGAAGTCTCCTTGATAGTTACTTGTATTTCTATAGTACAGGTGTCTTGACTTTCTACAGTATATAATCCTCTAAACTTAATTACTAAAATGTGTACTTCTATAGTACAGGTTTCTTGACTTTCTATATAATCCTCTAAACTTAATTACTAAAATGTGTACTTTTATAGTACAGGTTTCTTGACTTTCTATATAATCCTCTAAACTTAATTACTAAAATGTGTACTTTTATAGTACAGGTTTCTTGACTTTCTATATAATCCTCTAAAATTAATTACTAAAATGTGTACTTTTACTGCCATTAGGAGCTTGCCTTTATATATAATACCCATGGAGTAAGTTGGTAATAATAGTACTTCTATAGTCCAGAGGGGCTTGTCTTTATCTGCAGACTCCTGTTAGTAGTTTAGCAGTATTTGTAGGTCTATAGTACACAGAGTGACCTGCCTTCTAATTATATAGCCCCCAAAGAGTAAGTTAGTGATACCAGTAATTCCATGGAGGTATATATAGGTGCTTGTCATCAATTGTATTGTAAGTTAGTAATACTTGTACCTCAATAGTCCAGGAGTGTGTGTGTATATATATATTTATATAGTGAGTTAGTAATACTTTATTATTCTCTAGTCCAGAGGTATTGTCGGTCTATTTATGCAGTGGGGTTGATTTACTAAATCTGGAGAGTGTAAAATCAGGTTCAGCTGTGCTTGGTAGCCAATCCGCTTTTAACTATAGCTTGTTCAATTAAGCTTTGGCAAAAAAAAAAACTGGAAGCTGATTGGTTTCTATACAGAGCTGTACCTGATTTTGCACTCTCCCACAGTTTTAGTAAATCAACCCCATAGTGTGTATGTATGTATGTGAGTGTATATATATATATATATATATATATCTCTATCTATCTATATATATATATATATATATAGATAGATATATATCTATCTATATATATATCTATGAGAGTAAGTTAGCAATAGTAGTCATTTTAAAGTCCAGAGGGAGTGTGTGTGTGCACTTTTTTTTTTTTTACATATAAAGTTAGTAATACTCATTTTATCATCCAGAGAGAATTGTCTATCTATATATTTATATTATATATATATATATATATATATATATAGAGTTAATCATTGTTGTAGTATAGTCCAGGGATTATATGGAATTACTATAGATATAGAGTAAATTAGTAATTCTTGTAGTTGTATAGTCCAGGGATTACTATAGATGTAGAGTAAATTAATAAATTGGGTACTGACATTTATAGGTAAAGTTGATCCAGGGATAATCCGATTGCCTCTCTGGGATCAGGAAGGAATTTTTTCCCCTGCTGTAGCAAATTGGAGCATGCTCTGCTGGGGTTTTTTGCCTTCCTCTGGATCAACTGTGGGTATAGTATTGGGTATATTGTTTTTTTGTTTTTTTTTTGTTTTTTTTATGGTTGGACTGGATGGACTTGTGTCTTTTTTCAACCTGACTAACTATGTAATAATCATTGTAGTTATATAGTCCAGAGAATCGGATAACTATGGATATAGAGTAAATTAGTAATCCTTGTAGTTGTATAGTCCAGGGTTAATATAGAGTAAATTGTTAATCCTTGTAGTTGTATAGTCCAGGGTTAATATAGAGTAAATTGTTAATCCTTGTAGTTGTATAGTCTAGGGATTACTATAGATATAGAGTGAGTTAGTAATCCTTGTAGTTGTATAGTCCAGGGATTACTATAGGTATAAGTGAGTTAGTAATCCTTGTAGTTGTATAGTCCAGGGATTACTATAAATATAAAAGTGAGTTAGTAATCCTTGTAGTTGTATAGTCCAGGGATTACTATAGATATAAGTGAGTTAGTAATCCTTGTAGTTGTATAGTCCAGGGATTACTATAAATATAAAAGTGAGTTAGTAATCCTTGTAGTTGTATAGTCCAGGGATTACTATAGATATAAGTGAGTTAGTAATCCTTGTAGTTGTATAGTCCAGGGATTACTAAAGATATAAGTGAGTTAGTAATCCTTGTAGTTGTATAGTCCAGGAATTACTATAGATATAAGTGAGTTAGTAATCCTTGTAGTTGTATAGTCCAGGGATTACTATAGATATAAGTGAGTTAGTAATCCTTGTAGTTGTATAGTCCAGGGATTACTATAAATATATGAGTTAGTAATCCTTGTAGTTGTATAGTCCAGGGATTACTATAAATATATAAGTGAGTTAGTAATCCTTGTAGTTGTATAGTCCAGTGATTACTATAGATATAAGTGAGTTAGTAATCCTTGTAGTTGTATAGTCCAGGGATTACTATAGATATAAGTGAGTTAGTAATCCTTGTAGTTGTATAGTCCAGTGATTAGTATAGATATAAGTGAGTTAGTAATCCTTGTAGTTGTATAGTCCAGTGATTAGTATAGATATAAGTGAGTTAGTAATCGTTGTAGTTGTATAGTCCAGTGATTAGTATAGATATAAGTGAGTTAGTAATCGTTGTAGTTGTATAGTCCAGTGATTAGTATAGATATAAGTGAGTTAGTAATCGTTGTAGTTGTATAGTCCAGTGATTACTATAGATATGAGTGAGTTAGTAATCCTTGTAGTTGTATAGTCCAGGGATTACTATAGATATAAGTGAGTTAGTAATCCTTGTAGTTGTATAGTCCAGGGATTACTATAGATATAAGTGAGTTAGTAATCCTTGTAGTTGTATAGTCCAGGTGGGATTGTCTTTATTTCTGGTCCCCTGAGTCGATTCGTACAGCAGAGTTGTAGGTTGCCCAGTGTGGAGTTGTTGTTTAGAATCCTGAAATGACAGGTACACTTACCGCTCACACTGGTGAGTAGACTGATATCTAGGAAGGGGTGTAGGTAGAAAGGTGTGACTCCTCCGCACTGTACGGGTAACGATCCTACCGCCGAGCCGCAGAGGATAAATAGCTCGCTGTCGCCTGCACTTCCAAGAAGCAGACAGAGGTGGCAGCAGAGGGGCGGTGAAGTAGCGCTCGGTCACGTGAGTGGATTCCTGGAAAGTTCCTGGAAAGCGGCCTTTGTATTTACCAGATATGGGGAGGGAGAGCCCGGCCAGGAGATTAGGGAGGGGGGGAGCCGAACACAAGGAGCGATGGCTGGTGGGGTGGGGGGTGAAGTCAGGATCCCCGGTCACAAGTCTCCTACATACAATCCATGGAGCTCCGCTCTCCGCCGGGACTTCTCTGCTGTGCCGGGCTATGGAGCAGGGACCACGACTGATCCCCGCAAGGTGTGTGTGTGTGTGTGTGTACACCCTCCATATCGGGGGGCCGCCACTCCGGGATAAGGTGAGGATCGGGGAAGGGGGCGATCCGGGACACCCTCCTATCCTCGTCTATGGACACGGCCGTTCTGTGTGTGCATTCATAGACAGAACGAGGATGTACTCTGCACCTGTATACTGGGGGCACCATCGGGCGATCTACATCGGGATCATACCAGACACATCGTACTATATAGATCCGATCGTTCTGTATATCCATACACCTTTTATATGGGTGCACATACATTACATGTCCCTCCGATCGTCCTACACAGACCTCTACATCGGTGACCAGATTTATAGATTCATCTGATCGTGCCAGTAAATTAGATAGGTGAAGGTATGTCAGTCTGATCATACTACATAGATCTCTATATCATCGTCCCAAACAGACCTTTTTTTGTATTGTTTCTCCATAGAACTGTCCCTATGATCCCAACAGATCTCTGTCTGGGTGAATATATATTTATATTGGTCTGATCGTTCAGGATAGATTTTTATACAGGTGACCAGACCTTTCTGTCAGTATGATTGTCCAAGATGGATCCTTATATAGGGAGCTGGAGATCGATTCTCGCTCGATCTGATAATAGACCCATGTGAATATTTGTCTGATCGTCCTCGATAGAACTGTGTGTCCTTCTGATGGTCCCAGACAGATCTTTATCTGGGCGATTATTTAATCTATATATCTATCTCTCTATCGGTCTGATCATCCACTATAGATCTTTATACAGGTGAAGAGGGCTTTTATGTCCATATGATTATCCAAGATGGATCCTCATATAGGCAGACGGATATATCGATCTCTCAACCTGATCATACTAGACAGATGTGTATATGTGACTGTTTGTCCCAGACAGACCTTCCTAACTGTCAGATTATCCTAGATGGAACTGTCTGTCTGATGGCCCCAGACAGTGTGTGTGTGTGTGTGTGTGTGTGTGTGTGTGTGTGTGTGTGTGTGTGTGTGTATATATATATATATATATATATATATATATATATATATATATATATATATATATATATATCTCCACCTGATAGTCAAGGATTTTTCTAGATGAAGAGAGCTTTGTTAGTATGATTGTCCTAGATGGCTCCTTTTTATATAGGTGATCATACTAAGATGTGAATAATCCTTCTCTTTAGGTGATGTGAGGTCAGTACATACATTGTATGATCTGTAGGACACCCCAGTGCACCATCGTGGTCTGGACACTGAGATCAGGAGGGGGGGGGGGGGTTTGTAGTCATCACTCTCCTTAGGGCTCCACATTCTAATCCATCCCATTTGTTGCTTTCCAGGAAGGAGGAAGATCTAGCTAGGGATCCCTTGGACCATGATCAGCTGCAGCGGGCAGTAGAGGTGGGCTCTGACCGACCACACTCAGTCCACACTGATCACCCGCCTGCAGGGAGACTAGTTACCTGTCCAATGACCCTCCGATCACCTGATACCACTGACAGCGTGAGCACCATAGAGAACGGTCAGAACGAATCCTCACCGGGGGGCAGTGAGGAGAGCCCAGCCGGGGAAGACCGTATTGCCGCCTCCATGGTGGAGCTCCGGAGGTCAGGTCAGTTCATTCACACCATAGAGATTGCTACTACTACCATTGTTTTCTCCTGTCATTATTAGTGTCTTTAGAACCGCAAATGGCGGGTCAACCCTGCACTGACCTTGCACTATAGCTGGACAATTAGAAAACTACATGTGTGGGGTCATCTAGAAGAATAATCCTCAGATCGCTTTAGGAAGAAGTGCAAAAGTGAGGTTAATTTTTCTAAAACTAGAGTGCAAAATCTGGTGCAGCTCTGCATAGAAACCAATCAGCTTCCAGGTTTGTTTGTCAAAGCTTAATTGAACAAGTTGACGTTAGAAGCTGATTGGCTACCATGCACAGCTGCATCAGATGCACTCTCCAGTTTCAGTAACGCAACGTGTGTATTTATGTAAATAAAAAAAAGTATATTGACCGCTCCAACAGCTACTGCAGTAATCTAGGAAGCCTCATTTATTGCTCGTATTAAAGCATAATCCAGCAACTTCAGGCATTCCTGTTGCAAGTCCTGTGGATAGGATTGCTCTAGTTTCACCTAATTGGATACACTTTGTGCAATGCACCAACTCTGTATAGTGCAGGTACAAAAAAAAATAAATAAAATTTAATAAAAAAAAAAATAAATAAAAATAATAAAAAAAAAAAAAAAAAATTATTCTAGTAAAGGTGCAATCATTAGGAAGATGGATCTCAGCAGGTAATCCATTAAAGGGAAGGTGATCACGGTTTCATAACATATGTCTTTATTGGCGACGCTTGCGTTCCTGCCCTTGCTGGCAGTCGTCTAGAAATCTCCAGTCAACATAATGCTGCCAGACATACTTATTATCCCTGAGACTTGCGGGTGGGGGCTGAGGAATGATGACGGCACCTAGAAAAAAGATCGGTGGTGGGAAAAAAAATGTTGCGTTCCCGCGCTGTGACGCGGCATGCTGTTGTCACTTTGGAAGAAGCTGGTTTCCTCCTGCCCATGTCAGATGAGGTCTGATCTGTCACAACAGAGCTTTTTGTGTGGAATACAATTTTTGTTTACTTTGTCAGTGGCTGATCCTGAACAAAGCCGCGCACACACGCCGTCCTCGATCCATTCTACAGAGTCTGCAGCTGGCTCTACACCCAGCACTAGATCAGTAAGAATAACATAGTCTAAATCTGCTATGTGTGTGTGTGGGGTTCGTCATTTTCAGCCATCCTAAATGTCATCTGCATGTTGGCTTTTGTTTTTTTTTTTTTGTTTTTTTTTTCTTCTGTTTCCAATTGATATTTAGTTTATTCTGCATTATATGGTGCTTGTACCTCCTGGAATATTAATAAATAATGCATACTCTTTCCATGTGCATATTTAAAAATGTCCGCAGGATCAAAATGTACAGTAAATGGTTTTTCTAGAACTATACAAAATAACTTGGCTGTCTAGCAAGCACCAGAAGAAATAAAACACAAGTTAGCTCCATTTTGTAGTTTGCATTTTTTTTCCCCTACTGCTAGTCACATGACCTATGCTGTGGCACTGCTTTTATACCAAACTTTTCAATCCCATTTTTGGTAGCTTGAGATGAGGGTTTAGACTCCATGGTTTTTGTGTCCCCCCCCCCCCCCCCCCCCCCCCCCAAGAAGTTGTTGGCATCATGTTGCCATAGTAACTGTTTAACATCCGTGGGCCATATTAAGATTTCAGACTGTCTACCGCAAAGGCTTTCTTGTTATAGCAGCATAACATAAGCGGTTTGTTAGAGGGAAAATCGTTCTGTCCCATGAGACCTTTACTATAATTTTTTTTTTTTTTTTTTTTTTTTATACCCCCACTTAGTAGAGTAGGAGTAGAAGGCGCTCCCCTCACGCCAGGGTACTAGGTATAATCCTAGACTCTGACTTGTCATTTCAGCCCCAAGTCCAATTGTCAAAAGTTTGTAGAATTCACCTCTGTAACATCTCTAAAATTCGCCCCTTTTTAACAAATGAAACCACCGAGCTCCTCATTCACTCCCTTGTTATCTCTCACCTTGACTATTGCAACTCCCTTCTCATTGGCCTCCTTCTCCATAGGCTATCCCCTCTTCAGTCTATTATGAATGCTACTGCTAGACTTATCCACCTTACCAACCGCTCAGTGTCTGCCAACCCTCTCCTCCAATCCCTACACTGGCTCCCAATCACCTAGCAAATTAAATTCAAAATGCTAACCACAACATACAAAGCCATTCACAACTCTGCCCCGAGCTACATCACTAATCTTGTCTCCAAATATCACCCAAATCGTCCTCTCCGCTCTTAACCTCCCTGGCGGTATGATTATTTCGGATTTTAGGTGCTGAAAGCGGTACAATTATTTTGCATGAAACTTGGCGTTTTATATTGTAGGTCTGTAATCTTAACAATAAACACACTTAAATCTGTCCAAACAAGAGTCTAGTACATATCTCGGGTATGATAAAGTTTGAAACACAAAAACATAAATTATAATATAATAAATAAAAAAAATAGTAATATAATAAATTTCCCCACAATTCACTATCACTCAATTCTGCAAGTGTTCTAATTTACTATCGCTGTTTTCTAGCTGGTCTAAAGCCACTTTTGACGTAAAGGGACACTTTTTGGTTGCTATGGACAATCTCCAGTTTCCAGGCAGAAAGAACAGTGTATATCATGTAAAACTGCATGCAGGGCATGGGCCAAAGCACTGGGGACAAAAGGGATGTGAAATCATTTCATACAGTACTGTAATCTGTAAGATTACAGTACTGTATGTGTTATGATTTTTACTTTTTTTTTTAATTTGCCGCCAGGCTCCGCCCCTGTGCGCCGCTCGCAGGGAACGGAGCCTGGCACGGAGAGGCTTCAGAGGAGGACGGAGCCCTCGGACACTGCGGGGGACATCGCAGGATCCCGGGGACAAGGTAAGTAACGCTGCCCCAGGATCCTGCAATGCGATCCCGAGTGTGGCTCGGGGTTACCGCTAATGGGACTAAATTTTACCCCGAGCCACACTCGGGAAAACCGCCAAGGAGGTTAAGACCTCCTACACTCAAGCTCTCTCGTCTCCTCCTCCCAGGATTTCTCCAGAGCCTCTCCCATCCTCTGGAACTCGCTACCTCTACTGGTCTGTCTATCCCCTAATCTTCCTACCTTCAGGCAATCCCTGAAAACTCATCTCTTCAGGAAAGCCTATCACGTCTCCTACTGATCTCTCCACCACTTCCATCAGCTCATTCCCCCACAGTTACAAACCTTTTGTACCACCTGCCCCACCCTATTAGAGTGTAAGCTTTTCTGAGCAGGCCCTCTTAATCCTCTTGTATTTATTGTGTTGTAACTGCATTGTCTCCTTTATATTGTAAAGTGCCGAGTAAACTGTTGGTGCTATATAAATCCTGTATAATAGAAGTGAGTGGAGATATGTTAGAGGGGTAAGATTGCGCCATTGGTAAAAGTGGAATGTGTTTTTTGGCAGGTGTTCTAGCCACATGTACTAACCTCCAGGGGAAATCTAAATGGAGAAGTATGCTTCTGGGTGTGTGGTGTGTTTTTTTTTTTTTTTTTTTTTTTTTTTTTTTTTCTCTAACCTATCTTCTGTTATTAATGAGCCTTTGTAGAACTAAGGTTACTCTGTAGATAGGTACGTGCTTTAGGCATGGGTGTTTTATGATAATTAGATTAATGGAGATCATTTGATAAGGGGAAAATATGCCTGTAGCAACCAGATTTTATTAATGACAGCTGGAATTTGAATTGTTCCTGTAGGTAACTATTATTTTATGACCTTATGTTTTCCTCATTACAGAAAAATGATTTACTAAAACTGGAGGGTCAAATATATAGATAGATATAGAAACCTGTGCTGAAGCACATAAATTTAAACGATAAAGCAGCCACTTAAGCAATCGTGACCCTAACAGCAAAAAAGAAAAAATACAGGGGTGGCACTAAATCAATAGACAATTGACCTAAATATATAAGGTGAGAAATTTTAAAATCTGAGATTATTCAACACATAAAGACCAAATCGCAGGGAAGGGTTTGATTAGTCCAATAAAATGGTTCCACAATCCGTATATCATATAGGTGTCCCCACACTTTAAATTCCTGTGCATCCGGCACCAAGTGACACCATACAAATGGGCCTCTTGCCTGATCGAGAGGACCATTAGACAAATGGTCCAAATGCGCTTGGTAAATCCCTTTTGAACAAGATAATCCAGGCACCAGACACATCTCAATCAGGATTAGCATAAAGGATATGGTAGGAGTTATAAAGTATATGCCCATAGTGTAATTCATAACTTTGTTTAATTTAAAAAAAAAAAAAAGTAGCAAGTGACACAGCACTTCTGAGATGATCCCCACAAAAACATGAATAAAATTGGCAAAGGATCTCTAAAATCCGCATATAGCAGTACAAGTAAAAATGCTTTCCCAAAGCAGCAAGCTGTGATTATGTAGTGTTGTAGCCTCGCCCACGCGTCTTGTCAGATGACGTTGTTTGGCTGAGTTTGCAAAATCAGGTGCGGTTGTACATAGTAACCAATTGGCTTCCTGGTTTTAGTATCAAAATGTAATTTTAGAAGCTGACTACCATGCACAGCTGCACCAGATTCCGAGTACCACCAGTATTAGTAAATCTCCTCCCATTGTGTTTTTAGAGGCTGTCAACTCAAAGTGTAGCCAGAATTGTTTGTTAGCTAATTGAAGTGCCTTATTGCTACAGTGTATCTCCACTTGTACAAATATAAGTGTAAAGCCCATCAGGTAACCAAGTGATTTTTATTCTTAAGTCATGATTGTTTAGCAGAGTTCTGCATGTTCATACGTCACTTATTTCTTAAGTGAAAAATTACTTTGTTCATAGACCTTGCCAATGTGTCTCAAATTCAAGCTGAACCTTGAGCATATAAAGGTGACCCTTGCTGGCAAATATCAGCTAAAGTTACTGAGTTGTGTAAAAATGGCTTGCAATTTGAGACGTTGGAACCATCAAGGGGGTCTTCTAGAATATCTCATCTAGTGCATGTTTTGCTGACCTTGAGAAGTGCTTCACTGTATAAATGTATGTATTCCATTCCCATTGTTTGCTTCCTGCAGTTTATTACGCTATATTGGCATTGAACCCATCACATTGCTACGAGAGCTAAATATTATGTAGGTATGTGTGTAATTAAAAACAAAGGGTTTATTTTGAATTGAATTAGAAATTGTGTGACTCTTGAGTATATGTAAATAGTCCCCATATATTTTTGGCAACATCATTTAGGCCCTGTTTGTGCTCTGCCTTTTTAAGCTGGCCATACATTATTCAATTTTCCTGTTTGATTTCCTTTTAGATTTGCCTTAAACTTTGTAGTACAAGGGCCTGCTAGCTTGCATTTGAAAAAATTGAAAGTGATCAGGTTTGACCTCAAATTATGTGGTTTTGGTAAATCTAAAGAAAATTGTACAGAGAGAAATGGTATAATTTATTGCTAGCCTTGGTGCAGAAAGTGGAGGGGGGGGCGAGAAATGCACTTTCATGAAAATGCACACTCAATACTAAAATATACGTAAATGCGTGCCCCCCCCCCCCCCCCCAAAGCAGTCTTGCTCATTTTGATTGACAGCACCTACCTATATTTCCAGCTCACCAGGAACCTTTACACCTCTGTACCCATAACTTGATAGCCACAATTTAAATACAAAATGGTAATATGTACATGAGTATATATGAATTAAACATGCCCTATTAAAAATGTACTGCTGTAAAATTTTAATTCATCACAGCAAAATAAATACATGACTTGTATAAATATGCTTAACAAGATCACTTGACTGTCAGCAAGTACCATAGAGATGGATCCTTTTGTAATCCCCCCCCCCCCACAATTCTTTGCAAAATCTTCTACCCCCCCCCCCCCCCCCCCAATTGTTATATTAGCAGGCTATTTTTCACACACAGCATATGCATACCACAAATTACACCCCAAAACACATTCTGCTATTCCTCCCGGAGTATGGCGATACCACATGTGTGAGACTTTAACACACCCTGGCCACATACAGAGGCGCAACATGCAGGGAGCGCCATTAGGTGTTCTTGGAGAATAAATTACACCTCTAATTTCTTGACTACCTTACACTTTTGAAGGCCCTGGAGAACCAGGACAATGGAAATGCCCCAAAAATGACCCATTTTGGAAAGAAAACAACCCAATGTATAATCTAAAGCATAATGAGTCTTTGAACATGTCATATATTTGTGTGTGTGTGTGTGTGTGTGTGTGTGTGTGTGTGTGTTTCACAATCGTCTTTCAGGACAGCCACCTGAAAGACCTTGGCTCCTCCCCTCTGTAGGAAACACCGCGCCAGCCCTCTATAAATTTCCTCCTCCCCTGCTGGCTCCTCAGTTTGTTTCCTCCAGAGGGGAGACACCATAGGAACCAAGCCAAGGGAGCCAGAGGGAGGCTCAGGCAGCATGTCCCAAAAGGAGTAGAGACTCCTAGGACAAACCAGGGAGGCTTTTTAGTGTGCAGATCCACAGCGGTTAAGGCACTAACTTGGGCAAAAGTTTTCCATCTGTTGCCACCCCTGCATCCCTGAGCGCAGGTGGAGGTCAGGGGGTGCCTTTTCAACACCGAGCGCGGTTGAACGGAGCGCAGTTCCTGCAGTCTCATGCCCCCAGCAGCGTGTGACCACACCAGGTACTGGGACTGCACGGCCTGTGGCGGGTGACGTCGTATCCGGCCAAAGGGGCGTGCACTTCCGGGTTCGCGGCTTCCGGTTCCGCCAGCGAACATTGAAAAGGAGCCAGGCATGGGCTGGAGAGGAGCCGTTCATGCTGTAGACAGCAGAGGCTCCAGAGGTGACACGAGGATGGCAGATGCAGAGGAATCAGACCGTGCTACTCCAGCAGAGACCAGCTCCAGCCATGTAAAGGTAAGGGCAACCTAGGGTGGAGCTCCCCTGGCCTGAACTCCACCCCCACCTTTAGCGATGGGGCATGTACAAGAGGATGGTGTTGGTAAAGGACCCTCCGTGCCAGAGGGTGATTCATAGAGCCCCTGGTGAGGCAAGCCCAGATGAAGATGTTGAACTCCTGCAATTATGCAGGGGAGGGTACTGTATGTTAACTTTGTGGGGTTTTTTCTTTGTCTTTTCAGAAAACAGACAAAACCAGGGCCCCTCATATTTCAAAAAGGAGGTGCCCTTCCTGTAAAATTACCCTTAGAGATTCCTGGGGGAAGGCATTATGTAAGGAATGTATTAGTAAGTTAGTACAACTGAACCCTGACAGTGCAGATTCTGAGGGTGAAGCTCTGGATGGGGATTCCAGAAAGCCATCCCGATACAAGCTCTCATTAGAAGAGGTAGATCATCTTTTAGGGGCCATTTATACCACACTAGGTATATCGACAAAAAAGAAGCCGTTATCTTTGCACGATCAGATGTATGAGGGCTTAGGAAAAGAATGGCAGGAACCTGAAAACTTTTTTTTTTTTTTTTTTTTTTTTTTTTTTAAACCCTCTAAGGCCTTTAAAAAGACTGTTTCCCTTCTCAGAGGATCCAGCATCAGTATGGAACAAAACTCCAAAATTAGATGCAGCCTTCTCGCAGGTGTCAAGACGCATGGACTTGGCATTTGAGGATATGGGGGTTCTATCCGAGGCGATGGATAAAAGGATGGACTCGTTATTAAAGAAATCATGGGACTCAACAGTGGGCAGTCTGAAGCCAGCTATGGCAGTCACGGTGGTGGCTAGAAACATAGAATTCTGGTTAAACCAGTTACAGGCTCACATTGAAGCAGGAACTGCGAAGGAGCAGATCCTAGCTTCATTTCCCACACTGCTGTGAGGCATTGCGTATATTGCAGACACTTCAGCAGAACTGCTTCGGATGGCAGCCGATCCTCCGCACTAGCCAATTCCACAAGAAGGGCCCTATGGCTAAAGACATGGCAGGGAGACTGCGCGTCCAAAGCCAAACTCTGCGTGATTTCCTTTACAGGGAACCTGCTGTTCGGACCAGGTTTGGAGAAAGTGCTGGACCGAACAGCAGATAGCAAGAAGGCGTTCCCATTAAAGCATAAAGCAAATTGGAGTCAACCACAACAGAATAAAGAGGCAAAGAGGGAACACAAGATCCCACTTTACAACTCCCAAAATGGAGACCCAGAGGAAACCTTGGGTTCAGAGAGGGAAAGGCAAGGGAGGAGCAATTTTTCATCATCCTGAGCAAACCCACAAAAAAATGACAAGGTAGTCACAGTGGGAGGAAGACTGGGGGCCTTCCTCCTGCAATATCCTCCAACCGATTTATTCTGAGAATAAAGGAAGGATATCATCTAGAGTTCTCAAGATCACCCCCCCAAACAGGTTATACACCACCAAACTTCCAAGAGACAAGGAGAAGGCCAGAGGGTTAATGAGATCCTTAAAGGAATTTAAAGAACAAAGGGTAATCCTCAAGGTACCAAAGGAAGTAAGAGGACAGGGTTTCTACTCCCACATATTCGAAGTGCAAAAAACCTCAGGAAAGGTCAGACCAATCCTCAACCTCAAACCTCTGTCTATAACCTAAGAGTTTCAGAATGGATTCCATATATTCAGTAAGGGCGCTATTGCCTCCAAACTGTTATATGGTTTTCCTAGACTTAAAGGACACATACCTCCACATCCCAATACACCAGGATTGTCAAATTCCTAAGGTTAGCAATAGAGACGGAAGAGGAAAACATGCACCTTCAATTTCAGGCTCTACCCTTCGGCCTCTCATCGCCCAGAATTTTTACAAAAATTCTGGCCAAAGCTCTAGCACCATTACGGGTGAGAGGCATATCCATCATTGCCTATTTGGACGACCATCTCCTGTTTGCAGATTCCTGGGAAGTTACTAGAAAACCTCAAATATACGCAGACGTTCTTAGAGTCTAGGTTTGCTGGTAAATTTGGGAAAATCCAATCTACAACCCACTCAACAAATAGTATACCTGGGGTATATCATAGACTCAGCTCAACAAAGTGTTCCTACCCAAAGAAAAAAATAGGAAAAATTCAGAGGGAAGTAAACATAATACAGGCCAACTTACCATGTGCCATAAGGCAGATAATGTCAACGTTGGGACTGTTAACATCTGCAATTGCAGCGGTACAGTGGGCAGGCCTGCATTTCCGGCCACTGCAGATGTTCCTGTTAAAAATATGGGATCACAGGCAGGAGTCCTTAGATGCCAAGGTTCTATTACCAGCAAGGGTAAAAAGAACCTTATGGTGGAGGAGAAGAACTGAGAACATTAACAAAGGACGGCCGTGGAGCCTACCCATTTCCTGAATCTTGCCCACAGACGCGAGCGGCGTAGGGTGGGGAGCATATCTAGGCTCTCAGATAACACAAGGGACTTGGGAAAAGGAGGAGAGGATGAGATCATCCAAGTGGAAGGAATTGAGAGCAGTATGGTATGCACTTCAAACCTTCCAGAAAGAGTTGAGAGGTCATCATTTGCAGGTCAGGTCCGACAATTCATCAGTGATCGCCTATATAAACAAGCAGGGGGGGGGGGGGGACAAGAAGCGGAACCCTGTGGACCTTAGCAGAGAAAATCTTGAAATGGGGAGAGGAAAACATACTCATTGTCAGCAGTCCACTTGAAGGGGGATTTAAACAAAGTGGCGGATTTCCTCAGCAGGAAGAAAGTGAGAGAAGGCGATTGGGTGCTAAAATGAGAGGTGTTCGAGCAGATTGCTCAAAAATGGGGAATACCTCAGGTGGACTTGTTTGCCTCCAAAGGAAAACCGGAAAGTCAGAGCGTTCTTCTCCCTGAAAAGAGGAAGGAGTGCTCGGGGTAGATGCGCTAGCACAGAGGTGGGCATTCAACAAATGTTATGCCTTTCCCCCACCATTACTACTACCAGCAGTAATAAGGAAATTACGTACGGAGAATACAACACTAATTCTCATAGCACCTTACTGGCCCAGGAGACTGTGGTGCTCTATGCTCAAAGAACTTGTGGTAGAACCCCCCTGGTTATTACCGATCTGGGAAGATCTACTCTCCCAGGGCCCAGTACACTGCCCCCAAGTGGAAAGATGGAACTTGGCTGCATGGTGTCTGAGGAGCAGCTGCTGGAAGCAAAAGGGTTCTCGGGCTGTCTAATAGATACACTGCTGAAAAGCAGAAAGGTTGAGACACGTAACATCTACCAGAAAGTATGGAAGTGTTTTAACAGCTGGTGCACAGACAATAATTTCAATACACAAAGCTCAGTGGCAGTCTTAGCGTTTCTACAGAGCAGGATAGACAAAGGACTTGGCCTTGGCATGCTAAAGAGTCAAGTGTCAGCACTTTCGGTTTACCAGGAAAAGAGATTAGCATCTGATCTGTGGGTAATCAGACTCTTTGTATCGGTCTTTGTCTGCTCAGAGATCTAAAGTACAGTCTTTCCAAAGTGGGATCTGTCATTAGTGCTGCAAACTGACAGGAGACCCCTTTGAACCATTAGATAGTTGCAACCTGAAGATGCTGAAGCTTAAAGCAGTCTTCCTGGTGGCAATTACTACAGCCAAAAGGGTCTGAGATGGAGGCCCTATCAATCAGACCCCCAGCCCCCCCCCCCCCCCCCCCCCCTTTTTTTTTTTTTTTTTTTTTTTTTTTATTTAGATTTTTCCGGATCCCATAATCTTTAAAATGGTTCCGGGATTTCTGCCTAAAGTGGCCTCGCAATTGTGTTGCCTTCATTTTGCCCAAATCCTTCTAAGGAACAAGAGGTAAGGTTTCATAATTTAGACGTGAGGAGATGCATCTTACATTATTTAGAAGCAACAAAAGATATTAGGAAGACTGATTCCTTATTTATTTTTAATTTCTGGAGCGAAGAAAGGGCAAAAGGCTTCAAGACGCACCATAGCCAGATGGCTAAAAGAAGCCACTGAACAGGCTTATAGGTTAGGAGGCATGCAGATCCCAGAGGGTATCAGGGCACACTCCACAAAGGCAATGGCAGCATCGCAGGCCGAGAGCTGGAGCAACGCTGGAACAGATTTGTAAAGCGGCAACCTAGTCCAGCTTTGCCACCTTTTGTAAGACACTATAGAGTGGATCTTTGGGCGGCTAAAGATCAGACCTTTTTAGAAGCAAGGTCTTACAAGCCATGGTCCTGCCCTAGGGGTAAGTTTTCGTTTATCCTCTCAGGTGGCTGTCCTGAGACTATTAGGGGAAAAACTAAGTTACTTACCGGTAACTTTCTTTCCCAGAGTCTTTCAGGACAGCCGGGTACCCTCCCAATTGTGTATCAAGACATAGATTTCCTTACCGGAAATGTGATATAATAATGTGCATCATATGTTGTGTCTCCCCAGCGGAATGGAGGTGCTCTTTAAAGAACTGAGGAGCCAGCAGGGGAGGAGGAAATTTATAGAGGGCTGGCACGGTGTTTCCTACAGAGGGGGGGGAGCCAAGGTCTCTCAGGTGGCTGTCCTGAAAGACTCCAGGAAAGAACGTTACCGGTAAGTAACTCCCCCCCCAGCGTGGCCACATAGAGGCCCAACGTGCAGGGAGCAATGTCAGGTGTTCTAGGGGCAGAAGTTTCAAATATAACTTGACTACCTATTACACTTTTGTGAGGCACTGTAGTGTAGGGTTGCCACATCATCACTTTAATCCAGGACACACATGAATTACAGATTCTGAGGCTAATTTAATGCAGGCACCAAGTGAGTTTAACTACCACCTTAATCAACCACAGAACCTGTGTAATGTGTGTCCTGGATTAAAGGAATGTAGTGGCATGGATAATTGATGTGGCATGAATGGGTATAGATGGTATGGCTGGATGAGTATGCTCAGTATGAATAGGTGAGTATGCTGATTATGGATGATTATGCTGAGTTTGGATGAGTATGCGATGGATGGGTATGCTGAGCATGTATGGATGGCTGGAATGGGCACATATCAGCACTGTGGGCATTACACATCCGGCCCACAGCGCTGCTGCCACTGATCTCTCCCCTCGCACTGTGCCAATAGGTACAGAGAGGGGAACCGGACGTGATGCTGGTTTGTTTATAAGTGATCGTTCCGTCATTTGACGGAGCAATCACGTGGTAAATGGCCGCTATCAGCGGCCGTTTACTGTGATACGCTGGGTTCTCTGCACCTGGCAGTCACAGATGTTCCCGGGTGCGCACCAGATTCTGGGAGGACGTCATAGTACGCCCTTCGGAGTTATCTGACCGTGCTGCAGCCATCATTCGGCTATAGCGCGGTCGGAAAGCTGTTAAGGCAGGGATATGCAATTGGTGGACCTCCAGCTGTTGCAGAACTACAAGTCCCATGGGGCATAGCAAGTCTGACGGCCACAAGCATGACACCCAGAGGCATGATGGGACTTGTAGTTTTGCAACAGCTGGAGGTCTGCTAATTGCATATCCCTGCTTTAACCTCCCTGGCGGTATTCCCGAGTGTGGCTCGGGGGTTAAAATTCAGTACCATTAGCGGTAACCCCGAGCCACACTCGGGATCGCATTGCAGGATCCTGGGGCGGCTTTACTTACCTTGTCCCCGGGATCCTGCGATGTCACCCGCAGTGTCCGAGGGCTCCGTCCTCCTCCGAAGCCTCTCCGTGCCAGGCTCCGTTCCCTGCGGCGCGACGCACGGGGGCGGAGCCTGGCGGCAAATTAAAAAAAGTAAAAATCATAACGCATACAGTACTGTAATCTTACAGATTACAGTACTGTATGAAATGATTTCACATCCCTTTTGTCCCCAGTGCTTTGTCCCATGCCCTGCATGCAGTTTTACATGATATACACTGTTCTTTCTGCCTGGAAACTGGAGATTGTCCATAGCAACCAAAAAGTGTCCCTTTACGTCAAAAGTGGCTTTAGACCAGCTAGAAAACAGCGATAGTAAATTAGAACACTTGCAGAATTGAGCGATAGTGAATTGTGGGGAAATTTATTTTATTACTATTTTTTTTTTTTTTTTAATTTTATTTATTATATTATAATAATTAATGTTTTTGTGTTTCAAACTTTATCATACCCGGGATATCTACTAGACTCTGGTTTGGACAGATTTAAGTGTGTTATTGTTAAGATTTACAGACCTACAATATAAAACGCCAAATTTCCATGCAAAATAATTGTACCGCTTTCAGCACCTAAAATCCGAAATAATCATACCGCCAGGGAGGTTAACCACTTCTCATCCAGGCCAATTCTGACATATCTCTCCTACATGCAAAATTAATCTTCTCTTCTCTCAAACGTGTGTGTGTGTGTGTGTGTGTGTGTGTGTTTGTTTTTTTTTTTTTTGGGGGGGGGGGGGGGGGAGGGAGGAACAGTTTCATGCTATAAAAAAGCTTTAAAAAAAAAAAAAAAAAAAAATTAAAGTATGCAAAAAAAATTGGGCTAAATGTGAAATTAAGTTGCGCCGAGTAAATGGATGCCTAACATGTCATGCTTCAAAATTGCACAAACTCGTGGAATGGCACCAAACTTTGGTACTTAACCACTTAATGACTGCGCCATAGCCGAATGACTACAGCGCGGCTCGATATCTCTGGGAGGGCGTACATTGACGTCCTCCCAGAATCTTGCACCCGGGAATATCAATGACCCCGGCGCATCACGGTAAATGGCCGCTAACAGCGGCCGTTTACCACGTGATTGCTCCGTCAAATGACGGAGCAATCGCTTGTAAACAAACCGGCGTTGCATCCATTTCCTCTCCCCTCTGTACAGTGAGAGGGGAGAGATCGTGGGCTGGATGTGTAGTGCCCACAGCACTATGTGCCCATTCCTGCACTCAGCCATCCATGCTCATCCATCCATAGCAATGCTCATTTGGTTGTACCCAGCAGTACTTGGTCATGCCATCCATACTTGGCCATCCCCATTTATGGCTCACCCATCCCTATTCGTGCTCATGCCATGCCACTAGTGTGCCTCACAAAAGTGTAATAGGTAGTCAAATTAGATTTGAAACTTCTGTCCCTAGAACACTTGATGGTGCTCCCTGCATGTTGGGCCGCTCTGTGGCCAGGTTGTGTAAGTCTCCCACATGTGGTATCGCCGTACTCAGCAGGAGAATCTATTTTGAGGTGTCATTTTTGGTATGTACATGCTATGCGTTAGAAATATTGTATAAATAAACAGCTTTGTGTATTAAAAAAAGAAATTTCTTTACATTTTGCAAAAACTTGTAGAAAAAAAATGACATGTTCAAAAGACTCATTATGCCTCATAGATTATACGTTGGGTTGTTTTTTCTTTCCAAAATGGGGTCAATTTTGGGGCGTTTCCCTTGTCCTGGTGCTCCAGGGCCTTCAAAAGTGTAAGGTAGTCAAGAAATTATATGTGTAGTTTATGCTCCAAGAACACCTGATGGTGCTCCCTACATGTTGGGCCTCTGTATGTGGCCATGGTGTGTAAGTTTCACATGTGGTATCGCCATACTCAGGAGTAGTAGAATGTGTTTTGGGGTGTAATTTGTGCTATGCACATGCTGTTGTGAGAAATGACCTGCTGATATAACAATTTTTTGGAAATTTTGTGTTTTCTTTGCAAAAAAAAAAATTGTGGGAAAAAAAATTACAACTTCAAAAAACTCACCATGCCTCTTACTAAATACCTTGGAATGTCTACTTTCCAAAAAGGGGTCATTTGTGGGGTATTTGTACTTTCCTGGCTTGTTGGGGTCTCAAGAAATGATAGGCCGTCAGTACATCAGGTGTGATCAACTTTCAGAGATTGGCACCATAGCTTGTGGACTATAATTTACACCAGTTTGAGTTATTTTTACCAAAGATATCTAGCAGCGAAGAATTACTAATTTTGAGATATATATATATATATATATATATATATATATAATTATTTTTTTTTTTTTTTTTTTCTCTTATCATTCAAAATGTGAGCGCTGAAAATTGGTCTGGTTAGGAAGGGTGTTTAAGTGCCCAGTGGGTAAGTGGTTATTCTTACAAGGAATGTAAATAAGACCCCACATCTCACCTCTAGGCTGGGAAGCCTGAAATATATATTAAAAAAAAAAAAAAAAAAAATCTCTCGGCTTCCCAGCTGAGGCGGCGCCATTTGTTTGAATGCAGAGGCCGGATGTGATGTCATAACATCGCGCCTGGCTTCAGAACGATCCTAGAAATCTGGTCACCATCTGGGGCCGGTGGATCCGTTCTCCGACTCACCGATGGAAGCAGTGAGTCAGAAGCACCGGAGGGAGGGGGGCGTCCCATTTCGCCACCGTAAGAATGATCAAGCGGCGGAGCAGCCGCTATGATCGATTGTTATGGTGTAGGGAATTGCTGGCTGAAAAAAGCTGATCTCTGCCTGTAGCTACAGGCATCATTCAGATATACCTGCACAGTCAAGGATGTCATATGACGTACTTTTGGCAGGAAGAGGTTAAGGGGATAAACTGGCCAAGAAGACATTATGGGACTGAGACTTTTTACATACTCCTGACTTTTTCCGAATGTCGTTGGCCAGCTCATCTAGTTGCCTCAAATTTAAGGTTGTTGGCATTATCTAGTATGCTATAGATCCTAACATGGACTTGTGGCCTAAATGTGTGTTCTATTTGCTGACAGGGAGTATTCCCCATCTCAATCCAGGAAAGAGCAGCCGGTCTCCCCATCCCCATTCAGGGGAGGGCTGGGCAGGGTGGAAATTTTCCCCCCAGGCCGGCGCCTACATTATCTTTAAAACGGCTGCTGGCTGTCAAATTTTATTTTTTTGTGGAGGGGGGGGGGGTGGTGTATGGCGGCAATCAACCAACCCCCCGCCAGGGGACTCATCTATCACCCTTCCCCCACTGCCAGCAGACTCATCACTGATAGACGAAAAAAACTCTAAAAACGTTATTGCAAAGATGTTAAACGTTGCAAAGTTTCTGGCATTTTTAGAACGTTATTTTAACGTCCAGTGTGCATAAAGCCTTATGTGACCTATAAACTATACAACTCAGTTGAACAACAAACTAAAATCTTTTAGGTGGCGGAAACTAAAAAATAAAATATGGTTGCGTAAGTGTGCACACCCTTAAACTAATACTTTGTTGAAGCACCTTTTGATTTTATTACAGCACTCAGTCTTTTTGGGTATGAGTCTATCAGCATTGGAACATCTTGACTTGGCAATATTTGCCCACTCTTTGTAACACTCCAAATCTGTCAGATTGCGAGGGCATCTCCTGTGCACAGCCCTCTTCACATCACCCCACAGATTTTCAATATGATTCAAGTCTGGGCTCTGGCTGGGCCATTCCAAAACTTTAATCTTCTTCTGGTGAAGCCATTCCTTTGTTAATTTGATGTATGTTTTGGGTCGTAACTGTTATTTTGTGGCCTAGTATTTAAGGCAGATTCTGCATACTACACATACGTTTGCTCCTAAAGTGAGCAGAAGTGTCCTACATTAGATATGTTTTGCTTTGTGTTTTCCCTATAATATTAGCAACATATTTTTATTTTCTGTTGGATTAGTTTTCTTGTGATGTATTGGATTTCATTTGAGCTTGTCTTGTCATATCTTGGTATTTAATACATTTTACAGTTTAATATTGATTAGATTGTCGTTTTACTCTCCATATTAAAGAGAAAGGTGTTACTCAAAGTACGAGAAACAGTCCAAAGAACTTGAATTGGCAGGAAGGGATCCTAAACAAATGAAACTTTTTCGGTGATATGTGAAAAGTTCAAAAGTTAAGGCTGGTTATTATGTTTTAGGTTACAGAAATGTATAATCACTCTTTTGATAACAAGTGTGAACATACCTAGTCTGTTCAGAGCTGCACGATTAATTGCTAAAGAATCGAGATCGCAATTCTACCCCCCTCGCAGAGCTGCATGATTAATCGTTAAAGAATCAAAATCGCGATTCAACTCTCCTCACAATCTTAACTGCATTTCTCAATTCTGTTTAACAAGTTCAGAGAGTTGTCTGCACACTTCTGACAGCTGACGACAAAAAAAAAAAAAAAATATCCAGGAAGCCTGCCAAGTTGATCACAACAGAGATTTAAAAAAAAAAAAAAAAAAAAAAAAAAAACATTTTAACATGTAGTTCGTTAGATCAAAGGAATGAACCTTGGTCTGTAAATGAGGTCAGTTTAACCACTTGAAGACCAAACCTTTTTCTGACACTTGTTGCTTACAAGTTATATACATACGCAAAATAAAAGTGTGTGTGTGTGTGTGTGTGTGTGTGTGTGTGTGTGTTTTTGTGAGACCCTAGAAAATAAAATGGTAGCTGTTGCAATATTTTTTGTCACACTGTAATTGCGCAGCAGCCTCAAACGTAATTTAAAAAAAAAAAAAATACACTTTGATGAATTAAAAAAAATAAACAGTAAAGTTTGCCCAATTTTTTGTTTAATGTGAAAGATATTATGCCGCAATAATCGTGATCTTTATTCTAAGCAGAAAAATCATAATTCTCATTTTAGCCAGAATCGTGCAACTCTAATGTGCATGATGAAGTTTTACATTTAAAGTGTTACTAAACCCACAACAGTAAAATCAGTCTTTATATGCAGTAATGCATGCTTGTTACACTCAATGTGAACCTAAGGGTTTAGACCTGTGCATTGTGGGGAAAAAGGCTGTTTGATCCTGTCTTTTCTGATCCTCCCCTTCTTTTACTGTCTCCAATCCCTCTCCTGATAGAACAGAGCATTGGGGGCACTCTGTACATGCTTAATTTGGTGTGTGTGTGTGTGTGTGTGTGTGTGTGTGTTTGGCACTGGGCCAGTCAGGACTGTCCGGACAGAGGTTCAATGGAGAATTAACTCCTATAAGCTTTAACCAGAGACTGATTGAAGTCACAAGACTGCTATATACTGCTGATGAGAAAAGGTATTTGGCAGTTTATATTTACTAAAATAATTGCATTTCCATGTTCTGTGTACTGTGGAAGATCAGATATAGTGAATGCAGGTTCTGGGTTTAGTAACACTTTAAGATTCAAGATGGATGATCAAGGAGTGTGCATACTTGACTTTCCTTGATGATCACAGTTTTAATATACGTTTTTAATTTTAAATCTCATAAAATCTTACCAATAAGGTAAGTAACAATTATATAATTTTTTTTTTTTTTCTTTTTTTTTTCAGTATATGCATTGCCTTTTCTGATTCCTCTTCCTCGTTCACTAGTGGTTGTACTAATTTTCAGCATTGCTTTCAGGCAGCAAATAAGCATGAATCTTCTAAAAGCCATTGTGATGCTGTTAGTGCTTATTTCACCATGAAAAAGGATAGAAGCATTGACACATTAATAAATCGGGCTCATGCCTGCAAAAGAAAGGAGATACTACAAAATTTTGAGGTATTAAACCAAATTTTTGATATAGTAAAATTGCTTGGAAAACAGGGTTTGCCATTTCGTGCCCATGGCACTAATGAATCACTGTACAATTTTATATAAAAGTGAAATAAACCATGGTAACTTTCTGGAAATTGTCCTACTTCTATCACAGTATGATGTTCCTCTAAAAAAAAATCACCTTGATAAGTGCTTTCAGGACAGTGAAAAAAGAAAACCGCGATTGAAAGACAAACATCAGGAAAACAGACATCTGGACATGGATCCCTTGCAAAACATTTTTGTCCAGTAAGACCGTAAAAAAAGTGTTTCAGCAATAGTTTGATGCATGAAAACCTTAATTGTGTCTGAAATAGGAGAGAAACGTTTCAGTATACAGGATGTTGGAATCGTAGATTAAGCAACAGTGCTTTTGAGATATGTAAAAGGTGAAGAAATTAAAGAACTGCTTGTGGCGATTCTCCCTGTTAAAGATGCTACTGGAAAAGGATTTTATGAACTTCTGATGTCCTGTTTTGATGTACTTGGTTTAGATTTCCAAAAAATTGCTGGTGAATCATTTGATGGTGCAGCAAATATGAGGAGTGAGTATGTGGGACTACGTGCACAGATCGCAAAGGTAGTGCCAGATGCAGTCTGTATTTGGAGCTATTGTCATATCCTTAACCTGTGTGTCTCAGATTGCTGTCAAGTACTGGAAGCAAAAACATTTTTGGTCTCCTAAATCGCTTGGCAACTTTTTATTGGATACTCCTACAAGAGAATGGATATCTGGAAAGATCAAGTGGATAAGACATGGGCAGGAAAAACGTTTAAAGTTACAAAAACTTGGAGAGACAAGATGGTAGGCAAAAGAAAAGGCCCTTAACTGGATTTTTGGTGAGACACATTCTCTTTATTTAGACACCCTTAAAGTTTTTTTTATGTGTAATTTCCCAGAGCAACTTGTTTGATTCAAAAACCACTTCTGAGGCCTCATCCCTTTTTTCACAATCTTTGTCAGTTTAGGAATAAACAGCAAACAGCTGTTATTTTTGCAGGTTTTTGATGTTATAGGTCCAGTGTCAAAATATCTACAAACCGGTGGCTTTGATTTCATGGTAGCATGGCAAATGATCGAAAGTGCAGTTGAGCAACTGAGAAAAATAATTTCAGTTATCTTAAACAAAAGGCTGAACACTTTGCAAAAAAAAACAAATAAGTTGATGGATGAGTGACGTTCTCAGCGCCTTGGAAGTTGAGACTATGCTTCCAGTTCAAAGAGCGTTACGAAAAAACGCTTAGCTGGAGAATCTTCACATGATGAACGACCTGAAGATGAAATGCAATACTTTTGAGCTAGTGTGTTTTAGACCAATTCTGGACCAAATCATACAAAGCTTAACAGGTTTTCAGAAAATAAGCAATTGATCATGGATTCCCAATTCTTGGATCCTCACACTTTTCTGAAAATTAGGACAGATCCCAAAATGCTAGATGGAGGGGCACTAGAGAGAATTTCTAAGTTAGCCAGAGTAAATGAATGTGTTCTCAAAACTGAATTAATAAGTTTTGCCAACCTAATTTCCTAGTCTTACAGGATGTCTTTCTGAAGATGAGACACAGAATGCGGAAATTCTTGATGACACTATTTCACCTACCGACAAACTAGTTTGGGTACAAAAGGAATCAAAGTGTGGTTCTTGCAAGCAGTGCTTTTTTTGCTGTCACAGGTTGTTGCTAAAATACAACCTTTATTCTGCAGCTTATGAAAATATTTCAATCGCCTATGAGTACCTGTTGACACTTTCTTTTACATAAGTATCATGTGAGAGCATTCAGCAAGTTGAAAATCATCAAGAATTGACTTCGAGCCACAATGGGACAAACTGCTTGATGCCCTAATGCTCTTGTCAGTGGAGAGAGATCTTCTGGAACTGGTCCAGTTTCCTGATGTATTGGAAATTATTCGTCAAAGTTCTTCCTTGATGAGATCTTTGCTAACTGAACAAATATTTAGTTTAAAAGTTTTATATAGATATTTCTTTGGCTTCTATAAATTTTTTTTTTTTTTTTAAGTGAGAAGGTTTATCCCAAAGGATTGGCTTCGCCTGCAGCGCAGACCCCCTGTTTAAGGAACACCCTGTTCATGTGGGGATTCTCTGCCTGTTTCTTACCCCTGGCACTGTGGTGTCCTTGGTTGGATGCCCCTCTGGTGATGGGCCTGGGTGGTCCCCCTTTGATGGTGGCTCCTCTATATTCTCCTACCCTGCTGGAATATGCTGCAGTCCCCTGGCACGCTCTAGTGTGTTTTCTTGTTATTTGTTTTTTATCTTTGCTGAATATAATGACTACTCACATGACTATGCACATTAGTCGAACAACCTGGTAACAAGCCAAATGGTAATCAGCACAGAGCACTCCACCATGTTGCCATGCAGTTCTGGTTCTAGGACGGAACTATTCGATGGCTTATTTCCATCTGCGGTGGATTTCCCTGCCATACTCGCAACACAGAGTTAAAGAGGCTATTTTTCCTACGGATGGTCTTTATATATGCCGTTGCACTATGACAACAATGCCCTATTGACGGACTTGTTTTCTTTACTGTTTCATGTTGTTAGTTTTTTGTGACATTTAAACCTGAGTGTTCTCGGCTTACTTCCACAATGCATTGTCGGTCTCTTATGACAAGATGGATCTGAATTTTACACACAGTAGGTACTTATGTGCTTTGCACCCATTACACTTTTTGTTATGATGGCTGCAATGTGTACTGTATTGTCATGGAATTTCCGAGGCCTTGGTACCCCCCTAAAACTTATTCAAGTGTTCAGTGCTATCAAACAATCCCAGTGAATCAGGGGTAATGCAATATTATGCAATAATAGTTTATGCAATATTCCTTCTGTACTTTGTTTACTTTTGCAATAAAATATTTAAAAAAATGGAATTACCACATTGTATCATGTGTATAAAACTAGGTGGGCATGGATGGTGAGCTGATTCAGTGGTTCAATGGGCCACTTGACTAGACTTGCCCCCCAGGCCTAAGGCTGCCAGCCCCCCTGTCCTCATTGGCTGTCAATCACAGCCAGTGGGCAAAAGAAGGGGACAAGGTTGAGCCTCACTCCATGTGGGAATGGACACACAGCAGCAGCTCGGGGGTGCTATGGGGCAGGAGGGAGGGGCCTGGAGTGCCAGCAGGGGACCCGAGAAGGAGGTTCAGGGCTGCTCTGTGCAAAACCACTGCACAGAGCAGGTAATTTTATTTTTTTAATAACTTTTTTTGTTTTTTACAAACATGTAAAAAAAAAAAAAAAAAAAAAAAAAAAAAAAAAAAAAAAATCCCGATGATATGGCTATTTTTAAAATGGATGCAAATTGATCTCTAATTGGACAAGGTGGGGAAGCAGGATGGTGACCATACAAACGCTACCTTGTCAAGTCAGAACACTTTTCAAGAAAGTACAAAATGTTCTATGTGTTACCCGTGTGAAGCAGGTGACCTCCGTTCTGTAAGCAAGAGTGCAGCTTCTTGGCAATGAACTCAGAAGCTAGTGGCAATTGCTGTAGTAGTGGTATCTGCGATAATTACTCTTTATCACAATTTAAAAAAAAAAACTTGTGTATACATATGCAGCACAGGTGTCTTCCAGGTATCTAGGACCTGGCAGAGACTGTGCACACACAAATCCCACCACTTGTGCATATCCCAAAACACTGCCAGCTATTGGCAAATTACTATACTGCCCATTGGCATTTGTACACACGTGCCATATAGTTGTGGAGTAGTAACATTCTGCCTCCTAGAATAGCTGTGATGTAGCAATTCAAAGAGGCAGTGGGGCCCAGCTTGGGCCAGAGATCTAGAAGTGCTGCAGCCCAAAAGTACAGTGGTAAATAGAATAAAAAGTTGTTGCACTTCAACAAGCAGGAAATTTTATCTTTCAAACAAGCTTTAGCTAAGTTCTATGAAGTATGTTGTCCTCAAATTTTATAACCAAGGCACTCTGGTGTCCTTTTATGAAAGTGCGGTAAAATACCGCTTTTCAGTTCTCAGGCATTCTCAGAGGAGATCGCTCTCCTCTGAGTGCCTGTTTATGAAAGTGTGTAGATCGCTTCTCATGTTGAGTTGAGGAGCGATCTACAAACGCCGGGAACTCCTGAGAATGGCTCCTCTCACTGTAATCTCATGTGATGTAGCGGGATTACAGTATGAGGAACCATAAAATACAAAAGTTTAACACAAATCAGCACACATTATTCCCCAACATATTAATAAAAATAATAAAGTTAAATTCCCCCTACACAATATACATTAACCGCTTGACATCCGGAGGACGTCATATGACGTCCTCGACTTTCGGGGCTTATATCTGAATGATGTCTGAGGCTACAGACCTCATTCAGATACCGGCATTTTCAGCCGGCGATTCCGTACACCATAAGAACGATCATAGCGGCTGTTCCGCCGCTTGATCGTTCTTACGGGCGGCAGGAGGGGACGTCCCCCCCCCCCCCCCCCCCTCCCGCCGCCCTCCGGTGCTACTACCGACTCACCTCAGCGATCGGTGAGTCGGATAGCGGATGCGCCGGATGTTCACCATAGAGATTTCCGGCGGACCAGATGGTCGCCGGAGTCTCTATGATCGTTCGGAGGCCGGGCGCGATGTTATGACGTCACGCCCGGCCTCTGCATTCAAAAAACCGGCGCCGCTTCAGCTGTGAAGCGGCGATCGTTTTATTTTTTTTGATTTTAGGCTTCCCAGCCTAGAGGTGAGATGTGGGGTCTTATTGACCCCATATCTCACTGTAAAGAGGACTGATCATGTCATATTCCTATTACAAGGGATGTTTACATTCCTTGTAATAGGAATAAAAGTGATCAAAAAAAAAAAAAAAATTTTTAAAGCGCCCCTGTCCCCATGAGCTCGCACGCAGAAGCTAACGCATACGTAAGTCCCGCCCTCATATGAAAACGGTGTTCAAACCACACATGTGAGGTATCGCCGCGAACGTTGGAGCGAGAGCAATAATTTTGGCCCTAGACCTCCTCTGTAACTCAAAACATGTAACCAGTAAAAAATGTTAAAGCGTCGCCTATGGGGATTTTTAAGTACCAAAGTTTGGCGCCATTCCACGAGCGTGTGCAATTTTGAAGCGTGACATGTTAGGTATCTATTTACTCGGCGTAACTTCATCTTTCACACAATGCAAAAAAATTTGGCTAACTTTGCTGTTTTGTTTTTTTTTTTTTTTAAAGCATGAAACTTTTTTTTTTCAAAAAAAACGCGTTTGAAAAATTGCTGCGCAAATACCGTGCAAGATAAAAAGTTGCAATGACTGCTATTGTATTATCTAGGGTCTCTGCTAAAAAAACATATATAATGTTTGGGGGTTATATCTAATTTTATAGCAAAGAAATGATGATTTTTGACATGTAGGAGCGAAGTGTCAGAAATGGCCTGGATGTGAAGTGGTTAACCTAATTATAAAAAAAAAATTGTTTTTATCAATATTTAAAGATCATGTCCCTATGTGAATGGTGTATAGTAAATGAATGTAATGCACATATGTAATGCAGCTATACACCATTCATATAAATGCAAAATACATTTATAATCATTAAAAAAATAATTTTAATAAAGTATACAAGTATAAATATTTATTAATAAATATATTTCATAATTGATAAACATAAAAATTGATAAACTGGTGCAATGCGAGAACACTGCGAATCCACTGCGGGTTCCCGCATCGCACCGACTCGCATGTCTGTTCACACTGCCATATGCGAATCGCTGGGGAGTGTCAATACATTGTTAACGACACCCCCAGTTCAGCTTGCATATCGCACTGCGAACTGACAGTCCGGACATGCGATCCGATTCTGGTCCGAACAGAAAAAAGGGTCCTGTGCGTGTTTGCACCGAATGCGGTGCGATATCAGCCATACTATCTGTACAGCTGATATCGCAACGTACAGACATCGCATGTAATGTGAATGGCAGTGTGCTGCAAATTACATGCGATTCCTGTGCGATGTCCGGCATCGCACAAGTGTGAACCCAGCCAGAGACGTGCACATCTAAAAAAAAATATATACATATATCTATAGATAGATATATACACTATAAATTCCTATCCTGCTGGTTTTGGGGTGTGTACTTTCTCCAGAATATCAGCCACTTTCAGGCTTCTCACTCTGATTCTCCACTTCTGAAATGGTGAATCAGAAAGTGAGAATTCTGTCACAGATCGCCAGTGAGGTGCTGAGATCGCACCTTCATAAACTGGCCGTTTCTGTGAAGTCAGTTACAAATTCTCACTGTGCTGAGATAATCAGCGGAGAACATGTTCTCCGCTGATTATCTCAGTTTCATAAACTGGTAATGACCTGAGATCAGCGGTGAGACTCGGGATCGCTGCTGATCTCAGTTTCATAAAAGGACACCTCTAATAGCTGTGCAGCTGGGTTCTCAGCAGCTTTCTCACTCTTCCAGCAGTGACTTGGTACCCTTCCAGGCTTCTAATGTACAGCTGAACTGTATTTAAAGTGGTAGGCCATCAAGTGACTGCTGGAGAACATCATAAGATAAATCTAAGAATTTGACTACAGCCCAAAATGGAGCATTATGACTGAGGATTATTTGCTCCTCTATGCCTAAAGCTACAGATGGCAGTGAGGACAAGCTCTGCTACTGCTTGTTAGGAATTCATACATACATGTCCATATATCTAGAATGTTCCCCTTTAAGAAATTCTTCATACACCCAATCGTATATATTTTAGTGTGATTTTATTAAGTGAATGAAGGAAACCTGACTTTCCTGCCAATAGTATCTCTGAAATCCAATTGCTATTTTCCTAGCACAGGTTTTAAACTACACTTATAGTACATTTCTACAGACAGTATTAAAATGCACATGTTTAGAACCCAGTCTAAAGACTCTTCACTATTCTAATCCATGTGGAGCAATGGGACTGTGAAGCCTACAATTACACATACAGTAATAGTAAAGTGGTGCAAAAAACAAGCATACATCCTTCCTTCTCTAGACTGAGAGCTGTTATTTAACTGCTATAAATTACAAGAGAGGAAGGCTCTTTGCGGGACTTGGACAATAGACAGATAATGAACAAGAGCTAATGAAAATTCTATTATAATTGTAGCTAAATACTGCAAAATTCCATTGGCTAAATTTCACACTAATTTAGTCGACTAAAATATGACTAAAACTGCATTCTAGTCAAAAGCAAATCTGGGGGGGGGGGGGGTTACCAAGCACAAGTATTCAAAAAAGGAACTTGACTAAGGCTGACCATACACTATGAGAAATTTCTTTTCTGCAACCACGGGTTGTACCACAAAGAAATTTGCATGATTCCACCATCAACAGACAGTACTGATGGTGGGGAAGCCCTCCTGCCCAGTAATTATCTGCTCCAGGCAGGGGGGGGTGGGTGAATCCTATAGCAGCCGCTAGCGATAATCATAAGAAACCATCAGGCTGGCTGTACCCAAGTCGATTGCTCAATCTGGTACATTCAGCCTGCCCATTAACGGTGTGACTCGGCCAGTTCTGTTGAACCAGCCAAGATTCAAACCATGTATGGCCAGCCTAAGTTATTGTCCTTGTTAAGTGATCTTTCCACCAGTGTCCCTGCTTAGATGGCATTTTTCTGTGACTGTAGGGTGGGGGTTTTTTTTTTTTTTTTCCCCAAAAAGTGTTTGAAAGGCCGCTGGGCGATTACAGTGTGACATAAAATATTGGGTCTCTGCTAATAAGTGTGTGTATGTATGTTCCAAGTAATTTTCTAGCAAAAAATATTGATTTTTAACTTAAACAAGTGTCAGAAAAAGATTTAGACTTTAAGTGGTTAAACTTGTTTACAAGTTGTTAAACTTGGCAGACTGCCTGGATTTTTTTTTTTTTTTTTTTCAGTTTATCCCTTTCCTCTAAGAAGGAAGAGTTAGTTACAATGTTTCATGTTAAAAACTTGTCAAACTGTCCCAATGTTTTCTTTTGACTGCTGAGTGAGCAGATAAGTCTCTCCACTCTTTATATGAAAGAATATTTTTTTTTTTTTTTTTTTTTTTTTTATATTTGTGTGGGTTTTTTTTTTTTTTCTTGGATACTAAAGGGTAAAAACTTTGAGTAGGTTTTAAAGTGACTGAAACTTTCTGTCTCACCCCTTGCCTCTGAATTAAATTCTCCTTCTGATATTTTTGATGTAGATTTGCATGTGAAATTGTTGCTTTGGGCAACATGCACAGTTCATATATTAAAATCGATGTGAGACCAAGTTTGTAAGATGTGGCAACTGAAAAGAGCACAGCTAGTAACAGTCTTTGGCATGTAAAGTTTCATTAGGAGATTTATCAAGTACATTTTGGACATTTATTGCAATTTAGGCTGCCCTCTAATTTTAGTGTTTTGCTGTGCATTTTTTTTTTTCCTGCAATTCTGATCAGCCAATCAAGACTGTTCTGCAATCTGTGCAGGATTATCTATTTAAAAACGCATCAACAATGAAGTGATCATAGCAGGTTTTATATTGCTGCAATGCTGCTTCAGGGGGAATTCATGAATTTATTTGAAGTTTTAAGCTGTCCGTATACAGAAGGAAATTCCAGCAGGCACCAGACAAATTTCAATCCATGTATAGGCAGGGAGGCTATACAATCACTGTCAGATTTTCACCAGCCGATTATCGCTGCATGCTACAGCCTGCAACACTGATCAGCTTACTGTCTTCTGGACAGTGGGGAGGCTTTCCTGCAGTCAAAGACTCGGCAGAGAGGATTCCCCCCATCTCAAGTGTGTGTCTGTTCCTGCCCCCTCCCCATTCAGTGTGCTGGGCTATAGTGTATATACTAGATTACTTTTTTATAGTAAATCTGTCTAGTATGTCTTGCTGCTCCTTGCTTTTATTATTTTGCTGGAATTGAAAAATCTCACCCAGTGCAGTTTTTGCACAGTGTATCCTAAAGTAATTTTTGCCCTGTCTTTTATCTACTTTACGTGCTTGCTTTTCATAATGTATTAGTTTCAGTCTCTCTTCTTAAAGCAGGATTAACACCAAAAGCAAAGATTTATTATATTGCAATTTACCAGTTCTTAGATGTGATGGCTGCATTTGGTTTTTCTTTTAGGCTTTTGTATATTTACCTGGTGACCCCTTTCACACCAAGGCGTTTTAGTGCTAAAAATAATGCTATTAAAACGTTCATAAAACACTCCCCATGCATCTCAATGGACCCTTTCACACTAAGGCGTTGCGCTGGCGTGGCGTTGAGAAAAGTCCCGCAAGCAGCATCTTTGGAGCAGCTTTTGGGCATTGCAAAAAGCGCTTCAAAAACGCCCCTCTCCATTGAAATGAATTGAAAACGCTGTAAAAAATGCCTGAATAGCGCCTATAATCCGTCCTGAGCTGTAGAAAAGTCACATGATCTCTCAAAAAGGTAAACGTGCAAGCAGAAAAGGGCATCTACAACAATAGGACTGAAATTGTGGGAAGGTCAGAATGATTAAACAGACCAAAGTGCCAAAAAAAAGAATTAATCCCAGAAAAAAAGATTTGAAGTAAAACAAGACACTGCTTGTTTTACATAATCTCACAAAGGATAAACATGCAAGCAGAAAGATAGCTTCAATGATGCTTGAAAAACGCTGTTAAAACGCCTGCAGCGTTGCGTTAATTTTACCGCTAGCGCCCCTAAAACGCGGTAATAACGCTAAGGCGTTTTAGAAACAAAACAAAAAGCGGCTAAGTGGGACTTTATATGAGAACGCAGGGCTACCACCGCCAAGCGCCTCCATCCCTGTTATGATAAAAGAAGGAATGTGGTACTTTATATGAAGAATGCACCCCTGGAGATAACACGATATAAATGAAATTGGGCGGTACTGATTATATTAGAACTATGGACTAACATGACAGCATTGCAAAACAATTATTGGCAGTCATAGGTTTATTGATATAAAAATATAATAGTAATACCATGATGTAATATTGACATAATAAGTTCATAATGTGAAACATTATAATTATATAGAACAGAATACATTGGGGTATATAAAATATAACAATGTATACTAGTAATATATTGAGTTCATATTGTACACATAAAATAGAGCCAATTTCATAAAAGCATGTCTCCCTGGTATAAAACTGTATAGTTCATTGGTACGATCAAATTGATAAGTGTGGTGATAACTGGTATAGCAGAATATGAGCGAAAAGGCATCTATAGGCTCTACGCGTTTCGTGGCGACTGCCACTCTTCAGGAGCAAGTATGGGGTAGATGTCTAAGTATACAAACACAAAATTTATAAAAATGATAATTATTGTAAATAGGAAAGGGAGAGGGGAGATATCCCCAATTTACCAAGACCACTTACAGAAATGCCAGTGAGGCTGGGTGCAGGTATGGAGGACTGGAGGGCCGACCAGACACAAGGTCAGTCCGGGAGCTGAGGTGGACAAACCCGGGCATGGATGGATCGCCAAAGGGAGACAATGTTCCCCAGGGAAGTGCCCCCATGGATGAAAAAGGGGAGGGGTGTGATCCACAAAAATGTAACAATCTATAAAGGAGGTAAATGGTAAGATGTGTGGGATAAAGCAGTAGGTGTATTACAAAAGGTAACTGGTAGTACCAAAAATGCTAATGGGAAAACTAAAATTGAAATTGTAATGCTATGCCGTTTTTAGGTCGTTTTTAGGTCGTTTTTGAAGCGCCTTGGTGTGAAAGGGGTCTAAGGGTCTCCTTTTCTCCTAGTGCTTCATCTGCAGGACAGCTTGTTCTGTTTGAAAAACAAACAGAACCACTGACGGTTGCTTAAAATTTTAGAGGTGCATTGGATGAAAATTGAGTATGTATGTAGGCACCATTAGCGCAGGAAAAGAAAAATTTATCTCCTAAATTCTATGTCTCCACACCGATTGTGGTGGTAAAATTCCTGCTAATTGCTTTTTTGGTAAGTTATAAAAACCGCAACACACCTCCCCATTGAAAATGCAGGAAGATCGCATCAATATCACACCTATGTTACTTTTTGATGTGTGGTTTGTTTTTTTTTTTTTTTGTTGTTGTTGCATGACCTATGGAAAATGCATCATGAGCATAGTAAAATTATGTGCGTTTTTTCAGTGCCATTATCGGCACCTTTTTTCTCCGATCTGCAAAATGCAGAGCACCAGTTTCGGCTGCCAAAATTTTGGTGCATCTCTACTTAGAGTGGTCAGCTTTTATTTAAAACTTTTCTCCCAAAAGGGAAAAAACGGTTGCTGTAATGACTTAAGTATTAGCTGGAGTTTTGGCTTTAATCTGTTTAGTCTGTGTTGCTCCGTCATCCAGAGTTTAGGCACTTTAATACAGGCAGAATGTTACTGGCCATGTCACCAGGTGAAAACAGAACAAAGCCAAAAAAATGCAGCTACCACATCATAAGCTGCAATATACTAAATGTGGGGGGGGGGGGGGGGGGGGGTTTGTCCTGTATCGTTAGGGAAATTTCCCTTCACTACTTGTTCTGTAGCCTCCACTTGAAGTAAAAGGCTAGCTTTCCATTGTGAAAAATCTCCTCTTAGACAGTTGTCACAGGAACAGGTGTTCCCCATTGCAAAGGATATTTCAAGTCCTCATTCATCTCTGTATCTATAAATCTTGCAAAAAGTTTTCAAAGTTCAGAACACAAGGCGCTTTTTTTTTTTTTTTTTTTTTTTTGACCTTGTCAATCTACCAACCTTCTAATGTAAAACAGCAGATGTTTCTAAGCTGTTAGAAATGACTGAAACACAATAGCGTTTTCCTTGAATGAGTAACTTCCTATTAAAAGCAGCTAGGAGAGGTCAGGGAAGTCTCATTTGTGAAGTTTTTACGCTTTAATATATGGTAGTGCTGCAACTAACAATTATTTTCAGTTGGCCGATTGTTTCGATTAATCGGTTAATAATTTTTTTAAAAAGTGTGGTGTATAATTTAGTTAATATGTAAAGTTTAAAAAAAAAAAGGCAATATATTATTGTATATCTCTATGCAGCGGTAAATGTAAATAACCAACTATATGGTTAGGGAGCAAAATATCTAATCCACGCTGAGAATAAGACAGAAGAGATATATACTATTAAAATGTGAATCTGGTAAATATCAGACTCCGAGATCAAATTTTTTTTTTTTTTTTTTTTTTACTAACCCTGTCTTCCTTCAAAAGTTATTTTAAGGACGTTCGTTCAATTTTCTAATTGTTAGTGGGGTCAAATCGACCTTCATTTTCAACCACAGTGATGGGGAAAATTTTGAAATGGCAAACTTCTTGGTCAAAGGAATTTTCAGACAGTGTATGTGGTTTTCATTCAGAAATTACGTTCATTTTTAAAAACCAAGTGAAAATTTCAAACCACATTCTTTCATTCAGTGAATGTGCAAAGATTTTTCGTCTGAATATTCTCATCTGAAAATTGATCCGTGTGGCCAGCATAAGGCTCGCTACATACCTATGCAGTTTGCTTTTGATCTGTTTCTGCAGTGATTTTTTTGCTGTGCGTTTTGACTTTTGCGCACGTGATTGTGCTGCGATTTGCATTTATTTTTAGTCAATTTTCTTGTTGGGAAGAATAAAAAACAAAAACTGCTGCAATCATTTACATGCTTTTCTATTGAAGTATATTGAACCAAAAAAAGTTTTGCATTAAAAATCCCTGACCCTTTCCAAATAGGCAGCGGCTGAAAAAAGCATAATGTGAACGTGTCCCATACTATGTTGTGTACTATGTAACGTGTCCCATAGGAAACCATGTAAATGGACTGTAGTGTGTTTCTGCAAAAAGCACTAAACACATAGATGTGAACCGGGTCTAAGACGTTTAGTAACATAATGGGGTTAAACCAAAATTAGCCCTTTTTATAGTACAAAGAAACAGATAATCACTACTGTAAGGGGTTCATTTTTTTTTTTTTTACTGTAGAACTGTGAAAGTAATATTTTCAGTAGCGATTTATTTGCTTTTTGTACTATAAAGGGCTTATTTTAGGTGTTTTTATTTTTTTTTTTTTTTTACGCCATTATGTTACTGGCCGATTTTCATAATCGATTAGTTGTCGATTAATTGATTTAGTTTCAGCCCTAATATATGGAAATGGTTTATTAGCTAAAGCCTGGACACAGGTTCACTTAAAGACCTATTTTAATCCTGCGTTTATATTGCCATAAGACAAAGGTGACTAGGCTGTATTGAAACTTAATGGAAACAAAATATGGTCCATATGCTGCGCTGAAGAAAGTGGTAAAAACACATGTATTCTTTGCCCGATTCCTAGCATGCACCTGTGACTCAAAGAATATCAGAAATGCAATGGGTGCATTTTAGATGGTTTTCCATTGATTTCAATGGGAGGTGAGTGGGATGGATTTTTTTTTTTTTTTTTTTTTTTATTTTGTTTTGCCTGGAGCACCAAAGTTGTAGCATGCAGAACTTCTCAAAATGCAGCGCACTGGTATGAAGAGTTCTATTGGAGTAAAAGGGGAAATCCTTTTTATTGCATTTTTTTTCTTGTGCATTTAGCCAGGTAATTGTGCAGCAAAGACACATCAGTGTGAAAGGGCCCTGACCTACAGTATAAATGTCTTTTTTATTAAAGGAAAAGTACAACCAAAGCTCATTTGGCTCGATTTTCTCCTGTTTGTACACTTCGTTTTGCATTCCTGTGACCCATTTTCAGCTGACAGCAGGCTAAAGCCTGCTGTCTGCTGGAGAAGGATCACGATGTGATCGGGATCAACCAAACAGTGTGGACCGGCACCTGGCGAGCCGCTGAGTGCCAGAGCAAGCCCCTTCCACCCCCTCCACAGCTCAGTGAGGGGGGCTAGAAGGGGAGAACTGAGCGATCAGCGGTCTTTGATCACTCAGTTCTCGGAGCCGGCAGGGGACAGATGCAGTGTTGGATCGATGCTGCATCCACCTAGGAGAGTAAAATTTATAACCTCCTTCTCCTTTTTTTTTTTTTTTTTTTTTTTTTTTGGGGGGTATTTGTGCTGTTAATCTGAAATCCTTAATGACATTCCTTGTGTTCATCTTTCTACTCCTAGAAAATGAAAGTAAAGTTATGCCAGTACAGTATACGTCCTGTACAGTTCTGGGGCTTCACATTAAATAATTGCGAGAGTTAACCACCATCATGTTCCTTTTTTTAAAATGGAGAAAAATACTTTTTGGTCAATAGACTCTGTAAAGCAGTGAGTTATACCGTATGCACCTATTTATATGTATGATCTTCCTCCTGTTGCAGAATAAGGTATTATATTAAACAGTCATAAAACCACATACATGTCTAGTCTACTTGTGTGAAAGCCCACACTATATTAGTACTGTATAAGGGAAATGTACTACATTTATACTTGTTTTGCATGATTTTACCGTTGCAGTGCAGGTTATTCCATGCATGTGAAAAGGCAGATTCTGCAAAGATTACTAAAACTGACTTGGTGCAATGTCCGACGTTGTTACAGAGAAGCATAAAAGTTTTTTGAACTGAAAAGCAAATCCCAAAATTGACTTTCTGAAATATATTTTACAGATCTACTTGCGCAATGGGTTATATGATTTATCTGCTTTATATAAAACTAATATTTTTTAGATTTGTTCCTTTTTTACTATTTTTAAAATAGTATTGCGTTTTTCTCAACACCGGTTTTAAAGCTGTTGGCATAGCAAATATTTTTAAAGAAGCTAATAAAGCCACTTGTGTCATTCTTGCCAATCCTTTTATTTCACCCGTAGTATAATGTGCAAGTGATTTGTTATGTTCCTGTGGAAATGTTTGGACACTGTCTCATTGCATTGTATGTCCTATCCTTTCCGCACATAATTATCCTAAAGCCATTTGGCAAAAGCTGATGCAGCCGATCACTGTTAATTTGCAAAGCCGGTTAAAAGAATTCAGTTAAGTATGTGTTTACAGTATTATTCATCTTGGGAGTGGTGCATAATATCATATTGTTCGAGGAAGGTTAGACTGCTTTAATGAAATGAAAATAATGAAAGGCCAGCGTCATGTTTGCCCTTAGGAGAATCAAATGTCAGGAATTAGCCAGCAATACTTGGAAAAAGATCACCTTTTTAGTAAAATGTTCTTTCAGTACCAAGTACTGCTGACATATGAAAGGGCCTTAGACCTATTTCCTGGAAGTATAACCCATTTGATGGAATGAGTCCTGTCTTCTGGTGCTTTAACTGTTCCATTTCTACAGCAAATTAAAAAAAATTAAAATTAGTAGGATTAGACATTCAGGTGTGTGGTGTGTGTGTTTTTTTTTTTTTTTTTTTTCCATGTTTTGGGGGACGATTAAAGGAAAGTGAGTTTAGATTTTATTTATATTTTGAAAAGTCACTATATCAGCGCCCCTCTTGAAAAATGATTTTCTACGTATTGACCCAAGTCTGATACAACATGTTCCTTCATGCAGGCAATATCCGGTTTCATCAAATTTAAACTTAGAGCGGAGCTCCACTCAAAAGAGGAAACTCTGCTTATCTGCCTCCTAGATTTCTACCGCCATATTTTGCACCTTTTGGGGGGAGCTGGATTTGACAGGTACCCTCTTCCCGGCTCAGTTTGCCCCCCTCTCCTCGCAGCCTTCTGTGACTTTTCACAGGTTCCAGAATACTGTAGCACAGTAGGAAACCGGCTGTGAAGCTACAAGGCTTCACTGCTGGGTTCCCTTTTAGTCAAGATAGCAGCACCAGATTGAATCAGCTTGGTTGAGGACACCACTGGATGCCTGGACATTTTAAATGCCCTAATAAGTCAGCAGCTACAGTATTTGTAGCTGCTCACTTATTACTTTTTACCATTCGCGTTTATGGTGAAGGTAAAAAAAAAACCCACATTTTTGCTTTTGCCCCCAAAAATATAAGAGGAGAAATCTTCCAACAAGGACACTAATTTTCCTCATTTGCTGTGATTTCCTCACTTCCTGTTTTGGCTATGGGACAGGAAGTGAATGTAAATATCCCCAATAGACCACAGATTGCAAAGAAATAAACGGGGGTTATGACCCTCCCTCCAAAATGAGAAGTTGTGCCTATAGTCCTACTTTTAAGTGCGAAAACTTTTTCAAGACTTTAAACTTATTTATTTATTTATTTTTTTTTTTGCATCATCTGAATGCACTTGAAGACTTGGTTTGACCTTTTCTTTTGTTGAATTTAGACATAACATATTTTGTGCATTTAAATATATAAAGTGCAGCGCTAAAAGCATCCAACATGTATTAACTATACATGTGGGAAATGTGTAGTATAATATAATAAATGGTGTGCTAAAAAGACATAAATTTAAATAAACATACAAATGTGAAAAACAGCAATGAAAACCGGCAATAAAAAAATCAGTGTCAATAGTGAAATATGGAACAGCAAAAAGAGAAAGTCCATACCTTTATAAGGTGAAAGGGTATCTTCTCCAACAGGGGAGCACTGGAAGGTATATGGATACTCGAATTGAGAGGAGACAGCAGATGTCACGGCAAACAAATGTTGAAAAGAAGTGGATACTCTTACCAGATGCGTAGGACGCAAATACCGTATAGCAATGCGTCAAATAGGCATAGGGATAGAGGAAGAAAAAACTCTCCTCCATGTGTTCACCTTTAGAATATTGCCATGAACACAACACCTTGCCTGACTCTATGCTGGAGGCCTATATGGTTCCATGAACACAACACCTTGTATCCTGCACTACCACAGCAACCTCAAAAGGTGAACACATGGAGTTTCTCTTTTTTTTTTTTTTTTTTTTTTCTTCCTCCATGGCTCCATATTAAATCGGCCCTCTGGATCACCCCGCTCTACAATCGGAGGACGTGTGTGCCAGTTGTCCAACTTTAATCTACAACCACCACCTTCCATCGGTGTTTGTGGCCCACAGGACCCTGTCCGTTTTGTCATCACGGGAGTGTATCCCTATGCCTATTTGACGCATTGCTATACGGTATTTGTGTCCTACGCATCTGGTAAGAGTATCCACTTCTATTCAACATTTGTTTGCCTTGACATCTACTGTCTCTCCATTCGAGTATTCATACACTTTCCAGTGCCTACCGGTGCTCCCTTGTTGGAGAAGATACCCTTTCACCTTACAATATATGGACTTCCACTTTTTGCTGTTCCATATTTCACTATTGACACTTTGATTTTTTTATTGCTGTTTTTCACATTTGTATTTATATTTTTTGTGTTCTTTTTAGCACACCATTTATATATTACACATTTCCCACATGTATATTTAATACATGTTGGATGCTTCTAGCGCTGCACTTTATATATTTAAATTTCCAGTGGACTTGGTTTGTCTGTGTGTCAGCTGCTTTCTGGTGTTTTTATATTTTTGGGTTTAGCGCAGCATTTTGCTATTTTTATATTTTGTGCATCTCTAAATGCCTGGTCTCCTTTGGATGTGCTTCAGGTTACAAAAATGGGCCTTTCTTGAAGACTTCAATGGCTGATTATGTTGGATAACAGAGCACATGCCTATAAATTTTGGGAAATTATAGAAAAGTGAAGTGCAGGCTGAAGCTAACCTTTTTATACATGCAGAAATATATTCCTTTCTGACTTTTTTCAAAACCCGGACTTTGCACATGAGGTTCACATGTTGGGCAATCTCCCTTGCAGTCTATAAGGAAGTACCATATATTCTCAAATATAAGCCGAGGCACCTAATTTTACCACAAAAAAACTGAAAACTTATTGGCTCGAGTATAAGCCTAGGGTGAGAAATGCGCAGCTACTGTAAGTGGAAAAGAGGGTCAACAATGCCCATTTGCAGCGTCACTGTGCCCATTTGCAGCCATAGGTCCCCCAAACTTCAAACTCGGTAGTTAAGGGTTCCTAGATGCCCCCTAGCTGCAGCCAAAATTTGGGGTCTCTGGACCCAAAGGGTCCCGAAATGACATTGCTGCAGATGGACACAGATGACCGAATTTGGGGCCCCGTATCTCGGGGCCACTTGGTTCTAGAAACCCCAAATTTGATGTGCAAACCCAGTGGAACTCACACTACAACATATCTAAAGGTGGGGTTCCTAGCACCAAGGGGCCCCAAAATTTAGTTTCAGAAAATGTCAAGCACTTTTCTGCAGCAGAGAATAACCTTTTCCCAAACCAATTTTGGGGCCCCATATCTCGGCTAGTTCCTCTGGGTTTGCACACCAAAGCTGGGGTTCCTAGCACCAAGTGGCCCTGAGATACGGGGCCCCGAAGTCGGTTCAGAAAATGTCATTCTCTGCTGCAGAAAAGTGCTTGACTCAAGTATAAGCCGAGGGGGGCATTTTCAGCACAAAAAAACGTTCTGAAAAACTCGGCTTATACTCGCGTATATATATACAGTACTATGTGGCAACAGTTTTATCCATAGAGATGAATTAATAAATGGGATGAATTCGGCCTCTTGTGCACTACTGCCTGGAAACGCTCAGTTTTCAGGCAAACAGGGTTTTTATTTATTTTTATTTTTGGTGGGGGGGCCTTAATGGGCTGCATATTGATCAGTAAAAATACAGAAAGTTGCTGGTCAGTATACTTGCAGATGCGCACATTCTTGCAAATGCCATGCTCCTGCTTGTATGAGCATACTTGCAAGTCATATACAGCCCGTGTGTTTTTTGTTTGGGGATTTTTGCCAGGAATGTCTGATGCTCATACATCAATACAGTGTGCAAGAGGCCATAGACTTGTCTCTTGCTATGAAGAAATATACCTCGTGATTTCATTGATAAAACTGCAACATGAACATTTTACAGATTTGGTCTTCTGGAACAAACATACTATACATGAACACGTGTAGTAAACTCCTTATAAGAATACAGATTTGATTTTAGTATACCGATATGAATGAGTTGCTACCCCATGCACTTCTTCTTTTTGTACTGTTGGGTAGGGATGAGCCGAACACCCCTTGGTTCGGGTCGCACCAGAACATGCGAACAGACAAATTTATGCAAACCCTATTAAAGTATATGGAACACGATCATAAAAAAAAATCAAGTGCTAATTTTAAAGGCTTATGCAAATTATTGCCATAAAGTGTATGGGGACCCGGGTACTGCCCCAGGGGACAAATGCAAAATTTTAAAATTGCTGTTTTTTCAGAAGCTGTGATTTTAATGATTAAAGTGAAACAATAAAAATTAAATATCCCAGACCTGTGTGTTTTCTTTCTGTCATAGGGTTCCCCTTGACCACTTCAATACACTGTTATATATTGTATACAGTATCTCACAAGTGAGTACACCCCTCACATTTTTGTAAATATTTTATTATGTTTTTTCATGTGATGACTCTTTGCTACAATGTAGTGAGCGTAAAGCTTGTATAACAGTGTAAATTTGCTGTCCCTCAAAATAACTCAACACACAGCAATTTATGTCTAAACTGCTGGCAACAAGTGAGTGAACCCCTAAGCTAAAATGTCCAAATTGGCCCAAAGTGTCAATATTTTGTGTGGCCACTTTTTTTCAGCACTGCCTTAACCCTCTTGTGCATGGAGTTCACCAGAGCTTCACAGGTTGCCATTGGAGTCCTCTTCCACACCTCCATGACAACATCATGGAGCTGCTGGATGGTGGAGACCTTGTGCTCGTCCACATTCCATTTGCAGATGCTCAATAGGTTTCAGATCTGGAGACATGCTTGGCCAGCCCATCACCTTTACTCTTACACTCTAGTTTTTTGTGTGTGTGTGTGTGTGTGTGTGGTTTTGTTGGGTTTTTTTTTTTTTTTTTTATACTGTATAGTTTTACACTTAACTGCCTGCATGCCTCTAGCTAACGTTCTCTCAATCATAACACTATAAACGGCCGTGTAAGCAGCCTTGTATAGTGTGGTGCGTGGACTTGGCCCCCTGAGCCATGATTGGCTAAAGCATGCAGGTCGGGTGCATGCTTTGGCCAATCAGCAGCCGTCAATGCACTGCGATCCCGCAGTGCATTTTGGAGCACTCCGCTGTGCTTGAATTTGCTGCAAACGCCCCATATGTTTGATTCGTTTACAAGCAAACGAACACCCGATGTTCGTGTTGAACTTGCGTTTGACTAGAACATCGGGACCATCCCTACTGTTGGGCAGTCTGAGTCAGAATAGAGTATTTGATAGTATTCTCTTTCGGTTTATAAACTCTGTAATACCCATCGACCCATTTAGAGGTTCAGGCACACCTAAGTCATACTGGGTTTCGATTATAGTAGTTCCAAGAATGGATTTCCTGTATTTAAACATGCATCCATTTTGCTCCAACCAAAGCCATATTTAAATGGTTTATCCTCCCATCTCCTATGTGCCACCATAGGAATTTGTCATATATGTTGTGTTTGCATAGGCATGCACACAGGGTGTTCCTGAGCACACCCTAACTGCCCCGTGTGGTGCAGATTCCCCTGCTGCCCAGGCCCCCCTTTATGCCTTCACCTTGCAGGTAAAAAGGCTGCGATTTACTACCACTTTAAATATGTGTATTGTTATACATTTTATTCTAATTTTAGATGATCACCTTTTTTAAGAGGTATTTATTCAGAAATGTAAGATTTACAAGCTAGAGGTGTTGTGTGTGTGTGTGTGTGTGTGTGTGTGTGTGTGTGTGTGTGTGTGTGTGTGTGTGTGTGTGTTTAGGGTACACAAATTTTATATAAATTTTTTTTGGAGACCAGTATAATGCAAAAAATAGTCACCATACACAATCTTCAGGGTGTCCATAAAGGCACATCATAAGAATTAAACAGCAGCATGTGCTATATTACTCGAATGTTAGTAAAACTTGCCTTGTCCTATTATGAGACAAAATCATCATGGGACAACTTTGTATAAATGGTCACTCTATACCTAAGTTAAAGTAGTTATTCTCGCCAACCAAAAAGTAATGTTGAAATATATTAGAGTATAGTCGAACAATTGCATTGATTGACTGCATATAATTATAAAAAGTAGGCTTCAAGTAGTATTCAACCCTTCTCCTTTTTTTTTTTTTTTTTTTTTTTTTTTTTTTTTTTTTTTTTTTTGGGGGTTGTACTGCTACTTACAGGAGACATGGATACTGGTACTTGCCAGCACAGGATAACCCTGCCCACAACCAGCATGCTTCAGTTTTTCTAGTGTTCTCAAGAATGGAGGGGTGTGTTTTGTAAAAAAAAAAAAAAAAAAGTGTCACTAAATGTTTGCTCACACATGCCATGGTTATATGTGAAATTTCACCCCAAAATACATTTTGCTGCTTCTGAGTACGGGGATACCACATGTGAGACTTTTTGGGAGCCTAGCTGCATACGGTGGCCCCGAAAACCAATCGCCGCCTTCAGGATTTGTAAGGGTGTAAAGTTTTTTTATTTCACTACCTATCAGTTTTGAAGGCCATAAAATGGCAAGATTGTACCCCCACCCCATTTTGGCAAGTAGACACCCAAAGCTATTTGCTGAGAGGCATGGTGAGTACTTTGCAGCTCTCATTTTGTTTTTGAAAATTAAGAGAATTTTTTTTTTTTTTTTTTCTTGTGACAAAGTGAGATCTACTAAATACTCACCATACCTCTCAGCAAATAGCTTGGGTGTCTACTTTCCAAAATGGGGTCATTTGGGGGGGGGGGGGTTGTGCCATATGGGATTCCATTGCCTCAAACTGTGATGGACAGTGAGGAGTGAAATCAAAAATTTACACCCCTTAGAAGGCGGTGCTTGGTTTTCGGGGTCCCATACACGACTAGGCTCCCAAAAAGTCTCATGTGGCATCCCCATACTCAGGAGACGCAGCTATGTATTTTGGGGTGTAATTTCACATATGCCCATGGCATGTTTGAGCAATCATTTAGTGACAACTTTGTGCAAAAAGTGTCTTTTTTTTATTTTTTTTTTTTTTTCCTGCAACTTGTGTCAAAATATAAAATATTCCATGGACTCGACATGCCTATCAGCAAATAGCTTGGGGTGTCTACTTTCCAAAATGGGGTCATTTGGGGGGGTTTGTGCTATCTCTTGGCTATCTTTTGGGGGGGTTGATCTGTCCTGGCATTTTATGCACAACATTTTTAGAAGCTTATGTCACACATCACCCACTCTTCTAACCACTTGAAAGACAAACCCCCCTCTGACACTTTGGGGGTTCAAAGTAATTTTCTTGCAAAATTATTTTTCATGTAAACAAACACTATATATTTAAAGCAAAGGCCCTACAGATTAAAATGGGTGTTTCAATTTTTCACAGTATTTGCGCAGCAATTTTTCAAATGGATTTTTTTTTTTTTTGGAAAACTTTATTTTAATGCACTAAAACACACTGTATTGCCCAAATGTTTGATGAAATAAAGATGATCTTAGGCCGAGTGCATGGATACCAAACACAACATGCTTTAAAATTGCGCACAAACGTGCAGCGGTGACAAATTGCTGCCCTCAATCTGACCTTTGCGGTGATGCCTCACATGCATGGTGCAATTGCTGTTTATATATGATGTCAGACCAATGCTTGAGTTTGCCTTGTGTGTGTGTCCTCTGCCCACAAAGCATCTGACCACACCAAGATCTGTGTGATAAAATAAAAGTCTATCCGGCGACATCTTAGTCATGAAATGCTCGTAGCTTCTGGTTTCTTGGGCCATAGAGATGATTGGAGCTGTTCTGGTCCTGATCAGCTATATGGTCAGATGGCGGAACCACTGGCTGCATTCTCAGGTTCCCTGTTGGGACAGAGCCAGAGAAACCATGGAAGACCGGGGGGGGGGGCAAGCCCTCCCCCTCCCCCTCTCTTGTAAAAGCTGTCTAGAGGCTAATTGGCTACTCGGATTGCTTTTACAGGAAAGCCGACCGCTGGCTGAAAAGAATGATGCCACGATGATACCTAAACCCGCAGGCATCATTCTGGTATAACCACTCAAAGTCCAAAGTTGTTGGGCATATATTGTGGATAGCACTCTCGCCTAGCAGTAAGAAGAGTAGCTGGTTCGAATCCCGACCACAACACTACCTGCCTGGAGTTTGCATGTTTTCCCTGTGTCTGCGTGGGTTTCCTCCGGGTACTCCGGTTTCCTCCCACACTCCAAAGACATGCTGGTAGGTTAATTGGATCCTGTCTAAATTGTCCCTAGTATGTATGAATGTGAGTTAGGGACCTTAGATTGTAAGCTCCTTGAGGGTGTAGGGACTGATGTGCATGTATAATGTATATGTAAAGTGCTGCGTAAATTGATGGCTCTATATAAGTATCTGAAATAAATAAATTTTGTATTTTTTTTTTTTTTTTTTTTTTTTATTCAGCCTGCGGACTGAACGAAAGATCGGTGGGTGTGCCCACCATTAGAATACCTCCCTTCACCCTCTTCTAATGATGGGCGTACATGCACCATTTTGTTTTGCTGTGGTGGTGAAATCGCCTCCTACAGCGCTGGAGTCATGGCTTTATGTATCGTTGGAGAAAACTGTTGCTGTCAAGATAGATAAATCTGCGCTGCAGCCGAATGGCATACCTGAAAACAAAAAAGTTAACAAAACATTATAGAATACAGTAAAGAGCAGAACAATAGAGGGAGAGAGAACAATAAAACAACTATTTTTGTTTGTTTTTTTTATTTTATAATTTTTTTTTATTTATTTACGGTTCAGGTCTCTCAAAATGTGGTGGCCTCTTGGGAGACCCTGTGAAAGTTTGTCCTAGTCTGCAGTGCTGTACGCTACATTAATACTCCACTAGTGCATGGTAGCGTTCAAAACATTCACCAATGCAAAGATCAGGATTGTCAGGACAGGAGGGATAACGGGTGTCACGCCTATATCCGTGCTTTCTACAGACATATTTTCTTTTGTGGGGCTCATTGGGTAGGAGTACTCGGGAGGACATGGAAAATGCCTCTCATGCAGCCAGCTTACGGCACTTGGATTGGGAAGGTGGGGTGGAGCACTGTCTTGGGGGGGGGGGGGGGGGGGGGCTTTGACTATCTCTTCCTGGAATTTAAGGAAGGAACCAGTCCGTCCTGAAGCTCTATAGCACATGAGCGTTCAGCAAATTGAAATAAGTATACAGACACTTTCTTATACCAATGTCTGGCCTTATGGGCAATTAGGTACGGCACCAACAACTGGTCATTGAGGTCCACCCCTCCCATATTAAGGTTATATTCATGGACACAGAAGGGTTTCTCCAACACCAGTCGCTGTAGGAATTTGAACCGCCGTGTCTGCATGAAGGAGGGACAACGAAAACCTTATTATCCCTCCACTTCATAGCGAGCAAGTTATTACACTTGAAGCAGGCTCTCCCCCAGATTAAGACAGGAATCTACAAGCCTCTGGGGTAAGCCCTGGCGATTAGGCCACTCGGTGCCACATGTGCCAATCTGATGATCAAACAAGTGACTAAAAAGTGGCACACTCGTAATAATTGTTCACATACAAATTGTACCCCTTTCTGAATAACGGTGACACCAAGTCCCACACACTCTTGCCAGCACTCCCTATGTAGTCTGGGCAGTTCTCCGGCTGTACGTGACTCTCTTCCCTCGTAAACCATACAACTACATGTATAGCCTGTGGCCCTGTCAGAGCTTATACATCTTGACCCCGTATCTGGTGCGCTTGCTGGGAAGATATTGTTTGAAAGACAAGCGGCCAGAAAACTTAATCAGGGACTCATAAACACAGACAACTTGATGGGGAGTAAACAAGGCTGCAAAATGTTGGTTGAAGTGGTTTATGAGGGCCCGAATTTTGTAGAGTTGATTTGTATCCAGGGTCTCCATGAGGACGACAGTTCATTGTTGAAGTGCATGAACCGCAAGATCTGCTCATATCGTGCCCTGGCCATGAAGGCAGAGAACACGGGTATATGTTGAATTGGGTCAGTGGATCAATATGACCACAACTCACTCTTTTTAGCTATGCCTATGTCTCAGGATGGGCCCAGAAAGGTCTTAAATTCGAAAACCATAATTAATTTCCAGTCTCTGGCAAGGGAGGACTGGGGATTAGCGGTGATGTACTGACCAGCATACAAATTGCTTTGGTCCACAATAGATCTATAGAGATCTTTGGTGAAAACCGGCGAATAAAAATCAAGTGACGTAAAATCAAATGTTTCCACCTGAATTCGGGGTTGGCCAGTGAATGGGGGGGTGTACGGGTGCTGCAGAAGTGGTGGGTTCCCAATTAGGATTGGCAAATTCTGCAGGAAGGACACTATGGGTACTACGGGCCTGTCTTTGTCTTCTTGGTGGCAGCAGAACACTACTTGTGCTTGCCACCTCGCCAGCTTGAACTGCACTTATGGGACTCGCCACTTCACCACGTGATACTGCAGTGCTGGACGTACGACCAGGGTGTACTAGGCCACTGGTGCTTGCCAGTTCACCAGAATTATGAGCGGCACTAGTACTTTGCTCCATAAGAGAGCCCTGCGGTTCTTGCACCTCAACAGCAGAAGGATCGGGGTCTGATACGGCTCACCCTGGCAGGGACCACAACTCTGTCAGCTATCTGTCATGGAGCCGCTGTTGTCTACAGGATCATATTCTGAGCCTGCATCTGACAGATGAGTGACTTCCTCTTCACTCATCTGTCATGCTCAAACATTTAGGCCTCTTCACTACTGTACCTTTTGATTTGCCATTTTGGGCTCTAAATTTTTTTTTAAATCAGATTCTTTTTATTGATCTTTAAAACATAAGAGAAAAAAACTCTTCCTTAAAACAAAAACATACATCAAATTACGTTGCCAAGGACATATTATTATCCAAATATACAGTCAATCAGCTTATGTTTCCTGCAATTTTATGGTGTGTGTGTATATGTGTGTGTGTGTGTGTGTGTGTGTGTGTGTGTGTGTGTATATGTGTATATATATATATATATATATATATATATATATATATATAATATTACAATCAATCTATGAAAACAAATCTTTACATATCTATACCAATTTCAGCTTTACCTCGTATTTTCTATAATTAGTAAGTGTGTCCTTTTAGTACTTTGTACCCCTACTCAGCTCCCGGTCCTTCAACGGACAATCGGTCGGTGTAGAGGTACCTCTCCCCCCTAAACAATGGGGGGGGGGGATAGTGTCTGCTTTCTTCTTTTAACTAATATATAATTAAAACCTTATAACTCGTCACCGCAGAGTAAGACAACTTCTCATCAAAATTATTGACAGTTTGATCTATATTCTGAGTCCCTATGACATCATAGCATCCTGTATCCATTCAATGTAGACAGCCTCCCTCCTCAGACAAGGGGGGTAGGCGTCTGCATTCTGCCACCTAGTATTTTATTTTGGACCAATTGGAAGGGGGCTAAACCAGGTACCTCCAACCAAGGATCCCATATACGTTCAAATTTTGCTGGGCTACCCCTGTGTTGGTATGTCAGCTTTTCCCTCAATAGAGTTTCATTTATGGTATTCACCCATTCTGCGTGTGTCAGTGGTGTCACCGAAAGCCATTTCTTAGCTATAAGTTTTCTAGCAATAAACAACGTTCTGGTGATTGCTATATACGTATGTGGTGTATATAGTTCTTCGTCCAACCATCCCAACAGACACAGCTTGGGGTCAACCACAAATGTAAGATTCCATATTTTATTTATAGAGCTGATTATTTCAGACCAGTATCTTTGTAATTTTGGGCACTTCCAGAGCATGTGTATAATTGGGCTCTAAATTTACTGGTACAGTAGTAACAGCAACTGTATCAAACGCTACCAGAAAAACTGTTAGCGATCACATGGATTAGGCCTGACTCTGCAAACGCTGCAGTTATGTGTGTTTTAAGTGAGTGATCGATACTGCACTTGGGTGGGCTGGGCGGAGGGGCAAAATGCAGGTATCTGGGCTGATCCCGCTAACACTGCATTTTTGGGAACCCTAAACTGCTGGGGACGCTAGTATAGATCAGATGGTGATCCGTTCAGATACTATACTACTAAGGGAGGTGTATGGTGTGTGGTTGTTAGCGCAACTGGCACTAATCTAACGCTGCCTGGGGCGATGCAGACCCTAACTGACCCTAAAACCTAACTGATATCACCTGCCGGGCACTCAGGGGGTTAAACATTTATTCGGTAATGGCGGGTATAAAAAAAACAAACCAGCGTCACCCGTAACACTTATACGGTCATCACTGGTGAAAGGGTTAACTAGGGGGCAATCAGGGGATTAAAATCTTTATTAGGTAGTATATGGGGGGGGTACCTGATGCTATAAAAAGCTGACGGTAAACCTAAATACCTACCTGGCTAACTAGCGTCACCTGTGACACTAATGCAGCGATCAGAAAAAAGATCGCTTGGTGACACTGGTGACGGGATGAAAGGGTTAACTGGGGGGTGATCAAGGGGTTAAACATTTTATTTAGGGGGGTACCCTAGACCTAAATGGGCCTAACTGCCCTACCACTTATTCAGTGGTACAGTCACAAATGACAGCAAATGCAGTGATCAGTAAAAAAAATAAACACTGCAATCGGTGACACTGACTGGGGATGATCGGGGGGTGTTTTATGTGCCTATGTGTACTGGTGTTAGTGTAGTGTTGGTGTAACTCACATTGTTGTCTTCTCTCCTCGGGCGCCGAAACGAAAAGGCTGCACGGAACGAGATGACGACGACACTTCCTCTGCTTCTGTTTACAGTTCAGAAGCAGAGGAAGCTTCTAATTTGTCAGGAGCGATCGGGAGGGGGTGGCCACCTCCTCCTCAGCACGGCTCGCTCCTGCAACGAAGGCGACCGCCGCAGGCACTGGGTGGGCCCGTTCAGGCCCCCCACCCGCTGGAAGGCAGGGACATACAGATATGCCTGCCTGTGCCATTCTGTCGACGTGTGGCGGTCATCATTACTGGTCCTCATTACTGCAATTTATCCCCGCTTTATTGTATTCAAAGTCATATGGCTATAGCTTTTAATTTCGGCTGGGATGGTCTGCTAAAGGCTTCCTGGTTTTGCTTCCAAATGGATCTCCATGTCTGTACACATGCATGTACATCTTCGTAAAAGGTGCTTTGCTGCAAAATATTTTTATTTAAAGCTCTAACATTTGTGCAACTTGTCATGCAACTTTTGAAACCATTGACAATCTTACAGCAATCAGGGCTATTAAAATGCACTGATTACTGTGTAAATGTCACTGGCAAGGAAGGGGGTTAACTGTGTTCTAACTGTGGGGGGAGTGGACTAACTATAGGAGATGACAGATCGTAGTTCCTAGCGATTAGGAACTCTCGCTCTGCCTCTCCTCTCAGAACAGGGATTTGTGTGTTTACACACATCCCTGTTCTGCCACTCGTGCCCACAATCGCAGCGGTCATCGTGACCTTTGGCCACGAGCATCGGTACCCCTGCAAAGCAGTGAGTGAGTGCGCCAGCTATCCCGCTTTAAAGGAGCCGCTTTACAGCTACGACTGTTCGCGGGATCGTGCTGACCTGCCACAATATGACAGTGGCTGGTCGGCAAGTGGTTAACTTTCATATGACTTGAGTGCCATAGACTGGAATGTAAACCCTCAAGTCACATGATGCAATTTTATTTGTGCAACAGTCAATGCCAAAGTCGCATCCAAGTCACACCATCCAGCTTTGTGTCAAAGTTGCACGACTTTGGAGTTGTAGTGTAAATGAAGCCTAATTGTGGTCTTAAAGTGACATTAAAGGTAATTTTTTATTTTATTTTAAATAAGTCCTACTTGCCTCCACTGTGCAGTTCGTTTTGCACAGAGTGGCCCCGATCCTGGTCTTCTGGGGTCCCTCTGCAGCGCTCTTGGCTCCTCCCCACATCAGATCACCCCCTGGGAGAAGCACTGTCCCGGGGGGGGTTACCTTGCAGGCGCGCTCCCGAGTATAGCGTTCGGCGTCCATAGACCCCGAATGCAGGACTCGCCGGCAGCAGGAGCCAATGGCTGCGCTGCTATCAATCTATCCAATCAACAGTCGAGAACCCCCTAGCAGAGAGAAGGTGCATCTCCGTGGGGCAAGTTTGAGGGTTCAGGTAAGTAAAACTGGGGGGGGGGGGGGGGGCTGGAGGCCGGTCACTGACGGGTGTTTTTTTCACCTTAATGCATAGGATGCATTAAGGTGAAAAAGCACGTACCTTTACAACCCATTTTTTAAATATACTGTGCACTGCAAGTGAAATTGCTCTAGAAGTGAGGGGAAGCTCTGCTGATTTCTATCGTGCAAGCAAAAATTACATTTATTTTCCTTGCATGTTCTCCCTCTGATCTAGAGCAACTATAATTGCGGGTTTACAGACTGTTTGTTTAGTAAATCAACCCCAATGTGTCTTCAGATTGATCGTAGGATTGTATCAGATGTCACAAACATTTTGTCAAAGAATAAATGTTCATAAGGGTTCAAGAATAACCTCATCTGGATGGGCTTAATTATACAAATATGTGTCTAATCCAGGTTGTGGCTGTTCAGTTGCTTTGAGAGAGCTTGCAGAAAGCCCTTATAAGATTTTTCTCTTGTATCTTATCCAAGCTTTGGGAAAACCAGAGCATCTCTGAATCTGTGATCCCTATGATGCTAAAAGCTAGGAAGGCTGCTTCTTATTATTCTTAATTTTGAACATGGAAGGCTTACCATCTTAATGTGAGTCTTGGTGCCCCTCCCCTGCCTAGGAGTTTTTCATGGGACAAATTTTTCTTCCTACATTTGGGTCTAGACTAGTGCTTGGCTTTTCAGCAGTATCAGGTCAGGTTTCTGCCTTTTTCTATCTTGTCAGACCGTTGGCCTCTTGCTCCTTGATTAAGACTTTTGTACAGGCAGTCTGTCTTGTAGTGCCCCCTGTTCGATTCCCTGTGACTCAGTTGGGATCTGAATTGGTTCTCTCTGGGCTTCAAAAACTGCCATGTGAACATATTGTATTAATTTCCTTGCATTATCTCACCCACCAGGTGGTGTTTTGTGAGCCATCACCTCTGCGACACAAGTGTCTGAACTGGAGGTCTTATCCTGAAAGAAATCCTTTCTGGTTTTGCATAGGGGCATGGCGGTGTTGAGGTTCAGTACTTTAATTTTTGCCTAATGTAGATCCTACCTTTTCACCTCAACCAGGACATTATTGTACTTAAATACTCCAGTTTTGCCAAAGTCAATTTCCTTTCATAGTCTGGATGTGCACCTTTCTCTCATTCTGGAAGCTGGGTGCTCTAGCTTCTCAATCCACCTACTCTAGATGGCTCAGGCAGACCATTATACAAGCTTATGATCTAAATGATTGGGTTACTCTTTCCTGTCAAGGTGCACATTTTACAATCTGTTCTTCCAATCAGCTTTTCAGGCCTCTTTTCTTGTGCCTGCAAGTGATTGTCTATTGCCTACCCCTTAGTTGGACTTGGGGATGAGCCGAACACCCCCCCTGTTCGGTTTGCACCAGAACATGCGAACAGGAAAAAAGTTTGTGCGAACACCGTTAAAGTCTATGGGACACGAACATGAATAATCAAAAGTGCTAATTTTAAAGGCTTGTATGCAAGTTATTGTCATAAAAAGTGTTTGGGGACCCGGGTCCTGCCCCAGGGGACATTGATTAATGCAAAAAAAAGTTTTAAACGGCCGTTTTTTTCAGGAGCGGTGATTTTAATAATGCTTGAAGTCAAACAATAAAAGTGTAATATCCCTTTAAATTTCGTAGCTGGGGGGTGTCTATAGTATGCCTGTAAAGGGGCGCATGTTTCCTGTGTTTAGAACAGTCTGACAGCGAAATGACATTTCGAAGGAAAAAAGCCATTTAAAACTACTCGCGGCTATTGCATTACCGGTCCGACAATACACATAAAAGTTCATTGATAAAAACGGCATGGGAATTCCCCACAGGGGAACCCCGAACCAAAATTAAAAAAAAAAAGATGTGGGGATCCCCCTAAATTCCATACCAGATCCTTCAGGTCTGGTACGGATTTTAAGGGGCACCCCGCGCCAAAAAAGCGTGGGGTCCCCCCAAAAATCCATACCAGACCCTTATCCGAGCACACAACCTGGCAGGCCGCAGGAAAAGAGGGGGGGGCGAGAGAGCCCCCCTCTGATGCACGGTGACTTGACGGGACATCCCTGTGACGTCATGGGGAATGCCACAGGGAAATCCTGTGCGTCAGAGGGGGCGGGGTTAACGGGGGGGCCCCGCCCCCTGTTATTTAAGAACCATCAGACAAGGAGATGCCGTCACACAGCGGGAGCCTCCCTCCATGCCAGCATTGATGCGGAGCAGCCCGGAGAAGATGAAGAGCGGGAGCCTCCCCCCATGCCATGGGTGCGGAGCAGCCGAGGAGAAGATAGAGAACGCCGGAGGAAGAGCCAGAAGAAGATGAAGGAAGATGGAAGAAAGAAGCATTTAAATAAAGGAATTGTCAAAAACTCTCGTCACTTTTAACATTTTTTTTTTTTCAGTTTTTTTAGTGAAATGGTAGGGGTACAAAAGTACCCCCTTACCTTTTCACACGGGGGGGGTGGGATCTGAGGGTCCCCTTGTTAAAGGGGGCTTCCAGATTCCGATAAGCCCCCTGCCCGCAGACCCCCACAACCACCGGCCAGGGTTGTGGGGATGAGGCCCTTGTCCTCATCAACATGGGGACAAGGTGTTTTGGGGGCTACCCCAAAGCACCCTCCCAATGTTGAGGGCATGTGGCCTGGTATGGTTCAGGAGGGGGGGCGCTCTCTCGTCCCCCCCCCCCCCCCCCCCCCTCTTTTCCTGCGGCCTGCCAGGTTGCGTGCTCGGATTAGGGCCTGGTATAGATTTTTGGGGGGGGCCGTTTTTATCAATGAACTTCTATGTGTATTGTCAGACCGGCAATGCAATAGCCGCGAGTAGTTTTACGTGTCTTTTTTTTTTCCTTCGAAATGTCATTTTGCTGTCAGACTGTTCTAAACACGGGAAACATGCGCCCCTTTACAGGCATACTATAGACACCCCCCCCAGCTACGAAATTTAAAGGGATATTACACTTTTATTGTTTGACTTTAAGCATTATTAAAATCACTGCTCCTGAAAAAACGGCCGTTTTTTTAAAACTTTTTTTTTTTTTTTTTTTTTTTCATTGATCCATGTCCCCTGGGGCAGGACCGGGTCCCCAAATGCTTTTTATGACAATAACTTGCATATAAGCCTTTAAAATTAGCACTTTTGATTTCTCCCATAGACTTTTAAAGGGTGTTCCGCGGCATTCGAATTTGCCGTGAACACCCCAATTGGTGAACTTGCGAACAGCCAATGTTCAAGTCGAACATGAGTTCAACTCAAAGCTCATCCTAGTTGGACTGCTTTTGGACAGCTTGAGGCTTCATTCACACCTGAGCATTTCAAAGTTGTTTTTGCTGTGATTTTGTTCAGGTCACCAATGTATAGGGCAGAAAAACCCCAGTAATCTGCCCCAAAGAAGCTCAGGTGTTTTCGCTTCAGGAGACGAACCACTCAGATGTGAACAGATGCCATTGAAATGAATGGGATTTTGCTTGGGTGTTTTTCAGGCGTTTTTATGAGCTGAAAACACTCAGGTGTGAATGTAGCCTGAAGGTTAGGTTAAAGCCTTCCTGTGTCCCTCAGTGGATGAAAGGTAGTCATTTGTGACTGATACTGTATAACACTTACAATAAACATTTTGCCTAGGCCCATTTTATCTTATTGCACATTGTTTAGGTGGAGCAGCTATTTTACCTTGCGCTAACACCTTCATTGTACTGTGAGGCTTAAAGGACAAAGGGGGTTATTTACGAAAAGTAAATCCACTTTGCACTACAAGTGCAAAGTGCACTTGAAATTGCACTGAAAGTGTACTTGGAAGTGCAGTTGCTGTAGATCTGAGGGGGACATGCAAGGAAAATCAGCATTTTAGCTTGCACATGATTGGATGATAACATCAGCAGAGCTTCCCCTCATTTCATATCTACCCCTCAGATTTACAGCGACTGCACTTTCAAGTGCACTTGTAGTGCAAGTGGATTTGCCTTTCGTAAATGACCCCCAAGTGTCCCTAAGCATTCTCACATGTTGTATGCTAAAAGGACATTTACTTACTGATTTGTCTTATTGCACTATTTTAATCTGTTAGCCAAACTTTGTAGTATAGGTCCACTTTAACCACTTAACCACTAGGCCTTAAAATGACGGCTACAGCTTGGCTTGATAACTCTGGGAGGGCATACATTGACGTCCTCCCGGAATTGCGCACATGGGAGTATCTGTGGACCCGGCGCAACACAGATCATGGTAAATGGCCGCTGACAGCAGCCGTTTACTACGTGATTGTGCCGTCAAATGACTTATCACTTGTAAACAAAGCGGCGTCATGTCTGGTTCCTCTCTCCCCTCTCTGTACCAAACGGTACAGTGAGAGGGGAGTGATCGGTTGCAGCAGCGCTGTGGGATGGATCTGTAGTGCCCATTGCAGCCTCCTCCATCCATGCTCAGCCATCCACATTTATGGCTCAACCATGCTCATCCATGCCACTACAGTGCCTCACAAAAGTGTAATTGGTAGTCAGATTAGAGTTGAGAAATGTATGCCCCCTAGAACGCCTGATGGCGCTCACACATGTGGTATCGCCATACTCGGGAGTAGGAGAATCTATTTTGGGGTGTAATGTTTTTGGTATGTACATGCTATGCATTAGAAATATTGTATAAAATGGACAACTTTGTATGTTAAGAGTGTGCATTTTCTTTCCACATTTTCCAAAAACTTGTAGAAAAAAAATACATGTTCAAAAGGCTCATTATGCCTCGTAGATTATACATTGGGGTGTTTTTCTTTCCAAAATGGGGTCATTTTTGGGGCGTTTCCATTGTCGTTGTGCTCCAGGGTCTTCAAAAGTGCTAGAGCTAGTCAGGAAATTAGATGTGTAATTTATGCTCCTAGAATGCCTGAAGGTGCTTCCTTGCAGGTTGAGCCTCTGTGATACTTGGGAATAGCAGGATGTATTTTGGGGTGTAATTTGTAGTATGCATATGCTGTGTGTAAGAAATAACCTGCGAATATGACAATTTTGTGGGGGGGGGGGGGGACTTTTTTGCAAAGAATTGTGGGGAAAAATTATCTCGCCATGCCTCTTACTAAATACAGTGGAATGTCTACTTTCCAAAAAAGGGGCATTTGGGGGGTATTTGTACTTTCCTAGCTTGTTAGGGTCTCAAGAAATAGGCCATCAGTACTTCAGGTGTGATCAATTTTCAGTGCTTTGCACCATAGCTTGTGGACTCTAAGGCCCCATTCACACTAGCGCGTTTTTTGATGCATTTTGCATTTTGCAGAAATGCACGGGAATTTTTTAACATGGGTTCCTATGGAACATGTTCACATCAATGCTTTTTTGTATCTCTGCGTTTTTGGAAAGGGTCGGACTTTTTTTCATGCAAAAAGCAGCGTTTTGCATGTAATGGTTTTCAATGGACAAGCATCAAAAACGCAAGTGCAGTGTTTGTGCAGTGTTTGTGCAGTGTTTGTGCAGTGTTTGTGCAGTGTTTGTGCAGTGTTTGTGCAGTGTTTGTGCAGTGTTTGTGCAGTGTTTGTGCAGTGTTTGTGCAGTGTTTGTGCAGTGTTTGTGCAGTGTTTGTGCAGTGTTTGTGCAGTGTTTGTGCAGTGTTTGTGCAGTGTTTTTGCAGTGTTTTTGCAGTGTTTTTGCAGTGTTTTTGCAGTGTTTTTGCAGTGTTTTTGCAGTGTTTTTGCAGTGTTTTTGCAGTGTTTTTTTTTTTTATTTTTTTTAAGACTGTAAAAAAAAAAATGAGAAAAAAAAAAAAACGCAAATCGCGGCAAAAACGCGGCTCAAACGTGCCAAGCATGAAAAAAAAACCTCCAAAAACGCTCAAAAGCAACATGCATAGGTGTGAATCGAGCCTTAGACCCCTTTCACACTGAGCGCGTTTTTGTATTCGCTATAGTGTTAAAAATAGCGCCTGCAATCCGCCCTCAAACAGCTGCTCCACTTTCTCCAGTGTGAAAGCCCGAGGCCTTTCACACTGGAGTGGTGCGCTGGCAGGACGTCAGGAAAAGTCCTGCCAGCAGCTTCTTTGGAGCGGTGTGTTTACAGCTCCTCCACTGCTGCTCCCCATTGAAATCAATGGGGCAGCGCTACAATACCGCTGGCAAAACGCCGTTATTGCGGGCAGTTTTAACACTTTCTCGGCCGCTAACGGGGTGTAAAAGCGCCCTATCGGCCGAAATGCGCCGCAAATTCGACGGTAAAACGCCACTAAAAATAGCGACATTTTACCTCCCACACTATGGGCGGCTCGGTGTGAAAGGGGTGTTAGTTTCACACAGACCAAATAATATACACCAATTTTGGGTTATTTTTAACAAAGATATGTAGCAGTATAAATTTTGGCCACAATTTTATTAAGAAAAAGGACTAATTTGCAAAATTTTATAACCAACAAAGAAAATTTGCATTTTGTTTACAGAATTTTCAGTTTTATTTAATCATGTGAAAAAAAGACAATGTCATATGGGTATAGTGTTGCATGACTGAATAATTGTCATTCCAAATGTGAGAGCGTTGAAAATTGGTCTGGTTAGGAAGGGGGTTTAAGTGCCCAGTGGTTAAATGGCAATGCCAGGTGACCAAGCAGCTATGCTAAAGTTGGAGAGTTCACTTAGTGCCGATGGGGGCCTAAATGTATACATTGGCAGAACTATACTATACTGCTACTTTAAAAAAGAAAACAAACCTTTAAACACACATACAGTGCTGAGCTTGACAAATGTTTAGTGCTTTGCTTGCTTCGGATGGGGAAAACTGGGAAAAGTGCCCAGTTACATGACCGGTTTTAAAGTGTCAAGTTGACAACAAACTGATTTAATAAGAATTCTAAAAATGATGAAGTGTTTGTTTCTATAGAGAGACCAGCTCTCTGTAGTTGCAGATTTAATTTTGATAAATTTTGTGACTTGTTAATATTGCACTCTAGGCAGTTCTTTTTCTAACCTAACTAACTGCAGACTCCTGCTCTTCTGCTGCTTCTTAGGCCTCGTGCACACTGAACGTTATAAAAACTCCAGTAGCTTTGCAGTGAGGTTTTTTTTTTTTTTTTTTTTTTTACATTTTTGCAATAGCTTTTTTTTCAGCATTAGCATTTTTACATGGGTGTCTTTCTTTCTTTTTTTTTTTTTTTTTTTTTTTTTTTCCAGGGGAAAAAAAAAATGCCCCAGGCAAAAAATGGTTAAGTATGTGTGCATGAACACATAGGATAACCAAAAACTGCAGCTATAAAAATGTCCAGTGTGCATGAGGCCTTAGTTTTACATATGCTGAGGCTGTGTTCAGTTCTCATGCACATACATCCTAAGGGTACGTAAATGACACTTTTGTACATCTCCCACACACAGCCTCAGCATATGTAAACAAACAGCACTTTCCTGCACGTGGTCTTAGACTGGCCATATATTATACAATTTTATTATTCAATTCCTTTTTAGCTGTACCTTTTTTACTTTGTAGTGCAAGGGCCTGCCTGATTGCATGCAATTTGAAAGTGTTTACGTTTTGATGTCATTCTATGATTTCGGTAAACCTAAAAGATAAATGTATAATGTATGGCCCACCTAAGTTTACATACAGTAAGAGGAAGTATTTGAATCCTTGCTGATTTTGTACGTTTTGCCCACTGACAAAAATGATCAGTCTATAATTTTAATGGTAAGTTTATTTTAACAGTGAGAAACAGAATAACCACAAACAAATCCAGAAACGCATTTCAAAATTCTAAATTGAATTGCATTTTAATGAGTGAAATAAGTATTTGACCGCCTTCGCAAAACAAGACTTAGTACTTGGTGGCAAAACCCTTGTTGGCAATCAGAGGTCAGACGTTTTTTGTAGTTGGCCACCAACTCAGCACACATCTCAGGAGGGGTTTTGTCCCACTCCTTTGCAGATCCTCTCCAAGTCATTAAAGTTTTGAGGCTGACGTTTGGAAGAAAAACTAAACTACCATTAAAATGATTGCCCACAAATAGTCTCCAGGTATGCAGTTATCCAGCTAAAGCCTGGTGCACACTATTATATATTTTTTCCATTCCACAAAAAACTCCCCTCCGGTCAGAGCCACTATACTAACTTTGCATATCAATCTCCCCCACTGAGCTATTGTGTTTTGACAGGGGGTGGCCCCCTGTTAAAATGCTGAACAGCGCTCGCTGCCATTGGCTGAGAGCACTGATCAGGATTCGTCGGCTGCTGGTTTTCCTGCATACTTGGCTGGCTTCTGTTGGACAGACTGACATACACATGGGCCGAATGTTGGATTATGGCATCTCCTGTTGTAACTTGCTTTATTCAGTTTCTGAGAAGGCCACACTTCTTAGAAATGCTAGCTTATACTACCAAGATGGCCAGATGGGAAAGGAAGAATATACAATAAAATTAAAGAGCTATCTTACCAATTTTTAACTTTGCTGCTTAAGTCTTAAAAAAAAAAAAAAAAATCCTCAGATTATGGTAACCAGTCTACTTCTAGCTTTATTTTTCAAATGCTCCAGATTCTGTCTGCTATAATTTTTAGTAAATTTTCTCATTGTTTTTAAAGTGGTGGTAAACTGGCAGAGAAGGGTGCTGGGGGGGGGGGGGGGGGGGGGTGCTTGGTGGTGAAGTAAGCAACTTTTTTTTTTTATGCACACTTTGTTCCTGGTTAGCAACTTAAAGTGGAACTCTAGTCAGAAATCTAAGTCCTGATAGCCATACCTGCAAGAATGAAGTGATCTATGTAAAACATAAGTGCCTGTACTGTGTAATATCCAGTAATACTGTCTCGCTTTGCTGTGCACATGTTCAGTTGCTCTACCCTCTTCTCTTTTTTTTTTTTTTTTTTGTGCATTGGTGCAAGCCACCTTCCAGAGCATATGTTTCTGTTGACAGACACAGCCTTATCTGCAGTAGTGTATCTACCTGGATACTGGTTTAACTCCTACTTCAGAAATCCTATTGACCCATCTCTTTGATTTGTCTTTATGCCTTACTTCAAGTATACATCTTCTCCTAGTCCCTTTTTTCACAGCAAGTATTACACAAAATATGTAAAATCTAGTTATTGAACTAAAAAATCTCCTTTGTTTTCTGACAGGCTGGTATTGGGGACACATGACTGTCAACGAAGCCAAGGAAAAACTGCAAGATGCTCCAGAGGGCACTTTCCTAGTTAGGGACAGCTCACACACGGACTACCTATTGACCATCTCTGTAAAGACCTCTGCAGGACCAACAAACCTGCGCATTGAGTATCGAGAGGGGAAATTCAGGTTGGACTCTGTCATTTGTGTACGCTCAAGATTAAAACAATTCAATAGCGTTGTTAATCTTATTGAGTATTATGTTCTGTTGTCAAAAAACAAGAAAACTGAGACTGAGACTCTTCCCAACCGGACAGTACATCTTTGGCTAGTGAAGCCACTTTATACATCTACCCCATCTTTACAGCATCTCTGTAGACTGGCTGTCAACAAATGCACAAAGAAGGTCCAGGAACTGCCATTGCCTATGAGACTAAAGGAATATATCGCAGAGTACCATTATCACATATAGAAGCATTTTTACAATCATGCCTGCAGCATGGGAAATGCATTTCTGCAACCAACTTCCAAATCCAGCCAAATATGTTTTGAATCCGTTGTCTGCTCCATGCTGAATTTTAAGAACATCACATTGTGTTCCATTCTTAAATGGTTGTCATAAGATTGTTCAGGACTTATGAAATGAACCTATTTTTTTTATAGGGTATGTGGTTTTTTGCTTTTGCTCACCTTGGTTTTTTTTTTTTTTTTTTCCTCTCAAGGCCTAATCTGCACAGAATTGTCTGGTTTATGGGAACAAGCCAGTTCCCCTGGATGATTATTATCAAGCTGGGAATCAAACCGGCAGGATAGAAAATCATATCTTCCTGCCTATAAGATATATTTTTTTTTATTTGGTCTTTTTGAGTAAAATCCTGTCAACAGAAAGGAATGCTAGGACATTAGCTCCAAAAATTTATACAGTGCACCTTTTATTTTAATTGGACCTTCCATCCATTGGAGTGCACAAAAAGGATCCTCTTTGTAGGCAAAATACTGTGTAAGCAAATAAAGTATGCATCATAGCATAATGCGTTGAGTTTCCATTTTATTGTAACCACATAAAAGCAATCCTCAATGCATTTCGGCGGGGGGGGGGGGGGGGGAGAGAGCCCCAGGCCTGGTTCACACATTGGTGCAGAGACGTTTGTTTTTCTGCATGTGTTCTGCGAGGGCACACATAATTGTTCTCTATGTGCCCTGTTCACACCAGGATGCCCGCAGGAATCCAACGTGTATGCAGTTTTCTGAACGGGACAAAAAACTGACATAGCATCAACATTGCTGTGAATAGGGCACATAACTGAGGTGCATGAAAACTTTAGGTCAACGCGCATGTAAACTGATGTCTCTGCAAGTGGAATGTGCGTGGCTTTTATTCACGTATGGTGTGAACAAGCCCTTAATCATAGCTGTGATTAAGGCCCTTTGGGGGCAGAAATGAGTTGGCAGATTGCTTTTAATGCTCTTTCAATAAACAAAAGATTTGGAGGATTATGCTGTGCTGGATACTTTGTCAATTTAGCCCAGATGTGTATATGGTCAGTTCTATTAAGACACATAGCCCAGGTGTATGGGTACCTTGAGTGTTTTAAATCACTAATGCATTTGTAAAAAGTTTGTTTAACATGGCCAAAGTTCTGCAACGTGCCAAAGTCTGCTGAATTCTGTCAGAATTGCTGTAAAGATTACAAATTATGGGATCAAGTTTTACTTCTGGGGATCAAGATTTTGTTAGTCTCACCTGTGATGTAGAACTGGAATATGTCTTAATTCTGATGTATACCATTCTTTGTAAGGCTTCTTGCACACGGTACTAATGTTTTTACGCTGTATAATCTTCACAAAAAATGTAGGTTCTTAAAGCTCCTAGAATGCTCTTTTGCATACAAATCAAATATTCTAATCACACACTTAAATGGTTGATAATAGCACTTCTCATTTCCCCCCTCCCCCCATGTTTGTTTGCATATACACTATTACCAAAAGTATTAGGACACCTGCCTACACACGAACTTTAATGGCATCCCAGTCCGTAGAGTTCAATATTGAGTTGACCCACCCTTTGCAGCTATAACAGCTTCAACTCTTCCGGGAAGGCTGTCCACAAGGTTTGAGGTCAGGCATTAATGTGGACGAGAAGACCTGGCTCAGTGTCTCCACTCCAATTCACCCCAAACTCGCTCATCCATGTCTTTATGGACCTTGCTTTGTGCACTGGTGCACAGTCATGTTGGAACGGGAAGGGGCCATCCCCAAACTGTTTCCACAAAGTTGGAAGCATGAAATTGTCCAAAATGGTTTGGTGTGCTGACGCCTTAAGATTTCCCTTCACTGGCACTAAGGGGCGAAGCTCAACCCCTAGAAACAACCCCACATCATAATCCCCCCTCCACCAAATGATTTGTCCAGTGCACAAAGCAAGGACCATAAAGACGTGGAGGAACTTGACTAGCTTGCACAGAGTCCTGACCTCAACCCAATAGAACGCCTTTGGGATGAATTGGAGTGGAGACTGAGCCAGGTCTTCTAGTCCACATTAGTGCCTGACCTCGCAAATGCACTTCTGGAAGAATGGTCAAACAGTCCCATAGACACACTCCTAAAACTTCTAAGTTCATGCACGTGTAAATGCAGGCTCCCAATACTTTTGGTAATAGTGTATTTGCGTATTTGTATGCAGGTAAAATGCTGACCTAACACCTTTTTTGTTGTGGGGGTTTTTTTTTTTTTTTTCCCTTCTCCATTATTCCATTATTGAACCAAAAATGCCTAAGGGTCCTATTAAGTTGCCAATAGCAAAGAAGATGGTTGTTGCCAATCAAACGTCCAATTTACCATATCCCAAAAGTGTTGGTTACTTTTGAATTCATAAACTTACCTGCTAAGTGCCGCAAGAACTTTATACCATTTTGTAATCCTCCAACATGTCTTGACTAAGAGCAAGGGCATGCAATGGGCTCTCAGCCCATTTTGGGCTTGTTTTGATTCCAGTAAAATCTTTGACAACTTGAAGTTACACTATAAAATGGAAGTACTGCTGTGTAAAATGTGACCACCTAGGTGTTCCTGCACATACCCCCTAACAATGGGCTGTTCTGACCAGGTGAGCTCCGCCACATCCTGGTAGTGTAAAAGTCTGCCAGCTTACTATGGTCTCGTACAAGTTCCTATTACCCCATCACTATGACAGGTGGCCTTATTAAACAGGAATGTGCAGGAGGTATTACTGAGCATGCAAGCTTGGACATCAGGGATTGCAGGAGCTTTGCCTGATCACCATGTCTTTGTTTGCCAGGGCAAGAGAGCATGCTGCAGGTATGTCCTGGCACCTGTTAGTGCCTACGTCCCCTTTTTTTTTTTTGACAGGCCAACTGGTGCTCATCTAGAAGGTGTAATGTTTCAAAAAATTTTTGAGTTTTTAGATTTGCTTTTCTAAGTGCAAAGCTGATGTGAAATTCCTTTGTTTTGAGCTTGACCTTCAAATTGGGTCCAGCAGTCTGTCTTGAGATTATTGAATTTGATATTTATTATGTTGCAGTTCTGTTGGAAATTGCAGCTTTTTGAGGGTCTTGAAGGAAAATTTATTGATGGTTGCATTTTATATATAAAAGGTGTGTTGTGGGTTTTTCTTTCTCCCTTTTCCCATAAATATTATCTAGGTCTCATAATTTAAAAGAAAATCTAGCGGTATATTATATTTCTAATGAAAAACGGTGATCATTTAACCCATTATAATCCCAATATGTTTGTATTCACACAGTGAAGTAATTCTTATAATTTATAGTCTCCACTTTGCATTTCCCTACTATACCATTTCAAGTTCACCTTGCATTTGCTCAACAATTGTAAAGCTTTAGGCTGCTTTCCCACTGAGGCGATATAGCGCTAACAAAATCGCCTGTAATGAGCCTCTCCTCTCACTCCAGTGTGAAAGCCTGAGTGATTTCACACTGGAGCGGTGTGCTGGCAGGACGCCAAAAAGTCCCACAAGCAGCATCTTTGAGGCGCTGTAAGAGTGGGGTATGCACCGCTCCTAAAGCGCCCCTGCCCATTGAAATGAATGGGCAGTGCTGCCGAATGTAACGCTTTTTCGACCATTAACGGGGGTTAAAAGCCTCCTGCTAGTGGCCGAAAAGCGCCGCTTTACTGCCAACACCCCAGTGTGAAAGTAGCCTTATGGTTTGTGGCTGGTAGCTAAGCACAGCTTTAAGGTGCTATTTTCATGATATCCTACTTGAAAGCTTTTCAGTTGTGAGAGAAGCATAAGGCACTTTTTTTTTTATTTTTTTTTTTTTTTTGTAAATATATTGCTTTTCCAGAGATTTTGTCGTGTTCACTTTACGCAAACTATGGATCTGTTGTCGCAGGACTTGTTTTTAAGGTGCCTTAAATGGTATTCTGGCTTCTTGTGTGGTAAGCCAAGTTTGACATTTTGTGTTCTTATTCCCTATAATATTTAACAATTTAATACTTTGACAAATTGTTTTTACACTTATCAATACGAAGTTCAACATTTTTGCAAACTACTTGGTATTAGAATTACTTGAAAATAATGGTGTCTCAGATACATTTACACCAATGGTATTGGTGCAACTATGATGTCCATGTGTTCTTTAACCAATAGAATTACACCACTTTTCAGGCCCAGAATAACTCTTGCCTAGAATATGCTGTAAATCCATCTAATAACCACACAATCCAAAAAAATGTTGCGCTTATGTTAACAAAACTGCTATAGCTTTGAAGTTTTCATACCTTGATCGAATGTGATACTTGAAAAGCGTTTACTGTCCAGGTGAGTGCTTATTGCAGAAACTTTCTGAAACGGTGGCTGAAAAAGGCCACTTGAAGCTTCCATCAGTTTGACTACCAACACTGAACGTGCACTGTGTGTAGTTTTATATATGCTTTTGTTCAATGTAAAAAGCTGGTCTAAAATATACTGTCTTTTTAGTAAGGTCCTGACATTCACATACCTTGTAAATGCCTTCAGTAGCTCTGTGTAAAATCTGCGGTCAAGGCTCAATGGTCCTCTTAAAAAAAAAAAATGGATCTGAAGGATCTGTTAAAATGCAGCCACAAAGATAAATGCTGTGTTGATATCTGCTGAGAAAAGCAGCAATCGCTTTTAATGTCTACAATGTAGAACTTATATATATATTTTTTTTTATATAGAACTATGAAATAAACCTGACTATTTAACAAGTGTGTATTCTCTGCTGTAACAATAAAGTGGATACAAAAACCTGTATGCTCGGACGTGTTCATTTTGTGTGGTTTGGGGTTTTTTTTTTTTTTTGTTTTTTGACTTGCGAATCATTTTTAGGTTTTATAAACCACTCTTGACTATAAAAATTGTATATACTTTTTAGTTAGTTGATGCATACATGTTCTATGTTCACTCTGTGATCACTTGAGTGTGCGTTTAGTTTACAGCAGCTATTATTATTATAATTTTTTTTTTTTCCAGTTGTGGCACCCTTTAACCACTTGACCTCCAGAAGCCCCTTCACGTCAGGGTCATTTTAAACTATTTAGCACTGTTACTTTAATTGGCAATTGTGCGGTCATACAACAAATTCAATTTTATATCTTTGTGTGAGGGAGGGGGGATTCCTTTGGTATTCACCATAGGGTTTTTGTTTTGCTGAAGAAACAATGTTTTGAAAAAATCTTGTTATAAAACCTATCCAATAAAATAAAATTTCTTCTTAAATTTGGGCCAAAATGTATTCTGCTACATGTCTTTGTATAAGAGAAAAATACACCAAATTAGTGTGTGTATGGCCAGGACAGTACAAATACTCTCCAAATTACCCCATTTTGGAAAGTACAGTCTGAAATATTAAGCAGCATTGTGTGTGTGTGTGTGTGTGTGTGTGTGTGTGTGTGAAATCTGGGAGAAATCTGACAATGGCTGCAGAGCCTTTGCGATGTCAAGAATGGGCTTACCATGGGGCATCCATTGTCTGCTGTTCTTCCTTTTTTACACTGAAGCCAGCGCTGAAAACTGATCATGTGACTGGATCGGAGAAAAGTATAGACACTTTTCCTTTCTACAGGCTAGTTAGAATAGGAGTAGACTTAGTGGGACAGACCTAGCCGGGAAAGACTTTTGGAGGGGACTGTATATACTGTAAATAAGGGGACTGTAAATAAGTTTACTATGGGATCTAAGAGTCATTAGATCCCCATTGTTATTTGTGTTAATTAACTCTGCTAATGTGTGAAGAAGAGTCTATGTTGATTGGATTTTCTGAACTACAAGACGGCCAGTCTGGCCATGTCTGAGTGTATCTAGGCTGTCTAAAGGGATTAGTTAATTAGGTTACAGCTGTATTGTTAGAGTAATATGAGCAGGAGGTCTGCACTTCCACTTTGAGTGTATAAAAGCCTGTATTTTGGCAAATAAAGAGATTTCTGGTTGAACTTACATACAGCCTGCCTGGTGTTTGTTCTGAGCTATCACAACTGGGTTAGAATGGCACAGAGCTGTAGTTCTAATCCCGGAACCTTGGATGACCGAACAATCCGATGTTGCGAACTGCAATCTGATGCTATAGCTGCAGAGGAGTATTGGGAGAGTGGAACCGAGCGAGTAAGGGGCTCGTTACAGTTAGGATATGACTGAAATGCTGCTTTAGGTCCTAGACACACACCAGTGCTGCAAGATTACATTTTTTTTTTTTTTAGGTTTCCTGGAGTTTAGCTTTGTAGCCCTAACTTAAGGGCTTGTTTGCACCATCTAACAGTGAGACACACACACACCAATTGGCCATAACATTATTACCACTGACAAGTAAAGTGAATAATATTGATTATCTCATTACAATGGCATTCAAAAGCAGGTGAGATGCTGTCCCTGAAGTTGATGCATTGAAAGCAGAAAAAAAAAATTGGCAAGCATAAGCATTTGAGTGACTTTGATAAGGGCCAAATTGTAATAGCTAGTAGACTGACTCAGAGCAACGCCCAAACTGCAGCCCTTGAGGGGTTTTCTGGGGTCTGCAGGAGTCAAGATTTACCTTGCCACAGTAAATGTACGAAAGGTGGTCCGGAAGTGGTTAATGCATGTGGGGAGCAAAGGCTGGCCTGTGTTGTCGGATCCAATATAAAAGCTACTGTAGTGCAAAATTGCTGAAAATATTAATGCTGGTCCAACTAGAAAGGATCACACTGCATCTGGACTTGTTTCGTAGGGGGCTGCAGACTGATCAGGATGCCCATGCTGATCTCTCTCCACACCTACAAGGAGTGTGCGAGCTTCAAAACTGATCCACAGGAGCCATGGAAAGTGACTTGGATTGAGGAGCGCAACAATGAATATATGGTGTGGATGTGGCTGCCAATTGAACATCTTTGGAATATGCTGGAAAAACCAGTCCGCTGCATGTATGCTCTTTCAACTTGCAGGACCTGCTACTGATGGCTTTGTGCCAGATACATAGTTGGTAAGGTTGAATAAAGACACTAGTGCAATGTGTGTATATATTTGCCTTTACCACTTCCCATATTCCTGTATTTGTGTTCAATACGATGCCCACCCAAAAGTTTTTTGAAATTACCAATTGTGGAAGGAAATTCCACATCCTTACTGCTTTAAAAGTAAAGAACCACTTACGCAGTTTAAGGTTAAACTGCCTCCTGTGCAACTTCATTGCGTGGCCAAGCGTCTTTTTGAGTGACGTTAGAGTGAATAGTTTCCTCCCTATGCTAGAACTACCATTTAAGATATTTTATATCGCTACCATGTCTCTTCTCCAGGGAGAATACATTTAGTCAGCTAGTGGCTGCTGCTCCATTTTTTTTTTTTTGGAAACGACAAAACCCCTCTGCGCCCTGAGCCCACCCTTTTTTTTTTTTTTTTTTTTTTTTTTTTAATATTTTAATTATAAATAAATAAAAATATAAAATCTATCCTTTGGAGCCTCAGGCTCTAATCATGAGCTTAGAGTTTAATAATTGTAAATGTTCCTCATAACGGAAACGTTCCAGTCCTCTTATTAGTTTTGTTGCCCTTCTCTGGATTCTCTCCAGTTCCAGCTCATCCTGCCTAAGGATTGGTGACCAGAACTGGATGACAAACTCAAAATGTGGCCAAACCAGAGTTTTTTTTTTTTTAACATGGTGGAATTCTAATTTTATCTCTTGAATAAATACCCTTTTAATGCATGCTAATAATCTGCTGGCCCTGCTTGCTGTGGCTTGGCATTGCATGCTATTGCTGAGTCTGTGATAAACTAGGACCCCCAGATCTTTTTCCATCCTCCTTTCCCACAGAGGTTCTTCCCCTAGTGTGTAGCTTGCGTTCAGATTTTTAGCTCCCAGGTGCATTACTTTACATTTCCCTACATTGAACTTCATTTGCTATGTATTTATGGGGTACCATGTAAAATGCTTTGGCATAGTTTAGGTACACTACATCCACGGGCCTTCCTTTTTATCCAGACTACAGCTCACTTACCCATAGAATGTTAATGGGTTGGTCTGGCAAGAACTAAATCCATGCTGGTTACTACTAATGATACTATTGTTAGCAGTAAATTCTTGGAGTTGGGCCTTTACCATCCCTTCCAATAGTTTACAAACTTTAATGATGTTAGGCTCACTGGCCTGTAGTTTCCAGGTATAATCTCCTTGCTGTGTTGCTAACACCATCTTGTATTATACCCCTCTTTTTCCACAGTAAAATCTGATGGGAAGAATGTATTTAATACAGTTGCCTTTTCCTTTGTCACTTAAAAAACATAAAAAAAAAAAAAAAAAAAAAAATCACTTATGGGACCAATATGCTCTGACTTTGCTTTTTACTATTACTATATTTAAAAAAAAAAAAATGTGATTCTTCTTTTTACCCAACATACCACAGCATAAGGTTTGTCTTGTATGTGCCTCGTTTACACTGCAACATACACGCATGCAAGTTACTGTGCACGTGTCTGTGCAGTCTATTGCAAAAAAAAAAAAAAAAAAAAAAGATACCCCAGTACATTTACAACACCCACCCCCGACACTCAACACCTACTGTCCTTTGTCACCACTGCCATATTCCACACCAATGCAGGAGAGCTGAGTGTTCTCTTTGGGGGAAGCACATACCTGTAAAGAACAAGCTTTTTTTTTTTTTTTTTTTTTCCATATGCGACCGGGTCTCTTTTAGGCCTCATTTATATTTGCAGTTAGGGGGCAGGTAAAACCGATGACTGAGCTGCATTTTTAAGCACCTGCCAACTATTCCCTGTTAAAGCGATGCTAAACCATATCCTTATTCTCCCAAAATAGTTCACCATTTAAAGTGATTGTAAACGATCAGATAGTCAAGGTGGATAAAATAGGGGGCATATACCGCACTAATAGTGATAAATAGTTGAAGGAAAAAAAAAATATATATATAATTTTCTATAAAAAAAAAAGCTGCGACACATAAACATGTGATAACCATGTAAGAAGAATTAATGTAAAAAGGGGGAATAGTCGCGCTAATTAGAAAAATATCAAGTTCCCTAAGCAGAATCACAAGTTATTTGTGCAAAAAACCATATGCCCTGAATGCATATTAGATAAATATAAATAATATCACTCTATGTATAAAACAACAACAATATAGTTAAAGAAAGTGTCCATATAAATTCATATAGTGCAAAAATAATCACTAAGTGCAAAGTCCACATAGAATTTGTAGAAAGATTAGACTAAATGGATCATTAGGTGTAAAGTCCACATATGGTGTATGTTGAATCCAATTCCTTAATGTGAGGAGAAATGAATAGAAAAAACAAGTTGAAAGATGATACCGCCAAGAGGGTAAAGGGTGGATCTATCCTTGGAGTGCACACCACAAAAAAGTATGTTAGAGACCCTTACCAGATGAAGTGGACCTTCTGGTTGTAACAAGTTTGTCAGTGCCTGCAGATATAACCCTCTGTGGGGTCTTTGCATCAATCCGGGGTGTCCGTACCTCCGTCCGCTGTACAGAGAGAACCCACTTGCTAATAAAGGAAGCCAAGACACTCACCCAGCACTGGAACAGGCCACATGGGAGGATGGAAGGAATGGAGGAAACTCCAATAGTGTGCTATCCTTAACCATTGTTTGATTTATTAATAAGAAATCGCATACAAAAAATTTAGAAAACCATAAAAAAATTGCCGGCAGTAAAAATACAGTGATCACCCGTGCTTCCGGGGTCACGTATAGCGTAGTGACGTCAGTGCGTAGCTTAACCCTGATATGTTTCGTCACACGTGACGTTTTCAAAGGGCACGGGCGACGCACTGAAAGTCACCTTAAATACTCACGGGGAAGCAACCAAGCCTCTTTCCCGTCTGGCAGCCATATTAGTGAAAACGGAACCAGCCCTCATTTTCAGTTACTAATGGGGAAGATAATTGAGAAACCCAAACTCCTCCCCATCACCCTCCCTCCTTCTACATCCGGCCAGTAATGTCAGACCCCATTCTAAGGAATAGCCAAAACGGCAAGGAAGCCTGGGCGTAACAAAAATATATTAGTTCAATAATTCATATATAAAAAGGCCGTAGTATCACATACATATTTCATATCCGTTAGGCCTCAAGGTAAATCATCCCACAGGTACGGTAAATGAGAGAAGGATGCTAGTATCACACAAATAGAGCGATAATATTAAAACAATTTTAAAAATATTTAAAAAGTGAAGAGAGAATTGTGTTTGAAGTTAAAGCGGAACGCTGCCGAAATTTTTTTTTTTAAAAGTCAGCACCTACAAATACTGCAGCTGCTGACTTTTAAAACATGGACACTTACCTGTCCAGGGCGCCCGCAATGTCGGCACCCGAGGCCGAACCGTCTCTCCGTCCTCGGGTGCTGCCGCCTCCATCTTCGGTAAGGGAATCAGGAAGTGAAGCCGTGCGGCTTCACTTCCCGGTTCCCTACTGCACATGCGCGAGTCGCGCAGCGCAATACGGATGGTCCCTGCTGCCTCTGGGACCCGTGTGTTTCCCAGCAGGCAGCGGGGAGGGAGCAGGAAGTGGCTTAAATAACCGCAGATTCTGCGGCTATCTATGCCGGAAGTGGGTACAGATACCTGTAATATACAGGTATCTGTACCCCCCTCCCCCCTGAAAGGTGCCAACTGTGTCACCGGAGGTGGGGAGGAATCTGATGAGTGGAAGTTCCACTTTTGGGTGGAACTCCACTTTAATAGTAAATCAAATAAAATGCGAGTCATATAGGATAGAATACATAAATCACATAAAAATTACCCCAACAGATGTAAATAAAATAAAATACACTCTAAACTACAATCGGAGATATGACCCATATTGGTACTAAATAAATTATTCGAACAACATGTTTTATACCTGAGGGCTAAGGGTTCTCGATAAAGGCATTCATTTTGATATCGACATTCAACCCCAGCGCTTTTAGACATTTAACCTGGTAGATCCAGCTCATTTCAAGTTTGGATATGGCTTTTCTCTTGAAGCCACCTCTCCAATGGGGCTTAAGCCTAGCTATAGCCAAAAAAGAGGTGCCTCTTGGGTCCTTATTGTGCACCTCTAAATAATGCCTAGACACAGAGTGACCCCCTGAAACCCCTCTTAATATTGCCGATGTGTTCGTTTAATCTCACTTGAAGTGATCGTACAGTCCGACCAATATACTGTAACCCACAATGAGGGTAGTAGAACATGTGATAAAAGATTTGATGTCAAATTCTTGAGAGGTACTGTAAAGCCCCATACACACTATCAGATTTTCTGCTGAGTTTTTCCTTCTGATTTACCAAAACTATGTAGTGCAAGGGCCTGCCTGATTGCATACACATTGAAACTCCTAAGGTTTGACCTCATATTGTATGGTTTTTGGTAAATCTGAAGGAAAAACTCAGCAGAAAATCTGATAGTGTGTATGGGGCTTTAGAAACAAATTTAATGGTTTTCAGGTCCCTAATATGATTAATACTACAAACAGTACATTTTTTGCATTTATAGAATCCCACCAAATTCTGAAAAAACATTGGTTTCTGGTTTGGGGGGTCACAAGCACTGGGAGCCAAAAAGTCTTTTAAAGACGGGACTCCCCTAAAAACTACATGAGGTTGTTCTGGAAGAATAGGGCCCAACACTGCATCATCTTTAATCAGATGCCAGTGTTTACATATCAACTTCTTGACCAAAAAGTGCTGGTTAGAAAAACTTGTAACAAATGGCAAGACACAATTATCATGTCCGTCTACCGTCACCTGCTTCTCCGTCAGAAGTTGACTTCTATCCAGCCGTTCAACTTCCTGAACTCTCTGTCCAAGGTCAATGGCAGAGTATCCTTTTTCCAGAAATCTACTAGTTAAAATGTTAGCCTGCTCTCTGAAGTCCTGCACTTTAGTGCAATTACGACATAAGCACATATACTGGCTCTTTGGTACTGAATTGAGCCACAAGATATGGTGGCAAGTGTCTTGGGGAATAAAGGCGTTCCTGTCAGTGGACTTAAAGTATGTTGAGATCACAAACTGACCATCGTCCACACGTATCTGTAAGTCCAAAAAATGTATGGTATTCTGATCTGCCTCATATTTAAACTGTATGCCCCTGTTGTTATCATTTAAGGATTCCATGAGCAGATCCAATGACTCTCTAGTTCCCTTCCATAGGAGGAGGACATCGTCGATATACCTAGCCCACAGACCCAATTCGGGTCTGTGGCTGGCGTAGACAACGTCTTCTCATTTACCCATGAACAGGTTGGCTAGGCTGGGAGCAAATTTTGCCCCCATAGCCACGCCCCTGTTCTGAAGGTAAAACCTATTGTTAAACCAAAAGAAGTTGTGCATGGTCTAAAGATCGATAATAAACCTTCTCTGACTAGTCGGTAGACCTGAGTCTCTATCCAAAAAGTGCTCAACTGAGGAAATTCCCCAGTGGTGAGGATAACACACTATTGGAGTTTCCTCCATTTCTTCTATCCTCCCATGTGGCCCGTTCCAGTGAGTGTCTTGGCTTCCTTTATTAGCAAGCGGGTTCTCTCTGTACAGCGGACGGAAGATTGGCATTGCGAGGTATCTGGAGGTACGGACACCCTGGATTGATGCAAAGACCCTGCAGAGGGTTATATTTGCAGGTGCTGATGACCTCGCTACAAACAGGAGGTCCACTTCATCTGGTAAGTGTCCCTAACATTCTTTTTTGTGGTGTGCACTCCTCACATTGAGGAATTGGATTCAACATACACCATATGTGGACTTTCCACCTAATGATCCGTTTAGTCTAATCTTTCTACACATTCTATGTGGACTTTGCACTTTATGATTATTTTTGCACTATATGAATTTATATGGACACTTTCTTTAACTATATTGTTGTTTTATATATAGAGTGATATTATTTATATTTATCTAATATGCATTCATGGCATATGGTTTTATGCACATATAACAACTTGTGATTCTGCTTAGGGAACTTGATATTTTTCTAAGTAGCGCGACTATTCCCCCTTTTTACATTTATTGTAAACGATCACCTTGTAAAATGACACCGTTTTCAGTTTAAAATAGAAATGAAAGGCAAAACATTTTTGTATAGATATAAAAAAAATCTTTATAAATACCTTTTTTTTTTTTTTTTTTTTTTTTTTTTTTTATAATATAAGCGATCACATTCCCTCTGTTTGCAAAATGATAAGGGTACTGAGGACGGTTGCTGAAGTTGTCCTACTCGACCCTCAAGGGAAGAATGGACTATCTCTGTACCAATAAACAAAGTTAAACTTTAAGATAAAATATTCATTTATTAAATATAAAATTATATATCACAATACAAAAAAATCAAAATGCAGGAAGATCAATACAGCAGTCAAATACTTGTAGACTTCCGAACAAGTTGTTGGTTATAGAATTTGCTCACATATTTATGCAATCCTCAACAGTTTTGTTATCAAAGGACAGCTTCTTCAGAGGATAAATCTATAATGTAAACAATATATATGAAACAGAGTATATGTATGTCATATAACACATCAAGCAACATATACAGTAAATACAGCAAAAATCAGGCATAATTGTTTACCAATGACTCTATGACCAATAACACACATCAGTCACCACATGCTCCCCCCACGGTGGACATGGGGGATTTATGCAGAAAGTAGTTTATCTGGATATATATATATCTATATATAAGGTTAGGTTTTTTTTAATGGGGCTAGTAAAGAAAGAGGAGAGGAAGGAAAAAGAATTAGTGGCGGGGAATATGAGGGGTGTGAGGATAGAAGGGGAAGAAAGGGGGGTAGGAAAAGGTGGGGGGAAAAAAAGAGGGCAGAGGAGGGAAAGGGGGGGGGGGGGAGAGGGAAAGGAAGAGGAAAGGGGGGGAGAGTGAAAAGAGGGGGAATGGGGGGAAACAAGACAGGAACAAAGAGAGGGGGAAGGGAAGAAAGGGGGAGGGTATGTTTGTAAGAGAGGGGAGGGAGGGGAAAAAGGAGGAAGAAGGGGGAAGGAAAGTGAGAAAGGAAAAATAGGTGGGAAGACAAAGGAAATGGAAATTGAAAAACAGGACCTGATATGCAGCAGCCAGATAATAAGTAAACACAGGGCTTTTTTTCAGCGGGAACGCAGTTCCGGCACCTCCTGGACTGACTGTATGTAATGGTAAGGGGTGTTGGGGTGTGCTGCAGGACATTGATGCTCACTGCTGGGGGATCTATTCTAGCTTGAGTAGATATATTTTTGCAGGGTGGGTCTATTGTTGCTAAGGAGGTCTATTGTTGCTGATGGAGGACCTATTGTTGCTGGGGGGTGGGTGTTATGTTGCTGGGGGGTCAGTTGTTGCTGAAAGAGATCCACTGTTGGGGGGGAGGGGTCTATTGTTGATGGCTGCCGGAGAGTCTATCAATGATGGCTGTGCGGAGATCTGTTGATGCTGCCGAGAGTCTATTGTTGCTGGGGGGGGAAATGTGTTGTGGGTTGCTCCATTGCTGTTAGCGGGATCTATCGTTGCTGGCTGCAGGGGATCTATTTTACTGCTTTTCTTGATATCATTACCAAATTCCATACAAAATTAGCAACACAAGATACTTGGTTCTCTATTGTCTAAAAGGGGCGGTACTGGGAGGTGGGTAGGGAATGGAACCAAGGGATGGTGCTTGGAGGTGGGTAGGGACGGAGAAAAGGGGTGACTCAGAAAGGGGGAGTTCCTGCACCTATTGTCTGAGAAAAAAAGCCCCTAGTAAACACATGATGAGCAACATACCTAAAATGTCACACTGTAGAGTTTGATGTTGTAGCTCCAGGGGGAGACAAGAAGAGAAAATAACTCTCCCATATAACAGTGGTAGATAGATTGTCACATTAACCCCTTCCCGCTGCCCTTACGCAGATGTGCGTACTCGGCTTTCGGGGGTTATACCGGGATGATGCCTGCAGGTACCGTTGTTTAGAGCCGGCGATTGGCTATCCGTGTATAACAACCGATGCAGCTAAAAGCCGCTCGGCTGTTATACCCGCCGCTCTTACCGGGCCTCCCGGTCGATCCGGAGGCTCGGTGACCAATCCGATGTCTCCGGTGGCTGGGGGCGGGCTGGAACGAAGCTGTGGGCGGCTTTGTTCCAGCCTTCAAATTGTAAACGCGGAAGCGACGTCATGACGTCACTTTCCGTTTACTCGGCTGCCAATGGCGCCGTTTTAAAAAAGTACACAGTATTCAGAATTGCCATTTTCGGCGATCTGAATACTTTGAAGTGTAAAGGAGGGATGGGGGGTCTTTTAGACCCCCCCATCTCTCCATAAAGAGTACCTGTCATCACCTATTACTGTCACAAGGGATGTTTACATTCTTTGTGACAGCAATAAAAGTCATCAAAACATATTTTTTTTTTAACACAATTTATGAATTTTAAAATAAATAAGAAAAAAAAATAATTTTTTTTAAAGCGCCCCCGTCCCCGCGAGCTCGCGCAGCAAAGAAAATGCATACGGAAGTCGCGCACGCATATGTAAACGGTGTTCAAATTACACATGTGAGGTATCGCAGCGATCGTCAGAGTGAGAGCAATAATTCTAGCACTAGACCTCCTCTAACCTGGTAACCGTAAAAAAAATGTAAAGCTTTGCATATGGAAATTCTTAGGTACCGTAGTTTGTCGCCATTCCACAAGTGCGTGCAATTATAAAGCGTGACATGTTTGGTATTTATTTACTCGTAACATCATCTTTCACATTATACAAAAAAATTGGGGTAACTTTACTGTTTGGATTTTTTTAAAATTCATGAAAGTGTCCCTTTTCCAAAAATTTGCGTTTAAAACACCGCTGCACAAATACCGTGTGATATAAAATATTGCAACAATCTCCATTTTATTCTCTAGATTCTCTGCTAAAAAATATACATAATGTTTGGGGGTTCTAAGTAATTTTCTAGCAAAAAATACGGATTTTAACTTGTAAACACCAAATTTCAAAAATAGGCTTAGTCATGAAAGGGTTAAATAGTATCCAAAAATGCTCTCTGCACTGTCCATCCAGGACAGGTGATGGTACAGCCAGTCAGATCTGAAAGTGCAGGGTAAACAGATAATATATCAATAAGTGACAGCACACTTAGAGTTAGGGGTGACCTTCGAGTGTCATGTTCGACTTGAACATCGGCTGTTCGCAAGTTCGCCGAACAGTGAACAATTTGGGGTGTTTGCGGCAAATTCGAAAGCCGCGGAACACCCTTTAAAAGTCTATGGGAGAAATCAAAAGTGCTAATTTTAAAGGCTTATATGCATGGTATTGTTATAAAAAGTGTTTGGGGACCTGGGTCCTGCCCCAGGGGACATGGATCAATGCAAAAAAAAGTTTTAAAAACGGCCGCTTTTTCGGGAGCAGTGATTTTAATAATGCTTAAAGTGAAACAATAAAAGTGTAATATTCCTTTAAATTTCGTACCTGGGGGGTGTCTATAGTATGCCTGTAAAGGGGCGCATGTTTCCCGTGTTTAGAATAGTCTGACAGCAAAATGACATTTCAAAGGAAAAAAAGTAATTTAAAAGTACTCGCGGCTATATGAATTGTCGGTCCGACAATACACATATAGGTTCATTGATAAAAACTGCATGGGATTTCCCCACAGGGGAAACCCGAACCAAAATTTTAAAAAAATGACATGGGGGTCGCCCCTAAATTCCATACCAGGCCCTTTAGGTCTGGTATGGATATTAAGGGGAACCCCGCGCCAAAATAAAAAAAAAGCATGGGGGTCCCCCTCAAAATCCATACCTGGATTTTAAGGGGAATCCCATGCCAAAATTTAAAAAAAAAATGGCATGGGGTCCCCCCCAAAAATCTATACCAGACCCTTATCCGAGCACGCAACCTGGCAGGCCGCAGGAAAAGAAGGGGGGACGAGAGAGCGCCCCCCCTCCTGAACCGTACCAGACCACATGCCCTTAACATTGGGAGGGTGCTTTGGGGTCCCCCCAAAGCACCTTGTCCCCCATGTTGATGAGGACAAGGGCCTCATCCCCACAACGCTTGCCCGGTGGTTGTGGGGGTCTGCGGGCGGGGGACTTATCGGAATCTGGAAGCCCCCTTTAACAAGGGGACCCCCAGATCCCAGCCCCCCCCTGTGTGAAATTGTAAGGGGGTACAAAATTACCCCTATCATTTCACAAAAAAAAGTGTAAAAAATGTTAAAAATTACAAGAGACAGTTTTTGACAATTCCTTTATTTAAATGCTTCTTCTTTCCATCTTCTTTCTTCTATCTTCTTTCTTCTATCTTCCTTCGGTTTCTTCCTCCATCTTCTTCTTCTTCTGGTTCTTCCACCGGTGTTCTCGTCCGGCATCTTCCTCCGCGGCGTCTTCTTCCCTTCTTTGTTCTCGGCCCGCTCCGCATCCATGATGGGAGGCTCCCGCTGTGTGACGCTTCTCGTCTTCTGACTGTTCTTAAATAACGGAGGGCGGGGCCACCCGGTGACCCCGCCCCCCTCTGACGCACGGGGACTTGACGGGGACTTCACTGAGGCTTTCCCCGTGACGTCAGAGGGGGCGGGATCACCCGTTAGGTAACTCAAGGGAATCCAAAGGGAATCCTTGAGAATGTCACGTGACCTGTGACGCAACGCATCGAGAGGAGGAGCCAGTGACGTTAGCCACGAGTGTGCAGACACTCGAATGGGCTGAGAGGACAAGTAAGCCTGACTGCTACACACGCTGTCCCATTCAGCGAATACATGTGAGTGCATCAGCTCGAGACAGCTGATAGGAAGTCTCTGCAGTACTACACTATTGTTTTTTCTTTTTACATGTCTGAGCCTTGGAAGATGTAGCGATTATCAGCATAGAGTGATCAAATCAGCTGGACACACTCCATCTGCAAGCCACCGTATGCAAGAGTCATTGTTTGAAAAGATCTGGTACTTTTATTTGTTGCTATTGACATTCATGTGTTTTCACCAGGCCGCAGTTTATTCCAACAGCAGTAATAACAATGGATAAAACTCTTTATAATGCAATCTACTGATCACCAGTGCTTGTTATAGAGGTTATTGGTTTTTCATTAGGAGGATCTATCTTTGTGTGTGATATATTTTTTATTTTTTTATTTTTTATATTTACACATTTTTGTTGTGTTTAAATGGAATTTTTTTATTTAGCACATTTTTATATTGACCAATTTAGAGCACTTGGGTAATTTATGCAGTGGTCTACAATATATAGTACAATTGTATATCAATCTATAGAAGATTAGCACACCATATTCACACATATTTAACCCCCCATATATAAGTTAGCATATGAGGGCGCAGGATGTCCCCATAGCGACTCCTTGAGTCTGCAGGTAGTATTGATCATTAAAAGTAAAATAGTTTTTGGTCAATATAAAGAACAATAGTTGCAATATAAATTTATTCAGGGGCCAGGACCGTCTGTTCCTGTTCCATCAGGAAGGATCCAGCTGTCCGGACACCTTGCTCATAGGGGAAACTCGAATACAAAGCCTCGATTTCTATAGCCACAAGCAAGGCGTCCGGAGGAACCTGGATCCCTGCGATATGTTTCAAAAGATCTGTCGTATCATGTATAAATAAAGGCAGCACACGAACATGTGGCATAAGAAAAGCATCCACAAATTTGCTCGCATTATCAGTAAGTTCCGGGGGGTACAAGGATGTTTTTATGAGTCTTGAGCAATGCGTAGAAAGTTGCAATACGTGGGAATTTAGGAACAAGGAAGTCCAAAGTGTCTCGATCGATAAGGCCTTGCAGATATGCTCCAGTGCAGAGGTCTCTTAGTTCACCAACAAAAGTTTGTATAATAGTGGGGCAAATGGGTTTGTACCACTTCTGGTTATCTAAGACAGTATGGCAAATCATTTGGTACTGAACATGTGTCATTATAATGATATTACCGCCTTTATCTGATGGTTTGACAACCATATCCGTATGCTTTTGAAGCGATTTAAGTGCTTGAATTTGTCCACTATTGAGATTAGAAGGGATTTTTGTCATGTTTGTTTTTTTAGGTCAATAATAGATTGGTGCAAAAATGGCAAATGGCAGGGCAGGTCAATAAATCAGGAAATTGACGGGACTTCAATTTAAATCTGTTAATGGGTTGAATGGGAGCCTGGGACTGAGCCTCTACTTGGGAATCATTAAAGGGAAAGGAAGATGGAGGGGTGTCATCAGTAGCACCTTTATCATAGAGCAACATGAGGTCGCGAAGGGCCCAAAACTCCTCCATAGAGAAGTGTTTCGTTTGCTCACAAGCTCACGCTAAAGGTTAATTTTCTTACGTTCCTTATCAAAAATGAATTTGAATGTGAGGTTTCAGGCAAAAAGGTAGAGGTCCTTGATCGTTTCCATAACGTCAAGGGGATCTAGAGAACAGAAACCTAAGCCCAGTTGCAGGACCAAGAGCTCATCATGAGAAAATTGAAGGGGGTTAAATTAATAATATTTAAATTGGTATGACTGTGGGGGTGTTGGGAAAGGGAAAAGGGGGTTTGAGGACAAACGTGTCCAAGCTGCCTTGTTGCTTTTTGAGATCCAGTGTGGGAAAAACTAAAAAAGTGTCATCGTTGGTTTTAGTAGCCTTCTGGGCTAAAAGTGGAGATCCCAATATTTTGGGAATGGTACCATGCAAGGTAGAAGAAGAAACATTACCACCATCTGAAGCCTGATTCCCTGCTGGGATGTGTTGTGCTTGTGTCACCTTTGGTGTCTTAGTGGATTTTTTACTTTTGTTGGGGGCCGTGGGCGGAGTATTACCACCACAGCGCAGTCTTTTACGTGACGAGTTTAGAGTAGAGGCACCTGTCGAATGTAAACCTGTTTGTTGAGAGAGGGAAGAGGACAAGGAAGAATCGGATTCAACATATTCTACAGTGGGGTTATGAGCGTGGTTACTTCGTGGGGGACCCCGTCTACCGAGGTTTCTACCAGTCCACTTATATGCATAACCCTCTGAGAAAGTCATTTTATCTTTAATAAATTTACCTTGTTTCTTAACAATGCTGAGTATCAATGATTGTGGATGGGCACTAGAGGCATACAACAGGGTATTGCCAGCCGTGGGTTTACGTTAAAGATCAGTACCAATGAATCCGTCAGCGTGTTTGACAATAGTCCGATCCAAAAAGGGGATCTGCCTATCGTCAAAGCTGAAAGTAAAGTTAACATTGAAATCATTACCATTGAGTGATTAGATAAACTCCAGGAGCATGCCCCTAGTGCCCGTCCACACTATAAACAGATCGTCAATATATCTGTACCAAAGTAAAATATGATCAAAGAGGGAGGAGAAATGCTTGAATGTGAGGTTTCGGGCAAAAAGGTAGAGGTCCTTGATCATAACGTCAAGGGGATCCAAAGGACAGAAACCTAAGCCCAGTTGCAGGACTGAGAGCTCATCATCAGAAAATTGAAGGTGGGGTTATTTTTTGGTACAGATATATCGACGATCTGTTTATAGTGTGGATGGGCACTAGGGGCATGCTCCTGGAGTTTATCCAATCACTTAATGTTAATGATTAAAATCTTAACTTTACTTTCAGCTTTGACGATAGGCAGTTCCCCTTTTGGATCTGACTATTGTCAAACACGCTGACTGAACCATTGGTACTGATCTTTACCGTAAAACCCACAGCTGGCAATAACCTGTTGCATGCCTCTAGTGCCCATCCACAATCATTGATACGCAGCATACCATATGCGCAATACTTGCGCCTGCGGAAGAACTGCATGTTCGAGTCAGATTTTAGAATTCAAGCAAATGCCTTGCGAGATCGCCTCCTTTCAAGAGGCTATTCTCGCACCAACTTAAGGAGGGCCTTTTACCGAGCCTTGGCACGTACCAGAAACTCATTGCTGTATAATACTTCAAAACCACAACAATCCAATACTGTTAAACTTATTACAAGATTCTATGCTCATCAGCAATTGAGAGGGATTGTGTGCAAACATTGGCATCTCCTCCCTAACCATCATGTGCTTAATAGACATGTAAGATCTACCCCCGAACTTGTGTTCCGAAGAGCCTCCTCTCTTAGAGACCACCTCACCAACAGCCACTACAAGACCCCCGAGCAGTCTGTGGTTGGACCACGTGGCACTTTTCAGTGTGGGCAAAGTCCCCGCTATCCATGGATTGTTGAGGGTACTAAATACCTGTTACTCAATGGTGAAACCCTGGTTCTCCCCACTCTTCACACTGTGGTACAATGGGGGGGATTTGCTTGATGACCTACAAATGCAATGCGTTTCATGTCGGCAAAACTATCCGCAAACTTCGCCATAAAATCAGAGATCATTTCTATTACTCCAGCAATGGCAAGCTAACTACTGTCGACCGCCATATTGGGTTGCATCATAAATTCGATCTAATGGCAGTTAGGTTTTTGGTCTTAGAGGTAGTTCATCAGAGCCCAAGAGGGGTGATTGGGATAGGGCCATATTACAAAGAGAAACGATGTGGATTGAACGTCTCAATGCACTATTCCCCCCAGGTTTAAACCAAATGATTTCATAAACATTTTCTATGAGATCTCCCATATTTTTAATTCCCCCCCCGTTTTCGACCCCTTCCTTCGCCTTTTCCCTTTCCCCTTTCTTTTCCCCATTCCCCCCCTTTTTTACCCCTCTTCCCCCCTACCTCTCCCTTTTTCCTTTCTCCCCCCTCCCCTTTGCCCCCTCTTATCTTTCCCCCTTTCACTTCCCACCTTCCGTCTTTCTATTTCCCTAGATCGGTGCAACTGATGTCCCCTTGGCCCCATCTTCGGACACCATGCGTGGTATTTTGCCCGACAGGGATCATACTGCTGACCTGCAACCTACAATCCCATAATCCCTTTTTTTCTTTTCTTTATTATTTCAATCCTATGTGTTAGTGTCACAAATGTCACATCTACCCCAATGCAGGTGGTCAAACACTATAGCTAGCTACTGTGTGCTTCACCTATAGCAGCCCCCTTTCCCTTAAGGCAAGCAGGCCTACCGATACTTGGTTGCCCTCAGGACTTATACACAATGCTATAGTGCCTGGCCACCACACCAGGGAAGATCCAAACAGAGCAAACAACAGACTACTTGCAGTTCAGCAGACAGATGGCGTGGTTCTATGACAGTCCAGGTAAAAGGCAGGCTGAGTTCAGAGAATAGTCCAATATCCGATCCAATGACAGTCCAGGTAAAAGGCGGGCTGAGTTCAGAGAATAGTCCAATATCCGATCCAGGTCATACACAAGGAAATCCAACAGCAAAGCAGGGCAGACAAATGGGAGGCTTGATAAGGAACAATGTAGGTAACTCTGTCTCTATCACAAGCAAGGGATAGAGTGTTTGGTTTGCTTATCTCAGGTGACTGACCAGATCAATCACCTTGCAGGTGAACACAGACAGGGGGAAAGCAACAGCCAAAACCTGGATACTGGACTAAGGAGCAGGAGCACTAAGTGATTCTGGCAGTTAGGACTGTATTGTAGCTTATATGTATTTATCATGCTTTTTGTGGAAGTTATATATATATTTTTATGTATGTTTACATTCATGCTCTGCTGCCAACACTCTGGCCTGGATCACTCAGCCATCAACTTATTTCTCCCAACACTAGCGGACATGTGACTCCCCTGGTGGGGGTGGTCTTGCCTTTGGCAGGCCACCCCACTCTTGCCCCATTGTGGTTTTGGGCCCCCCACCCATTATACTCACACGTTGCGCACCTGAGCTCCAGCGTGGTTCAGGTGTGCACAGTGCGGGTAGTCTGACCTGGTGACATCACGCGTCGCCACGTCGGTGGACCCTGGCGTCTTCTGGGTTGGGGGGGGTCATAAGTGGGCTTCCTGCCCGCTGGTGAGCATTGCGGACGTCTTTGTCCAAGGGGGAAGCCTTAGTCTATTACCAACCAGGTATGTACCTAGTCTTCACTCTGGCCGCTTGCTGGTTTTCTTAACTGTACTTATTTATGTCACTTATTGATATATTATCTGTTTGCCCTGCACTTTCAGATCTGACTGGCTGTACCATCACCTGTCCTGGATGGACAGAGCAGAGAGCATTTTTGGATACTATTCAATGTGCCAATCTATCTACCCCTGCTATATGGGAGAGTTATTTTCTCTTATTGTATCTCCCCCCCCCCCCCGGTGCTACAACTTCACGCTCTACAGTGTGACATTTTATGTATGTTGCTCATCATGTGTTTACTTATTATCTGGCTGGCGCATATCGGCTCCCGTTTTTCAATTTCCATTTTCTTTGTCTTCCCACCTATTTTTCCTTTCTCCCTTCTTCCTCCCCTTTCCCTCCCCCTTCCCCACCCCCTTCCCCCCTCCTCCTCTTTTCCCCTTCCTCCCCTCTCTTACCATAATACCCTCCCCCTTTCTTCCCTCCCCCCTCTCTTTGTTCCTGTCTTGTTTTGCCCCCTCCCCTCTTTTCCCTTTCCCCCTCCCTTTTTTCCCCCTTCCCCATTCCTTTCCCCCCTTTCTCCCCCCCTTTTCCCTCCTCTCTCCTCTTTCTTACCCCTCTTTCTTCCCCTTCCATCCTCACTCCCCTCATATTCCCAGCCACTAATTATTTTCCTTCCTCTCCTTCTTCTTTACTAGGCCCATTAATAAAACCTAACCTTATACATATATGTATATACAGTGCCTTGCAAAAATATTCACCCCCCTTGGCATTTTTCGTGTTTTGTTGCCTCACAACCTGGAATTAACATGGATTGTTTGAGGATTTGCATCATTTAATTTACAGAACATGCCCACAACTTTGAAGATTTTTTTTTTATTATTGAGAAGCAAACAACAAATAGGACAACATAACAGAAAAAGTCAATGTGCCTAACTATTCACCCCCCTAAAGTCAATACTTTGTAGAGCCACCTTTTGCGGCTATCACAGCTCCAAGTCACTTTGGATAAGTCTCTATGAGCTTGCCACATCTTGCCACTGGGATTTTTGCCCATTCCTCCTTGCAAAACTGCTCCAGCTCCTTCAAGTTGGATGGTTTACGCTTGTGAACAGCAATCTTTAAGTCTGACCACAAATTTTCTATTGGATTGAGGTCTGGGCTCTGACTAGGCTATTCCAACACATTTACACTTTCCCCTTAAACCACTTAAGTGTTGCTTTAGCAGTGTGTTTGGGGTCATTGTCCTGCTGAAAGGTGAACCTCCGTCCTAGCCACAAATCACACAGAGTGGTACATTTTTTGCTCAAGAATATCCCTGTATTTAGCACCATCCATCTTTCCCTCAACTCAGTCCAGTTTCCTAATCCTGACTGCTGAAAAACAACCCCACAGCATGATGCTGCCACCACCGTTTCACTGTGGGGACAGTGTTCTTTGGGTGATGTGATGTCTTGGGTTTGCGCTAGACATGGCGTTTTCTGTGATGGCCAAAAAGTTCCATTTTAGTCTTATCAGACCAAAGCACCTTCCTCTATACATTTTGGGAGTCTCCCACTTGCCTTTTTGCAAACTCAAAACGTGCCATTTTGTTTTTTGCTGAAAGTAATGGCTTTCTTCTGGCCACTCTGCCATAAAACCAAACTCTACGGAGTGTATGGCTTATTGTCGTCCTATGTACATATAATCCAGTTTCTGCTGTGGAACTCTGCAGCTCCTCCAGGGTTACCTTAGGTCTCTGTGCTGCCTCTCTGATTAATGCCCTCCTTGCCCGGTCTGTGAGTTTTGGTGTACGGCCGTCTTTTGGCAGGTTTGCTGTTTTTCCATGTTCTTTCCATTTGGTTATGATAGATTTGATGGTGCTCCTAGGGATCATCAAAGATTTGGATATTTTTTATAACCTAACCCTGACTTGTACTTCTCAACAAAATTGTCCCTTACTTGTTTGGAGAGTTCCTTGGTCTTCATGGCAGTGTTTGGTTAGTGGTGCCTCTTGCTTAGGTGTTGCAGCCTCTGGGGCCTTTCAAAAAGGTGTGTATGTAACGACTGATCATGTGACACTTAGTTTGCACACAGGTGGACATCATTTCACTAATTATGTGACTTCTGAAAGTAATTGGTCTCACCAGAGCTTTTAATGGGCTTCATAACAAAGGGGGTGAAAACATACGCACATACCAATTATCATTTTTTTATTTCTGAAAAATAGTTTTATGTATATATTTTTTCTAATTTTACTTCACCACCAACTTAGACTATTGTGTTCTGATCCATCACAAATAATTCAGATTTAAAAAAACATTGAACTGAAGGCTGTAATGTAACAAAATAGGTAAAAAGCCAAGGAGGGTGAATACTTTTGTAAGGCACTGTATATACAGTCAGGTTCATAAATATTGGGACATCGGCACAATTCTAATTTTTTTGCTCTATACACCGCCACAATGGATTTGAAATGAAATAAAAAAGATGTGCTTTAACTGCAGACTTTCAGCTTTAATTTGAGGGTATTTACATTCAAATCAGGTGAACGGTGTAGGAATTACAACAGTTTGTATATGTCCCTCCCACTTTTTAAGGGACCAAAAGTAATAGGACAATTGGCTGCTCGGCTGTTCCATGGCCAGGTGTGTGTTATTCCCTCATTATCCCATTTACAAGGAGCAGATAAAAGGTCCAGAGATCATTTCAAGTGTGCTATTTGCATTTGAAATCTGTTGCTGTCAACTCTCAATATGAGATCCAAAGAGCTGTCACTATCAGTGAAGCAAGCCATCATTAGGCTGAAAAAACAAATCCATCAGAGAGATAGCAAAAACATTAGGGGTGGCCAAATCAACTGTTTGAAACATCCTTAAAAAGAAAGAATGCACCGGTAAGCTCAGCAACACCAAAAGACCCGGAAGACCACGGAAAACAACTGTGGTGGATGACCGAAGAAATCTTTCCCTGGTGAAGAAAACACCCTTCACAACAGTTGGCCAGATCAAGAACACTCTCCCGGAGGTAGGTGTATGTGTGTCAAAGTCAACAATCAAGAGAAGACTTCACCAGAGTGAATACAGAGGGTTCACCACAAGATGTAAACCATTAGTGAGCCTCAAAAACAGGAAGGCCAGATTAGAGTTTGCCAAACAACATCAAAAAAAGTCTTCACGGTTCTGGAACAACATCCTATGGACAGATGAGACCAAGATCAACTTGTACCAGAGTGATGGGAAGAGAAGAGTATGGAGAAGGAAAGGAACTGCTCATGATCCAAAGCATACCACCTCATCAGTGAAGCATGGTGGTGGTAGTGTCATGGCGTGGGCATGTATGGCTGCCAATGGAACTGGTTCTCTTGTATTTATTGAAGATGTGACTGCTGACAAAAGCAGCAGGATGAATTCTGAAGTGTTTCGGCCAATATTATCTGCTCGTATTCACCAAAATGCTTCAGAACTCATTGGACAGCACTTCACAGTGCAGATGGACAATGACCCGAAGCATAGTACGAAAGCAACCAAAGCGTTTTTTAAGGGAAAGAAGTGGAATGTTATGCAATGGCCAAGTCAATCGCCTGACCTGAATCCGAAAGAGCATGCATTTCACTTGCTGAAGACAAAACTGAAGGGAAAATGCCCCAAGGACAAGCAGGAACTGAAGACAGTTGCAGTAGAGTCCTGACAGAGCATCACCAGGGATGAAACCCAGTGTCTGGTGATGTCTATGCGTTCCAGACTTCAGGCTGTAATTGACTGCAAAGGATTTGCAACCAAGTATTAAAAAGTGAAAGTTTGATGGATGATTGTTAATCTGCCCCATTACTTTTGGTCCCTTAATCACAGCTGAGTATATAGCCCAGAATCACAGCAGAGTATAGCATATAGCATTTCTCACAAATCCTGGTATATAGCATTTCTCACAAATCCTGGTATATAGCATTTCTCACAATCCTGGTATATAGCATTTCTCACAAATCCTGGTATATAGCATTTCTCACAAATCCTGGGATATAGCATTTCTCACAAATCCTGGAATATAGCATTTCACACAATCCTGGGATATAGCACGTCTCACAAATCCTGGTATATAGCACGTCTCACAAATCCTGGTATATAGCACGTCTCACAAATCCTGGTATATAGCACGTCTCACAAATCCTGGTATATAGCATTTCTCACAAAGCCTGGCATATAGCACTTCTCACAAATCCTAGTATATAGCACGTATCAAGATTCCTGGAATTAAGCACATCTCACAAATCCGGGTATATAGCACGTCTCACAAATCCTGGTATATAGCATTTCTCATAAAGCCTGGTATACAGCATGTCTCACAAATCCTGGTATATAGCATTTCTCACAAAGCCTGGTATATATAATTTCTCACAAATCCTGGTATATAGCATTTCTCACAAATCCTGGTATATAGCATTTCTCACAATCCTGGTATATAGCATTTCTCACAAAGCCTGGTATATAGCATTTCTCACAAAGCCTGGTATATAGCATTTCTCACGATCCTGGTATATAGCATTTCTTTATCATACATCACAGGACACAGAGCCACAGTAATTACTTTATGGGTTATATGGCACCTTCAGGTGATGGAGACTGGCACACCCTAGACAGGAAATTCAACTCCCCATATAACCCCTCCCCTTACCAGGAGTACCTCAGTTTTTTTCACCAGTGTCTTAGGTGTTGTTCACAAGTAAAGATGTGATGTGCTGAGCTCCACTGGAATATTCCTTTGCTGGGGCAAGCTATGCAACTGGATCCATTCAAAGTGTCTTTTCCAGGCCGAATTGAATGGTATCCGGGCCTTGTGTCGGAAGAAACAAGGTTTTGCCTGTAACGCTTCTCTTTTTAGAGAGCTGGACCCCGGGATCCAGTGCTTGGTTTTTTCAGCCATACTTCCTGGCGGAGTGCTTTACAGGTCCAGGGGTGTGGATCCCCCGATAAAAAGGGGCCCCGGTCCCTGAAGGTTTTTTAAATGGAGCCCATTGTGAGTGGTAAAGATTAGGTCTGTCTGGTTTACCACAGAACCCTGCAGCTGGATAAGGTAAGTGGAGATTCCTAAGGAATTTTCTAATTCTTTTGGGTTTTTCTCCTTTAAGTAAAATGTTGTCATGCCTAAAGTCGCCACCGGGGGCTGTCAAGAGCACGTACCTGATTCCATGCTTGTCAGTCTCGCTCTGTGTCATTACAAGCTGCACTGTTCCTCCAGCCCTAGCTCCAGGTAAGATGTTGGAAGGGGGGCTTTTTTTTTTAAGAACCCCCCACCTAGACTGGTTTATCTTCTCTCCAGGAGGCTGAGGGAGCATGAGTCAGTCAGCGGTATGCCGTGCCGCTCTCGCCGCTCCCACCGTTCCCGCCGCCACCGCCATAGTACGGCGTTTTTTTCCAGCAGCTATCCTCCTCTCCTCCAACCCAGCCCCCCCCCCGCATGCCGGTCCAGTTGGATCCGAGACCCGCTCACGTGGGAAAGCAGTTCCTTTTGAAAGAAAGTGAGGGGGCGCAGTGGGAAGTTGGAGGGAGAGGGGGGCGGGGCTTAAAGTAGCGCTGACGTGCTTCAATGTTCACAGACGCCGGGGCTGTGTAGGCTATAAGTAAACCTTATGCAGGTGCATTCAGCTGATGGAGGGACACAGAGCAGACGGGGAATGTGAGTGTTGGTGACACAGGTATTCCTAGGACACGTTTACTTAAGCATCAGCCGGAGCCATGATAGCAGCGGCAGTTGCTGGACTATTTGCTCAGCAGTGCGTGCATTTTCTGGTAGTACCTCTGCATTTGTGCTTAGCACTATGGGCAGAAGGGGAGATACAAATACCCCGAAAAATAGGGGCTCAAAGGGATCACCCTCAGACTCTGGGGACCCTCCCTCTGCAGCGCCATCCCCCCCGAAAGGCCTAGGGAGGCTGGTCAGAGCGAGCCATCGGGGTTGTCAGGGGTTGCAACTGCTTCCGGCATTTCAGCCCCTGTATATATTACTGAGGATTGGATTGGATTAAAGATTAGTGGCTTTAATCGCATCTTCACAGAGTGGAAGAAAACGCATCAGGTCCCCTTCTATCACCCAGGGAAGATGATTCTCCCTCAGGGGACCGTGAAGAGGGGGAAGGACCTTCTTCAGCTTCACAGGCTGAGAAATTGCTGGTGCAATTTCTTACTGAAATGGTCCGCTCCACATTTAAGCTACCCTTAACTGAGTTGGTTGAAAAGCCCACTTCTTGTTTGGGTTCGCTGAAGCCTCCTCAAGCTTTGCGTGCCTTTCCTGTCCATTCATTGCTGGAAAAGCTTATATATTCTGAGTGGGATCACCCAGATAAGCACTTTTTCCCTCCTAAAAAGGTTTCAACACTTTATCCTATGGAGGAAAAATTTACAAAGATGTGGAGTATACCAGCAATTGACGCTGCTATATCCTCTGTAGATAAAAGTTTGACTTGTCCTGTCGACAATGCTCAAATGCTTAGGGATCCAACCGATAAAAAGTTGGAATTCCTGTTAAAAAACATTTTTTCTTTGGCAGGTTCAGTAGCTCAACCTGCAGTGGTGGCAATTGGGGTATGTCAATCCTTGAGAGACCATTTGAAACAGGTGCTCAAGGTTTTCCCTGAACAGCAGGCCCAGGATTTAGCCAAGCTGCCAGCGGCTTTGTGTTCTGCAATTGACGCAATCAGAGATTCTATTCTTCAGACCTCTCGCCTTGCGCTTGGGTTGGTGCATATGCGTAGAATCTTACGGTTGAAAAATTGGTCAGCTGAAGCACCATGCAAAAAGCTCCTGGCTGGGTTTCCTTTCCGCGGTGAAAGGCTGTTTGGGGATGATTTGGACAAATATATCCAAAGGATATCAAGTGGGAAAAGTACCCAGGAGTAAAAGTTCCTCATTTAAATGGGCTCGTTCTCCTGTACCAGGGGCATCAGCCTCCAGGCAGTCACGACTGCCTCCACCATCAGGTTCAATAGGTAAACCTCAGAGTCAACCCCAGGGACAAAAGAAGTCCTGGGGGGAACCTACAAGACAGAATGCTAAAGCCTCTTTATGAAGGGGCGACCCCGCTCACTCGAGTGGGGGGAAGACTGCTTCAGTTCTCAAGGGTCTGCTTCAGATGGGTGGTCTCCACAATGGCTTTAGGTTACAAACTAGAATTCCAAGAATTCCCGTCTCCTTGTTTCCTCAGGTCAAATGTTCCCAAAGATCCAAAGAAAAAGAAGTCTCTCCTTCAAGTGTTAGACCAAAAAGTGATCATGGTGGTCCCCATGGAAGAGCAGGGGTTGGGGTTTTATTCAAACCTTTTCACGGTTCCAAAACCAAATGGAGATGTCAGACCAATTCTAGATCTTAAAGATCTAAATCGGTTCCTGGAAATTCGCTCTTTTCGTATGGAATCAATCTGATTAGTAGTCTCCATCCTACAAGGAAATATCTGCATTTCAAAGTGTAAAAACTTTCATTTTCAGTTTGTAGCTCTGCCTTTCGGTCTAGCTACTGCACTTCGGGTGTTTACAAAGGTCCTGGCTCCTCCTCTGGCCAGATTAAGGGCCCATGGTATAATGATTATAGCTTACCTAGACGACCTGCTCTTGATAGATCGGTCGGTAGCCCGCTTAGACCAAAGCATGGTCACCACAGTCAACTACCTGGAATACCTAGGTTGGGTCCCCAACCTAGAGAAATCTTCTTTAAAGCCAATAAGAAGACTAGAGTACTTGGGTCTGATTATAGATACAACCCAGAAGAGGGTGTTTTTACCCTAGGCAAAGATCAGCGCCATAAAGGAGCTGGTTCAGGTGGTCAGGGCGAAGAAGGGTCCTTCTATTCGCCTTTGCATGAGATTGTTGGGAAAGATGGTGGATTCTTTCGAAGCGGTTCCCTATGCTCAGTTTAATTCGAGACTGCTGCAAAACACTATCCTGTCTGCCTGGAACAAGAAGGTCCAGGCGCTAGATTTTGCAATGCGTTTGTCGCCAAAAGTGCGCCAGAGCCTCAGTTGGTGGTTGATACCTGAGAATCTGCGGAAGGGGAAATCCTTCTTACCAGTTACCTGGAAGGTGGTAACAACAGATGCCAGCCTTTCGGGTTGGGGAGTAGTCCTGGAAGAGACAACTGTCCAAGGGAAATGGTCCAGAACCGAAAGGACCTTGCCCATCAACATTCTAGAGATTTGGGCAGCGTACCTAGCCCTAAAGGCCTGGACATTCAGATTGCGGAATTGTCCTGTCAGGATCCAATCCGACAATGCTACAGCAGTGGCTTATATCAATCACCAAGGGGGCACCAGAAGTCGTGCAGCCCAGGGAGAGGTAAACCATATCCTGATCTAGGCAGAAAAGCATGTGTCGTGCATATTGGCAGTCCTCATTCCACGGGTAGAGAATTGGCAGGCGGACTTCTTAAGTTGCCCAGCAGTTGTTTCCAGGGAAATGGTCTCTTCACTCCAACATCTTCTGGGCTATATGCCAAAGATGGGGGATCCCGGCCGTAGATTTGTTTGCGTCCAGGTTCAACAACACAGTCGACAACTTTGTGTCAAGAACAAGGGATCCACTCGCCTACAGATCAGATGCGTTGGTGACTCCGTGGGATTTATGCATTCCCTCCTATTCTGCTGCTACCCTGACTTCTTCGCAGGATCAAGCAGGAAAAGAAGTTGGTAGTTCTTGTGGCCCAGAAGATTTTGGTATGCAGAGATCGTAAAAATGGCAGTAGGGGCCCCATGGACCCTACCACCACATCCAGACCTGCTATCGCAGGGACCAGTGTTCCATCCTACCTTACAAACGCTAAATTTAATGGTTTAATGAAACCCACATTCTGAAGAATCGTGGGCTTTCAGGCTCAGTGATATCTACCTTGATTAATGCAAGGAAGTCAGCTTCCAGAGTCATTTATTATAGAGTCTGGAAGGCATATGTTTCCTGGTGTGAATCCAGGGGTTGGCATCCCAGAAAGTATGTCATAGGTAAAATCCTTGCCTTTCTGCAAATGGGGTTAGAAATGAAGCTGGCCTTGAATACCATCAAAGGCCAGGTCTCGGCCTTATCGATTTTGTTTCAACGACCACTTGCTTTGCATTCTTTGGTCCGAAGCTTTATACAGGGGGTAACGCGGCTTAATCCATCGGTTAGAGCACCCCTGAACCCTTGGGACTTGAATTTAGTTCTGTTGGCGTTACAGAAACAGCCTTTTGCGCCGATACGACATATTCCCTTGGTCCTGTTGACAAGGAAGCTATTTTTTTCTGGTAGGCATATCTTCTGCAAGAAGGGTATCAGAATTGTCTGCTCTTTCTTGTAAAGAGCCATATTTAATCATTCACAAGGATAGAGTAGTATTGCGTCCTCATCCTAGTTTTTTGCCGAAGGTGGTTTCAGGTTTTCATCTAAACCAGGATATTGTTCTACCTTCATTTTTTACAGAACCCTGTTCTACGGAAGAAAAGTCACTACGTTCTCTGGATGTAGTGAGAGCAGTCAAAATCTATTTGGAAGCGACTACTCAGATTTGAAAAACTGATGATTTGTTTGTGTTGCCTGAAGGTCCTAGGAAAGGACAGGCAGCGTCAAAATCTAAGTGGATTCGGCAAGTCATTATTCAAGCTTATGGTTTGAAGAGGAAAGTTCCACCTTTTCAAATCAAAGCGTACTCCACCAGGGCTGTTAGTGCTTCGTGGGCAGTGCATCACCAAGCCTCCATGGCTCAAATCTGTAAGGCCGCATCCTGGTCTTCAGTCCATACATTCACCAGATTCTATCAGGTGGATGTAAAAAGACATGAGAATATTGCGTTTGGGCGCAGTGTGCTGCAGGCAGCAGTATAGGTTCTCAGGTTTGATTGCACCCTACTTTTGTTTGTGTCTCCCTCCCCTCAGATGGCATTTCTCTGGGACATCCCATACAGTAATTACTGTGGCTCGTGATGTACGATAAAGAAAATGCCTGGTATATAGCATGTCTCACAAATCCTTGTATATGGTATATCTCACAATTCTGGTATATGGCATTTCCCACAATCCTGGTATATAGTATATCTCACAAATCCTGGTATATAGTATATCTCACAATCCTGGTATATAGCAGGAGTGCCATCTCATCTGTACCCACCAGTGCCGTCTCATCTGTGCCTATAAGTGTGATCTCATCTGTGCCCACCAGTGCCGCCTCATCTGTGCCCACTAGTGCAATCTCATTTGTGCCCACCAGTGCCGTCTCATTTGTGCCCACTAGTGCGATCTTATCTGTGCCCACTAGTGCAGTCTCATCTGTGCCCACCAGTGCCATCTCATTTGTGCCCACTAGTGCGATCTTATCTGTGCCCACCAGTGCAATCTCATCTGTGCCCACTAGTGCAGTCTCATCTGTGCCCACCAGTGCCGTCTCATTTGTGCCCACTAGTGCCATCTCATCTGTGCCCAATACAGCTAGTTACACCCACCCTCTTCCTTCCTGTCCACTATTTGCCTACAGTAAACTGTTCCCACCAGCTGGTTGTGTTTGCCCCTTAAACCAAAAGTTCCCATTCTTCCCTTGCTTGGACAACTTTTAATTAATTGTATTTCTATCTTTGTAAATTTATACATGGTTAATAATTTGCAAACAATCATATCTTCTTCCAAACTTTGCCAATTACTATTCTAGAGACACCTGACAAACACACACGGGTGGTTATGTAGAACATATATTGTTCCAATCTAGTAGACCTTTTCGTAACCAGGTTACTTTATAGCTCATACATTGCCCCAGTATTATGCACTTTGTAGAAATGCTTTATACTGGACAAAGTTCTCTTCCAGTCAATTGGCAGCTTACATTCAGTAAGAGAGCAGAGAGTGCCACTGTCAGGGGTCTGCAGCGCCACCCTAGACCAGTGTACTGCTGTGGCTGTGCGGAATGGAGGGACGGGCAGCAAGGTCTCAGGGAGACCGAGAAGAGTGTGCCACTGTCTGGGGTCTGCAGCGCCATGCCAACACTTACCTCCAATGGCGCCGCTCGTCTCAGTCTAAATCCACCGCACGCAGTCACGACTCCACCCCCACTGTGGCTGGGAAACAGAAAGTGACAAAAACAGCACAGCCCACTGTCCCCCGGTCCCAGTCGACTCCACCCCCACAGTGACGGAAAAAGCACCACGCCTGCTGTCCTCTCCTCTGATCCCTGCCGCGCCAATCCTAGACATTTACTTTAGGACACTGACAAATCACAGTAGAGTACTACTAGAGTGGGGGTGTTTGCGGGGGTATTGAGTGCGCCCCGACCACATCCTAAACACGGGCAAATCAGCTTCCCAACCTGCAATCAGCTGATTGCAGGCTGGGAAGCTTCCCATAGACCTCTGAGTGTCCGGCACCTGGTCACTCTTAAAGTGACCTTGTTTTTTTACAGCTTGGGGGGGGCACCTGAGCGTCTCCTATGGACGGGCCGACACTGAGAAATACTGTATATCAGGATAGGAATACAAAGGAGAACCCTGAGTTTTTAATAGAAACTGATTTCACTTTTACTAAATTTACAGACTACAATTTGGAACCCTTATTATAAATCATTTAAAGACATTTGCAAAACAATGCGGTTTGCTAATTTTTAAGGGATCGTGCAAAGGAGAATAGTTGTGTTAGCTACGGCTCAGGCTCCAGCTGTCTGCTTTTGGCCACTTCAAGTAAACAAAAAAATGTTTTTCATAAATAAACTGCATACAAAAACTCCATTGGTTCTGGGTTGCTCCATTTGATCTGGCAGACTAATAAAGCCATAAAGTCATCTACAGCTACAAGTAGAACCAGGGCTTTTTCCCCAGTCCTCTTCCAGGTCAGCCCTTGAGAGATGGAGCTCCTCCTCACACACAGGAAACACATTGCCAATAATTTATTTAAAAGGCGGTCCCTCAGGTCCCTGGTCAGTCTTAGTGTTTCCTCCGTCCGGAGGAGACATGTTGCCTAAGGACCTGAGGGGCTCCACCTCCCAAGGGCTCTCCGGGACAGGTGCAGCAGCAGCAGGTGGAGTGGGAGCCTCTGAGCTGCGGGGGGTCAGAGGACCTTACCAGCCGCGGGCAACCCTCTTTGGCAGCAGGCATGTGGTGTCCCGGATTCCGGCTCCCTCTGAGCCCAGGCGCGAAGATAGGCGCCGATACAGCGTCCCTTGACTGTCTCTGGTGGGGGGGGGGGCGTGCACCCATGGCCGGAGGCTGCTTGACCCGGAAGGCGCGGGGCGTCACTTCCAGGGGCGGACGACGTAATCGGCATGCACCGGGGGAGCTGGTCCAGCCCCCTTAAAGAGCGGAAAGTGGGATTGGCCGGCTAGTGCAGTTTTTTCATGGACGCAGCTGCAGGAGACAGCGGTATCACCACTGAAGCTCCAGGATGCAGGTGGAATATGACCTCCCCTCTGCCCAGGCTCCCAGGGATGCAGGCACCAGCGGGACACAGGTAGGCACCAGGGGGTGACCTTTTGTTGTCCATATAGGGAACAGCAGGCTAGTTAGTGATGGTCTCTAGCAGGCTGGGGCACTACAAGGGGTTCAGGTGTCACTGGGTGTGCACACTGTAATGGCTGAGTAAATGCTGATTTTTTTTCTCACCGCCATGGCCCCCTGTGTTTTGCCAGACAAAGCCCTCTAAAGAGCCAAAGCCCACTCCCAAAAGAGGTTTTTTCATGGGCGAAGAGAGCGTCCACATGAAGAAAACAAAAGATTACCCAAAAAAGCACTGGACGGATCACAAGGGGAAGCTGAAGAGTAACATCCTCTTTGGCTCTTCTAACCAAACCCCAAAACAATGACGACAGTACGCCAGTTGGAGGAAGGTTGGCTACCTTCCTACCTCAATGGCAGAAGATGACAGCCAACCAATTTATCTTAGACATCGTCACAAGGGGTTACTCCCTGGAATTCATTTGTCATCCTCCAGAGAGATGATTTCTATTAACTAAACTTCCTAGGGATCCTGAAAAAGCAAGAGCTTTCCCGTAGTTGCTGGGGGAGATGGTAGACCAGAAGGTCCTGACTCCAGTCCCCGAGGAAGAAAAAAGAAGGGGAAGTTTAGATTAATATTAAATCTAAAACCTCTGAAACAAGCCACACAATACAAATAATTCACATGGAATCCATATTCTTAGTCAAGAATATTCTTCAACCAAGAACTTTCATGGTGACCATGGATCTCATGGATGCCCATTCCCATACGAGAAGAGTCCCAGAGATACCTGAGGTTGGCGGTGGAGATAGAGGGAAAGGAGTATCATTTCCAAAGTAGGGCTCTTCCTTTCGAGCTATCCTCATTGCCAAGGATATTTAACAAAGTCCTAGCAGAAGCCCTGGTCCCTCTGAGGTTGAAGAAGATGACTGTAGTACATTACCTAGACGACCTGCTATTTGCAGCACAGTCAGAAGTACAGCTGGTAAAAGACCTGGCAGAAGCTCAACTATGGCTGAAGTCATTAGGATGGATTTTAAACATCAAAAAATCCAACCTGTTTCCTACTCAGAACATTTGGTTTCTGGGATATCTGCTCAGCTCCATAGAGCAGAAAACATCACTACCGGAGGAGAAAATTCAAGACCTCACCAAGAGAGTAAGTTCTGTACAGAACAACCTCCCGATATCCACGCAAACCTAAACCAGGATCTGGCATGGTCTTTCCCAACCTCATGGAAGTTGACCACGGATGCGAGCAGTTGGGGATGGGGATCCCACCTAGCAGGTCAACCTGCTCAAGGGAGATGGTCCCAGGAAGAGGCCTAGCCATCTTCAAATTGGAGGGAGCTTATGGCAATAGCCAAAGCCATAGAACACTTCCAAGACCAGCTAAGAAATCATCACACCCTGATCCTGTCCTACAACGCTACGGCAGTAGCTTATGTGAACAAGCAAGGGGGCACGAGGAGCCCCTCCTTAAGCTACATCTCCAACCAGATCTGTCGGGCAGAAGGGAATCTACTATCGCTGGGGGTGGTCCACCTAAGGGGGGAAAACAATCAAGTGGCAGACTTCCTCAGCTGCCAAGAGATCTCCCAAGAGGAATGGGCATTACATCCAGAGGTGTTCAGGGAAATTACAGCCCGCAGCCTGCTGGGGAATGCCAAATATAGATCTATTTGCAAAACACCAAGGTGAAGCGTTTCTACTCCCTAAACCCGCAAGACTGGCCTCTGGGGATAGATGCACTTCAAAACCTGTGGGTTGTGCTACGCTACCCCCCCGTTTTCCTGATTCCTCAGGGAATGAAGAAATTCATACAGGAACAGACAAAGTTGATACTGATAGCATCATATTGGCCCAAGAGAGCCTGGTTCACTCAGCTCCTTAGTCTCTCAGCGGAAGAGCCTTGGCTACTTCCTCCCAGGGAGGACCCAATGTGTCAGGGACCCTTAACAGGTTTAAGATAAGAAAGCTTCAAATGGACGGCCTGGTTACTGAGGAAGACAACTTGAGATCGAAAGGACTCTCAAATAAAGTGGTGGTGACACCGGTGCAAGGAAGCCGAACACCAGGGCCATCTACAGAAAGATCTGGTGCTCTGAAAATAACAGACAAAAGATGGATACACCAACTATTCTTGAGTTCGTACAGCAGGGTGCTGATAAAGGTTTAGGGCCCAGTACGCTGAAGGTCCAGATAGCAGCGCTGTCAATGTATCTAGAACGGACACTACAATAAGACCCATTGGTCGCTCGTTTTTGCAGAGCGTTTGCTAAATACAGACCACCTAAGACACAAATATGTCCCACATGGGATCTGTCAGTGGTACTGAGGGGGATCATCAAAAGCCCCTTTGAGCCTCTATAAGAATCATCTTTACGCCTGCTGACCCTCAAAAACTGTTTTCCTCGTGTCTATCACTACAGCACGTAGGATAGGGGAACTCCAGGCTCTGTCTCTCAGAGAACCTTTTCTCAAAATTCACAATGACAAAATCATCCTCCAAACAGATTTGGGATTTACACCAAAAGTGGCCTCAACTTTTCTCAAATCCCAGGATATAATACTACCTCAATTTTTTAGTTCACTGGCCAATAGCAAAGAGCAAGAACTAAGCCTTCTAGATGTTAGAAGATGTCTTCTTCAGTACCTTGAAATCACCAATGAGTTCAGAGCATCAGATGCTCGATTCATCCTATACACTGGAAAACAAAAAGGTAAACAAGCATCCAAAAAAAAAAAAACGCTAGCTAGATGAATCAAGTCAGTAATACTGGAATGCTACAAAGTTATAGAAGTAACACCGCCAAAAGATCTAAGGGCTCATTCAACAAGGGCTTCAGCAGCTTCGTGGGCAGAGAAGGCAGGAGACACTGCGGAGCAAATTTGCAGGGCAGCAACTTGGTCAAGATTCTCTACCTTTTGTTCAACATTACAGACTGGATCTGAGGTTTTTGGTAGGAAAGTTCTCCAAACCGTTGTCCCACCCTAATCTGGTGAGTACTTGGTTATCCTCTCAAGAGCTGACATGGAAGACAACTGGAGGAAAAGCAGAGTTAGTTCTTACCGGTAACTCTGTTTCCTGTAGTCTTCCAGGGCAGCACGACCCCACCCTAATGTTTAACCTTGTGGGGTTGTGTTGTGTTTTATGTCTTTCAGATTCCGGCCTTCGGTTCTCTTTGATGACTGACCAGGGACCTGAGGGATCGCCTTTTAAAGAAATGATTGGCAATGTGTCTCTCGTGTGTGAGGAGGAGCTCCATCTCTCAAGGGCTGCCCTGGAAGACTATTGGAAACAGAGTTACCGGTAAGATATAATGCCCTGTACACACGACCGGTTTTGCCGTCGGAATAAACTCCGAAGGTTTCTCCGACGGAATTCCGCTCAAGCGGTCTTGCATACACACGGTCACCCCAAAGTCCGACCATCCAGAATGAGGTGACATACAACACATACGATGGGACTAGAAAAAGGAAGTTCAATAGCCAGTAGCCAATAGCTTCCGTCTCGTACTTGCTTCTGAGCAAGCGTCGTTTTTGGTACGTCGGAACAGCATACAGACGAGAGGGTTTCCCGATAGTAATTAGTTCCATCGGAAAAATTTAGGACATGTTCACTATCTAAGTTCGTCAGAATTTTAGACGAAAAAAGTCAGATGGGGCATACACACGGTCGGAAAATATGATGAAAAGCTCCCATCGGACTTTTTCTGACGGACATTCCGCTCGTGTGTACGCAGCATAACTCTGCTTTTTTGTTCTCTGAGAAGAGGTACAGGTACCTCCCTCCGCAAATCACCCCTTATCTCCATCCCCTACCTACCTCCGAGCAAAATCCTGTGCAGCCAGCAACAATAGATTCCCCTCAACAAGAGTAGATTCCCCAACAAGGTTAGATTCCCCCAGCAACAATAGATCTCCTGTAGCAATAAGAGATTTCCCCCCAGCCTAATATAGATTCAAACCAGTAACAATAGATCCCCCCAACAACAATAGACCCCCGATATAACAATACAGTAGATCTCCCTTCAGCCAGCATCAACAGACCCCCCAGCAGCCATCATCAACAGACTCTTCCCTCAACAGCATCCCTCCGGGCAACAATTGACCCCCTTTCAACATAAAACATCCTACCAGCAACACTAGGATCCCCCACCAGCAACAATAGATCCCCCAGCAACAATAAACCCCCACCAGAAACAAAACAGTAGAGCTCCTGGCAGCCAGCATCAGTAGACCCCTCCATCAACAGTAGATCTATCCCACCAATAATTGGCCCACTAGCAACAAAAGATCGCCACACCAAAAATAGGGCTTGCACCAGCAAAAATAGACCTCCCCAGCAGCAAATGATCCCTCTAGCAACAATCGATCCCCCAGCAGTCGGCATCAATAGACCCTCCAGCACACCCCAGCATCACATTCAATGATGGAGGTGCCCGAACTGCGTTCCCCCACGTTCCTGCTGAAAAGAAGCCCTGAGTAGAACCCAGAATAAAAGTAATATACCAACTTGACTGTCTCTGAATTATATTCATTTTAAGTCACTGACCCAGGACAAGTACATACGAGAGAACAGAATCTGAATTCCTGACCTTCCTACTTGTTGACCCGGTATGTATTCAAGATGTTAGATCAACATTACAACCAGACATAAAAACTATTTTCAGTACAGTTTTCTTTATGCTAGGTTCACACTGCTACAATCTGATTTTGATCCAGTTTTCAGTAGGATTATATAGTGCAACTTGGATGTGATTTGCATATTTTATGGGTCCAAAATCACGCTGGAATCGCACCAAAGTAGTACAGAACTACTGAAAGCAATGTGATTTCTATTGTCTTCCGATTCTGTGCAACTCATCTCATCTGAAATCGCACCAGTGTGAACGGAGCCTTAAAGAGGTTCTAAAGTCTTAAGGTTTTCCACCTTAATGCATTCTATGCATTAAGGTGAAAAACCTTCTGTGCTGCAGCTCCCCCCTTTTTCTTACCTGAGCCTGATCCGATCCAGTAATATGCACAACCGCAGCAGCTCCCGTCGCTGTTTCTCTCCTCCTTGGACAGATTGATAGCAGCAGGAGCCATTGGCTCTTGCTGCTGTCAATCAAATCCTGTGGCACAGGAGCGGGGGACATCTGTGTCAATGGACAGAGCAGCGGGGCTCAAGAGCGAGTATGCATGGGTGCCCCCATGGAAAGCGGCCTTCTGTAGGGGCACCAGACAAAGAGGAGGGGCTGGAGTTCCAGAGAGGGATCCCAGAAGAAGGGGATCGGGTCTGCTCTGTGCAAATGCATTGCACAGAGCAGATAAGTATAGATATGTTTGTTTTTTTAACCACTTCTGGATCGCCCGCCGTTGTTATATACATCGGTACTTTGACGTTGAATACCGGGGTTATGGCAGCAGATAGCTGCCATACCCCGGTATTTTTAAAATAGGCGGACAGTCCGCTTTCAGATAAAAGTGGTCTCTGCAGCGAATTCACTGCAAGATCACTTTTATCGCTGGCAGGAGAGGTGCCCACTCCCCCTCCCGCCACTCCCCGGTGGTCTCTTCTGCTTCCTGGAGCCGTCGATATCGGTGGGGACGATCGGGTCCGTTCCCCTGCGAGTCACGAAGTCGAGTGAGGAAATGATGGCCCTCACTCAGCTCCATACCATTGAATGACGGAAGTGACATCAAACGTCACTTCCTCCCAATGGTCTTAAAGGGGTTTTTTGGGTTTTTTTATTGCATTAAAGTGTAAATGGGAGATCGGAGGTATTTTGGACCCCAGATCTCACATTACAGAGGTCCTGTCATGCTTTTTTTCTATTAAAAGTGACCCAATTTTTTTTTTTAATGGACAGTGTGAAAATTTTAAATAAAAAGCAAAATAAATAAGAAAAAAACATTTTTTTTAAGTGCCCCTTCCCACCGAGCTTGTGCACAGAAGCGAACGCATACGTAAGTCGCACCCACATATGAAAATGGTGTTCAAACCACACATGTGAGATATTGCCGCGATCGTTCAAGTAAGATCAATAATTCTAGCAAAAGACCTCCTCTGTAACTCAAAACTGGTAACCTGTAGAAATGTTCAAATGTTGCCGATGGAGATTTTTAAGTGCCAAAGTTTGTCGCCATTCCACAAGCGGGCGCAATTTTGAAGCATGACATGTTGGGTAGCAATTTACTCTGCGTAACATTATCTTTCACAATAAAGAAAAAAATTGGGCTAACTTTACTGTTTGCTTATTTTTTAATTAAAAAAAAGTGTATTTATTTCCCAAAAAATTGCGTTTGTAAGACTGCTGCGCAAATACGGTGTGACATGAAGTATTGCAACGACCGCCATTTTATTCTCTAGGGTGTTTGAAAAAAATATATAATGTTTGGGGGTTCTAAGTGATTTTCTCGCAAAAAAAAATGAAAATTTCCTATCAAATACTTACCGTTTTTTTCTGTTCCTGATGGACTCCATGGCAGCCTACGTGTGAGTTAACCCCACCTCCTCTCCAATGTTATAGGACCCCATTCCCATTAATTTGAGCTCACAGCCAGAGACTGCGTTGCGTAACTAGCCAACTCTTGACCAATGGGTGGGAACTCCGTCTGCCATGGAGTCCATCAGGAAAGGAAAATTATAGTATTTAATAGGAAATTTTCAGTTCTCCTGACAGACTCCATGGCAGCCTACATGTGGTAACTAACTAGCCAAACTACACGGGCGGGTATGCTGATCAAAAAGAAACTTTTAATTCCTAGGATTCCTAAACCACAGTTTACAGATGATAAAGAAGCAGGTTCTATGCAAAAATGTGACATGAAAGTCTTAATGGAGGCCCATGAGGCCGCTTTACAGATGAGATCTGGAGCCACATGTCTGGCTTCCGCCCAAGAAGCCGCCATGCCCCTGGTGGAAGGTGCCGTCACCGCCTCTGGAGGAGCCAAGCCCTGTAAGCCTGCTGGATGGATTGGACGATTCAGGCCACGATTGTTCTGGTCGAAGCTCACTTGCCTTTGTTATTCCTGGAGTGTAGGATAAACAGGTAGTCTGAGCGTCTAAAGGAGGAAGTAACTTGCAGGTATTCCTTCAGTATTTCCGCTACATCCAGTGGGTGAGCCTCCGTGGACCCTGGGGCCCTGAATGTAAGTAGGACAATTTCTTGATTCTCATAGAACACTGATGTGACTTTCGGGTTTGAGTCAAGCATAGGGATGAGGACCACCCGATCTGGGAAGAAAGTCAGGAATGGTTCTTTATGACCTAAGGAACCAATCTCGGAGACCCTTTTGGTTGAAGTGATGGCCACAAGGAAAGTGACTCTTGCAGAAAGGTCTTTAATGGAAACCGGAATGGTTCCCATTAGGGTTGTCCCGATACTAGTATCAGTATCGGCACCAATACCAAGCATTTGCCTGAGTACTTGTACTCGGGCAAATGCTCCCAATACTTCACCCGATACCTGTACAGTCAGCGGTGATCAGTGAGTGGGGGAGTTACAAGCTTCTCCCTCCTCTTTCAGCTGCTTTAGTGAAATGATCTATACAGCGGTGATCGGTGCTTGTAACTCCCCCACACATGATCAGCGCTGACTGGCCGCGCATCCTCCTCCAGTCCCCCTCCATGCCCCCTCCGTTCTGCTGTCCCACTCCTTTCTTCCTCCGTGTCCCCCTCTGTTCTGCTGTCCCCCTCCTTTCTTCCTCCATGTCCCCCGCCGTTCTGCTGTCCTCCTCCTTTCTTCCTCCGTGTCCCCCGCCATTCTGCTGTCCCCCTCCTTTCTTCCTCCGTGTCCCCTGCCGTTCTGCTGCTGTCCCCCTCCAGTTTTCCGCCGTGTCCCCCCCGTTCTGCTGTCCCTCTCCATGTCATCCTCCTTCCTTTGATGTATGAACAGAGTCAGTGATCACTGACTCTGTCCATTCACATAACTGAAACATTGCAATCTCCTATGATTACGATGTCTCAGTTCATGAATGGAGAGGAGCCGCTGTCTTCTCTCCATTCATTTTCAGTGCAGCTGAGGCTGCAGAGAAAGGAACTTGGGAATCTCTATTCTTGGTCTCTTTCTCTGTCTCAAGGGGGAGATTTCAGGGGTCTATTAAGACCCCTGATATCTCACAAAGCCCCCCAACAGGGCTGATAAAAAAAAAAAAAAAAAGGATTGCAATAAATAATAAAAAAAAATTATTGTAAAAAAAGAATAAAAATTAAAATAAAAAACGCACAGACACCATCCACTCCTCCCTCCCTAAAAAAAAAGAAAAAAAAGAAAGCATTGTAAAAAAACAAAAAAACAAAAATTGTAAAAAAATTGTAACACTGTCACTTGACATTAAAAAGAAGTATCGGTAATCGGTATCGGTGAGTACTTGAAAAAAAGTATCGGTACTTGTACTCGGTCTTAAAAAAGTGGTAACGGGACAACCCTAGTTCCCATGGTACTGAGTCCAGCCAATGAGTCGAGAACAAGGGGAAGATCCCACTTGGGGAATCTTGGCCTCCTTTGGGGCCTGAGCCTTGCCGCCCCTCGGAAGAACTGTCGGATTAAAGGGTGAATGGCCCATGATGTTCTGGAGAAGGCTGATAGGGCTGAGACTTGGACCCTGAGGGAGCTGATGGACAGAGACAGATCTAGACCAGATTGTAGGAATTCCAGGATGTCTTGGATACCCGGATCTTTGAACGATCTTCCCATAGAGGATGACAATTCAATGAACTTCGCCCATATTCTCCCGTAGACCTTATTTGTGCTTGCCTTTCTAAAGCTCATGAAGGTGGAAATTACTCCTGACGCGCATCTGAGGGTTTCAAGCCTTTCCCTCTCAAGAACCAGACCATTAGTCTCAACAGCGCCGGGAAAGGGTGCAGAACTGCCCCCGAGAAAGAAGGTGCGGCCTGAGGAAAAGAGGGACCAGGTCTCAAAAGCTGAGCTGGGTCAGGAAGGGAAACCATGGCCTGTTTGGCCAGTAAGGAGCTATCACCACCTTTTGGACTCTGAGTCTCTGCAGAAACCTGAGAATGACTGGGAATGGGGGAAGGCATATGCTCTGCTGAAGCTCCACCGATCTATCAGAGTGTCTACTCCGAAGGCCTGGCTGCAACAGCCCCGAGTGTAATCGTTCCTGATCTTGAAGTTGCAGGGGAATGCAAATAGGTTTACTTCGGGATTGACTCCCAAGGACAGGATCCACTCGAACGTCTCCTCATGGAAGGACCATTCGATGTTGTCTAACTGAACGCGAGACAGGAAGTCCGCCTGGACGTTCTGGGCTCCGGGAACGAAGACTAACGAGATATTGGCCAGGTTTTTCTGGGCCCCTAGACATGATGGACTCGACTTCTTGGAGCAAGGTGGAGCTCCGAGTGCCCACTTTTCTCTTCACAGGAGACTGCTGTGGTGTTGTTCATTCTCAATGAAACTGATTCCCCTTTCAGGAGATGACTAAAGGCTTGAAGGGCACACCAGGCCACCCGCAGTTCCAGGACATTCAAGCCCGGGTTGTGGAGGCGAGCATCCCACCTGCTTTGTGCAAGTTCTGATCTGCAAAGGGCTCCCCATCCGGCACCACTGGCATCGGTTGTGACCGTGACCCATGAGACGGGGGCGATGGAGTGGCACATGAGCAGAGTCCAGCGGTGAAGCCACCAGAAGACGCTGTTCCTCATTACTGTTGTTATGTGAATGAATTGGTTGCCGTCTCCCGAGTTCCATTGCTGGAGAAACCCTATCTGAAAAGGGCGTAGCCTCCACAGAGACCATTTGACCATTGGGGTCATAGAGACCACCATGCCGATAATTTTTAGGCACTGTGAGGCCCTCAGACGTGAAGAGGTTAGAGTCCGTGACACTCTCTCGTATGACTGGAATCTTTTCCACTGGCAGAGAGATGGTACTTTCCACAGTGTCGAACTGCTCCCCTAGGTATACCAGGCACTGTACTGGCTCCAGATGGCTTTTCTCTCAGTTTAGCAGCCAACCAAAGTCGAGCAGTGTGGTGATAACCTGAGCTCTGTGGATCAGCAGCTGCTCTTTGTCCTGGGATAGTAACAAGAGGTCGTCAAGATAGTGGTACAACCGTATCCCTTTTGTTCTGATGAGGGTCACCACGGCCAGAAGAACTTCCAAAAAAACTTGAGGTGAGGTTATCAGCCCGAAAGGGAGGCAGGTAAACTGTAGATGTTCTTGTCCAACTATAAACCAGAGGTATTTGCAGAATTCTTCTGCTGCAGGCACGTGGAAATAGCCATCCTTTAAACTGATTGAGACTAATCAATCGCCTGGCTGCACGGCTTGCTGGATGGTAGACAGAGTCTTCATTTTGAATCTTTCGTGTTTTATAAACCTGTTCAGGTAGGTTAGGTCTGTCACAGGGGCCATGAACCGTTTTTCTTTTGCACTAGGAGGAGAGGGGAGTACACCCCTTGTAATTTTTCACCCTTCCGAACAGGCACCACGGCTCCCTGTACCATCAGCGAATCCACATAGGTATCAGGAACCATGAATCAGACTAAGACAGAAGTAAAGTTAAATCACACTTGTTTATTAATAATAATAATAAGGTAAACAGAGTAAGCGTAGTCAAAACAAGCCAGAGTTCAGTAACCGGATTGGGTAGTCAGCCAAGCAAATGTCAGAGAGCCAGAGATAAACGTAGTAGTACAGCAAGCAGGATCAGGAGCCAGAAGGAACGTCAGCCAAACAAGTCTTCAACAGGAACGCTGGAGAAAGTCTCTGTGATGTTGACAAAGGCAAAGGCAGAGATCAAGTGAGCTGGATGACTTTAAGTAGGCAGGACTGATGAGCAGAATCAAAAACAGCTGGGTAACTGTTTAGAGAGATGGGAGCTGACAATTAGCCGACAGCTGAGCGGCCAGCTCAGAGAAGGAAGGGCTGAGCCCAACCCTGACAGTACCCCCTCCCCAACGACCCCTCCCCCTCGGAGGATCACCAGGCTTGAGGGGAAAACGTCTATGGAAATCACAGAGGAGGACAGGGGCATGTACGTCCGAGGATGAGACCCAAGAGTGTTCCTCCGGACCGTAGCCCTTCCAATGCACCAGGTACTGTATGCGCCCACGGAACCTACGGGAGTCAACAATGGATTGTACTTCATACTCCTCATGGTTCTCAACCTGTATAGGGAGAGGACGTGGCACCAAGGTGGTAAAGTGATTGCAGAACAAAGGTTTCAATAAGAAGACATGAAACATTTGAGATGCGTATACTAGGAGGAAGGTCCAAGGCGTAAGGCTTTGGGTTAATCCTGCAAAGGATACGGAAAGGCCCAATAAAACGAGGTGCGAACTTCAAAGAAGGAATACGAAGTCGGAGGTTGCGAGACGACAGCCAGACTCTGTCCCCAACCTGGTAGGAAGGTGCAGGCAGGCATCTGCGGTCAGCATAGAGTCTGTACCTATCGTTAGCATGTTGCAAAGCCTCCTGAACTTGTGCCCAAGTGGAACGAAGACCACGGAGATGCTCCTCTAGCACAGGAATACTCTGCGGAACAAACGAGTCAGGCAGCATGGAAGGTTGGAAGCCATAATTCGCCATAAACGGGACAATCGGGAAGCACAATTCAAGGCACTGTTGTCAGCAAACTCTGCCCACGGTAATAGGTCTGACCAGCTGTTATGATGGTCAGAAATATAGCAACGTAAGAATTGCTCCAAGGACTGATTGGCTCATGGCCCCATTAGACTGCGGGTGGTACTCAGAGGAGAAAGCAAGCTGAATTCCCAACTGTGCACAAAAGGCTCGCCAGAACCGGGGGACAAACTGACTACCCATCTCTGAGACAATGATCTTGGGTAGTCCATGTAAGCAAAAGATCTCCCGAGCAAAAATGGAAGCCAGTTCCTTAGAAGTGGGCAGCTTCTTAAGTGGAATACAATGACACATCTTAGAGAACCGGTCAACCACCATAAGGATAACAGTGTTGCCTTGGGAGTTGGGTAACTCCACAATGAAATCCATAGACAGGTGGGTCCAGGGCCTCTCTCCATTGGGTATGGGTTGTAGGAGGCCCACTGGAAGGTGTCATGGAGTCTTACTCTGAGCACACATGGAACAGGCAGCTACGAAGGCAGTTACATCAGCCCGTAGACTAGGCCACCAGAATTGTTGGGAAATGGCCCAAACGAGTTGATTCTTCCCAGGGTGGCCAGCTGCCTTGGGAGAATGGTAAGTCTGGAGCATGGCAGTACGGAGACTCTCTGGGACAAAGCAGCGGTCACAAGGTTTCTCAGGAGGAGCATGGACCTGAGCAGCAAGAATTTTGTCACCCAAAGGAGAAGTAAGACTGGTGTGAACCGTAGCCAGGATACGATCAGTAGGAATCACAGGAACCGGAACCGACTCCAACTTGGAAGTGGAGGAAAATTGTCGTGACAAGGCGTCAGCCCTTACATTCTTAGTACCGGGTAAGAATGAGACAATGTAATTAAAACTCAGTCCATCGCGCCCTTCTGGGAGAGAGGCGCTTAGCCTCAGACAAGAATGTGAGATTCTTATGGTCAGTAAGAATGAGAACCTGCACAGTGGTACCTTCAAGGAGATGTCTCCATTCTTTCAGGGCTAAAATGATCGCCAACAGCTCTCTGTCACCAATCTCGTAATTGCACTTTGCAGGTGACAATTTCTTGGAAAAGTAGCCACATGGATGCATAGCGTTCTCAGAGTTAGGACGTTGAGACAGAAGGGCGCCAACTCCAGTCTCAGAAGCATCAACTTCTAGGATAAAAGGCAACATAGGATCAGGATGTGCCAAAACAGGAACAGAAACAAAGGCAGCCTTGAGACTCTCAAAGGCCTTAATGAACTCCGGAGACCAACTCTGTGGGTTACTGTCCTTTCTGGTCATATCAGTCAGGGGCTTAACCAGAGACGAGAAGTTACGAATAAACTTCCGATAATAGTTGGCAAAGCCCAGGAAACGCTGCAGATGACGTAAACCCACGGGTCGGGGCCACTGTAAGACTGCCGAAAGTTTCTCTGGGTCCAGGGCCGATCCTAGGGTCACCGGCGCCTGGGTGCAGAAATATTTCTGGCGCCCCCACATGGGCGTGGTCATCTTACCAACTCCTCCCCTTTACAAACGATTCTATGGCAACGACTCAAATACAGAGCTGCTCCTCTAAGAAGTCTTCGTTACCCTGAAATCCTCCCATGATCTCTTAACAATAAAGAAAATACAGGAAGAGAGAACACTAATGAGACCTGGAGGGGAGTCTCTCTGATGCACACAGAGAGGGCTTCTGTTAGAAAGAGTCCCCAGACATAATACAGGATACGGTCAAAGACTGCAGACATAATACAGGAGATGATCAGAGACTGCAGACATAGTACAGGAGATGATCAGAGACTGCAGACATGGTACAGGAGATGATCAGAGACTGCAGACATGGTACAGGAGATGATCAGAGACTGCAGACATGGTACAGGAGATGATCAGAGACTGCAGACATGGTACAGGAGATGATCAGAGACTGCAGACATAATACAGGAGATGATCAGAGACTGTAGACATGGTACAGGAGATGATCAGAGACTGCAGACATGATACAGGAGATGATCAGAGACTGCAGACGTGGTACAGGAGATGATCAGAGACTGTAGACATGGTACAGGAGATGATCAGAGACTGCAGACATGGTACAGGAGATGATCAGAGACTGCAGACATGGTACAGAAGATGGTCAGAGACTGCAGACATGGTACAGGAGATGATCAGAGACTGCAGACATGATACAAGAGATGGTCAGAGACTGCAGACATAGTACAAGAGATGGTCAGAGACTGCAGACATAGTACAGGAGATGGTCAGAGACTGCAGACATGATACAGGAGATGATCAGAGACTGCAGACATGATACAAGAGATGGTCAGAGACTGCAGACATAGTACAGGAGATGATCAGAGACTGCAGACATGATACAAGAGACACTCAGAGACTGCAGACATAGTACAGGAGATGGTCAGAGACTGCAGACATAATACAGGAGATGATCAGAGACTGCAGACATAGTACAGGAGATGATCAGAGACTGCAGACATGGTACAGGAGATGATCAGAGACTGCAGACATAGTACAGGAGATGATCAGAGACTGCAGACATGATACAAGAGACAGTCAGAGACTGTAGACATGATACAAGAGACAGTCAGAGACTGCAGACATGGTACAGAAGCTGGTCAGAGATTGCAGACATGATACAAGAGATGGTCAGAGACTGCAGACATAGTACAGGAGATGATCAGAGACTGCAGACATGATACAAGAGACAGTCAGAGACTGTAGACATGATACAAGAGACAGTCAGAGACTGCAGACATAGTACAGGAGATGGTCAGAGACTGCAGACATAATACAGGAGATTATCAGAGACTGCAGACATAGTACAGGAGATGATCAGAGACTGCAGACATGGTACAGGAGATGATCAGAGACTGCAGACATGGTACAAGAGATGATCAGAGACTGCAGACATAGTACAGGAGATGATCAGAGACTGCAGACATGGTACAGGAGATGATCAGAGACTGTAGACATAGTACAGGAGATGATCAGAGACTGCAGACATGGTGCAGGAGATGATCAGAGACTGCAGACATGGTACAGGAGATGATCAGAGACTGTAGACATGGTACAGGAGATGATCAGAGACTGCAGACATAGTACAGGAGATGATCAGAGACTGCAGACATGGTACAGGAGATGATCAGAGACTGTAGACATGGTACAGGAGATGATCAGAGACTGCAGACATAGTACAGGAGATGATCAGAGACTGCAGACATGGTACAGGAGATGATCAGAGACTGTAGACATAGTACAGGAGATGATCAGAGACTGCAGACATGGTACAGGAGATGATCAGAGACTGCAGACATAGTACAGGAGATGGTCAGAGACTGTAGACATGATACAAGAGACAGTCAGAGACTGCAGACATGATACAAGAGATGGTCAGAGACTGCAGACATAATACAGGAGATGGTCAGAGACTACAGACAAGATAGAATAGATGGTCAGAGACTGTAGACATGGTACAGGAGATGATCAGAGACTGCAGACATGGTACAGAAGCTGGTCAGAGACTGTAGACATGGTACAGGAGATGATCAGAGACTGCAGACATGATACAGGAGATGGTCAGAGACTGCAGACATGATACAAGAGATGGTCAGAGACTGCAGACATGATACAGGAGATGGTCAGAGACTGCAGACATGATACAAGAAATGGTCAGAGACTGCAGACATGATACAAGAGAAGGTCAGAGACTGAAGACATGATACAAGAGAAGATCAGAGACTGAAGACATGATACAAGAGAAGGTCAGAGACTGAAGACATGATACAGGAGATGGTCAGAGACTGCAGTTCCTATGGACGTTAGTAGATAATGGCCGATCGGCCCTCTCACCTGACCCAGCGATGGTTCCTCTGATTAGGAGTCAGCTCACTCTGAATTGCCCATGGTGACTCCGCTGGGTAGAACCCAGATCTGTATTCTGGCAATGACTGCATTCCTTTCTCTGCCAGGGATGGCACCAGGCTGTGTGTCTTTCCCTCTGGTGGCGCAGGGCAGTGGGGTTTCCTCTCTGATGGTGTTCCCTCAGCACTGCCCTCTCCCTCTGGAGTCCTGGGTGTACTTCCCTGAAAGCTTTCCCAGGCTCCTGTCTCTCTCTCTCTCTCCCCCATTCAGCTGAGCCTGCTGTGTGGGCTGCAGTTTCCGTGTTACAGTGGGGCTGCCAGTCCTCGGGACTACATGTCCCACAATCCCCTTCTCCTTTTTCTATTCTATTTTTCCCTGGCTGATATAAAGGCGGGGGAAGAAACATAGTGGGAGGCTGTGCTGGCCAGCGCCGCTCACTAGTATAGCAGTGCACGTGTGGAGGAGAGGGAGGGGAAGGGGCGAAAGGAGAGCCCGCAGCTGCAGTGACGTCACTAGGGTTGGTGTCACCAGGTGCGGTATAACATGGTGTCACCCTCCTTCCACCAACTTTAGTCGCCCCTCAGTACAGACTCCCCCTCCACTAAGTATAGACCCCCCTTCGTCAGTGCAGACCCCCCACTAAGTATAAACCCCTCTCTCAGTACAGACCCCCCCTTCATCAGTATAGACCCCCCCAGGACAAACCACCCCCCCTCCATTAGTAGACCCCCACCAGGACAACCCCCCCTCCATTAGTACAGATCCCCCCCAGGACAAAGCCCCCCTTCATTAGTACAGACCCCCCAGGACAACCCCCCTCCATTAGTACAGACCCCCAGGACAAACCCCCCCTCTATTAGTACAGACCCCCCAGGACAAACCCCCTCCATTAGTACAGACCCCCCAGGAGAACCCCCCTCCACTAGTACAGACCCCAACAGGACAAACCCCCCCTCCATTAGTACAGACCCCCCCAGGACAAACCCCCACCATTACTACAGACCCCCAGGAAAACCCCCCCTCCACTAGTACAGACCCCCACAGGACAAATCCCCCCTTCATTAGTACAGACCCCCTAGGACAACCCCCCCTCCACTAGTACAGACCCCAACAGGACAAACCCCCCCTCCATTAGTACAGACCCCCCCAGGACAAACCCCCACCATTACTACAGACCCCCCAGGAAAACCCCCCCTCCACTAGTACAGACCCCCACAGGACAAATCCCCCCTTCATTAGTACAGACCCCCTAGGACAAACCCCCCCTCCATTAGTACAGACCCCCCACCAGGACAAACCCCCCTCCAATAGTACAGACCCCCCACCAGGACAAATCCCCCTCCATTAGTACAAACCCCCCCCCAGGACATCCCCCCTCCATTAGTACAGACCCTCCCGGACAAATACCCCCCTCCATTAGTACAGACTCCCCCAGAACAACCCCCCTCCATTAGTACAGACCCCCCCAGGACAACCCCCCTCCATTAGTACAGACCCCCAGGACAAACACCCCCCTCCATTAGTACAGACCCCCAGGACAAACACCCCCCTCCATTAGTACAGACCCCCAGGACAAATCCCTCCATTAGTACAGACCCCCCAGGACAAATCCCCCCCTTCATTAGTACAGACCCCCCAGGTCAACCCCCCTTCATTAGTACAGACCCCCCCAAGACAACTCCCCCTCCATTAGTACAGACCCCCCAGGACAACCCCCCATTAGTACAGACCCCCAGGACAACCCCCCCATTAGTACAGACCCCCAGGACAACCCCCCCATTAGTACAGACCCCCCAGGACAACCCCCCATTAGTACAGACCCCCAGGACAACCCCCCATTAGTACAGACCCCCAGGACAACCCCCCATTAGTACAGACCCCCCAGGACAGCCCCCCATTAGTACAGACCCCCAGGACAACCCCCCCATTAGTACAGACCCCCCAGGACAACCCCCCATTAGTACAGACCTCCCAGGACAGCCCCCCCATTAGTACAGACCCCCAGGACAACCCCCCATTAGTACAGACCCCCAGGACAACCCCCCATTAGTACAGACCCCCAGGACAACCCCCCATTAGTACAGATCCCCCAGGACAACCCCCCATTAGTACAGACCCCCAGGACAACCCCCCATTAGTACAGACCCCCCAGGACAACCCCCCATTAGTACAGACCCCCAGGACAACCCCCCATTAGTACAGACCCCCAGGACAACCCCCCTTAGTACAGACCCCCAGGACAACCCCCCCATTAGTACAGACCCCCCAGGACAACCCCCCATTAGTACAGACCCCCAGGACAACCCCCCATTAGTACAGACCCCCAGGACAACCCCCCATTAGTACAGACCCCCCAGGACAACCCCCATTAGTACAGACCCCCAGGACAACCCCCCATTAGTACAGACCCCCAGGACAACCCCCCATTAGTACAGACCCCCCAGGACAACCCCCCATTAGTACAGACCCCCAGGACAACCCCCCATTAGTACAGACCCCAGGACAACCCCCCATTAGTACAGACCCCCCAGGACAACCCCCCATTAGTACAGACCGCCTCAGGGACAAACCTCCCTCTATCAGTACAGACACATAACACCCGTGCGGCAGCTAGAGAGGACAGTGTGAAGCCGCCCCGCCCGGGTGAAGAGCAGATCGAGACAGGCAGCAGCTTAGGCGGGAGTGAGAGACAGAGGAGAGAACCTGTGTCAGGCTGCAGGCACGGGCCGCCCCCCCCTCCTCCCCCCAGCGAAATCACTGCGCGGCTGGTCTCTCTCAACACAGAGACCAGCCGCTCCGATCTCCGGCGGCTGCTCTCCTCTGACAGGAGGAGGAGGGAGGGGGGACGGGCTCTAGCAGTGAAAAGCACAGCAGCCGGACCTGCGGACAGAGCTATCCAGAAGTAGATCCAGAAGTGTCCAGAAGCACGGAGGGGAGAAGGAGGAGGGAGGGGAGCACTCTGGCGCTTCAGCGCCCCCACCTCTCTGGCGCCTGGGTGCACTGCACCCCGTGCACCCGCCTGGGATCGGCCCTGTCTGGGTCCATCTAAAAACCAGCAGTGGAAATGACGCCCAGGAATTTAACCTGTTCACGATGGAACTCGCACTTCTCCAGTTTACAATAGATTGTTTTCTCTTAGTTTCTAAAGCACACGACAGACATCTGTGTGGTGGCTCTCCAGGGACTTGGAAAATATGAGGATATCATCAAGATAAACTACCACACATAACTGCAACAAATCTCGGAGGACATCATTAATAAATTCCTGGAAAACTGCTGGGGCGTTACAAAAGCCAAAAGGCATTACGAGGTACTCATAATGGCCTGTTCTGTTATTAAACTGTTTTCCACTTGTCATACTCCTTAATCTGCACGAGATTGTATGCACCTCTCAAATCAAGCTTTGTGAAAACCGTTGCTCCCTTGAGGCGGTCAAATAACTCGGTAATCAACGGAACCGGGTAGGCATTCTTAATCGTGAAACGATTGAGACCCCTATAATCAATACAAGGTCTCAGTTCACCACTCTTCTTCTTCACAAAGAAGAAACCAGCACCAGCAGGAGACAAGGATTTGCGGATGAAACTTCGAGAAAGTGCGTCTGCAACATACTCCTCCATGGCCTTATCCTCCAAGACCGACACAGGGTAAACCCCGGCCACGAGGGGGTATGGCACCAGGTTGAAGGTCAATTGCACAATCATAAGGCCGGTGTGGAGGCAAACTACCGGCTTGACCTTTGTCAAAGACATCGCTAAAATCGCGGTACTCCTCCAGCAGGGACAAGAGTGAAGAGGTGCACAGGAGCTTGGCTACTTTCTGGAAGCATGTCTTACTGCATTGTGGTGACCAGGAGAGAACCTCAGCATGGAGCCAATCAAAAGAGGGGTTGTGCCTCTGTAACCGAGGATAACTAATAACCAGCGGAAACCTAGGTGAGAAAATAACTTGGAATTGGATCATCTCATGGTGAAGAGCCCCTACGGCCATGGACAACGGAACCGTCTCATGAGTCACATGGGCAAACTGTAGAGGTCTCCCGTCAAGAGCCTCAATGGCAAGTGGAGTGTCACGCAGCTGCAGTGGAATCTAGTGCTGTGATGCAAAGGCAGCATCAATGAACAGGCCTGCAGCCCCAGAGTCGATTAGAGCCTGTATCTCGATGGACGACTCAGCCCAAGAAAGGGTGACCGAAACCAGGGGCTTATCCTTCTGGATAACTGGGGGCGAAACAACGCCACCTAAGGTCTGTCCATGACAGGACCTCAAGGTTCGGGCGTTCCCTGGACGGGTAGGACAAGATTTCAAAAAGTGACCTGACTGGCCACAATAAAGACACAATCTCTCCCTCCTCCTAAAGGCTCTCTCATCCTCAGAGAGACGCGTGAAGCCAAAGTGCATGGGTTCATCTTCACTGACCGACTCGGTACCAGGAGGCATGGGAGGTGAGGGAGGCACGGGTGTGACTGCAAAGCTCAGAGGCAAACGTACAGGAGGCTTCTGCAAGCGCTCCTTAAAAGAGAGTCTTTCTCTGAGTCTGGAGTCAATGAGGATGGCAAACGTGATCAACCTCTCCAGCTCAGTGGGTATATCTCAAGCTGCTATGTCATCCTTGATGGAATCCGAGAGACCATGAGAAAAAGCAGCCACGAGGGCCTCATTGTTCCAAGCAACCTCTGCTGCCAGAGTACTGAATTCAATGGCGTAGTCGGCAACAGTTCTCGTATTCTGTTTGATGGACATGAGGCACTTGGCAGCAGAAGCTGAGCATGCGGGAATGTCAAATACCCTTTTAAAGGAGGCCACAAAGTCAGGGTAACTCAAGACAACAGGTTTTTGTGTCTCCTATAGAGGGTTTGCCCAGGCCAAGACTCTCTCAGAAAGCAAAGATATCACGAAACCTACTTTGCTTCTGTCCCTGGGAAACGCCTGGGGCAGCATCTCAAAGTAAATCTCAACCTGGTTGAGAATCCCTCTGCATTGAACTGGATCGCCCCCAAATCGCTGGGGAAGTGGAGCAGAACCAGACATACCTCTTATAGAGGTAATACTTGAGGCGGGTTCCTGCACAGAGACTAGCGCAGCAGCAGGGACGGCCTGCAACTCAGGTTATACCAGAGCAGCCACAGTGGGAGTTTCCAGGTGAGCCGTGCGACTCAGGAGCGTTTGTAACGCTATGGCAAACTGATCCATGCGGTGATCTTGCTCATCCAATCTGGAAAAAATATTACCATTAAGTGGATTGACTGTATCTTCTGAATTCATGGCCTTCGCCTACTATCAGGAACCATGAATCAGACCGAGACAGAAGTAAAGTTAAATCACACTTGTTTTATTAATAATAATAATTATAATAAAGTAAACAGAGTAAGTGTGGTCAAAACAAGCCAGAGTTCAGTAACCGGATTGGGTAGTCAGCCAAGCAAATGTCAGACAGCCATAGATAAACGTAGTAGTACAGCAAACAGGATCAGGAGCCAGAAGGAACGTCAGCCGAGCAAGTCTTCAACAGGAACGCAGGAGAAAGTCTCTGTGATGTTGACAAAGGCGAAGGCAGAGATCAAGTGAGCTGGACGACTTTAAGTAGGCAGGACTGTTGAGCAGAATCAACAACAGCTGGGTAACTGTGGAGAGAGATGGGAGCTGGCAATTAGCCGACAGCTGAGCGGCCAGCTCAGAGAAGGAAGGGCTGAGCCCAGCCCTGACAGCGGGAAATTGGAGCGCTCCTTCCTCAAGTGCTTAAAGAATTTCCTTTGCTTAGCCAGGGGAGTAGAAGGATCTGAGGGCCTCTTTGACCGCTTTAATTAGTGGTGAGAATAGGGCAAAGTCGAAGCCTCCAATAAATTCGTCTCCCTCGAATTCGCTGTCTGGAGACAGGTTTTGAGTCTCTTTTTTTCCTGACTGCCTGGGCATAGCATGGGTCGCATAAGGATTTGTCCTCCGGGAATTGTGTCCCACATCCCCAGCAGGCTCTGCGATCAGAGCGGCTGTCATGGCGGTGGGTGCGGTGTCTGGAGGAGGAATGGGAACATCTCCTTTGTTGATGGGTCCTAGACGGGCCACAACTTCCTGAAGACGGCCCATCTGATAGGCTGAAACCTGTCGAGGTTCATTCGCGTCATCGTGACACACTTCTGGTTTCGGAAATCGAACAGTAACCGCGGTGGCGGTTCATCATTGCCTATGGGCAGATTTCCTAGGAACTTACCTGCTATTTACACCGGGTGCCAGGCTTTTTAGGCACCCCCACATGTGAGTTTAACTATTATGTCTTTTTATATTTGGAATAAACTTTTACACGATATTGCACAATGAGGTTTTTTCTGTCATAGCTATCCACATAAGGACTATTTATCCCAAACAATGCCAGTCTAAAAAGGATCCACAGGGGCTGCCCCAAACGTGTGTTTGACCATACTAGCAATAGTTGGTCCATTTTGAGGGATGAGTTTACATCTATGTGGGGGCACCTTGTCTGAGCACTTATCAAGTACAGAATCCCGCATCCATTCTTTGAGCACAAGCACTTTATTTGGGACTTGGTACCTATATTGTTTAAGTCTTTGAAGTCTGACACGAGCAACTTTTTTTGGGACTTTCAGCGACCCTGATTCCAGGTCGCCATAGTATAATGCGGCTTATGTATATTTTTTTTTTAAATCAGAAATAAAGTTTATTGTGCCAACCAAGACAGAAAGCATTTTACATACTACCATACAGGAAATAACATTTGTTACTGTAACAGAAAAACATTGTACAATTGACAATTAGTACAGCAGTGACACCAAAAATAAGAAGTACTTGGACACATCTTGGTTAGTACATATATGAGAGTTATCTCAAACGGACGTACATACATCCGCTATTCCAATACCAACAAAACTTACGGCCAACGGGCCATCCAATTAACAGTGTTGCCCATGTTGTGCCCAATCATATGTGTTCCTTTCCTCTTACCTCAGAGAATGAACGTGCCCATCACCTCCCTTAAAATAACACATAATTACGTCAAAGTCTACCTTCTATTGAACCCCAAGTACCTTCTAAACCTGTAGTAACCATTGCATAATCAATCTTGGGGGTGCCAACCCAGGTGTTTCCAGCCAAGGTTGCCAAATTGAATAAAATTTCCAAACTGCATTTCTATGTTGATAGGTTAAGTGCTCCCTTATGAGGATATAATTAACCTGATCTATCCATTGTTGTTTAGTAGGGACATGTATAGAAAGCCAGAATCTGGCCACTAGTTTACGAGCTAGATATAATAGTCTGATCACTGCAAGGTTAATAGGGGATGGGTATATTTCTTCATCCACGGCACCTAAGATACATATCTGGGGGTCCAAATGGACCCTGATCTGAAATACTGAGGAGATGACCTCAGTTATAGCACCCCAATACTGATGCAATTTTGGACAGCACCACATCAGGTGAATTAGTGACCCCTCTTCTCCACAAAGGAAGAATCCCTCCTTCCCCAACGCTGCAGTTGTATAGGTGTGCGGTAGGCCCTGTGCAGTAAGAATAGATAGGACAGTCTGTGTGATTGTGATACAGAAGTAAGTGGCTCCGCCTGTATACATATGTCCCATGTTTCGTCCGTTATTTCCCCTAATGCCGCGTACACACGACCGGACTTTACGGCATACTTGGTCTGGCGAACCGGAGTCCGTCGGACAATTCGATCGTGTGTGGGCTCCAGCAGACTTTTTTTTCTCAAAAGTTTGACGGACCTAGAAATTAAACATGTTTCAAATCTGTCCGATGGACTCGAGTCCGGTCGAAAAGTCCACTCGTCTGTATGCTAGTCCGACGGACAAAAACCGATGCTAGGGCAGCTATTGGCTACTGGCTATGAACTTCCTTGTTTTAGTTCGGTCGTACGTCATCACGTACGAATCCGTCGGACTTTGGTTGATTGTGTGTAGGCAAGTCCGTTCATTCGTAAAGTCCATCGTAAATTCCGTCGAATAGTACGCCGGACAAAGTCTGCCATAAAGTCCGCTCGTGTGTACGCGGCATTAGTCCTCTGTCCACCGCCTCCTACTCGGTAGGGTTTCAGTGTTTTGTATGGATGACAACAGGCAAGAGTAAATGTGGGAAATCAGGCCCTTTTTCTCCCGACTGAGGAAAATATCCTCTATCAGGGGATGACTAGAAAGTGAGAAACTGGAAATCTGGGCCTGGAGAGCGTTCCGCATCTGGAGGTATTTATAAAAGTGTTGCCTTGGAAGATTAAATCCTGTTTGTATATCTAAAAATGTTTTTAACACATTATGTTTATATAGTTGGGATATATTACAGATTCCAGCTAGTCCCCAAGCCCGAAAGCCCTCCAGTTTGAACACCTCCTCTAGATTAGGATTGTCCCATAAGGGGGTTTCCGCCAGAAATCCCACGATCTTTAAATTAGATTTGACTGAGATCCATAATTTTTTAAGAAGAATAATGGTGGGAGCTGTTTGTGGTAAGTGAGGAAGCCCTGCCTCTAGACCAGCCAGTACTGAAACGTTTGACGTTCCAGTCCGTAATAAACTTTCAGTTGAGCCTGAGTCATTCAACGACCGGAAACCACTCAGGTGTTGTAGTTGAGAGGCATAAAAGTAGAGTCTCGGATTGGGAACTGCCGCCCCTCCCCTATCCTTGCTATACTGCAGAGAGGAAAGGCTTATTCTAGCTACTCTTTTCCTCCATATCAGGGACCTAAACAGTGTGTCAGTACGGTTAAACCATCTACGTTTTGCATTGAAAATGTATTTCACTGCAGCTAATTATTTGGTGTCACTATATTTATACTAGTCTTTAGTTTTCTTTGGCGCTTTGGTTTTTTAATCAACTTATAAACAAAAACTGCTACGGTGGAAAAATTTCCTGAGAGCTCCAGACCTTGCTAGCCGACCCGTGCAAGACATCTCAATCCTGGGCATACGCAGGCCGTCCCCACCACTGGACATATATGCCTGAAGCCACACACACGCTCGTGGCTGGGCCCTGGGCTATCTTTGACACCGCTTGAATCATATGACCGACACCAACCCACTCGGGGCTCAGTCGTTCAGTCTTGGACGTCGTGAAATGTAAGAGCAACGCTGTAGGTCCAAATGAGGAGGACAAAAAAGGAACGCAGTCTCTGTATGTGAGCTCAAATTTATGGTAATGGGGTCCTATAGCATTGGAAAGGAGGCGGGGTTAACCCACACGTAGGCTGCCATGGAGTCTGTCAGGAAAAAAAGATTTAAACTTGTAAACAACAAGTTTGAAAAATAGGCCTGGTCCTTAAGTGGTTAATACAAAAAAAGCTTTAGAAACACTTTAATATTTTACTAGTCTGGCTGCAGTAAAAGGTAATAATGGTTGGTTAGCTTCCACATCACTATCGGAGCTTATTAATGCCCACCTCCGGATGAAAACTATTCCAACTCATCTCCAAACCATTATATTGGGCTTTTTCCCCCTTTACCTCATGAACCCAAATATACATACCAAATCCCCCACTGCCACTGTTCCCAGATGGGGGGGGGGTCACTGATCCAGCACTATGATGCCCCCTTGAGACTGCCAGTCCCCTCCACTGACATCTGCCTTTTGCTCGATACCAAGAGGACCCTGCTTTGGCCCATCCAATATGTCTATGTCAGGTGGACACCAAAAGGGTTCTTCTACACAGTACTAATGTATGAATGTCAGTTATTCCTGGCAACAAAATCTTGCATAGAAAAGCGAGGACAGGCTAAATAGTGTATGTGCAAATTTGTGCATATGCCTGCAGATGTGTAAAAATTCTTCTAGATGTTTTTGACAAGAAGGTGTGATGTACAAACATAAAATACCGACCAGCAACGCAGATTTTTGTATTTTTTTCTTTTGCTGTTCTAAACTCAGCACACATTTAAGCACCTTTGTGTATAGGCTAATTAAAAATAACAGACTACATTTAGATCAGGAAAAAAAATGTCTGAATGCCTAAAAATGTGGTGTTTTTGGCATCTGTGTGCGAAAGCCCAAAGAAGGATCCAATCATGAAGGAAACAGAAGAAGAGACCATTTGAGTAACATGAAGTTAATAAAAAGGGCTTTCAGATTGGGTTGTCATATTTTTAAGGGATAGGTTCACCTTTTATAACATGTTACATCCATATTCAGGGGGGAACATGTAACACTACTATTGCACCATCCCCCACACCCTCCCGATCCCCCATTGTGACAGGAAGTGGGAGATCTTCTTTCTGATTTTATCTCAGAGTAGGGCTTTCAATAAGCCTGCATATTCTCATTGACCACTTGCCGACCAGCCGCTGTCATTATCCTGCGGCAGGTCGGCACGATCCCGCGAGCCATCATAGCTATACGTCGTCTTGCGGGATCAGGATATTGCCCCCTAGTGTTAACCTCTTCCCTGCCAGTTACATTTTTACAGTAATCAGTGCATTTTTATTGCACTGATCGCTGTATAAATGCCAATGGTCCCAAAAATGTGTCAAAAGTGTCCGTTGTGTCTGCCATAATATCGCAGTCCCGATAAAAATCGCAGATCGCCCGCCATTACTAGTAAAAAAAAAAATAATAATAATAAAAATGCTATAAATCTATCCCCTATTTTGTAGATGCTATAACTTTTGCGCAAACCAATCAATATACGCTGATTGCGGGTTTTTTTACCAAATATATGTAGAAGAATACATATCAGCCTAAACTGAGAAAAAATTCGCTTTTTTTTTTTTAAAAAAAGGGGATATTTATTATAGCAAAAAGTACAAAATTTTTTTCAAAATTCTCGGTCTTATTTTGTTTATAGCGCAAAAAATAAAAACCACAGAGGCATTTAAATACTACCAAAAGAAAGCTCTATTTGTGAAAAAAAAGGACGTGAATTTTGTTTGGGTGCAGCATCGCACGACATTTGTCAGTTAAAGCGGCGCAGTGCCGAATCGCAAAAAATGGCTTGGTCATTCAGCAGCCAAATCTTCCGGGGCTGAAGTGGTTAAAATAGAATTTATTAAAAAAAAAAAAAATAAGCCTACATATTTTGAGATCATGCATTTGTGTCTCAGGGAAACATGTAACCCCATGGCAAATAATTAATTGTCTGTATTCCATGCTAGGTATTTTTGGTCACTGACGCAATGAATGAAACTGATGCATTAGCCCCCTGAGAGAGGATCATTGAAAGGAACATGTGCATTTGATCTCAACAACTAACTATGCAATCGTTTTAGCCAAGTTCAGCAGTGACGTGACAGTTTGAAAATGCATGAATGCTCTGCGAACAGGAATGTTTAATCTTTCATGCCCTTTCTTAGGCTACTGAATTCCTAGAAAGAGTTATTTTAGGATTAGTGCAGAGTGCTAAGTACCACGATTGCTGGTGATGAATTCTGTGCTGGATATGTTCACATTAAGAGCTCATTGTAACGATTAGCGTGCGGTGCGATCCGGCCGAAATTTGTGCAGTGATGATGGGCTGATCTTGACAGGTGCATCACACTGTTTTCTTTTTTTTAAAGAACTTACTGAGATGTCACAACAGACATCTTACAATGTTCAATTGCCGGTGTCTTGCCGAGAAAGTTTCCCCGGCGGATAAGGACCCCCCCTCTACTGCGCAGGCGCAGCGCTTGCGCAGTAGGAACAACAAGGGAGCCGCCGAAAAGAGCCAAAGCAGAATACCTGAGTCAGCTGTACACGGCGCCTGCCCACTGCTTTCTACCCTATGTCCACGTTAAAGCCCCACCATCCAAGTGGACATAGAGTTAGAATAATAATATGCCGAGCGCAGCGAGGCCGTGCCCGAAGCATGGCGAGCGCAGTGAGCCCACGAGGGACCTGTTACAAACTCTTTTTTATTAAAATAGTCTTCACACGCAGGCGCCGTGTACAGCTGACTCAGGTGTTCAGCTTCGGCTCTTTTCAGCGGCTCCCTTGTTGTTCCTACTGCGCAAGCGCTGCACCTGCGCAGTAGAGGGGGGTCCTCATCTGCCGAGGGGAACTTTCTCGGCAGACACCGGCAATGCAGTGCGAGGCAGTGGATTGACTTGTACTGCACTGTGCTGAAAAAAGTACTGCATGCAGTACCTTTTTTTTCAGTGCACACTTTACGCACATCACTGTGATGTGAACCAGGCAGATAGGGAAACAAAGCATTTTGCCTTACCATGCAGTGAGACTGTGCTGGAATAGCTGCCCAACACAGTCCCACTGCATTTTTTGTGAACCTAGACTTCAAGTGTACTTAAGTACAGCCAAAGCTCGTTTGGCTGTACTTCTCCTGCGGATCACAGGAGTGCAGTTCATTCTGCATTCCTGTGATCCGTTCTCAGCAGACAGCGGGCTCAAGCCCAATGTCGACTGATGTCACAGAGCCGGTCCAGGTTTGGGCAAAATTGCAGCCATATGGTTGGGATCCGCCCACATGCCTGGATTGGCACCTGGCTCAGCCTATTGGCGGGCTGATGAGAGCCTGAGCCGGCCACTCCCGCACCTTCCACAGCCCAGCGCTTCAGTGAGCGAGGAGGGGGCAGAGCAGAGAACTGCTGACTGGCAGTCACCAGCTCTCAGCTCAGGGAATTGTGAGAACCAAACGATCAGCAGTATTTGATCACTCAGTTCTCAGTGTTAGAGACAGCATCGGACCAATGCTGCACCCAGCTAGGTAAGTATGATTCTTAAAAAATAATAAATCCCATACGTCTCTTTTAAGAACAAACGTGTAATGTATTTCTTCTTATAGCGCTTTGATAACGTATTCATATCCCTTGAAATTTTCCACATTTTGTCATGTTCCATCCAAAAACGTGTGTATTTTATTGGGATTTTATGTGATAGACCAACACAAAGTGGCACATAATTGTGAAGTGGAAGGAAAATGATAAATGGTTTTCAACATTTTTTTACAAATACATATTTTTGTATTCAGCCCCCTCTACTCTTATACCCCTAACTAAAATCAAATGGAACCAACTGCCTTCAGAAGTCACCTAATTAGTAAAGTTGTGGAGAAGTTTAAAGCAGGGTTAGGTTATAAAAAAAAAAATATCCCAAACTTTGAACATCCCACAGAGCACTGTTCAATCCATCATCCGAAAATGGAAAGAGTATGGCACAACTGCAAACCTACCAAGACATGGCCATCCACCTAAACGGACAAGCCGGGCAAGGAGAGTATTAACCACTTAAGCCCCGGACCTTTTGGCTGCCTAAAGACCAGAGGACTTTTTACAATTTGGCACTGCGCTGCTGGTAATTGCAGGGTCATGCAATGTTGTACCCAAACAAAATTTGCATTCTTTTTTTTCTCACAAATAGAGCTTTCTTTTCATGGTATTGGATTGCCTCTGCGATTTTTATTTTTTGCAATATAAACGGAAAAAGACCGAAAATTTTGAAAAAAAAATGATATTTTCTACTTTTTGTTATAAGAAAAATTCAATAAACTCAATTTTAGTCATACATTTAGGCTAAAATGTATTCGGCCACATGTCTTTGGTAAAAAAAAGTCAATAAGCGTATATTTATTGGTTTGCGCAAAAGTTATAGCGTCTACAAACTAGGGTACATTTTTTGGAATTTACACAGCTTTTAGTTTATGACTGCCTATCTCATTTTTTGAGGTGCTAAAATGGCAGGGCAGTACAAACCTCCCCTCCCCCATGACCCCAATTTGGAAAGTAGACACCCCAAGGAAATTGCTGAGAGGCATGTTGAGCCCATTGAATATTTAATTTTTTTGTCCCAAGTGATTGAATAATGAAAAAAAAAAAAACTATTTTTACAAAAAGTTGTCACTAAATGATATATTGCTCAAACATGCCATGGGCATGTGTGGAATTACACCCGAAAATACATTCTGCTGCTTCTCCTGAGTATGGGGATACCACATGTGTGGGTCTTTTTGGGAGCCTAACCGCGTACAGGGCCCCAAAAACCAAGCACCACCTTCAGGATTTCTAAGGGCGTACATTTTTGATTTCACTCCTCACTACCTATAACAGTTTTGAAGGACATAAAATGCCAAGATAGCACAAAACTCCCCCAAATGACGTGACACCCCAAGCTATTTGCTGAGAGGCATGATGAGTATTTGTCAGCTCTCGTTTGTTTTTGAAAACGAAGAAAGAAAAGTAAAATGTATTTTTTTTTTCTTTTTTCAATTTTCAAAACTTTGTGACAAAATGCGAGATCTGCAAAATACTCACCATACCTCTCAGCAAATAGCTTGGGGTGTCTACTTTCCAAAATGGGGTCATTTGGGGGGGGGGGGGGTTGTGCCATCTGGGCATTCCATGGCCTCTGAAACTGTGATAGGCAGCGAGGAGTGAAATAAAAAATTGACACCCTTAGAAAGCCTGAAGGCGGTGCTTGGTTTTTGGGGTCCCGTACGCGGCTAGGCTCCCAAAAAGTCTCACACATGTGGTATCTCCGTACTCAGGAGAAGCAACAGAATGTATTTTGGGTTATGATTCCACATATGCCCATGGCATGTTTGAGCAATATAAAAAAAAATTGTCTTTTTCCCGCGACTCGACAGGCCTCAGTAAATAGCTTGGGGTGTCTACTTTCTAAAATGGGGTCATTTGGGGGGGTTTGAACTGTCCTGGCATTTTATGCACAACATTTAGAAGCTTATGTCACACATCACCCACTCTTCTAACCCCTTGAAGACAAAGCCCTTTCTGACACTTTTTGTTTACATGAAAAACTAAATTTTTTTTTTGCAAGAAAATTACTTTGAACCCCCAAATATTATATATTTTTTTAAAGCAAAGGCCCTACAGATTAAAATGGTGGGTGTTTCATTTTTTTTCACACAGTATTTGCACAGTGATTTTTCAAACGCATTTTTTGGGGAAAAACACACGTTTTTTAATTTTTTTTTTTTCAAATAACAGTTTTATTATTGTTATCATTCTTGGTTGCGATACAGAATAAAGGAGCATGGAAAGTTGTAAATATTATTCAACATATCTTATCCACAATCAAACATATACTTATGATATAGAGGTTTTGAAATCATATTAAGTTTCAAAGATATCTCATTGTTTAACTGCTAGCAATTCCTTTTGTAAATAGAGAATGTTAATTCAGTTACATTAATGTAGAATAATGCCTATGAGAATTCAAATCTTTAATAACTGTATTGTAGAAGAATGAGTAGAAGGAGAGGAAGAGAGAAAGAGGGAGAGAGGGGGGGAAGTATAAAGTAGGCCATCTGAGTAAGGTTGGTACCTGGTCATGGTGGGTCCTCCCGGAGATGCCACAGCTCCCATACCCCATTGTGTGCCTCCAGTCTGTCCTGCATTCTAGCCGTCATTCTCTCCATCAGTTCAACATCTTTAATTCTGGAGTAAAGATCTTCAGGAGAGGGTGGGGAACGGCGTTTCCAGTTTAGGGCTACTAGACATCTGGCTGCTGTGAGTATATGCCTTACTAATTTCTTATATGGTGTGCGAAGCTTGAGTGGTGATAATCCTAGTAAAAAGAACTTTGGAGAAGCTCGAACCTGCAGTTCCAAAAGGTGGGACAATAGATGCTGGACCTTATCCCAAAAGGGGACAATCAGTGGACACTCCCAGTAGATATGTATGAGGGTGCCCCTTGCTCCCTGACATCGCCAACACCGGTCTGAGGTAGTGGGGAAAATTGCATGGAGTACATCTGGAGTCATATACCAGAAGAACAAAATTTTGTATGCATTTTCCTTATAAAGGGTGCACATTGAACTCTTTGCTGTTTGGTTCCAGATCGCCTGCCATTGTGCTAGAGGTAGTTCTTCTTCAAGGATTTTCTCCCATTTAAGCATGTATGAGTGTTTTCCCTGCTCCTCTAGGGAGATGGCATTTAGAATCTTATAAATTCCCGAAATGACACCTTTCTTTGCATTCCCCTCTAATATTATAGATTCAAAGGAGGATGGGGGAGAGAACTGCAGGTTCAAGGTTATAGTCAGTGCGTAGTGCCTAATTTGTAAATATCTGTAGAATGCCTGTTTTGGCAAATCGTATTTTGCTTGTAATTCTGAAAAAGATAATAATTTACGAGTTCTAGGTTCCACTATACTTCCGAAATGAAATAAGTTTCTAGAGGACCAAGGGTAAGACATCTGGTGTGTAAGGCTAGCTGGCACTTTGGGATTGCAGATAAAAGAGATCAGTGGTGATCTCTCTGAGGACAATTTGTGAGGTCGGGCCAGTGTACGCCAAGTTCGTCGTAACAATGACATGGGGCCCAGCATCCGACCGGGGGGCACCTCTGCCTCCGCACTCCATAGAAGGTTGTTCGGGTGTATTGGAGCTAGCCAAAGCTTTTCGATTTCGGTCCATTTATTATATGATTTTTGAGTGAACCATGAGGCTATCGCTCTTAATTGCGCAGCCTGATAATATTTAATAATATCAGGGAAAGCTAGTCCTCCCTCCCTGCGCGACGCCAGCATTACTGTCTTCGGTATCCTATGCCTTTTATAGTTCCAGACGAATTGGAGTAGGTCTGACTGGAGCTTTTTCAAGTGTTTAAGTGGTATAGGGATAGGGAGGGTTTGAAAAAGATATAGGAGCTTCGGGAGGATGGTCATCTTAATAGAGGCTATACGGCCTAAAAGGGAGATATGATGCTTTTTCCACTGTGTCAGTAAAGCTCTGATAGAGCGGAAGAGGGGAGGGAAGTTTTCTTGGTATAGGGTGTCATATTTTGGGGTGATATAGGTCCCCAGGTACTTTAGAGCGGTCGTTTTCCAGTTGTAATGGAAGTTGGCTTTTAAAAGTGCGAGTTCGGCTTCAGGGATATGTAAAGGTAGGGCCTCTGATTTTAATGCATTGATTTTATAGCCTGAGAGAGCTCTAAAATTGTCTAATTCCCTATGTAGGACCGGGAGGGTGATATGAAGTTGGGTCAGTGTAAGGATAATGTCATCGGCAAATAGGGAAATCTTAAATTCCCTATCCCTAACCATTATCCCCCGTATGTCCGGATTGTTCCGGATCGAGGCGGCCAAAGGTTCCACGCACAGTGCAAATAGTAAGGGCGACAGTGGGCACCCTTGTCTGGTGCCATTCGCCACCGAGAAAGGTGTGGAGAGTGCGAAGGGGGTTCTGACCTGTGAGGAGGGGTTGGAGTAGAGATGCCTGATCGCTCGCATAAAGGGTCCACAGAAGCCCATGTGGGTCAGTGTAGCGAACAGGAAGGGCCACCCCAGACGGTCAAAAGCCTTTTCGGCGTCAAGGCTCAGTAGCATGGAGGTGGATCCCTCCCTGTCCGCCACGTCCACCAGGTCAATCACCCTTCTGGTGTTATCACTTGCTTGCCGCAGTGGGACAAACCCCACCTGATCCTTGTGGATCAGTGACGGAAGAATCATATTTAGGCGGTTAGATAAAAGCTTGGTGAAAATTTTCAGGTCCGAGTTCAGGAGTGCAATGGGTCTGTAATTGGCGTAGAGGGATGGATCTTTGTCTGGTTTGGGAATTAGGGTGATAAAGGATCTCTGCATGTCTACTGGGATAGGGGTGTCATGGAGGAAGGTATTAAACAGCTTACACATATAGGGAAGCAGCTGAGGGAGAAATGCCTTATAATATTCATAGGGAAAACCGTCTGGGCCAGGGGCTTTATGGGATGGTAGGTTTTTGACAGTCAGTTCTAATTCCTCTTCTGTTATCTGTGCATTAAGCGATAGCAGGTCAGATGATTGGAGATGTGGAATTCCACTTTGTTCCAAATATTGTCGTATCTTTTGAGTCAGGTCTGGAGAAGGAGGGTTACTGGGTATGTCGGGGCTGTTGTACAGGTCTTTGTAGAAGTCTGCAAAAGTTCGGGCAATGTCCACTGGGTGAGATAACAGCTGACCCTTTTTATTTTTAATCTAATTCGGGGATAGCATGTGGGTGCGTTCACGGAGTTTGTTGGCCAGAAGAGAGTGGGCCTTATTACCCTTATCATAAAACATTTGTTTTAGTCTGGTCAAGGCCCTCTCTACCTGACCTAAGGCCAGGTCCCTAAGAGTCATACGGAGATTAGTTATTTTTTTAAGTAAAGGTATTGTGGGGTTAGTTTGGAGCTTGTGTTCCAATACTCTAAGTTCTTTTTCCGCTTTCACTTTTGCAGTTAGGGCGTCTTTTTTTAGCGCTGAGGAGAGCGCTATACATTTACCTCGGAGAACCGCCTTATGGGCTTCCCAGAGCATGGTAGATGAGACCTCCTGGTTATTATTCTCTTTGAAATAGAGTTGTAGAGTGGAATTTAATTCTGTCAGTGAGGGCTGGTGTTGGAGGAGGAAGGTATTAAGCTTCCAATTATAAGGCCTACGGAAGGCAGTGCCAAGGTCTATGGTGAGCAGGATAGGGGCATGGTCAGACCATGAAATCGGGAGAATTTGAGCCTTGCGGGTGAGCTGTAGAGTGTGGTTATTAACAAAAAAGTAATCTATCCTGGAGTGAGTGCGATGAGGGGCTGAGTAGAACGTGTACTGTCGATCGCCTGGACGGAGAGCCCTCCACGCGTCAAAGAGCGCATATCGTCTGGAGATTTGCCTGAATAGTCTCGAGTCTCTGAGTACTCTGGGCGAGGTTGTTTGGGGGCCCACCGTCTGGCGATCTGTGTAAGATGAGTGGGTAAGATTGAAGTCGCCCCCTATTACAAGAACCTTAGGTGTTGTTTTAAAGAGGCGGGCATACACCCTGGACAGAAAACTGTGCTGTTTGACATTCGGGGCATACAAAGTGCATAGGGTAATGTCCTGTGACTGCCATTGTTCCTGTAGGATTATGAAATGGGCATGTGGGTCGCAATGCTGGGTCACGCAGGCGAAGGGGGCCCCCCTCTTAATAAGTATGGCCACTCCTGCCTTTTTATGGGTGCCCGAAGCCATATAGATCTGAGAGTAGTGCCTGGAGGCGAACACAAAGGAGCCCCCCCTATCGTAGTGGGTCTCCTGGACCATAATAATATCAGGCCCTGACTGTCTGAATTCCCTCAGTGCCAGATGTCTTTTTTTATTGGAGTTTAATCCATGTACATTTAGTGAGAGTATCTTAGCCATGGTAATGTGTGCGGTGGTGTGAGTAGACGCTCACCTGATGTTGATGCACCAGCATTCAGGACTGGGGCTCGGGGCAGGCACTCTCCGGGAGGAGACCAGGACCCTGCACGGTGATTGCTGGGTAGGTTTGGTGATGGCTGGATAGAAAAGGAAGGAGGATAGTCAGAAAGAGAGAAAAACACTGTTAGTGTGTAAGGAACATGAAGAGCATACATTCCTAATAAACCTATATAGGCCAACAGGCCCAGGTCTGGACGGATTCCCCTGAGCCCCCCCACCCCAGGAAAGAGGAGTGGGAAGGGGCACCCGGGAGCCCGTAGCCAGCCAAAAACAACTATTCTACAGCACATAGTCTACGACCCTGCGCTGATATCTATCTAACTATCAGGAGGGGGGTGGTAGTGAACGGAGTTTATACCTATCTCTCCGGAGCTCATCTGAGTTAAGCCTTAGGTGGTATAGTGAAATTCAGCATGGGGGGTCAATCTTGGGGGTCCTAAGCTGAAGTTGCTTAAAACAAACTAAAGTAAACTGCAGTCTAACTGGGTATATATATTGAGCCTAAGTGCTCAGGTCCTGCAGATATAAAGAGTCACAGTAGTTGCATCTCAGCGGTTCTTTTGCTTGGTGGGCTTGCGTTGCGGGTCGGAGTCCCGGGACCGGTTGGAGGGAGGCACTCTCTGCCAAATTGTAGGCGGCGGTGGTGGGGTTGCTACAATGTCCCAGTCCGGTAACTTTGGTGCCGGGATTTCAAAAATGTTACAAAAGGTGCGCAGATCTTCTGGATACCTCATTACCACGGATTTGCCCTGGTGTTTTGCCGTGAGGCTGAAGGGGAAACCCCAACGGTAGGTGATGTTCTCTTTCTGCAGTAACTGTAGTAGCGGCTGGAGAAGTCTGCGTTTTTGCAGGGTGATCCAGGAGAGGTCTGGGTACAGTTGTATCTGGACATCATCAAAAGTCACTTTACGCGCCAAGCGTGCCCGCTTCATGATTTCTTCCTTGATGGGGTAGGAGCTGACTCTACAAATAATATCTCTCGGTTTAGCGGTGGCGCCTTTAGGGTGAAGCACTCTGTGAGCTCTGTCCATATCAATGTGTTTGTTAGGCGGCTCCCCAATTAAATTATTAAAGACAGATTGTAGGGTTGTTTGCAGGTCCTCGGGTCCCTCCGCCTCCGGGATGCCTCTCACTCGTATGTTGTTGCGGCGTCCCCGATTGTCCAGGTCTTCCACGTGTCTTTGCATATCTCTCAACATTTCTCTGTGGTCTGCTCCCTGGAGTTGTGTTCTATGGACCGCCAGTTTGGTTTCTTGTATCTCTTCTTCAGCCATTTCCATCCTGTCTGCCAGGTGTTTGAGCCCCGTTTGGAGTACTTGGATTTCCGTGCGGCAGGTGGATTTCACGTCTTCAATGAGTTGTCTGAAATCTTCTTTTGTGGGTATGGCTTGTAAATATGCTTGCCACTGAGGATGTAGAGGTGGATCTTTGTGGTACCATAATGCTGGTTGGGCGATGATCTGCCAGGTGGAGTGGGATTGGGGTATGTGGTTCCCTTCTCCCAGTTTGATTGTGTTCCAGTTGCTGGGGAGTCCCATGGGTCTGACCAGGTTTCAGCCTGTCGCTGCTGGGGGGGACTTGTAGAGCTAGCCCCTGTTGGAAGTGAGGTCAGGGCTCCTGCCTTCTGTGCATATGAAGGTATGGAGGATGGGTGGTGTCTGGATGTGCTGGAGTCTCTGGAGCGAGATAACCTCTGCGCTTTAGGTGGAGGGGATGTGACCGTGATGGCCCAGGCTCCATCTTGTGTTCCCTCAGGGAGCTGATGCGCTCTGGCAGGGGGGCCTGCAGGACTAGGTAACGGTGGATAGTCCTGGGAGAGGTCTGAGGAGAGTGGGGATGCGGGGTCCTGGCTCTGGGGGTCAGAAGCCGTTCGCAGCAGCCTTGGATATGCTACTGAGCATTGTGTGTATGGCGGGGCGGAGATAGGGAGCATGGCTAATGGCGGCCCATGTGTCTGTTCCATCTGGACGCCGGCGTGTGGAGAAGAACTCACCGCTTCGGTGTGAGGGATGCGTTCCTGGGAGATCGCCTCCTCCAGTGGGGGGTCCCCCGAGTGTTGGAGTCGGTCCGGAGCGGGCTGTGAGGCCTGAGAGGAGCTCCGGTGGTGAGGCGCGGAAGTGACCGGCGCCATGTTGGCCTCCTCGTTCCGTGATGCGTCCGGCTGGGTAAAGAAGGAGCAGAGGTCTGTGGAGGCACCCGGAGGGGGATTCGATGATCCCCTGTATTTGGAGGAGCGGGTGGTCCGTGATTTGCCCATAAAACTGCGGATGATCGCCCCCAAGATTGCCTTTCTCGCTGCGGGCTCAGAGAGCAGGGAGATCAGGCTTCCATCTTGCTCGGCTTCCGGTCACGCCCCCCGTTTTTTAATTTTAATGCACTAAAACACACTATATTGCCCAAATATTTGATGAAATAAAAAAGACGATCTTATGCTGAGTATTTGGATACCAAACACGACATGCTTTAAAATTGCGCACAAACGTGCAGTGGCGACAAACTACATACATTTTTAAAAGCTTTTAAAAGCCTTTACAGGTTACCACTTTAGATTTACAGAGAAGGTCTACTGCTAAAATGACTGCCCTCGATCTGACCTTCGTGGGGATACCTCACATGCATGGTGCAATTGCTGTTTATTTGATGCCAGACCGACACTTGAGTTCGCCTTTGCGTGAGAGCAGGGGGGGGACAGGGGTGCTTTTTTATATTATTATTTTAATTATTTTTTTGCTTTTTTTATCTTATTTTTAAACTGTTCCTTTCATTTTTTTTAATCATTTTTATTGTTATCTCAGGGAATGTAAATATTCCCTATGATAGCAATAGGTTGTGACAGGTACACTTTTTTTAAAAAAAATTGGGGTCTATTAGACCCTAGATCTCTCCTCTGCCCTCAAAGCATCTGACCACACCAAGATCGGTGTGATAAAATACTTTCCCAATTTCCCAGTGGCGCTGTTTACATCTGGCGAAATCTAAGTCATGAAATGCTCGTAGTTTCCGGTTTCTTAGGCCATAGAGATGATTGGAGCCATCCTAATCTCTGATCAGCTCTATGGTGAGCTGACCGAACCACTGGCTGCATTCTCAGGTTCCCTGTTGGGACAGGAGAGCCATAGAAAACCATGGAAGATGGTGGGGGGGGGGGGGGGACATTCCCTTCCACTGCTTGTAAAAGCAGTCTAGAGGCTAATTAGCTGCTAGGATTGCTTTTACATGAAAGCCAACCGCTGGCTGAACATAATGATACCTAAACCCGCAGGCATGATTCTGGTATAACCACTCAAAGTCCAGCAACATGCCAGTACGTTGCTGGTCCTTGTTGGGCATATATTGTAATCTTTTTTTTTCATGCAGCCTGTGGGCTGAAGAAAAAAAGAGATTGATCAGTGGGTATGCCCACCATTAGAATACCTCCCTTCATCCACCCACTTCTAATGATGGGCATACATGCAACATTTTGTTTTTAACTGTGGTGGTGAAATCACCTCCGACAGCGCTGGAGTCACGGCTTTATGTATCGTGGGAGCAAACGCTGTTGCTGTCAAGATAAATAAATCCACGCTGCAACTGAATGGTGTACCTGCTAAGCAAATGGTGGTTAACAATAAAACAAAGTAACATTACAGTATAACAATAAGACATACCATACCTGCAAAGCAAATACAAAAAAAAACATAGTAAAAAATAAAACATTTTGTAACGCAGTCTGTACCTAAAATATATATATGCCGAAGCATAGGGGCATCCGCCCCAAAAGTTAGGAGCAAATCGCTCCTTCACTCCTGCAGGGATCACAACTCCATTGTCAGAGCTATCTGTCATGGAGCCGCTGTCGTCTACAGGATTGTATTCTGAGCCTGAATCTGACAGATGAGTGACTTCCTCTTCACTATGTGTCATGCTCAGAAACATGTAGGCCTCTTCACTAGTGTACCTTCGATTTGCCATTTTCGGCTCGAAATTTACTGGTACAGTAGTGAGACTCACAGGTAAAAAAGCTCCTAGGCTATCAGCAACTGTAACAAACGCTACCAAAAAAAAACTGTTGCAGGCATCAGGCCTGACTCTGCGAACACTGCAGTTATGTGTGTTGTGTTTTGTAAGTGACAGTGATCGATCGATACTGCACCTGGGTGGACTGGGCTGGGCTGAGCGGAGGGGCAGAACGCAGGTGCTAGCAGGTATCCTGGCTGATCCCGCTAACACTGCATTTTTGGGAACCCTAAACTGCTGGGGGCGCTAGTATAGATCTGATCAGATCAGATATTGAATCTGAAATACTATATCACTAAGGGAGGTGTATGCTGCGTGCGTGGGTGTTAGTGGTACTGGCACTAACCTGACACTGCCTGGGGCGACGCAGACCCTATCTGACCCTAAAACCTAACTGATATCACCCGCAGGGCGATCAAGGGGTTAAACCTTTATTAGGTAATAAACGGCGGGTATAAAAAACAAACTAACTAACCAGCGTCACCCGTAACAGTTATACGGTGATCCATATTCTTTGCCCTGTAGGCCTTCTGAATCAACTTTACAACCCAAGATGCCAGAATTCTGATGGAAGTTTCTTTACCTCTGTATTTACCAAATGGTATAATGAATAGTCTCTCAGAGTTTCCTAAGGACCTTGTGGCTTGTGGCCCTGAGCACTCTGGAGATGTCCAGTTCATGACAGGACTCTGAATCCGCGTCTATAAATACTGGTAACGCCCAGGGTTCCAACCTGTGTCTTGGAGTAGCAACCTTAGGTGTGAACTCCCGAGGAGGTCGAAGTTCCACTCTGTCTGGGAAAAAGGAGATATGGTCATCACCTATCCCTAAAGAGTGAAGTTCCGAGATTCTTTTGCCGGATGTAATGGACAAAAGCAAAGAAAGCAAAGCAGTCTTTAGTGTTAGATTCCATATTGCTATCAGCTCCACTGGAGCGAACGGATGGCCAGATAGAACTTCAAGCACTATGGACAGATCCCACTTGGGAAATTAGCATCTGACAGGTGGGCGAATCTTTAACACTCCTCTGAGGAAAGTGACCACCAAAGGATCCTCTGCCCATCTTCTATTTGTTGCAGCAGAAATTGCTGCTACCTGCACCTTGAGGGAGCTCAGGCCAAGTCCTAGATCAAGATATCTGAAGAAATATGAGAATATTGGATGTAGAGGGGAAGATTGGATTAAATTCATTCCCAGCAGCAAATGACAAAAACGTGTCCCAGATCCTTGTATATACTGCGTTTGTTGCAGGTTTTCTGGCTCTTAGGGTGGATATAACCCCTGGGGAGCAACCTAAAGCCTTGAACCTTTGCCTCTCAACCTCCAAATTAGAAGTTCCAACTTCTGAGGGTTTGGATGAGTTAGTCTGCCCTGAGACAGAAGCTGAGGAAAATGAGGGATCTTGACTGGAGAGCTCACACTGAGGCGCATGGCTAGAGGGAAACATGATCTCTTGGGCCAATACGGTAGAACTGCCAACACTTTGACTGACTCTCTGAGGAGTCTCAGGAGGAACCTCAATATTAGTGGACAAGGAGAGAAAGCATATGCTGTGGTGAACCTCCAGGGGCATGACAGAGCATCTACTGCCTCTGCTTGTGGATGTGGTAGACGAGAGAAGAACCTGGTTAGTTTGGCATTCTCCGGTGTGGCGAACAGATCCACCTGAGGGGGATCCCAAAGGCTGACAATCTGATGGAAAATATGGGGATGAAGGGCCCACTCGTTGTCCAGGAAGCTTCTTGACAGCGGATCTGCTTCCGTGTTCAATCTGCCTGGAAGATACACCGCTCTGAGGTCCAGGAGGTTCTTCTCCGCCCAGAGCATAATCGGCTCTACCTCCCTGAGGAGTGTTTTGCTGTGAGTGCTTCCTTGCTTTTGCAGATATGCGACTGCTTCCCTGTTGTCCAGGCGTAGCAGTACTCTCTGCCCTCTGACTTGAGATGCCAATGAAGACCATCTTCCCTGTAATCTGGTTTCCTCGCAATGGGCTCTCTAGCCTTGTTCACTTGCATCGGACGCAATTATGGTCTCGTAGAGAAAGCTCAGGTGACGAGGCTTGGAGAGATTCTCTGGAACTGTCCACCAGTATAGACTCCTGCATATTACTCCTGTCAGTAGGATCATCTGAGAGAGTCATTGTCTCCTCCACTGCCCCAAGAAACTTGTCTGGAAATACCTCAAGTGCCAATGGGCCCAAGGAATTAGGGGTATGCAAGAGGACATCATGCCAATGAGGCTCAGGCATTGTGAAGCCGACAGATGCGGCTCCAGATAACCTTGACCATCCTCTGAATGACGATCCTCGCTTTTGGAGGTGGTAACGAAACTGTCCCTTGTTGCGTGTCAAACATTGCGCCCAGGTAGACCATCTGCTGTGTCAGCACTAGTTGACTCTTGTTGGAGTTTATAAGCCACCCCAGTTCAGTTAGGAACTTCATAAGTATGTCTCGGTGGTATACCAGTGGATCCGGATTGCTTGCCAGGAGGAGGATATCATCCAGATAGTGGTATATCCTTAAGCCCTTCTCCCGCAGGGGGGGGCTAGAGCGGATATTAGTATCTTGGTGAATACCTGGGGAGAGGTTTACAGACCGAAAAGCAGGGCCTGAAACTGTTAGTGGATCTGTCCCACCGCAAACCTCAAGTACCTCTGAAATGTAGGGAGAATTGGGACGTGCAAGTAAGCATCCTACAGATCGACTGAGATCATCCAATATGTTGGCTGGACTGCCTGAATAATCGTCTGCAGAGATTCCATCTTAAAGCTCTCGAGGTGGATATACTGGTTGAGCCTCTTTAGGTCTATCACAGGCCTCCACTCCCCTGTCCTTTTTTGCACCAGAAACAGGGTGGAGTAGAAACCTGTGAAGCATTCTGCTAAGGCAACTGGCACAGCTGCTAACTGAAGCTGGAGTGATGTCATAAATTGTGTTAGTGCCAGAGCCTTTAGTGGAGAAGTTGGAATCTCTGTTCTTTTGAAAGATGTCCGAGGAGGAGGATGAGAAAAATTACAAAAATTCCCCCACTGGATTGTTGACAGAACCCAGGGGTCCTGGCAATGGGCAGCCCAGACCGGAACATAAAACCTTAGTCTAACCCCTACCTGGAGTGTCTGGGCTAACATGGCGTCAAAAAGACTGCTTTTACTTTTGTAGAGTAGTAAAGGTTTTATTCTTCCGGGTGTTCAAAAAGGACGCCCGAATGCCCTTCCAAGGCCTCTTGTTGTCTCTAAACTGCCTTGACTGTCTGAAATCCCTTGAGTTTGACTGACGGAATCTAGATGAATAGACTGGATCTTCGCACCTTTCTGTCTTGCGGGAGCATGCCAGATTCACCTCCTGTCACCCTGGAGATAGCTTTATCCAACTTGTCTCCGAACAGTGCCTTCCCATCAAATGGGATTTTGCACCAGTTCTGCTTTGAAGCTAAGTCCGCCGTCCATGATTTCAGTCACAAGGCCCTCTTTGCCATAACTGAATGCAGCATGGATCTTGCTGAACACCGAATTGTGTCAATGGCCGCCTCCCCGACAAAGTCTGCCGACAATTTAGGTTCTTCCAAAGCCTTAATTATGTCATGCCTGGGGACATCCTGATGTAAGGCCGTTTCAATATTTTCCGTCCAGGCTCTGATGGCATTTGATACAGAAGTGAGGGCGATAGCTGGTTTACAAGCTGCTCCTGTGGCCAAGTAGCTTCTCTTAAGATCTAGGTCAATTCGTCTATCAAGTGGGTCCCTGAAGGACGCAGAGTCCTCCATCGGGAGAGTGATATTTTTCACAAGGCGTGCTACTGTTGCATCTACTATTGGCATGGAGTTCAGATACTGTGTTTCTGACTCTGCTAATGGATACAACTTGTTAAGCAGGCCCAAGGAAAATTTCTTATCCGTCTTTGTCCATTCGTTTTTGATGATTTCTCGGATCTCGCCCATCAAAGGAAAGACAATCTGTTTCTTTTTAAGAAATGGAAAATACCTCTTGGATTTTTGAGGTGGTTCCTCTGGGTCCTCCCAGGCAATTGCAGTCTTGACTGCCTGGATGAAAGGTTGAACCAGAGCATAACTGAACCCAGAAGGATCCGATTTCTCTGAACAGTCCTCCGAGAGATCTTCAGGTAATGAATCCCTAGCTGGTCGGCCTGACGGAGGCAGAGGAGTGCTCACTGCTGATGGACCTGGAGTATTGGGCTCCACATCCTGCACCTGGGATGCTTGCGAGACTTATTGAGCAGGAACTAAGGCCACTAACTCTGAAAAGGAGCCCTTCATTGTCCACTTAAGCAGGTCAATAATCAGGGACCTCCTACCTCCTAGCCGGTTGGCGTGTGAGCGTCCCGCCATGTGACCGCATGTGCGCCGACACCGCGACACGATCCCTGACCAGAACTGTCAGGCAGTAATATGTCGGCTGGGTCACTCCGTGGGAGCATGCCAGCACCACCGTGCACCAGAAAATAAAAGTTCCAGAGCGGGAAGACACAAGCAACCCTCCTAGGGGAAGCCCTTCACCCCCCAGAAACTAATAGTTAGCCACAGAGAGCTCCCCAAGAACAGCCAATACGTGTCGCACTGTGCATGCATAAAAATTAAAGGGGAAATGACACAAAAAAAAACAAAGAATACAAAGAAAGAAGAACCAAAAAGGAAAGAAAAGAAAGTAAAAGCAACAGGCCTGGGATATGAGAGCTGATCCTTCTGCGAATTCTCCTGAATTCACCATGATATGTAATGGTAGACTGCGTTCCTGTGAGGAAACTCTGCGAGTTGACCCCAAAAGACCCACAGAAGGGGTTCCCAGTCTTATCAGCGCTGTGAGCGGCCCAAGAACAGGGACTGCACCCGGGAGAGGCTGAACCCGGCGGAAGCTTCCAAAGGCAGAGGTATGGACATACTGCTACTCTTCACCAGGTATGAGGAAAAAAAAGGAGAATGTTGGGGGGGACTGTGTCTTTAATTTATGCTATTCACTATTCCTGAGGGAGGAGTCAAGGTGGAGCTCTATCATCTGTATGCTGCCATGGAGGCACCAGGAAAGATCATTGGTTTAAGTGGTTACTTGTCCGAGAGGCAGAAATTGCTCATAGCTCAAGGAACCCCTAGGAACCTCTGGAGGAACCCTGGTTGAGAAAGACTGTTCTAGCAGGATCCCACTGGTATGGTACATACTTATGAAGCGCTTACCCTCGAAGGAGCGGCTGATTAAAACATTATATCCGTAATTCACGTTCACCACCCAACCCTCGCAGCCCATAGATTCAAAACTCACAGTCCTTAATGCTGCACTGTGTCGTCCCTTCCTCTATGGAGACCGGTTCCCACCCTCCTCGCCAGGGGGGGCTCCGTTGGCTCCCCGGAGGGGGAACCTCTCCCCTCCAGGAACCAGGCTGGGCTTCTCTAAGCTCGAACAGGAAAACTCTCTCCTGACCATGTGACCAGACTTTTATATGAGAGTCCCGGGGAGTTGTCCAACAAATTAATGATTGGCCGAGACTAGCATACAAACTACCTGCCACTCAAAGGAAAATTAACAACAGACAGGCCTGCTGTAATAGCACAAGTCTGTCTGAATTTCCCTGACATAGAAACTACCAGGAAAAGGTCACCTGCCAAAAGTAGGTGCCCGCTACACTTACATTGGTCCAGGTTGGACCGATATAACTATGTGCTAATTGCCATACCTAAACTTCAGCTTTAAACATACACACAGAGTTTTGAAGGAGCTCAAACCTGTGTATAGAGGTGGGTCTGCGACACAGAGAGAGATACAAGTACATGTTGAACATGTAACATCCACATCTTATGGGGTAAATCAACAGGGTGATTGGCTTTACAAAAATATGCCAAGGTCAATGCTTAAAGTGGCACTAAACCCACATCATAAAAAACTATCAATAAATTGTGTATTACATGCTGCTCATACTCACTCAGTCACTATGGGATTAGTTTTCTGTATTCCGCAAAAAACCTGGTTGATATTGCTGTTCTCTGCCTCCACCTTCTGTCCAAGTCCCCAATTCAGCTAGGGATTTTGCAGAGCATGTTGGCAGCTCTGCATATGCTCAGTTTTCAGTGAGTTTCTATGCTAGGCATTTCCTCTCTATCACATCTGAGCAGCCCATGTGTCTATAGAGTCACACATATGGGGGTATACACAATAGTAAATGACAGCCCACTCCCGTCCTCCTTCTCCATGCCCACTAACCAGCTAAACACAAAGAGGGGGCAGCATGTTACATGTTATTGATGGAGGAATCACCTTCCTCTTATTCTAAGACACAGGCTGAAGGGGCGTGACACACCCAGATTAACCCACACCAAAAAATAATAAAGTTTTCTTTTCAAATGTATATTTGTATTACAATTTAAAACAGTTTATTGATATTAATTATTTTTTTACTCTGTATAAACAATTTATTGAAATTAATTATTGTTTTACTCTGTACTCCGAAGGCTGTTTTATTTATTTTGAACATGTGCCCAGCAGCAGAGGACTAGAAGCTCATCCTGCTTATGTTACTCTGCAGACAGGCTGGGAAAGAGCTGGATCATGTAACAGCTGTATATCGATCAGAAAAAAGGTACATTTTTATTTTATTTTATTTTTTATTTTTTAAACAATTACAGTGCCATCATTCACATACAGAAATGGCTGGATTTATTAAAACTGGTGCACTGAGAATCTTTTACAGCTGTGCATGGTACCCAATCAGCTTCTAACTTTAGCTTGTTTAAATAAGCTTTGACAATAAGGCTGGGTTCACATATGTCTGGCCGCGGTTCACAGCATCTGGTCTGGTGCATTCCTGTTCACCGATTCAGGTGCAAATCAGGTCACAATTTTTGCCTGAATTTGCACCTGAATTGGAACCAAATAAACACCCTTTTTAAATGCGGACCGAGGCCACCCTTGAGCTGTGTGAACCGGCTCTATTGAGAGCCAGTCACACTCTCCTGTCATGCAAATTGGATGCGGGGAAATCCACAGCCAATTCGCATATGTGGGAACCCGGCCTTAATCCTGGAAGCTGGTTGGTTTTTATGCACAGCTGCACCAGATTTTGCACTCACCAGTTTTAGTAAATCCCCCAAAGGGACAATGTAAATTAAGCAGTGTGTGTTTAGTATCACTTTAAATTGTACAAATGGCCAATGTTATTGCTTAAGGCTCGGTTCACACTAGAACCCACAGCAAGAGTCCGGTGCGTCTCCATTCACCGTTTCAGGTCTGATTTCAACCTGAATTTTGGGCTGATTTCGGACCTGAAACGGATCAAAAGACACACAGGGCTTCTGTGCAATTCACACAAGAGCCGCTGCGGAGATGTGTGAACCGTTGTTCGTTGTCAAAATAGCCAACTCATCAGAAACTCCAACTACTTAACTTCCGGTTTCTTTAAACCATCAGTAATTGGAGATTTTGATGAACTGCTGTTTGGATACAACACCGGCAACCGAATACAGTCAGGTGCACGATATTATGAGCGGAGATTGTTACTCCGTTTTGATATTAGCCAACAAAATGGCCACCTCCGAGGCGGCGACAACTTTGTCCTCGTTAGCCGCTGTGCTGTCAAAACAGCTAAATCTTCCTGGACTGTATTCGGTTGACGGTGTTGTGTCCAAGCAGCAATTCATCAAATCTCCAATTACTGATGGTTTAAATAAACCAGAAGTGACGTGGTTGGAGTTTCTGACGAGTTTGCTAATTTGACAGAACACCGGCTCCACAGAGAGCCGGTCACAATCTCTTGCTATGCAAATTGAATGTGGGGAAACCCGCATCTAATTCGCATAAGTGTGAACCCAGTCTAAAGGTATATTTTCCTTCCTTGACTGGGGATTCCAAATACAGTACAATCTCTCTCACTTTGAATCCTGGTGACCACTGTTACCAGGACAGAAAGTGAGGGTCTATCTAACTTTTTGCAGTAGTCATCAAATCAGAGGCAGGGGAAAAACCCTATATTGACAATATCTGTGCCTTTCAAAAGTAATTAAAGTGGGATTTCCCCTTCCCTTTTATTAATTTCATCTCACTTCCTGTTGAGTTTCCAGGACAGGAAGTATTCTCTATGTATTCTCTATGGGTACAACAGTTGCAATGAAAACATGAAACTGCTGTCCAAAACTACACTGAGCAAAATTATAAATGCAACACTTTTGTGTTTGCCCCTATTTATCATGAGCTGAATCTGTCTAAATCTATGTTAGACCCCACTGAGGCGCTTTTCAGTCACTTCACGCTTAAAAAAGTGCCTGAAAAGCTCACCAAAACCTATTTCCTTTAAAATCAATGAATGCTTTCACACTGGGGCAGTGCGCTGGCAGGGCGGTGAAAAAATGCCCCTCTCAATTGAAATGAATGGAAAGCTTTCCTAAAGTGTCTTAAAAGCTCTTTAAAAGTGCTCAGTGTTTTACTGGCAGTTTAGAAGCGCCTCAGTGTGAAAGGGGCCTTAAGCCTCGTACACACGATCGGATTGTTGGCCAACAGAGCATCAGACTTTTGTCTGAAGGGTGTGTGGCAGGAACTTGCCTTGCATACTAACGGCACACAATTGTCGTCCAACAAACACGAATGTAGTGACGTACTACGTGGAATTTAAGCTCTTGAGCGCCACCCTTTGGGCACCTTCTGCTAATGTGTGTTTGGTGAGCATTGATTCCGAGCATGCGTGTTTGTACTTTGGATTTTTGTGTGACTGACTTGTGTACAGATGATACAACAATCTGACAACAGACCGTTGTCTGCCGAAAATTTACTAGCCTACCACCCAACATTTGTTGGCGGAAAGTTGGACAACAATTGTCTGATGGAGCGTACTAACGGTTGGATTTTAGGCAGTCTGTCATCACACAATTCCCTGCCGAAAATCTGATCGTGTGTACAAAGCTTTAGTGTGCACTTCTCCTTTGCTGAGATAATCCATCCACCTCACAGGTGTGGCATATCAAGATGCTGATTAGACAGCATGATTATTGCACAGGTGTGCTTTAGAGCTGCACGATTCTGGCTAAAATGATTTTTTCTTTAATCGTACATCACGGGACACAGAGCCATAGTAATTACTATGTGGGTTATAGTCCACCTTCAGGTGCTGGACACTGGCACACCTTAAACAGGAAGTTGCCTCCCTATATAACCCCTCCCACTACTGGGAGTATCTCAGTTTTTTTGTCAGTGTCTAAGGTGTTGGTCACGAGTGAAGATGTGCTGTGCTGAGCTCCTCTGGAGCAATCCTTGCTGGGGCTAGCTATGCAGCTGGATCCATTTAAAGTGTCTGTTAGGCCGAATTGAATGGTACCCGGGCCTCGTATCCGAAGAAACAAGGTTTTGCCTGTAACGGTTCTCTCTTTTAGAGAACTGGACCCCGGGATCCAGTACTTTTGGTATTAAGGCCATAAAGTTTTACTGGTGGGGTGCTTTTTACAGATCCAGGATTGTGGGTGCCCTGAGGGTTCCGGTTCCTGAAGGTTTGTTAATGGAACCCACTGTGAAGGGTGAAGATTGGGTCTGTTGGTTTTACCACAGAAAACCCTGCGGCGGGAAAGGTAAGTGGAGTGTAGAGTAAATGTTGTCATGCCTAAGAGTCACCACTGGGGGCTGTATGGAGCACGTACCTTCTCATGCTTTGCTACACAGAAGCAGTAGACTTTTTTCCTCCGGCTAGCAGGCAGACCTCCGGTAAGTTTGGGGGGTTTTGCTTCCTCCAGACACCCCCACCTGAGCTGAACTCTTCCCCTCTTCAAGAGGCTGAGTATAAGGGAGAACTAAAAACGATCAGCAATGCTGTTTTCTTTCTTTCATTGCCCCTACACGGTGGCGGCTTCCAGGTCTCCTCCATGCCATCCCTCCTGTGCTTGCGCAGGAAAACTTTTTTTTTTAAAAGAAAGGGGGGGGTGCGATGCGGCGGTGGGGGCAGGGCTTAGCGCAGCGTTGGCGTCCTTCAACGTGGGAGTGTGTTCTTAAAAAAGAAAAACTCCATTTATGCTGGCTGCAAAATTGTCGGAGAGACATAAGAGCAAAGAAGAGCATGAAAGAGGTTTTGGTGATACAGGCATTTCCTATTTCACACATTTACTATTTGCATCAGGCTGAGCATTAATAGCAGCGGCAGTAGCTGGACTATTGCTCAAGCAGTGGATGCGATTTCTTCTGGTAGTACCTCTGCTTTGTGCATCGGCTATGGTCAGAAGGGGGGGTTGAAACACCCCCAAAAAAGAGCTAAAAGGGTCTCCCTCAAGCTCTGGAAAGCCTACTCATCTCTACAAATGGCATCCTCCCCTGAGAGGGGGTGGCTGATCAAAGTGAGCATCAGGGCCAGGAAATGTTTGCAACTGTTTTTAACAATGCAGTTCCTGTTTATTTTATGATATTTAAAAAAAAAAAAAAAGTTTAGCGACTTTAACCACTTCAATACCAGGCACTTAGACACCTTCCCGCCCAGGCCAATTTTCAGCTTTCAGCGCTGTCGCAATTTGAATGACAATTGCACGGTCATGCAACACTGTACCCAAACAAATTTTTTATAATTTTGTTCCCACAAATAGAGCTTTCTTTTGGTGGTATTTGATCACCTCTGCGGTTTTTATTTTTTGCGCAACAAATAAAAAAAGACCAAAAATTTGGAAAAAAAACAAGTTTTTCTTTGTTTCTGTTAAACATTTTTGTAAATAAGTACGTTTTCTTCTTCAATGACGGGCACTGATATGGCTGCACTGACGGGCACTGATATGGTGGCACTGATGGGCACCGATGAGGTGGCACTGATGAGGTGGCACTGATGGGCACTGATAGGTGGCACTGGTATGCGGCACTGATGGGCACTCATAGGCGGCACTGATGGGCACTCGTAGGTGTTAGTGATGGGCACTCGTAGGTGGCATTGATGGGTAGTTATGGGTGGCACTAATAGTTGGAATGGATAGGCACTGATAGGTGGGCACGGATGGGCACTGACAGGTGGCACCGATGGACACTGATGGGTGGCACTGATGACACTGATTGTTTGCACTGATGCCCCTAAGGGTGGCATTGCTGGGCATCACTGCAACATAATGGTGCCAATCAGTGCCCATTTGTGGGCACTGATTGGCACAGATTGGGCACTGACTGGGCACACTGGGCACATGTGGATGGCCATGGGGTACATACCTGGCCATCCACATGTTGCCCCTTTCCTGGTGGTCCTAGTGGCGATCCCTGGTGGTCCAGTGTGGTGATCTGAGGGGGGCTGCACTGATAAACAATCAGCGCATACCCCCCCTGTCAGGAGAGCCGCCGATCGGCTCTCCTCTACTCGCGTCTGTCAGACGCGAGTGCGGAAGAGCCGATCAACGGCTCTTCCTATTGACATCGTGATCAGCCGTGATTGGACATGGCTGATCACGTGGTAAAGAGCCTCCGCCGGAGGCTCTTTACCAAGATCAGTGTAGCGGTGTGTCAGACTGACACACTGATCCACCGATCGCCGCGATGTGCGCCCCCGCGATGCACGCCCCTGCGGGCGCGCGGCAGCATGTTATCCTGCTGGACGTCATATGACGCCCAGTCCGGATAACTGAACCACGTCCCGGCCATCATCTGCTATGGGCCGGACGGGAAGTGGTTAATCACATCCCAGTGTGGGTCAAAAATGCGACAGGTTCTCTTCCATTATCCAGGACCCTCAAACTGAGGACCTAGGGGCAGGAGAAGACGAATTCCCTCAGGGGACCATGGTGAGGCTGATGACTCCTCTTCTGAGGTGTCAAATGCGGGAGAATCAGCTGTTCCAATTTTAAGATTGATGGTGCAATTTCTTGCTGAATGATTGCTCCACATTTATGTACCCTTAACTGAGTGTTTTGGTTCACTAAAGCTTCCTCAAGCTGTGCATGCCTTTTCCTGTCCATTCATTGCTGGAAAAGCTTTTTTTGTATCTGGGAGGATCACCCAGATAAGCATTTTTTTCCCTCCTAAAAAGTTTTCACACTTTGTCCTATGGTGGAGGAAATTCACTAGTAGGGTATACCAGCAGTTAACGCTGCTATATCCTCTGTGAATAAGTTTGACTTGTCCAGCAGACAATGCTCAAATTAGGGAACCTACAGATAAAAAGGTGGAATTCCTATTGAAAAAAACAAAACAAAAAAAAAACACTTTTTTTTCTCTGGCAGAGTGAGTGTCTCAGCCTGCGCTGACAGTAATTGCTTAATCATTGAGAGACCAGTTTAAACAGGTGTTCAAGGTTATCCTGCTCAGCAGGCCCAGGAGGCAGCTTTATGTTTGCAATAGTTGCTATGAGAGATTCTATCCTTCAGGCCTTGCACCCTTCTCTAAGCGCCTTGTAAGAAGCTCCTGGCTAGTCTTCCTTTGTGCCAGAGGCATCAGCCTCCAGGCAGTCACGGTGGCTTCCACCGTCAGGTTCATTCGAATAGGGGGAATTCTTCTGCAGTTCTCAAGGATCTGGCAGGAAGAGTGTTGAGACGAATGGGGGACTTTCTCAATAGCTCCAGGGTACAAACTGGAGTTCCAAGAGTTCCCGTCTCCTTGTTTTCTCAGATCAAACATTTCTAAGGATCCAGAGAAAAAGAAAAAAGTGATCATGGGGGTCCCCATATAAGAACAGAGGTTGGGGTTTGATTCAAACCTCTTTTTTTCACGGTGCCAAATCTGAATGGACATTCTGGATCTTAAAAAATCTAAATTCAATTCCTGAATATAACCACTCTTTTTTGTATGGAGTCAATCCAAATCAGTTATGTCCATCCTACAAGCAGGAGAACTTCTGGCGTCAATCGACATTTCCTCTCTCACTAGTAATATTTTATTTTTCAAGGTGGAAAATCCTAATTTTCAGTGTGTAGCTCTGCTATCCGGTCCAGCTACTGCACCTTGAGTGTTTACAAAGGTTCTGGCCCCTCTTCTAGCCAGATTAAGGGCCCAAGGTATAACAATTATAGCTTACCTAGTCGATCTGTTCTTGATAGACCAGTCGGTAGCCAGCTTAGACCAAAGTATGGTCACCACATTCAACTACCTGGAATATCTAGGTCGAATTCTCAACCTAGGAGAAATCTTCTTTAAACCATGAAGAAGGCTAAAATACTTCGATCCGTTCATAGGTACACCCAGAAAAGGGTATTCTTACCCCAGGCAAAGATCAGCACCATAAAGGAACTGATTTAAGTGGTCGAAGCAAGATTAATTTCTTCTATTTAACTTTGCATGAGGTTGTTGGGAAAGATGGTGGCTTCATTCAAGGCCGTTCCTTATGCTCAGTTTCATTCGGGACTGCTGCAAAACAGTATCCTATCAGCTTCGCTCAAAGGGTTCAAGCTCTACATTCCCAATATGTCTGACTCCAAAGCCTACGGCCACATCACCCTGATAGCGCCCGATCTTGTCTCATCTTGGAGGCTAAGCAGGGTCGGGCCTGGTTAGTACCCGGATGAGAGACCACCTGGAAATACCAGGTGCTGTAGGCTGGGTGCACCGGAGCCTCAGTTTATGGTTAATATCCAAAAATGTACTTAGGGGAAAATCCTTCCTTCAGTTACCTGGGAAGTGGTAACAACATATGCCAACCTTTTTTGTTTAGGTTGGGGAACAGTCCTGGAAGAGGCAACTGTCCAAGAGAAGTGGCCCAGATCAGAAATGGCCTTGCCCATTAACATTTTAGGAATTCAGGCAGAGCTCTTGGTCCTGAGGGCCTGAACGTTCAGTTTACGGTATTGTCCTGCCAGGATTCAATCCGACAATGCCACAGCAATGGCCTATATTAATCACCAAGGGGGCACAAGAAGTTGTGCGGCCCAGATATCCTGTCTTGGGCAGAAAACAATGTACTTTGCCTATCGGCAGTCTTCATTCTAGGAATAGAAAATTGGCAGGCGGACTACTTGAGTCGCCAGCAGTTGTTCCCGGGAGAATGGTTCCTTCACCCCGATATCTTCCTGTCAATATGTCAAAAATGGGGGATCCTAGACATAGATCTGTTTGCGTCCAGGTTCAACAAAGAAATTGACAACTTTGTGTCAAGAACAAAGGATCCGCTAGCATGCGGAACAGATGCCTTGCTATTCCCATGGAATCGGGTCTCACTGATTTATGCATTCCCTCCTATTCTGCCTGCGTCCACGACTTCTTCGCAGGATCAAGCAGGAAGGGAAGTCGTTGATTTTTGTGGCCCCCAGCAGGGGCCCAGGAAATCTTGGTATGCGGAGATCGTAAAGATGGCAGTAGGGAACCCATGGAATCTACCATCACGGCCAAACCTTCTCTCGTGTGGTCCGGTCTTCCATCCTACTTTACAAACACTAAATTTAACGGTCTGGCTATTGATACCCACACTCTGAAGAAGCGTGGGCTGTCAGGTTCAGTTTCTACCTTGGTTAATGCAAGGGAGCCGGCCTCCATAATTATATATTATGGAATCTGGGAAACATATGTCTCCTGGTGTGAAATGAGTAGTTGCACCCCAGGAAATAGGTCAAGGGTAGAATGCTTGACTTTCTGCAGATGGGGTGAGAAATAAGGCTGGCCTTGAGTGCTTTCTAAGGACAGGTCTCGGCCTTATCGGTATTATTTCAATGACCACTTGCTTCGCATTCTTTGGTTCGTAACTTTATTCAGGGAGTAACACGGTTAAGTAACCCCTGAACCCTTGGGACTTGAATTTAGTTTTGTCAGCATTACAAAACAGCCTTTGTTTGGGCCGATACGACATATTCTCTTGGTCCTTTCTTTTTTTTTTTTTTGACAAGGAAACAAGTTTTTTCTGGTAACCATTAGGGATGGGCTGTCTGTTTGGATCGAACATGAGTTCGACTCGAACATTGGCTGTTCACCCGTTCGCCGAATAGCGAACAATTTGGGGTGTTCGCAGCAAGTTCGAAAACCTTGGAACACCCTTTAAAAGTCTATGGGAGAAATCAAAAGTGCTAATTTTAAAGGTTATTATGTAAGTTATTGTCATAAAAAGTGTTTGGGGATCTGGGCCCTGCCCCAGGGGACATGTATCAATGCAAAAAAAAGTTTTAAAAACGGCTTTTTTTCAGGAGCAGTGATTTTAATAATGCTTAAAATGAAATAATAAAAGTCCGCATCTTCCTCCGGCTTCTTTCTCCCCGCTTCGTTCTTCGGACGATCCGCATCCATGGGAGGTTCCCACTGTGTGACGCTTCTGTCCTTCTGACAGTTCTTATATAACTGAGGACGGGGCCACCCGGTGACCCCGCCCTCTATGACGCACGGGACTTCCTTATGGCTCTCCCTGTGGTGTTAGAGGGGGCGGGGTCACCCGTTATGTAACCGGGTGACCCCGCCCCTCTCTGACATCACGGGGAAAGCCATAAGAAGTCCCTGTGAAGTCCCCGTGTGTCAGAGAGGACGGGGTCACCTGGTAGCCTCACCCTCAGTTATATAAGAACTGTCAGAAGAACAGAAGCGTCACACTGCAGGAACCTCCCACGGATGCGGATCGTCCTGAGAACGAAGCGGGGAAGAAGAAGCCAGAGGAAGATGCGGACGAGAAGACCAAAGGAAGAAGCAGAGGATCGGAGGAAGAAGAGGAAGAAGCAGAAGAAGAAGCAGGGGAAGAACAAGATGGAGGAAGAAAACCGAATGAAGACCAGAAGAAGATGGAAGAAGAAGCGGGGAAAGAAGAAGACATTAATAAAGGAATTGTCAAAAACCATTTCTTGTCTTTTTTAACATTTTTGACACTTTTTTTGTGAAATGGTAGGGTTACATTTGTACCCCATTACCATTTCGCACGGGGGGGCCAGGATCTGGGGGTCTCCTTGTTAAAGGGGGCTTCCAGATTCTGATAAGCCCCCCGTCCACATAACCCCACAACCACCGGGCAAGGGTTGTGGGGATAAGGCCCTTGTCCCCATCAACATGGGGACATCCTCCCCATGTTTAGGGTATGTGGCCTGATACGGTTCAGGAGAGGGGCACTCTCTTATACCCCCCTCTTTTCCTGCAGCCTTCCAGGTTGCGTGCTCGGATAAGGGTCTGGTATGGATTTTTAGGGGGACCCCTACGCCATTTTTTTTTTAAATTTTGGCGTGGGGTTTCCCTTAATATTCATACCAGACCCAAAGGGCCTGGTAATGCACTGTGGGGGAATCCCAGGCCATTTTTTTCAATGACTTTTATGAGTATTGCAGAGACCCGACAATTCATTATAGCAGCCGGCGCTGCCGCTAGTAATTTTAAATGACTTTTTTCCTTTAGAAATGTCAATTTGCTCTCGGACTGTTGTAAACACAGGAAACATGCGCCACTCAGTAGCGTCTCTAGCTTTCATATTTAGGGGGGGCACACAGGGGGACAAGGACAAAAGTAGGGGGGCCAACCATAAAACGCAAATTTATATATATATATATACACATACACACACATTTTTATTAAAAAATACATTCAAGAATAGAATGCACTCCAGAGGTCTTTTTACAAATTCACCTTTGTTTTATTTGTGCAATATACAATGGACTTGAGCGCCAGCGTTTCAGTCCAACTGCAGACTTTTAATAAGATGCAAAAAAGTCCCTAGGTGTACTTCCTAGAAGGAAGCTAGAGAGTCCCTTTACCATGACTCATAGCCATAGACAAAAATTTGCATTATGAAGGGCTAACTATAATGAGCTATCTATTCCTGGAAGAAAAGCGGATTTGGCCCTACTTCCATGAAAAACTATTAAGAAGGGTTGGCCCTTCATAATGCTAATTCAAGTCCATAGTTTAAATGTACGTAATAATTTAAAATCCCCTACAAAAAAAAATCACTATTAAACCGCATTTTATCACACACTATTAAACCTGTGGGTCCTGCTGGGAGCTGGCTGCGGACCGGTGGGTCCTGCTTGCCACTGACCTGTGGGTCCTCCTGGGAGCTGACCATGGCATGTGAGTCGGAGGTCCTGCTGGCCTGTAGGCCATGAGCAGCTCCCAGCAGGAATCACAGGAGGCCATGGGCAGCTCCCACTCGCAGCAGGAATCACAGGAGGCCATGGGCAGCTCCCACTCCCAGCAGGAATCACAGGAGGCCATGGGCAGCTCCCACTCCCAACAGGAATCACAGGAGGCTATGATGGGCAAGGTAGATGAGGTCAGGTGTATGGGGGGAGATTGATCCTGTGGGGGGGTGTATGTCAGTGTCTCTCACCTTGCTCGGCAGACTCAGAGCTCAGCACTGTCAGCGGGACAGGACAGGTCCTCTCTCTTCCACCTTCACCTTCCTCCTTGCACTGCTGCTTCCTCCAGTCATGGCTCGTGGGGGGCAGTCACGGTCAGTGATGTTGCTCCTGGCTGGGGTCTCCACTCCACTCCACAGTACTCTTTACTGCAGCCACCAGGCGCGCCCAGACCCGCCACGTGACGTGGTGTGATGTCCAGGCAATATCGACTGCAGCGATGGAAGTTGTTGTAGCACGCAGGCTTAGGCAGGCTGCGCTACTCTCCTCTCCTTAGACTGACTCAACCCCCCGGGAGTGGGAGCAGGGAGCAGGGAGCTTGAGCACGCAGCCGCCGCCACCGCGCTGCAGACTACACTACAACTCCAACAACCATAAACAACAGCGGCAGACGGCGACTGTTGTGCAATGTCACCTGGGCTAATAGCTAGCCCCGCTTACTGGCTCAGAGACTGACAGTCATACTAGTGAGTCATTCAAGTGGGCAGACTGTCTGCACTCGGACAGCCGCGGTGCCGGCCGGCGGCGATTCGGTTATTACAGTAACTGACATTATGACAGTACTTAACTTGGGGGGGCACATGGGGGGGGCACACAGTAAAATTGGGGGGGTCATGGCCCCCTCGCCCCATCCTGGTGACGCCCCTGGCGCCACTTTACAGGCAAACTATAGACACCCCCCAGGTACGAAATTTAAAGAAATATTTCACTTTTATTGTTTCACTTTAAGCATTATTAAAATCACTGCCGTTTTTAAAACTTTTTTTTAATTAATACATGTCCACTGGGGCAGGACTCAGGTCCCCAAACACTTTTTATGATAACAGCTTGCATATTAAACCTTAAAATTAGCACTTTTGATTATTCATGTTTGTGTCCCATAGACTTTAACAGTGTTCACATGTTCAAACAAATTTTTTGCCTGTTCGCATGTTCTGCTGCGAAATGAACCGTGGGGGTGTTCGGCCCATTCCTAGTAACCATATCTGCTGCAAGAAGGGTATCAGAATTGGCTGCTCTTTCTTGTAAAGAGCCATATTTTTTTATTATTCACAAGGATAAGGTAGTATTGCGTCCTCATCCTAACTTTTTATCAAAGGCAATATCAGGTTCTTATCTAAACCAGGATATTGTTCTACCTTCATTTTTCCAGAACCCTGTTCTATGGAAAAAAAAATTACTACATTCTCTTGATGTGGTGAGAGCAGTCAAAGTCTACTTAAAGACATTTGCTTAGATTTGGAAAACGGATGTTTTGTTTGTGTTGCCTGAAGATCCTAAAAGAGGACAGGCAAGAATCGAAATCTACTATTTCTAAATGGATTCGACAAGTAATCGTTCAAGCTTATGGTTTAAAGTGGTTGTAAACTCTCCCCTACAACTTTGTCCCATGTATATCAGCATAAAAAACCCTAATGAACACTGCTTGTAGATATCTCCTTACTTAGTATTGTTGTAATCCTTTTTGTTCTTTAGAATGACGTCACTGAGCATGCCCATATCTCCCCTGATTTATGGCACACTCTGTGTGCTTGTCTGTCTATTATCAGAACATCCTACGGCACAACACTGAAATCCCACAAGACTGCATAATCACTCAGAGCTTCCTACTATACCCCATGTGACCATGTGACATCACTTGTAGTGTAAACATGGGCATTGGACAGCATTACTGGAGTCTTATCAGCTGAAGCTGATAAGACTGACATAGGCAAACACTAGATAATCTGCACAAGTAAATACTATGAAATAAAACAAGTCAGCTATGAGCAGGGAAGCAGGGTTGCCATAGAAACATTGGATTGAGAAGGAGGCTTGGTTAACAGTACAGGAAGTGCTCAATGTAAGGGCGGAAATACACTCTACTGTGGACTCAGAAAACAATACTTAAGATGGCGCCATAGGTGTGCGCAGCCTAATGCATTAGGGTGTGCACCCTTAAGCTCAAACGTACATGCATGTGTATGTATCTACATATATATGACCCCGGCACATTGATCTCCCTGCTGGCACAGTGAAAGAGAAAAGGATAAACACTTCCCTTATGGCAGAGCCGGTAAGAGGGAGATCTTTCCCATGTTCCTGTTGCTACACAGAATGATAACAATAATGCGCATGGGGGGATTAGGGTGTGCATGGGCACACCCGGCACACCCTGTGCGCACGCCTATGGATGGCGCTGCCTTACCCATGGAAACAAGTTTTTTAAAGTTTCTTTAAACAGTAAGTAATATGCGATTTCGGCTGGATTACAGTGGCTATAGTTTGATAATTACTTATTATAATGGACTAAATGAAAAGAAACAGCAGTGTGGGAGAGTTTACTTCCTCTTTAAAGAGGTAGTTCTACCCTCTCAAATCAAAGGGCACTCCTCTAGGGTTGTTAGTACTTCGTGGGCAGTGCATCACCAAGCCTCCATGGCTCAATTCTGCAAGGCTGCAACTTGCTCTTCAATCCATACATTTACCAGATTCTATTTGGTGGATGTAAAAAGACATGAGGATGTCGCATTTGGGTGAAGTGTACTGCAGGCAGCAGTATAAATCCTCTGATCTCATGGTGCCCTACTTTGATTGTGTCTCCCTCCCCTCAGTTGGCATTGCTCTGGGACATCCCACATAGTAATTACTATGGCTCTGTGTCCCATGGTGTACGATTAAAGAAAATAGGATTTTTATAACAGCTTATCTGTAAAATCCTTTTCTTTTGAAGTACATCACGGGACACAGCGGTCCCGCCCCTCTTTCTAGTATACACATGTATTGCTTTGCTACAAAACTGAAATGCTCCCGGTATGGGAGGGGTTATATAGGGAGGCAACTTCCTGTTTAGGGTGTGCCAGTGTCCAGCACCTGAAGGTGGACTATAACCCACATAGTATAACCCACATTACTATGACTCTGTGTCCCATGATGTACTTCAAAAGAAAAGGATTTTATAGGTAAGCTGTTATAAAAATCCTATTTTTGCTTAAAAAAAAGATCACAACTCTTTCACGATTCTCGCGGCATAACATCATCTTTCACAATATACAAAAAAATTGGGCTAACTTTACTGGGTTTTTTTAATTAATTGAAGTGTATTTTTTCCCAAAAATTGCGTTTGAAAGACTGCTGCACAAATACAATGTGACATAAAATATTGCAACAATCGCCATTTTATGTCCTAGGGTCTCTGCTAATATATATATATATATGTTTGGGGGTTCCAAGTGATTTTCTAGCAAAAAATACTGATTTTAACTTTGTAAGATACAAGTGTCTTTAAGTGGTTAAACTTCTAGACCGAAGTTCATTCCTTTGATCTAAGAACAAAAAGTTACAATGTTTATAGTTATCTACTAGCACAGACAATGTTGTGAAAAACTTGGCAGGCTGCCCGTTTTTTTTCTTTTGACAGCTGAGTGAGCAGAGAACTCTCTACACTTGTTACATGAATGAATCGGGAAATTCTGCAAAGAGATCATGAAGAGGGTTGAATCGAGACCACGATTTTTTAACAATTAATCGTGCAGCTCTAGTGTGCCTTAGGCTGGCCACATTAAAAGGCCACTCTAAAATGTGCAGTTTTATCACACAGCACAATGCCACAGATGTCGCAAGTTTTGAGGGAGCATGCAATTGGCATGCTGACTGCAGGAATGTCCACCAGAGCTGTTGCCCTTGAATTGAATGTTCATTTCTCTACCATAAGCCGTCTCCAAAGGCGTTTCAGAGACTATGGCAGTACATCCAACCGGCCTCACAACCACAGACCACGCGTAACCACATCAGCCCAGGACCTCCACATCCAGCATCTTCACCTCCAAGACCGTCTGAGACCAGCCACCCGGACAGCTGCTGCAACAATCAGTTTGCATAACCAAAGAATTTCTGCACAAACTGTCAGAAACCATCTCAGGGAAGCTGATCTGCATGCTCGTCGTTCCTCATCAGGGTCTCGACCTGACTGCAGTTCGTCGTCATAACCGACTTGAGTGGGCAAATGCTCACATTCTATGGTATCTGGCACTTTGGAGAGGTGTTCGCTTCATGGATGAATCCCGGGTTTTCACTGTACAGGGCAGATGGCAGACAGCGTGTATGGTGTTGTGTGGGTGAGCGGTTTGCTGATGTCAATGTTGTGGATTGAGTGGCCCATGGTGGCGGTGGGGTTATGTTATGGGCAGGCGTATGCTATGGACAATGAACACAGGTGCATTTTATTGATGACATTTTGAATGCACAGTGATACAGTGACGAGATCCCGAGGCCCATTGTTGTGCCATTCATTCACTACCATCACCTCATGTTGCAGCATGATAATGCACGGCCCCATGTTGAAGGGATCAGTACACAATTCCTGGAAGCTGAAAACATCCCAGTTCTTGCATGGCCAGCATGCTCACCGGACATGTCACCCATTGAGCATGTTTGGGATGCTCTGGATCACCGTATAAGTCAGCGTGATACAGTTCCTGCCAATATCCAACAACTTGGACCAACATTCCACAGGCCATAATTAACAACCTGATCAACTCTATGTGAAGGAGATGTGCTGCACTGTGTGAGGTAAATGGTGGTCACACCAGATACTGACTGGTTTTCTGCCCCCCCCCCCCCCTCTCCAATACAGTAAAACTGCACATTTTAGAGTGGCCTTTTATTGTGGCCAGCTTGCAATAATCATGCTGTCTAATCAGGATCTGGATGTGCCACACCTGTGAGGTGGATGGATTATCTTGGCAAAGGAGAAGTGCTCACTAACACAGATTTAGACAGATTTGTGAACAATATTTGAGAGAAATAGGCCTTTTGTGTACATAGAAAAAGTCTTATAGGGCGTACACACGGTCGGACTTTGTTCCTAGGATTTTTTCCGACGGATGTTGGCTCAAACTTTTTTTGTCTACACACGGTCGCACAAAGTTGTCGGAATTTCCGATCGCCAACCACGCGGTCACGTACACCACGTACGACGAGACTAGAAAAGGCCGGTTCAGAACCAAGCGCGGCACCCTTTGGGCTCCTTTTGCTAATCTCGTGTTAGTAAAAGTTTGGTGAGAGACGATTCGCGCTTTTTCAGACTCGTGGCTTTCAGATCGTTTTCTGCCGTTCAGTTTGTGCTTGTGGGTTTGTATCTGCTCTTCAGTGCGTGCAGCAAGTTCCGCATGACTTTAAGTAGTCATTGTATTCTTGTTCGTTCGTTACTGTTTTTCAGTTCGCTCTTCACAGGCCTTGCTGTTCTTCAGTGCGTTCTGTTACTTCGTTCTGAGCAGCCGACCGTTTTCTAGCCATGTTTCGTATGCGTACTCCTCGTAGAGTCCGTGCTGTGTGGGGGCTTGGTGTTGGGGTCCTGACCTTGACACAAGTCCAGTCCATGAACAGGGTGGGGAGGAGTTCATGGACCAAGAATTGGTTGCTTCAGCGTGACCAGTTCTCTCATATGCCTTTGCTCCGTGAGATCCGTGAGAATAATCCTGATGATTTCAGGAACTTTCTCAGGATGATGGACCCCGTGTTTCACCGTTTGTTGGCTTCGCTGACCCCCTATATCAGCAGGCAGGATACCTGCATGAGGCAAGCCATCACTCCGGAGCAGAGGTTGGTCGCTACCCTGCGGTATTTGGCCACAGGGAGAAGCCTGCAGGACTTGAAGTTCTCGACAGGCATCTCCCCCCCAGGCTCTGGGGATCATTATCCCAGAGACCTGTTCTGCCATCATCCAGGTCCTGCAGAAGGAGTATATGAAGGTAAGATTTTTATCCTTTTATATCACATTTTATTGTATTGAATGTTTGCTAATATATTGTATTTCTTTCCTCATTCCCTAATTACCATGATTGTAATATGCTGTGAATGTCCCCTTTGTTCTCATGCATGCTGGATTTTTATGTAATTATTATTTTAGGTCCTTCATACATATTTGCCCTTCACTAACCTCCCCAGCATGGTGTCTCCTGCCCTATATTCACCTCATATAGTCACTTAACAATGTATTTTATCAGCTCCATAGTAGTGCTTTACCCCAAACACCCCCTAAAATGTTTGGAAATGTTATTTTTGATTTAAATTCAGGCAGAGTGCCAGAGGCTTTTTTTTTGTGGTGTCCCCAAATAATTTTTAGTAACCCCCCCCCCCCAACTGCTAAGTCAGCTGATCCCAATTTTCTATCCTCAATCATCTATCTGCTGACTTTGCCAAACCCATACACACTATACCCATCTCTTTTCTGCTCAGATTTATGGATGAATTCCCCAAAGCATGTAGTGCAAGGGCCTGCCTGTATACTTTCAAATGGTACAGTTTACATTTTTTGGATCCTATTATTATCTTGATAGGTAATAGCAGAATGTCCAAATGTCCTCAAATGTGTACAATGTGTATTTATATCTTTGTATTATGACACTTCTTACCTGTCCAGTGGGCTGCCAATAGTGTAACTAAGGAGGGTCTGTTCAAAGTAATACCCATTATTTAGGCATTCATCTCTCAATGAAGTGAAGAGGGTTACCTGTCCAAGATTTCCACACACCCCCTATAATGTTAGAAATGGCCCATGAGAGGGGGGGGGGGGGAATATGATAGGTGTACCTTATACTTGGGCCTTGTTAAATTCCCCTTACTAAATGCTATCTGGAGGTTGCCCCATAATGTTTGTGTCTAATCTGCTTGCCATGTTTCAGAGTAAAAATAGTAATGTTTATTGTTTTTTCCTCAACAGTTTCCTTCCACGCCACAGGAATGGCAGACTGTGGCCTCCCACTTTGCCCAGCGGTGGGACTTTCCTAACTGCGGAGGGGCAATTGATGGGAAACACGTCCACATCATCCCACCACCCAACTCGGGGTCGTACTATTATAATTACAAGGGGTTCAATAGTATAGTGATGTTGGCGGTGGTGTCGGCTAATTACGACTTCTTGTATGTGGACGTGGGGAAGAATGGCCGGATGTCCGATGGTGGAGTCATTGCCCAGACGGAGTTCTACAGGCGTCTCCAGAATAGCATAAAAAACCTATAAACCATGCGCTTACTCCAAAAAAGTCATAGATGTAAGCAGCTAACACAACAAATAGAAAATTTGTAATAAATCATATGTAACCAAGTGTAGCGCTAAAAAATGAGAAAGAGAATATTGCTATACCACATATAATAGCAAAATGAATTGTGAAAAGATAGTGTTTTGTATACTTTGTGAATATTCATACATATAGAACACTTATGTTATAAAGCCTTAGGGTCACCAAAAGTGATGACAGGATGTAAAAATGGCAATAAAGTCCAAAACTGAATGTGCAGGTACAATGAACATAAATTTTGCAATGGTGATAAATTCCAAAACATATACTCGTGAGAGATTTCTGTATGTAATCCAACATGTGCTGACAAACACTTGTGCGAAAACACCACCTAGGATGACTGGAGGCTTACCAGAAAGTTGGGACCCACCTAGCATACGCTATATGGGTCAAACAGGCTTGGATTGCTCACTGGCAATGAAGGTAGGGAACCAAGGGCTGGTGAATGGTGAAGTTGTAACGTTGCTATCCCAAAGAGGTCTTCTTCATATGGAAGCTCGGACACCAACGGACATTACCCACATGTAATGAAGAAGGGGCTCATAGCGTAATTCCGTAAACCATAAAAAATTTATTAAAAGGAAAAACACTTACATTTCAGAATAAAAAGCGCTTGCAAGTAAAATGGCGGCAGTGGAGTCCTTCCGACGCGTTTCGTCATACAAGACTTCGTTTGTAGTGTCTTGTATGACGAAACGCGTCGGGAGGACTCCACTGTCCATTTTAGATAAAACAGGCATGTGTAAAATCAACAATAAAAGACACAAATCTTGAACTTACAAACGTCACATTTGGTCGAATTTGAAGGCAATATCAGACATGAGTATTTAGGAACTGTGTTTGATATTACGTTCAGATGGGGGGAAATCACCCCTGGAAAAGCCAAATTTGGAAGATGCATACCAATTTACCAATGTCAACATGTGCTAGCTGCCATCACGGGGGATCAAGGGATGTGTTTTGGGGGAGCAAGCCCTTCCTCTCAGCTACTTTATTATTGAGGAAGGGGTTGCACCCCCAAAACGCATCCATTGATCTCCCGTGATGGCAGATAGCACATGTTGACACACTGTGTGCATCCTCCAAATTTGGCTTTGGGAAAAATCACAAAAACATTTTGCACATTGTAGCACACAAAAGAAGAAAGTGATTTGGAGGGGCTTTAAACTCGCCCCAAAACATCAATGATGTTTTTATTTTTTGGAATAACATAATTGATGTTTTGCTTGATGATTTCCAATTGTAAATTACACCCCATGATCTCCCCGATCAGGATCTGGGCCCTTCTTCCAGAGGGGGGGGGGGCGGCTCTGGTCTCCTCAGATGAGGGGTGTCCTCCGAGTCTTTTATCCCCTATGTAAAACAAAAATGGTATACTTAGCACACAGATATTTGATGGCAGAACTATAAAGATGAAACATTGCTTGGAAGTGGGGTACAATTGTCAATTTTAGCAGAGTTCCAAGATGTAGCTTTTTTAGTGCCCTTTGTCAACATGCAATACTTTACCTGTTTGGTACAAGCTTCACAGATGGAGACCCCCCTATAGTATACACTGGAGCACCTGTGTGGCCCCCTAATAAAAATGGTGTTCTTTTGTCCCACACTAGTGCTCCAGTGTCCAGATGTGTAAACAGCTGCTCAGTGTCCTCTCCTTACACACAATCTAGTTTGCATTTCATTCTAGTAACAAAGCCATCTACACAACCCAATTCTTTGCAGACAAGTATAGGGCGTCAAAATGGTGGCCAAATGCATATGGGCTAAACAATGGTATTTTATAGTTGGAACGAAAAATGTTTGATCCGAACGAATAATGTGCCCATGAACCTGAAAGTTGCCATTTTAAACTGTACAACAGTTCCTAAAAGCACATGGAGCAGCACGAACGTAATAAACACAAAAAGAATTGGAACACAGCACAACTACTTACTTTTTTGCAGCACTCTCCGGGTTCTTTCTGTACTGCTCATGTTCTCGTAATTTGAGGTCCGACCACCGCTTCCTGAGCTGATCTTTCGATCGTCGTACCCCGAAATTCCGGTGCAGACTCCTGACCACTTTCGCCATGTTCTTGGCCTTTCGGACATTGGGGTTGGGGTAAGGCCCATACTTTCCATCATAGTCAGCCTTCTTCAGGATGTCCACCATCTCCAACATCTCCCCAAAGGACATATTTGAGTCCTTAAATCTCCTTCTGGATCGGGACATCTCCGGATCCGGCCTTGCCTCCTCCTCCTCGTCCTCGTTGCTACAATTAGCACGCACCTGCTGTCTATCCGCCATGTGCTCTTCCCCCACTGCGCCAAACGAAAAGGGGCGGGGAATAGACTAGAAAGAACGTCAGGGGCGGGCGGAGTTATACGCATGCGCAGTGTGTATAAAGCGTATGTGAGCGGAGGAAGGAGCATCGGAGACGCCGATCGTGATAACGAAGGTAAGATCTAAACTTGCGCCTATACTGCTTCGAAATTGAAGCCTATATTGTAACAAGATTAGGGGAGTTTTGCCTGACATTAGGGTTTGTCTTGTGTTGTGTCTTGCAGAGAAAATGGATGGGTTCAACGACCACAATTTCCTGCCCCTGTTCATTGACAAATACAGGGAGCTGCCCTGTCTGTGGCAAGTGAGACACCCCCAAAATAATCACAAACAGAAGAGGCAGGAAGCGCTGGAGAAACTGCTGGAGTTGGTGAAGCCGGTGGTCCCCACAGCAACCATCCCTTATTTAAAAGCCAAAATTGGTGGTCTGAGGAGCACATATCTTAGGGAGCGCAAGAAGGTCACAGATTCCCAGAGATCCGGAGCTGCAGCAGATGACATTTATGTCCCCAGGCTGTGGTACTATGAGAGACTGCGATTTCTGTCAGACCACACTGAAGTCAGGGAATCCCTCTCCACTCTTCCTTCCACGCTTCCTTCCATACCAGCTGAGGCTTCCGATGTCCAACCTGGGCCTTCCAGCCAGGAAGAAGTGGAGGAGCCCAGCTGGAGCCAGGTATTGTATTGTTCTACAGATTTCTGGGCAATAAAGAAATGATGTTTACTAGATGTTATTATTGATCACTAATTGAAAGTGTTTTACATATCAATAGACAGTAGTGGGCACCCAAAATTGGGACAAGAATGAAAACTGCTGGGCTCAGAAGGATAGTCTGTTATATTTGTTAACATTCAATTTGCAGCAGTCAGGAGGTGAAAATTGTGTGTGATTGATGGAAAAAATACTAAAACTATGTCCCTTTTTCATACACAGGAAGACCTCAGCCAGGAGGAGGTTGTGGAATGTGGCAGTCAGGAGGAGGCGGGGATTAGTTGCAGCCAGGAGGAGGCGGGGCTAAGTGTCAGCCAAGAGAAGCCAGGGACCAGTCGCAGCCTGACTGAGTCTCAGGTCCCTCCCCTCCACCTGCCATATAAACGAGCCAAGAAGGCCACTCCGAGTCCCGTGCAGGATTCAGCGTTCAGGCTGATCCAGGAGGCTTCGGCGTCCCTCCGAGCCTTACCAACTCCTGAAGAGGCCTTTGCCTGCATGGCTGCCACCAAATTGCAGGGCATGCAGGAGGGTCAACCCAAGCTCTGTGAGGACCTTATGTACAAAGTCCTACGTAAGGGGGTGGGTGGGGAACTAACACCCAAGACCGACATGGTTGAGTTGGACCATCCTCCTCCTCCTCCTCCTGCTGCCACAACTCCACCACCAGAGCCACCGCGTGTAAGGAAGCGTGGAAGGAAGGCAAGAGAGTGATGACCCTGGTTTCAGTCTGGTCTGACAAAAGCTGCAGTCTCTCGTATGACCACAGCCTGGGGACATGTATGTCATCTGCTGCTGTTCATGATCTCTGGGACTTCTGGACCAGACTGCCCTCCCTTAGATATGGACTCCTCAGGCCACCAATTTTGCGTAAAAATAGTTGATGTCTGCCCTGGGGGTCCAAGGCTTCACCCACTTCTGCTGTTTCTCCAGCGTTGCCTCCCTCTTTGTATAGTTGTGAGCCCTTAACCACTTGACGACCGCCTCACGCCGATGTACGTCGGCAAGGTGGCACGGACAGGCAAAATCACGTACATATACGTGATTTGCCTTCCGCGGGTGGGGGGTCCGATCGGACCCCCCCCGGTGCCCGAGGCGGTCGTCTTTTGTCCCACGGCGATCGGAGGTGAGGGGGAGGCCATCCGTTCGTGGCCCCCCCCTCACGATCGCCGCCGGCCAATCGAATCATTCCTTTGCTGCTGTATGCTAAACAGCAGCAAAGGAAATGATGTCATCTCTCCTCGGCTCGGTAATTTCCGTTCCGGCCCGAGGAGAGAAGACAGGTATGTGAGTGCACCAACACTACACAACACAGTAGAACATGCCAGGCACACAAAACACCCCGATCCCCCCCCCGATCGCCCCCCGATCCCCCCCCAATCACCCCCCCCCCCCCGGTCACAAACTGACACCAGCAGTTTTTTTTTTTTTTGATTACTGCATTGGTGTCAGTTTGTGACAGTTACAGTGTTGGGACAGTGAGTATTAGCCCCCTGTAGGTCTAGGATACCCCCTAATCCCCCCTAATAAAGTTTTAACCCCTTGATCACCCCCTGTCACCAGTGTCGCTAAGCGATCATTTTTCTGATCGCTGTATTAGTGTCGCTGGTGACGCTAGTTAGGGACCTAAATATTTAGGTTCGCTGTCAGCGTTTTATAGTGTCAGGGACCCCCATATACTACCGCATAAATGTTTTAACCCCTTGATGGCCCCCTAGTTAACCCTTTCACCACTGATCACCGTATAACTGTTACGGGTGACGCTGGTTAGTTTGTTTATTTTTTATAGTGTCAGGGCACCCGCCGTTTATTACCGAATAAAGGTTTAGCCCCCTGATCGCCCGGCGGTGATATGCGTCGCCCCAGGTAACGTCAGATTAGCGCCAGTACCGCTAACACCCACGCACGCAGCATACGCCTCCCTTAGTGGTATAGTATCTGAACGGATCAATATCTGATCCGATCAGATCTATACTAGCGTCCCCAGCAGTTTAGGGTTCCCAAAAACGCAGTGTTAGCGGGATCAGCCCAGATACCTGCTAGCACCTGCGTTTTGCCCCTCCGCCCAGCCCACCCAAGTGCAGTATCGATCGATCACTGTCACTTACAAAACACTAAACACATAACTGCAGCGTTCGCAGAGTCAGGCCTGATCCCTGCGATCGCTAACAGTTTTTTTGGTAGCATTTTGGTGAACTGGCAAGCACCAGCCCCAGGCAGCGTCAGGTTAGCGCCAGTAGCGCTAACACCCACGCACGCACCGTACAGCTCCCTTAGTGGTATAGTATCTGAACGGATCAATATCTGGTCCGATCAGATCTATACTAGCGTCCCCAGCAGTTTAGGGTTCCCAAAAACGCAGTGTTAGCGGGATCAGCCCAGATACCTGCTAGCACCTGCGTTTTGCCCCTCCGCCCGGCCCAGCCCAGCCCACCCAAGTGCAGTATCGATCGATCACTGACACTTACAAAACACTAAATGCATAACTGCAGCGTTCGCAGAGTCAGGCCTGATCCCTGCGATCGCTAACAGTTTTTTTGGTAGTATTTTGGTGAACTGGCAAGCACCAGCCCCAAGCAGCGTCAGATTAGCGCCAGTACCGCTAAAACCCACGCACGCAGCATACGCCTCCCTTAGTGGTATAGTATCTGAACGGATCAATATCTGATCCGATCAGATCTATACTAGCGTCCCCAGCAGTTTAGGGTTCCCAAAAACGCAGTGTTAGCGGGATCAGCCCAGATACCTGCTAGCACCTGCATTTTGCCCCTCCGCCCGGCCCAGCCCACCCAAGTGCAGTATCGATCGATCACTGTCACTTACAAAACACTTAACGCATAACTGCAGCGTTCACAGAGTCAGGCCTGATCCCTGCGATCACTAACAGTTTTTTTTGTAGCTTTTTATTGAACTGGCAAGCGCCAGCAGCCTAGTACACCCCGGTCGTAGTCAAACCAGCACTGCAGTAACACTTGGTGACGTGGCGAGTCCCATAAGTGCAGTTCAAGTTGGTGAGGTGGCAAGCACAAGTAGTGTCCCGCTGCCACCAAGAAGACAAACACAGGCCCGTCGTGCCCATAATGCCCTTCCTGCTGCATTCGCCAATCCTAATTGGGAACCCACCGCTTCTGCAGCGCCCGTACTTCCCCCATTCACATCCCCAACCAAATGCAGTCGGCTGCATGAGAGGCATTTTCTTTATGTCCTCCCGAGTACCCCTACCCAACGAACCCCCCAAAAAAGATGTTGTGTCTGCAGCAAGCGCGGATATAGGCGTGACACCCGCTATTATTGTCCCTCCTGTCCTGACAATCCTGGTCGTTGCATTGGTGAATGTTTTGAACGCTACCATTCATTAGTTGAGTATTAGCGTAGGGTACAGCATTGCACAGACTAGGCACACTTTCACAGGGTCTCCCAAGATGCCATCGCATTTTGAGAGACCCGAACCTGGAACCGGTTACCGTTATAAAAGTTAGTTACAAAAAAAGTGTAAAAAAAAAAAAAAATATATAAAATAAAAAAAAATAGTTGTCGTTTCATTGTTCTCTCTCTCTCTATTCTCTCTCTCTATTGTTCTGCTCTTTTTTACTGTATTCTATTCTGCAATGTTTTATTGTTATTATGTTTTATCATGTTTGCTTTTCAGGTATGCAATTTTTTATACTTTACCGTTTACTGTGCTTTATTGTTAACCATTTTTTTGTCTTCAGGTACGCCATTCACGACTTTGAATGGTTATACCAGAATGATGCCTGCAGGTTTAGGTATCATCTTGGTATCATTCTTTTCAGCCAGCGGTTGGCTTTCATGTAAAAGCAATCCTAGCGGCTAATTAGCCTCTAGACTGCTTTTACAAGCCGTGGGAGGGAATGCCCCCCCCCCACCGTCTTCCGTGTTTTTCTCTGGCTCTCCTGTCTCAACAGGGAACCTGAGAATGCAGCTGGTGATTCAGTCAGCTGACCATAGAGCTGATCAGAGACCAGAGTGGCTCCAAACATCTCTATGGCCTAAGAAACCGGAAGCTACGAGCATTTTATGACTTAGATTTCGCCGGATGTAAACAGCGGCATTGGGAAATTGGGGAAGCATTTTATCACACCGATCTTGGTGTCGTCAGATGCTTTGAGGGCAGAGGAGAGATCTAGGGTCTAATAGACCCCAATTTTTTCAAAAAAGAGTACCTGTCACTACCTATTGCTATCATAGGGGATATTTACATTCCCCGAGATAACAATAAAAATGATTAAAAAAAAAAAAAAATGAAAGGAACAGTTTAAAAATAAGATAAAAAAGCAAAAAAATAATAAAGAAAAAAAAAAAAAAGCACCCCTGTCGCCCCCTGCTCTCGCGCTAAGGCGAACGCAAGCGGCGGTCTGTCGTCAAATGTAAACAGCAATTGCACCATGCATGTGAGGTATCGCCGCGAAGGTCAGATCGAGGGCAGTAATTTTTTAAGTAGACCTCCTCTGTAAATCTAAAGTGGTAACCTGTAAAGGCTTTTAAAGGCTTTTAAAAATGTATTTATTTTGTTGCCACTGCACGTTTGTGTGCAATTTTAAAGCATGTCATGTTTGGTATCCATGTACTCGGCCTAAGATCATCTTTTTTATTTCATCAAACATTTGGGCAATATAGTGTGTTTTAGTGCATTAAAATTTAAAAAAGTGTGTTTTTTCCCCAAAAAATGCGTTTGAAAAATCGCTGCGCAAATACTGTGTGAAAAAAAAAAATGAAACACCCACCATTTTAATCTGTAGGGCATTTGTTTAAAAAAATATATAATGTTTGGGGGTTCAAAGTAATTTTTTTGCAAAAAAAAATAACTTTTTCATGTAAACAATGAGTGTCAGAAAGGGCTTTGTCTTCAAGTGGTTAGAAGAGTGGGTGATGTGTGACATAAGCTTCTAAATGTTGTGCATAAAATGCCAGGACAGTTCAAAACCCCCCCAAATGACCCCATTTTGGAAAGTAGACACCCCAAGCTATTTGCTGAGAGGCATGTCGAGTCCATGGAATATTTTATATTGCGACACAAGTTGCGGGAAAGAGACAAATTTTTTTTTTTTTTTTGCACAAAGTTGTCACTAAATGATATATTGCTCAAACATGCCATGGGAATATGTGAAATTACACCCCAAAATACATTCTGCTGCTTCTCCTGAGTACGGGGATACCACATGTGTGAGACTTTTTGGGAGCCTAGCCACGTACGGGACCCCGAAAACCAAGCACCGCCTTCAGGCTTTCTAAGGGCGTGAATTTTTGATTTCACTCTTCACTGCCTATCACAGTTTCGGAGGTCATGGAAAGCCCAGGTGGCACAAAACCCCCCCAAATGACCCCATTTTGGAAAGTAGACACCCAAAGCTATTTGCTGAGAGGTATAGTGAGTATTTTGCAGACCTCACTTTTTGTCACAAAGTTTTGAAAATTGAAAAAAGAAAAAAAAAAATGTTTTTTCTTGTCTTTCTTCATTTTCAAAAACAAATGAGAGCTGCAAAATACTCACCATGCCTCTCAGCAAATAGCTTGGGGTGTCTACTTTCCAAAATGGGGTCATTTGGGGGGTTTTGTGCCACCTGGCCATTCCATGGCCTCCGAAACTGTGATAGGCAGTGAAGAGTGAAATCAAAAATTTTCACCCTTAGAAATCCTGAAGGCGATGATTGGATTTCGGGGCCCCGTACGCGGCTAGGCTCCCAAAAAGTCCCACACATGTGGTATCCCCATACTCAGGAGAAGCAGCTAAATGTATTTTGGGGTGCAATTCCACATATGCCCATGGCCTGTGTGAGCAATATATCATTTAGTGACAACTTTGTGCAAAAAAAAAAAAAAAAAAAAAGTGTCACTTTCCCGCAACTTGTGTCAAAATATAAAATATTCCATGGACTCAATATGCCTCTCAGCAAATAGCTTGGGGTGTCTACTTTCCAAAATGGGGTCATTTGGGGGGGTTTTGTGCCACCTGGGCATTCCATGGCCTCCGAAACTGTGATAGGCAGTGAAGAGTGAAATCAAAAATTTTCACCCTTATGCCGCGTACACACGAGCGGACTTTACGGCGGACTTGGTCCGGCGGACTTTTCGTCGGACTTTGTTGGCTCCTTGCGCCGGACTTAAAAACGGACGGACTTGGCCACACACGCTCACTGCAAAAGTCCGCTGGTTTGGAACGCGGTGACGTATAGCACGTACGACGGGACTAGAAAAAGGAAGTTCAAGCCCCACTACGGCACCCTTTGGGCTCCTTCTGCTAATCTCGTGTTTATCTCGTGTTAGTAGAAGTTTGGTTAGAGACGATTCGCGCTTTTCACACTTCAGCTTATTTCGTTCGTTTTCTGCGGTTCAGTTTGTGCTTGTGAGGTTTGTATCTGCTTTTCAGTGCGTGTTGGTCAGTTCGTAACCTGCCTTGCAGGCCGTTCTGGTCCGCTCGTTCCTGATTTTCAGGTCGTTCTTCATAGGCCTTGCTGTTCTTCAGTGCGTTTGTTATAAGTTTGTTTGAGCAGCCGACCGTTTTGAAGCCATGTCGCGTGGACGTACTCGTTCTCGAGTTCGTGCTGTGTGGGGACTTGGTGTTGGGGTTAATACTTTGACCCGAGTCCAGTCCATGAACAGGGCGAGGAGGAGTTCATGGACCAAGAATTGGTTGCGCCAGCGTGACCAGTTCTCTCATATGCCTTTGCTCCGTGAGCTCCGTGAGAATAATCCTGAGGATTTCAGGAATTTTCTCAGGATGACGGACCCCATCTTTGAGCGTCTGCTGGCTATGCTGACCCCCTATATCAGCAGGCAGGATACCTGCATGAGGCAAGCCATCAGTGCGGAGCAGAGGCTAGTTGCCACGTTACGTTACTTGGCGACAGGGAGAAGTCTTCAGGACTTGAAGTTCTCAACAGGCATCTCCCCCCAGGCTCTGGGGATCATAATCCCAGAGACCTGTTCTGCTATTATTCAGGTCCTGCAGAAGGAATATATGAAGGTAAGTTTTATCCTTTAACATTACATGATATGTATAAAATGTTTTTTGATGTATTGTAGAACTGTCCTCTTTACCTAATTGCCATGCTTTCAATATGCTGTGAATGTCCCCTTTATCTTCGTGCATGCCTATTTTAATCATTTATTGCCCTACATGCATAATTTCTTTCATTAACCTCCCCACCATGCAATCCTGGGTCCATTTATATCTCTAGCCTATAGTCCCTTGAACAATGTATATTGTCTGCTCCATTGTCTTGTTTGTCCCTCCCCCACCCCACAAATGTTTGAACCAGTCAGGTGTGTTTGTTAACCTAATTAGAACCCCTCCACCCACATTCAAATGTATCAATGGGCCATCAGAGGGGGTGAGTAATCTTATAAGTGTGCCTTATGTTTTTCAACATTTCAATTACAAACACACATATTAATAATATTTGACTGCTGTTGTTTACTAATGTTTTGGTGTAATCTGATATACAATTTATGTTTTAAAGTCCTTATCTTATTTTTTTTTGCACTCCACAGTTTCCTTCAAGTACACAGGAATGGCAGACTGTGGCCTCCCAGTTCGCTGACCGTTGGGACTTTCCCAACTGTGTAGGGGCGATTGACGGGAAGCATGTCCGGATTGTGCCACCACCGCATTCGGGGTCTTATTTCTATAACTACAAGGGGTTCCATAGTGTAGTTTTGATGGCGGTGGTCTCGGCACATTTGGACTTTATGTTTGTGGATGTGGGGAAGAACGGCCGGATGTCTGATGGAGGAGTCTTTGCACAGACCGAGCTGTGCCATCGTCTCCAGACCGGTGGCCTGGAATTGCCACCTGATGACGAGAATGTGGATGGACTCCCCTCAGTTTTTATTGTGGATGAAGCATTTGCTCTCGGTGAGAACTTGATGAGGCCGTTCCCCCAAAGGACACTCACCCCTGAGAGGAGGGTATTTAATTATCGGCTGGCCAGAGCAAGAAGAGTTGTGGAGAATGCCTTTGGGATTCTGGCCAGCCGGTTCCGTTTATTCCTTTCTTCAATTAATTTGGCGGACTATAAACTAAACTACGTCATCCTTGCTTGCTGCATCTTGCATAACTTTTTAAGGAGACATTCAGCAACATATCTATCCTCTGTTGGGCCTGACCTCTGTTGGGCCTGGAACAGGATAGCACTTTGACAGGCCTAGAAATTGGCCGTATTGGCTTGGCCCCCCGAACCGCACGTCAAGTGCGTGACCGTTATGTCAGTTATTTTAATGGTCGGGGGGCCATTGCTATTCAGCAACAGCTGTAAGTTTCTTACAAAAATAAAAAAGAAAATTGTTTTATCTAAATATCTTGTTTTTATTGTTGTTTACATTTAAGTTATGTCTGTCTCCTAGTGCACTTGTAGTAGTGTCAAGTGCATTTAGCTTTAGTTAATCAGGCCCACAAAAACAAACCACAAAATTTGACTTCAAGAATCAGCCACACACATTGTATTGCGTAAAAAATTTTACTTTGTGCACATTGAAAGGTGCATTTTTAACAAAATTTTTTTTCTTTTTTTTATTTTTATTTTTTGTTAAATTATTTTACGTTGTGTAAAAAATTTTTGTTTTACAAAATTATTCAAGGCATATTTTCACAAATATATAGACCTTTATATAAAAAGATTTACATAAACAACAGTGTTTTTAAAAACCAAACAAAAAAAAAAAAGAACTTACAAAGTTCAACATTTAGAGAACGGTGCATGTAATGTCACCCTTGCAGAAATTGTTAATTTAGAAGATGCTCAAAATTGACCTTTACAAAAGGGTCAAGTCAACATGTGCTATCTCCTATCATGGGTGAGCAATGTACGTGTTTTGTGTGTGCAATCCCATTTTTGGTTCCTCTCACCACCAAAGATTTTTCTGGATGAAGGGGTTGCAAACACAAAAGAAGTACATTGCTAACCCATGATGGAAGATAGCACATGATGACACACCGTGTGCATCACAATGTAAATTTGGGTATACCCCAAAAATTTAAAATACTATTTTTTTAACAAACAAACTTCACAAGGAAATGAAGAACATGATTGATATTTTTAGGCCAATGGTGATTATATTCGGCCCAAAACATCAATCATGTTCTTCATTTCCTGTTGCATGGAGTCCAGGCGAAGTTGCATGCTGTGAATTTGGTCACGCATTTGATCGATCTGGCCATTCCACAGCATTATCTGGCCAATTAGTCTTTGCGCACTGTCTGTGGTGAAGTGCTCTGCCGCTTGGCCTTCCACAACCAGAAACTCACCTAAAATGAGTGAATAAAAACAAGGTTTACAATATGCACGCCAAAATACAGTAACTCAAGCTGGGGTGTCAGTCACTCACTTGGTGGGCTTGAAACCTCACACACTTCCTCCACCTCTCCTTCCTCAAGGTCGTCGGGTGGGCGTGGTCTTGGGCTGGGGCTTGGGGTATCTTCTGCCTCAGGCTGGTGACTTGGGGGGGTCCTGAGATTCTTGGATTGTTGTCTGAGTCTTTTCTACCCTATGAGAATTGAACAAAAGGTATAGTTAAAACACACTGATATTTTAGCTTTTAATAAATAAAGTAAAACGTTGGTTATGAGTTGTGGCCAATTTTTCATCATAATAAATGTTGAAGACAGGATGAACATTACCTCTGAACAACAATTATAAACAATGCTCATTTTCGGGCAAGTTTCACAGATGCTGACACCTCAATGATCTCCTATGTGTATTACCCCTCTAAAATTTATTTATGGTCACATAGTACACTAGTGCTCGTGAGTCCAGATGTGGAAACAGCTGATGTGTCCTGTCCCTACATTACACTGAATCATTTTTGATGAAGCATTATATTTTCAAACACACCTACACCACATCAACTAATTGTGGGAATTCGACAAATTATCAAGACATAAATGTATGTCCAACCCTGTCCCATCGTATTTGGCGAAAAAATAACGTCACTTTATAAAGTATCATATCTATTCTAAAGTACGGTCTTTACGAACGATGCTGAAAAAACTCCCAAAATAAGGATCAGCATGCAAGTTAAGTATCTCAATAGTAAAACACAAGTACTTACTTTTTTTAAGCAGCTTCTTTATTCGCCAATATTGTTCTGGCTCCCGACTTTTGATGTCAGACCACCGCTTCCTCAATTGTTCTTTCGAACGTTTTGTACCAAATTTCTCTTCAAGAGCGGTGACAACTGAGGACATTATTTTGTCCTTCCTCATATTCGGTCGTGTGTACGGTCCTTTTTTGCCATCGTAGTCCTCCCTTCTCAATATGGACATCATCTCCACCATCTCTTCAAAAGCCATGTTGGTGGCCTTATATCTCCTCCGGGATGTGGATGTTTGGGGCTCCGGGCTTTCCTCCGCGCTACTTCCACTTAATCTCTCCGCCATCTTTTGCTGTCTACTCCCACTGCGCAACGAAGAGTGAAGGGGCGGGGCCAAATCGTACTTACGAACTTCAGGGGCGGGCGACGCAGGCGGAGCATAACACATGCGCAGTGTATATAAAGCTATTACGATGGCCTACGTATGTCCGTGCGGAAGTAGCGAGCGTCACAAACGAAGGTAAGATTAAAGTGTGTGTGTATGTGTCCCCTAGATTACAACCCAAACTAATCCTGTGATTTGGGACTGACATTTAAGTTTGGATCTTGTGTCTTGTCTTGCAGAAAAAATAAATCCCTTTAAAGAGGAAGAATTTTTGGGCCAATTTATTGAGCTCTATGAGGACAAGAAAAACCTGTGGGAGGTCAAACACCCCCTATATTATAATAGGGATGTTAGGAAGGCAACACTGGGCACACTTTTAGAGTTTGTGAAGACTCGACTCCCCCAGGCAGACCTCAAGTTTGTGGACAAGAAGATTGGTATCTTGCGAAACATGTATAAGCGGGAACACAAAAAAATCCAGGAGTCGCTCAGATCCGGGGCAGCAGCTGACCAAGTATATGTACCCAAGTTGTGGTACTACAACAAACTGCGATTCCTGGATGACCAGACCGAAGCCAGGCAATCACTTTCCACCCTTCCCCCCACCCTTCCCTCCAGCCTTCCCTCCACTCTTCCCTCCAGCCTTCCATCCACCTCCACCCCAGCTGAGGAGTCCCAGGATGACCTGGGCCTTTTCAGCATTGATGAAGTTGATGCGCCCAGCTTCAGCCAGGTATCCTTTTTTTTTAAATTTGGGATTGTGTAAATGTTATTAATGATGTTAAGGTGTTAATTTTGAAAGTGCGTCCTAAAAAATCACTTCTGCACAAAGAGTAATATGTAGACATATCACTAGACAGTAGTGGCCAAATATATACTTCACTTCAGATCTTGTTGATCATCTGAAATAATGGTGTTGTCAAATAGATAGCCTTTACTATTTTGTGTAATTATATTTGAAAGTCATGAGCTGAAAATTGTGTGTGATTGCATAACACAAAATTACAACTTATGTCCCTTTTTTTGACACAGGATGACCTCAGCCAGGAGGAGGCCTTGCCCAGTGGGAGAGAGGAGGAGGCCTTGCCCAGTGGGAGAGAGGAGGAGGCTGTGGCTGGGCCAAGTCGAAGCCGCACAGAGTGTCAGGTGCCTCCCCTCCGCATTCTCCACAAAAGGCCCAGGAGAATGACACCAACTGAGCAGGAATCCCTAGACCTCATACGGGAAGCAAGCCTCATCCTGAGCAAACCACCCAATGCAGAGGAGGCGTATGGCACCTATATAGCCAGCAGATTGCTGGAGTTGGAAAAGGGCCAACGCCTCCTCTGTGAGGGTCTGATTTTTGAGGCTTACCAGAAGGGCTTGAGAGGGGAGCTTACTGCTACCACATATCTGGCAGATGAAGCCACTCCTCCTCCTCCTCCTGCCCCAAGTACACCACCAGAGGCACAACCTCCAAGGAAGGCTGCAGAGAAGCGTAGAGGGAAGGCTCCACGGAAGAGTCGAAAGTGATTGCCTGGTTTCTGTCTGGTCTGACTGTGCTCCCTATAGTCGCAAGATACCAATTTTCTTGTCCTCAAACTTGATGTGTGTCCTGGGGGACGAAAGGCTTCCCAGATTCTAAAAGTGTCTCCAGTGTTGCCTTCCTAATATTTTTTAGAATAAACTAAATACATTTTTGGTTACCTTATAATTTTTGCTTATGTCTTTTGAATAAAAAACGCCTTTTTCTTTGGGAGTAGGCAGGTACAGGTCCAAAAGACTATGGGGTTGATTTGAGAAAAGCAAATAGTCTGTGCACTTTGCAGAGGGCAGTTGCCCTCTGCAAGTGCAATTGCTCCAGAGCATCAGAAATTATTTAAAAGCTTGACTTTGCAAAGAGTACCCAATCCTGTGCAAGTAAAAAAAAAAAAAAAAAATTAGTCCAAAATCGATTTTAAAATTTATAATTTATGGAGATCTGGCTTTTACAAAATATTATATTAGTCATGGCAGGAGGATAAATCATGAAGAAAGTAGTTTGTGAGAACTCTGTGTGAATATAAAGCAGAAAAAAAACTTCATTCCTCTCGCATTATCAATCCTAAAAAAAGGCTGTATTAAAAGACGACAGAAGAGGAATGTGCTAGCTTCAAGACGAAGGCTAGTTTTACCAGACCGAGCGCTTCCGTCTTGTAATTGCTTCAGAGCATGCGTCAGTTTGAGTTCGTCGGACTAGCACACAGACGATCGGTTTGTCCGCTAGAAAGAAGAGTCCGTCGGATAAATTTTAAACAAGTTTCAAATCTAAGTCCATCCAACTTTTGAGCAAACAAAGTCCGCTGGAGCCCACACACGATCGAATTGTCCGACGAAACCCAGTCCGCCGGACCAAGTCCGCCGTGAAGTCCGCTCGTGTGTACGCGGCATTAGAAATCCTGAAGGCGGTGATTGGATTTCGGGGCCCCGTACGCGGCTAGGCTCCCAAAAAGTCCCACACATGTGGTATCCCCATACTCAGGAGAAGCAGCTAAATGTATTTTGGGGTGCAATTCCACATATGCCCATGGCCTGTGTGAGCAATATATAATTTAGTGACAACTTTGTGCAAAAAAAAAAAAGTGTCACTTTCCCGCAACTTGTGTCAAAATATAAAATATTCCATGGACTCAATATGCCTCTCAGCAAATAGCTTGGGGTGTCTACTTTCCAAAATGGGGTCATTTGGGGGAGTTTTGTGCTATCTTGGCATTCCATGGCCTCCGAAACTGTGATAGGCAGTGAAGAGTGAAATCAAAAATTTACACCCTTAGAAATCCTGAAGGCGGTGCTTGGTTTTCGGGGCCCCGTACGCGGCTAAGCTCCCAAAAAGTCCCACACATGTAGTATCCCTATACTCAGGAGAAGCAGCTGAATGTATTTTGGGGTGCAATTCCACATAGGCCCATGGCCTGTGTGAGCAATATATCATTTAGTGACAACTTTTTGTAAATATTTTTTTTTTTTTTGTCATTATTCAATCACTTGGGACAAAAAAAATAAATATTCAATGGGTTCAACATGCCTCTCAGCAATTTCCTTGGGGTGTCTACTTTCCAAAATGGGGTCATTTGGGGGGGGGGGGTTTGTACTGCCCTGCCATTTTAGCACCTCAAGAAATGACATAGGCAGTCATAAACTAAAAGCTGTGTAAATTACAGAAAATGTACCCTAGTTTGTAGACGCTATAACTTTTGCGCAAACCAATAAATATACGCTTATTGACATTTTTTTTACCAAAGACATGTGGCTGAATACATTTTGGCCTAAATGTATGACTAAAATTTAGTTTATTGGATTTTTTTTATAACAAAAAGTAGAAAATATCATTTTTTTTCAAAATTTTCGGTCTTTTTCCGTTTATAGCGCAAAAAATAAAAACTGCAGAGGTGATCAAATACCATCAAAAGAAAGCTCTATTTGTGGGAAGAAAAGGACGCAAATTTCGTTTGGGTACAGCATTGCATGACTGCGCAATTAGCAGTTAAAGCGACGCAGTGCCAAATTGGAAAAAGACCTCTGGTCCTTAGGCAGCATAATGGTCCAGGGCTCAAGTGGTTAATAAAATTTTTTAGGTAAATTCTACTCTCCTGTGTGTGTTTTCATCCAAAAAGGACAGTTTGTTGGTGACGATTCAGGTACATTTCTAAAATACAATGTGAAATTAACACGGGACAACAACACCAAACAATCTCCTACAGATTAAATAGAACAACATATCAATGGTGTTGTGGGAACTTGTCACAAAAAACACACACAAACATTTTCGGGAGTACAAATCAAAATCGCAAAAAAAAAAAAAATTAAAAGACAAACACAAAAAAAGAATCTACATTAAAGACAAAAAATATATTAAAAATATACAAAAATATGTTGTCAGATGTGAGAAATCAAAATATATTGAGGGAATCACGATAAATAGTAACTAAATAAGTTTGTGAGAAGTGTGTGTGAATATGAGCAGCAAAACTACTTAATTCTTGTCACATTATAAAGAAGAAGAGAGTGCGCTGTATTAAACCATGTTTAACATTGCAGCGTGACGAAAGTGCTGTATCCATTGCGAACGCTAAGTTTACCAGAACGAGCTGTTCCGTCTTGGAATTACTTCTGAGCATGCATGGCACTTTGTGCGTCGGAACAGGCCACACACGGTCGGAATTGACGCGATCGGATTTTGTTGCTCTCCTGCTCTCCAACTTTGTGTGTCGGAAAATCCGATGGAAAATGTCCGATGGAGCCCACACACTTTCGGAATTTCCGACAACACGCTCCGGAAAATCCGACCGTATGTACGGGGCATTAGGGCTCTTTCACATGGGACGGATCCATGATGATCCGCCCTGTGAATATCCGCTTGCTCAGCGGGGATCGGCGGGAAGATGACAGGTCTGTCTCTGCACACTGTGCAGCGATGGACCTGTCAGAGTGCTGCTCTCCCCTATGGGGGATCGGATGACGATGGACCGCAGAGTCCGTCGTCACCCGATCCGATCCGAAGACGGATGGAAAAGTAGATTTTTCCTTCACTACACTTTTTCAGATCAGAGCAGGTCGGATGTCAGCGGACATGTCACCGCTGACATCCGACGCTCCATAGAGATCTTTCGCGTGAAAGAGGCCTTAGATCTTTCAATTCAGCTCATGATAAACAGGGGCAAACACAAAAGTGTTGCGTTTATAATTTTGCTCAGTGTAGAAAAAAATATTTTGTCCGGACGACTTTAAAAAAAAAAAAGTATACATCTACCTTAATGCATATATTAAGTTGGCCTTATTTACCTGTCACACACTTTTAAAGACATGTAAAATGATAAATGAGTTGTCATAGTTCTCAATCATGTAACAGCTTCAGGGACATCTGTTGCAATGAAAGTTTAAACAATAATGTTTTTCTTTTAATTCTTGGTATTCTATAGAATTTTTCTCTATCAAACATTGAAGTGTGATATATGTTTACTGCAACACGAAAGATCTAAAATTTAAATATAAGAAATTGTTTTCTCTAGATATTCATTTGTCATTTGCCTTGACTTGTTCCATTTACCTAATCTGATTTAATGTACACAGAGTTATACATTTGTTCTTGGCAGGGACTGACCTAAATGTTGCTGCGTAACATCCCCAAAAATCTAAGCTGCAGCTGCACATAAACAGCAGCTCACAGTCTCCGCTCTTCTAGGAAATCACGCCCATCTAATTAAGCCATATGTTGGCCAGATACATCAGCTGGCCTATGATAACATCACTTATTCTGAGCATTGAATTAGCAGGATGAATAAATATGACTTGCCATGTTAATAAAAATGTTTTCTTTCTAAGAAATGCTAGTTAGTGTTGGGAAAGTGCCACCCCTGAAATCCTAGGCAAGATGTTTCCATGAAGTCTTTAAAGAGTAGAGTCTAAAAACATCTTGACTTATCAAAGGAGAGGGAGCAAATGGTTTGTAAAACACAGAAGACTTAAGCCTCCTACACACGATCAGATTTTCAGACGGGAATTGTGTGATGACAGGCTGTTGGTGGAAAATCCAACCATTTGTATGCTCCATTGGACAATTGTTGTCGGATTTTCCGTGGACAAATGTTGGATACCAGACTTTAAAATTTTCCACGGCTAAATGTCTGTTGTCTGATTTTCTGAGCATGTGTACACAAGTCTGTTGGACAAAAGTCCGAAGTCCAAACACGCATGTTCAGAAGCAAGATCGAGCCAGAAGCGCTCCGTCTTGTAAACTAGCGTTCATAATGGAGAATTAACATTCGCAACGTGGCAAATTATGAAATCTCCAAATGCAGCGCACATTCTCTTCTTCTTTAATGGGATAATAATGAAGCTGTTTTGCTGGTGATACTGATGGAGGTATTGCAAACAAATTTTCAAAGGCTTTTTTTTCTAGTGATATCAAGAATATTATTATGCTTTTTTTTTTTTTTTTTTTTTTTTTTTTTTTTTTTTTTTGGGCAAGTTACCATAACACCATTATCCCGTAGTTTTTAAGAACAAAGATAGAACTATGTTGGTGTCCCTTGTCAATTTTACATTGTATTTTTTTAAATGTAACTGCCTACTCCCAAACTGTCATTTGAAGTAAAACACATAGCCAAGTATTATTCTGCACAATTTTTTTTATTGTGCATTGAAAAAAGAAAATAAATACAATTAGACATGCTATCTGCCAATAGAACTTAACCAAAAAGTGCTTTCTATGCATCCAAAAATATAGAAAATATAACAAATCAAATCATTATTATTCGACCAAAAAATAAAATAAAAGCCTCATGCATGTGTCCTGCTTATTAATATAGGGGGTCAACAATGCCAAAAGTTGGTGAAAGCAGGGGTCCGTCATCCTGAGATAATTCCAAAAATCATCTGCATTATTCTCCTGGAGCTCCCGCAGCAAAGGCATATGACACGATTAATAAAGCAACCAATTTTTGGTCCAAGAAATCCTCCTCCTCCTGTTCTTGGACTGGACTTGGGTCAAAGCAAAAACTCTAGGGCCAATAATAAATAACACATTTTCTCCTCCGATTCTGCAACATGGCTGGTTGACGAACGGCCATTCAGAAAGGAACTGAAAAGCACGAAATGAAAAGCGCGAACTGAAAAGCACTAAATGAAAAGCGCAAACTGAAAAACGCGAATCAACACTCACCAAACTTCTACTAACACGAAATTAGCAGAAGGAGCCCAAAGGGTGGCGCTAAAGAGCTGAAAAACCATGTAGTACGTCACTACGTTCATGTTTGTTGGCCAACAATTCCTTGCCGTTTGTATGCAAGACAAAATCCAGGCACACGCCCGTCGGACGAAAGTCTGAGGTTTTGTCTGTGGAAAATCCGATTGTGTGTATGAGGCTTAAGCGTGAAAGAAAGATTATAGAAGATTGCACCTGGGAAACCATGCTTTGTAATTCACTTTAATCCAGACGTTAACTGGGTATTTGAGTATTCAAGCACATACAGTAGTCTAACGTCATGGAGTCTAAAGTAGGGCATACAGACAGTGTAAATTATGATGAGCAATAGAGAAACCAAAGCAGAAATATGAATCTGAATACAGCACCACCCACTCCCACACAGCCCCATCAAATAAAGGACATCCTTTCCTGAGAGAAGAAGAAGGCTGCCATTGCTAACTTCTCATTCTACAATTGCTAGTTGCCTGGCTGTCATGTGGACTCTCTTAATTGAATCTATTGAACCTCTTATTCTGAACAAGTATGTAGAAACATTTTCTGATGTTTCTGATCAGCATACTTAGCAGTCATTGGGGTTGGTTTACTAAAGGCAAATAGGCTGCACAAATTGAAAAGGAATTTGCACTTAACAGCCAAAAATGGTGAAAATTCACTTTACAAAAAATACCCAATCATGTGTAAGGAAAATTATTATTATTATTATTATTATACACGATTTATATAGCGCCAACAGTTTACTCATCGCTTTACAATGTAGAGGGGGGACAGCACAATTACGTTACAGTTCAATACAAAAGGGACAGGAGAGCCCTGCTCATAGAGCTTACATTCTAAAGAGAGGGGTTGGTGGTACAAAAGGTAATAGATGTGGGGAATGATTTGATGGGGGTGAAAAAAAAATGAAAATATAGGAATATGAAAATAAAGGAAAATGAAAAATATAGTATTTTTGCTTGCTTGTGATTGGATGATAAAAGTCAACAGCTTCACCTCATTCACAGAGGGTTATTTCTCTTGAAAAGTACACATTTCCATGGAAAGTGAAAAGCCTATTTGCTTTTAGTAAATCAACCTCAAAGGCTCATAACATACTGATGTCAAAGGGTCATTATAACAACCAAGCAACAAGCATTTAAGGAGTAAAAAGTAAGAGCTGGCCACAGATGATAGAAAAAAACCTAACTGATTCCTCCATTTACACAATCCTGGTGGATGCGGGAATTCTCCATGCTGTGTTATTGTATGCTGAGAGTGGGACTATTCAGTGGGAGTTTAATCACTAGGTCGACTCTCCTCAAACGGAAATAGCCATAGATAGATAAAAATGTGGCCAGTCCCTGCTGAACCAGCCAAATTTCGATACATCTATCCATCATGCCCTAAAACAAGGTGAGTATGGTCAGCCTCTGCATGGCCCACAAACAACAATGGCCAGGTGTTTAAGCACATGACTCAAGTAATGAAGGAAGGACAAGGTTAACATCTTATGAGCCTCATCACTATTACTTTTTCCACTATACCTTTTCCAATGGAGTTGCTCTTTCTCACTGGTCAGACCAGGCTAGTGAGCGACTCAATTGCCAGTGGCAGAACGTCTCATCTGACATCACTCTAAGAATAAATGGGCCAGGTCCTACACCTTCAGAAACATGTTAACAAAGGCAGCTCTCCTGCCCTTTATTTCTGAAGGTGTTGGACCTGGCAAATTCCTCTTACGTATTTGAGCTTGGTAGTCCAAAGTGTTGGGGAAATGATAGGGAACACAGCTGTTTCTTGGTCTAGGGGGTTAAAGGAGATCAAGTTGCTACTTGTAAACTCAAGTCTGAAGGCCTCTTAGTTTGCTTTGCTATACATTAGGAGGATTTCAGTGAATCATAGCAGTCCAGGATGCACAATGTCATTAGAAGCCTGAAACAATAACATCATTACAGCTGGGGACCTGGGTGTCCAGAGATAGTGAGGGAAAAAAGTATTTTATCCCTTGCTAATTTTGTATGTTTGCCCACTGACAAAAAAATGATCAGTCTATAATTTTAATGTTAGGTTTATTTTAAGAGTAAGAGACAGAATATCAACAATAATATCCAGAAAGACGCATTTCAAAAAAGTTATAAATTGATTTGTATTTTAATGAGTGAAATAACTATTTGACCCCTTCACAAAATGACTTAGTACTTGGTGGCAAAACCCTTGTTGGCAATCAGAGGTCAGACGTTTCTTGTAGTTGGTCACCAGGTTTGCACACATCTCGGGAGGAATTTTGTCCCACTCCTCTTTGCAGATCCTCTCCAAGTCATTAAGGTTTCGACATTTGGTAACTCGAACCTTCAGCTCCCTCCACATATTTTCTACTCTCCACTCCGTGACCTTAATGTGCTTCTTTTCGAGCCACTCCTTTGTTGCCCTGGCTGTGTTTTTTTGGGTTATTGTCATGCTGGAGTACCCATCCAGGAACCATTTTCAATGCCCTTGCTGAGGGAAGGAGGTTCTCACCCAAGATTTGACAGTACATGGCCCCATCCATCATCCCTTTGATGAAGTGGTGAAGTTGTTCTGTCCCCTTAGCAGAAAAACACCCCCAAAAGCATAATGTTTCCACCTCCATGTTTGACGGTGGGGATGGTGTTCTTGGTGTCATGGGCAGCATTCCTCCTCCTCCAAACACGGCGCATTGAGTTGATGCCAAAGAGCTCGATTTTGGTCTCATCTGACTACAACACTTTCACCCAGTTCTCCTCTGAATCATTCAGATGTTGATTAGCAAACTTCAGACTGGCCTGTATATGTGCTTTCTTGAGCAGGGGGACCTTGCAGGCACTGCAGGATTTCAGTCCTTCTTGGCGTAGTATGTCACCAATTGTTTCCTTGGTGACTAGCTACCCTGAAATCATTGACAAGATTCTCCTGTGTAGTTCTGGTCTGATTCCTCACCATTCTCTGAACTCCACGAGGTGAGATCTTGCATGGACCCCAGACTGAGGGAGATTGACAGTAATTTTGTGTTTCTTCCATTTGCAAATAATTGCACCAACTGTTGTCACCCTCTCACCAAGCTGCTTGGCGATGGTCTTGTAGCCCATTCCAGCCTTGTGTATGTCTACAATCTTGTCTCCTTGGACAGCTCTTTGGTCTTGGCCATGGTGGAGATATTGGAATCTGATTGATTCATTGATTGATTGCTTCTGTGGACAGGTGTCTTTTATACAGGTAACAAGCTGAGATTAGGAGTACTCCCATTAAAGAGAGTGCTCCTAATCTCAGCTTGTTACCTGTATAGAAGACAACTGGTTGCCAGAAATCTTGCTGATTGATAGGGGATCAAATACTTATTTCACTCATTAAAATGCAAATCAATGTATAACTTTTTTGAAATGCGTTTTCTGGATTTTGTTTTGTTATTATTCTGTCTCTCACTCTTAAAACAAACCTACTATTAAAATTATAGACTGATCATTTTGTTGTCAGTGGGCAAACGTACAAAATCAGCAAGAGATCAAATGCTTTTTTCCCTTACTGTAAAACTGGCCCTAAGAATGACAGAGAAAATACAAAAGTGGAGCTGGCTTCAGGTTGTGCACATGTGATTTGTTGTCAACCACTGGCTTTTGCATCAGAATTCAGAAACATTGTGTAGCACACTGGAGTTTAGTCAGGGAGCTCCTCACAAATTTACTTGCCAAAGTTATCTTGGTCTATTGATAGGGATCTATTGATTTCTCAAAAGAAGAAATGGCTGCACTCTGTACTCGATCAAAATTCTTTTATTCAGAACATCCCAAAGTGTTGACAGAAAGCTCGTAGATGCATTTCACACACTCCAAGTGTGCTTAATCATTAAGCGCACTTGGAGTGTGTGAAATGCATCTACCAGCTTTCTGTCAACATTTTGGGATGTTCGGAATAAAAGAATTTTGATTGAATACAGAGTGCAGCCATTTCTTCTTTTGATTATAGTGGAGGCGAGCCAAGGCGGGCACCTGTCCAGATCATCAGGCTTTCAAAACCTCACCTGGAGCAGCAAGTCTTCTTGTTTGGATATCTATTGACTTCTCCCTAAGCTTGGCCTTGTTGCACTTTTCTCTTCTACCACTAGGTGGCCGGGTACTTGGTGGTACTAGATATGAGAAGGGCAACCCAAGGTCAGGCTATGGGTATGTGGGTGTCCCAGTCAATGGGCAGGGGTTTTCTTTAATCCCTTGGCCTGCTGGGAGAGCCTATATATTCGGGTGGGGTCAGGTGATCTGTGTTCTGTGCCACCTGGACTGCCATCTGGGTGGACATGTGTCATCTGCCATGGGCTGCTAGGCCAGAGAATGGGCCTATCCTGGGGGCATCTGGCTGCCAGGCTGTGTGAAGGCCTATCCAGAAGTAAGAGGGTAGCGCAGGGTTGGGACTGCGCAGTCCAACCAAAAGTGACGGTTCTCTCGGCCGGAGGGTAGAAGGGAAGCTGTCGCCACAAAGACACCAACCGCCTTTACCAGGGACCACAGTGAGTAACCAAAGCAAGTACCGGAGCAGCATTCTCACCAAAGGGCACGGTGGAGAACCAGGAAACTTCAGGTGGTGATCAAGTCATCGACCCAACCAGCGGAAGGAAACGCTTGCAGAGCAGCCTTGTGTGTCAAGCTAGGGACCGAGCCGGTCAGCAGGGGTGAAGCTTGAGGAGTATCCAGCAGAGAAGCAGGGGTGGCGCTTGACGCTCGCTTGAGGGGCTACCACTGCCAACCTTGGAGGAACTCAAGGGATTCATAGTCAGTGAATCAGTGGATCTAGTGAGAGACCAGGAGCTCAGTATTGAGTACTGAAGAACTACAAGAAGTAATTGTAGTGGAGCTGAAAGAACTGATACGTTGAGTTAGGAACTGTTAAAAGTCTGTTATCATAGGAGACAGGAATCCTGCATGTGCAGAAATGGTGTCTTGCTGGGGCCTTTCCCTGTACGGCTGTTCTCCTATTGAAGTCTCAGAGTCTGCCAATTGAGTTTGCAACTATCTAAGGGTGTCCTGGCCCTAACCCTCTTTCCCCCCAAAATATATAAAAAGGACTGTCAAAAGAAATAAAACCTCTTTTACATCCAAGAAGTTTCTGGCACCAAATGACTTTCACCATCTTTGCACCCACTATGCCTCACAACCCACCACATATTGAAGGATGTCCGCTATCTTTGGCCTTGGAGGTTCTTATTAGACCAAAAGAGGTAAAAGACCTTGCTACAATTGTAATGCATGTGTTTGATTAGCAATGTCAATCCATGCAAGCCCTAAAACTGTTTTTGTTTTCCAATTTGAATTGATCTGTTTGTAGGTGACATTGATTTTACTATTAAGCTGTTTTGAAGGATAGGACTTTTGTATGACATCTCCAGTTAGCAGCAACTATCATTATCATTGATAATGCATTCACTCAGTACACTACATACTGTCTTCTGAACATTTCCTTCTTTTACCTTGCCTTGCCAATTGTTATTCTTGCGACTTTACCAATAAAATATATAGCAGGAAATGGTAAGTCGTGTATTTTCTTCTTCCTTTAGACATTGTATGAGGTGGCCATCTAGTGGTATATCCTAAAAGTAAAATGTGATGACTTTTAAAGCAAGTTGTTGGACCTTATACTATTCTTATTTATTTATTTCAGGTACTTATATAGCGCTGTCAATTTACGCAGCGCTTTACATATACATTCACATCAGTCCCTACCCTCAAGGAGCTTACAATCTAAGGTCCCTAACTCACATTCATACATACTAGGGACAATTTAGACAGGATCCAATTAACCTACCAGCATGTCTTTGGAGTGTGGGAGGAAACCGGAGTACCCGCAGGAAACCCACGCAGGCACAGGGAGAACATGCAAACTCCAAGCAGGTAGTGTCGTGGTCAGGATTCGAACCACTGACCCTTCTTACTGCTAGGTGAGAGTGCTACCCACTACACCACTGTGCCGCCCGTTTTCTTAGATTGTTATTGAGAGAATGTTTTTTTTAATTTTTGTTGGAAAAAGGGTAACTCCACCAAAGATTAATGCCTGCATTTTGGTTGGAATAAAGATAGTATGAAATGCCATAACTAAAATTCAATCCATAGCAGTGTGAGACCAGGAAAATAGTTGCTACAGGTTACTGACCTCTGTATATCTTTTTTACTTTCTGCACTGTTATTTAAATAAATCTAAATTTGAGTTACAGAAGATACTGTAATACATGCTAATCAGCCTCTTGCCATGACAATGTACATTACTGAATGGCAGTCTGTATGGATCAAAACTACTTTTGGACAAGAAGCACAGATTATTCACAAAATGCAAGTAAAAAAATGTATTTAGGTGCCATAACATGTCATTACCAATAGAAAATACTCTATAGTTTTGGACAGCCATCAGTTTCTTAGACCTGGTGGGGATCCAAGGTAGCATCAGTATTAGTGATTAGTGTTAAAAAACCCACTTTATTTCCACTTTCGGAACCAGCAAAATTTCAGTCCATCTATTGGCAGGCCGGTTGTACTGAAGTCAATCCATCAATTCACTTCAGTACAACCAGCATGTGTTTTTTTTTCATTCGATCACTGCCGGTGGCATTGTTTTCTGGCCATTGTAGCCAACATAGCATATGGAAGAAAGATCGGTGATGCAAAGCAATTCACAACAACAAGATTATAGCTTTTAGCAAGTTAATGTCCTTTTTGTTATGCGTTGCCTTCCAATGCTCCTTGCTGTAAGAGCCAGTTATAGGTGAGAGCAGTGGACAATTTTTTGTACACTTGGTTTAAAGTCAAGCAACGCATTGACACCTTTGCAGCCATTGTTCTACCTGCTGGGTGTTTAATGTGCCCCTGCACCTTTAAGGAGCCAGTCCATCTGCTTTCATCTATCTCATCAGAATGCATGTGCTTCCACTGTGGAGCCTCTTAAAAGTTAGAGATTGGACTACAGATACCAGGGTGCCTTGGCGGGGCTCTGTAGCTTGCGCATGCATTTGAAAATTTGTGCAACTAAACACCTGTTTTAAACACATACTCTTACACAGGTTAATCTGGTTGGTCGCAGGCTGGTCGGTAAGTAGAGCTTGGAATTCTCATTGGATTTTTTCCTTGGTCCTGTTTGTTATTCATTAGCTTTTCATTTGGATCGGACTACACGGGACAACCTTCACTTCCCATGTGTATCAGTGAGTTTTAGCGGCCCATGACCCTGCCACCAGTTTGCCGTTTTTCATCCTTTGTGTAGCACTACCCCTGTAGGATCTACTAAGTAGATTGCCCGTATCCTTTTCCCAGTAGTTTCCTTGCAGCAAACACACAGCTCCAGTTACTCTTCAGGCTTATTAACCACTTCAGCCCCGGAAGATTTGGCTGCTGAATGATCAGGCCATTTTTTGTCATTCGGCACTGCATCGTTTTTAACTGACAAGTGTGCGGTCGTGCGGCGCTGCACCCAAAAAAAATAGATGTCCTTTTTCCCCACAAATAGAGCTTTCTTTTGGTGGTATTTGATCATCTCTGTGGTTTTTATTTTTTGCGCTATAAACAAGAAAAGAGCGACAGTTTTTAAAAAAACGCAATATTTTGTACTTTTTGCTATAATAAATATCCCCATTTTTTTTTTTAAAAAAAAGAGCTAATTTTTTCTCAGTATTCTTCTACATATTTTTGGTAATAAAAATTGCAATAAGCGTATATTGATTGGTTTGCGCAAAAGTTGTAGCGTCTACAAAATAGGGGATAGATTAATAGCATTTTTATTATTATTTTTTTTTTACTAGTAATGGCGGCGATCTGCGATTTTTATCGGGACTGCGACATTAAGGCGGACACATCGAACACTTTTGACACATTTTTGGGACCATTGACATTTATTAGACATGTGCATTTGTTTTCGTCCGAATGCATTTTCGTCCGAATTTCAGGTATTTTCATTATCATTTTAACAAACGATAACGAAAGTGCACAGTCCGAAAAACGAAAGATCTGACATAAACAAATGATTTATTTTCGTTTTCGTTGCTACAACAGTTCGATATAGATAGGAGATTCGACATGATGATGACAATAACAATCTGTGTCCATCAAAGCTGTGGTTGAATGTGCCTAACCTTAACTCTGTTAGTCCAAGATTATTCTACATAGAGAGAAAAGATTCGACGTAGGGGAGAAAAGATTCGACGTAGGGGAGAAAAGATAAATAAAAATAATGATGATGATGAATGTTATTGGCTGATTGTAACCAAAGAGGAGGAGCAGTAAAATAGCTAGAACTAAGTATACACGTACTTTGGCTTATGGTGTCTCTTGAAAGTTCTAAGAAAATTCGTCGGAGCAGGTAAACTATATGGTGTCGTACAGTTTAGCTGCTCCGTCGAATCTTCTTTGAACATTCGACAGACACCATAAGCCTTCAATGACAGATTCAACCTTAATTTGGATTTTCGGACGAATGCAATTTTTAACGAAAAACGAAATAAATAAAAACGAATTTCGGGAGTAACTAAATAAATTTATTTTTCGGACGAAAATTAAATTCCGAAATATTTCAGTGTGCACATGTCTAACATTTATACAGCGATCAGTGCTATAAAAATGCATTGATTACTGTAAAAATGTCACTGGCAGGGAAGGGGTTAACACTTGGGGGCGATGAAGGGGTTAATTGTGTTCCCTCTCTGTGTTCTAACTGAAGGGGAGAGGGGACTGTCTAAGGCTCCATTCACACTAGCGCGTTTTTTGATGCATTTTGCATTTTGCAGAAATGCACGGGAATTTTTTAACATGGGTTCCTATGGAACATGTTCACATCAATGCCTTTTTGTTTCTCTGCATTTTTGGAAAGGGTCGGGGACTTTTTTTTATGCAAAAAGCAGCGTTTTGCATGTAATGGATTTCAATGGACAAGCATCAAAAACGCAAGTGCAGCGTTTTTGCAGCGTTTTTGATGCGTTTTTGATGCGTTTTTGCCGTTTTTTTTTTTTTTTTTTTTTTTTTTAATTTTTTTTTTAGACTGTAAAAAAAAACTGTAAAAAAAAAAAAAAAAAAACGCAAATCGTGGCAAAAACGCCGCAAAAACGCAGCAAAAACGCTGCTCAAAAACGTGGCAAGCATGAAAAAAAACCTCCAAAAACGCTCAAAAGCAACATGCATAGGTGTGAATCGAGCCTCAGGGAGATGACAGATCGCTGTTCATACTTTGTATGAACAGACGATTAGTCTCTTCTTCCCTCAGAGAACCGGAAACTGTGTGTTTACACATACAGATCTCGGTTCTCGGTGCGTCACCAGCGATTGCGGGAGCCCGGCGGTGATCACGGCCACCGTGCACTCGCATCGGCAAGCAGCGGGCACGTGCTCCTAGTGGCCACAGGGCGAAGCGACGTTACATAACGTTGTTTCACCCATCCGTGCCATTCTGCCGCAGTACAACTGCAGCGGCTGGTCGGCAAGTGGTTAACCAGTCTAGGTGTATCCAAACTAAATTAATAGGTGCCGCTCAAGGCGCCACTGGGTCCTCTTATGTAGCAACCGCTTGGGGTGCAAGGACAGAGCTCGTCCCAGCTCTAGATATCTAATGGAAAAGGGAAAAGTTCTCGAAGTCCTACATCTCTGTAAAACCCCATAAAAACGTGTATGACAGCCTCAGCCCAGGCTAAACCCAGGCCACACCCCCTAGTCTAGGTGTATGCTTTTTATGATGCTTTAATAAAAACTTGGATAAGTAGCGGGTAATGGTAGTATACTCCAGTAACCCTCCGTAACAAATTGAGAATACTGAACTTTCTCTTGAAGCACTGTGAGCCAAGTCCTTGTACAAGTAATGAATGGACTGAGCCTTGTAGTAGCAACTTGAGGAGATTCATTTTCTTCTCTGGAAAGTCCTTTCACTAAGAATTAAAAAAGACTAAACTCTTCAGGACACAGGACACAATGTCCCCTTTAGCTGACGCTCGTACAAAAGGGATGGCAAAAACACACAGTCTCTAGGATCTCTCTCTCCAGTCTTTATTCACAAATGTCCTTGGAAAGTCGGTTGTCTCCTTCCAATATCCTCCAGACACTTAAACCCCATGGTACCGAACTAGATCATCAGAAAACAGCCCTCAGACATCTTTCAGCAACTTTCTGCAGCAGACCTCCAGGTAGCCACACTGAGGCCTTGACACCCTGCAGGCACATGGCAGAATATATGTTAGGGCATATATGAAAAGACGACCAACTGATTATGGAAGTGTATGTGAATCCTCGAAAATTAAATTGAATAGCACACAAATCAATAGTGAACAGTCAATATCATGAAATAAAAATCACAAAAGTGTCAAAAGCACAAGATAGTGAACTATAAATAAAAAAGTCCCAGAACCAAAAGAGGAAATCTTCTAAAGGATGGGAAGAGTCCCCAATTAGCTCTTCATAGGGACAAGTGTCTAAAAGTGAAAAATGAAAACGACACCCCTTGCAGTGATCCTCCACCTTTAAGAATGCATGCTTACCAGATAGTAAGCTCAATAGGCTCGTAGATAGACCAAGGGCCAGATAACCAGCAGGTGTTGGAACCTCCCTCTGTTGACGTGGCAGATGACAGGCAAACCAGGTGTTATACAGGACCTTGTATTCAGGCTTCCAATAACATCAGAACATCACTCAGTCAATGTACACGGACATGCATGGGAAAGGAGGGGGTTGCCACAACTCAAGTCACCAACATAGGAGCAAAAAAGAGATGCCCATAGCGTAACTCCATACAAATAAGTTTATTAAAACCAAGTAAAAAACGTTTACCAGCATAAGAAAAAGAGAGATTTCGCCGGCCGGCTGGCGAGCGCCCGTTCAGAATGAAAAGTGATGACGTCAGAAAGTCATCCTCCCGACGCACGTTTCGTCTGTATTCGACGTCGTCTGGGGAACGGGCGACGCTCTGAGTGATCGCTATTATATAGACAAATAAAACCAAGTAGTAGCTTGAGGGAGATCACCCTGTTGAGACAGTCATAAAAACCCTTTTTTTAATGATACAGTTTAAGCAGAGCTGCACATTTTATGTAAAAAAATTGTGCTATATAGTTTAAATAGCTACTTTGGTCCAACCTGGACCAATGTAAGTATGTGACACCTATGGGATCCCTGTAAAAGCTAGAAATCACTGCAGTAGGCACCTCTACTCCAATAATCTCCACTTCTGGCTCCCATGCTGAGCAGCTGCCATGCTGTATAGTGAACATAAGAGGTCACCTGCTCAGCATGTGTGGCATTCAGAGAACACTTTCCATTTTCTCAATGAATGCAGCTGTGGACAGTAAAATTCACTCATTGAATGCAAAGTGTCCTTTGACTGGATGAGGTAGAGATCGTAAGTTCACCTCCCTGCCTCTCCACCTTCTCCAATCAGAGAACGCTTTGCAATTAGTGAGAAAATTTTCATTTCATACAATTCGATAGGAATATAAAAGCAAATTGATGCAGCTTAGAAGACGATCAACTGCATGTTCTAAGGAGGTTAAAGTGGAGTTCCACCCAAAAATGGAACTTCCACTTTTTGGATTCCTCCCCCCCCCCGTTGTCACATTTGGCACCTTTCAGGGGGGAGGAGGGAGCAGATACCTGTCTAATACAGGTATTTGCTCCCACTTCCTGGCATAGATCACCGCGGCGCTTGCGGTGACCTACGCCACTTCCGGCACCTACACTGTCCTCCCCCGCTGTATTCTGGGAGACACACAGGTACCAGAACACAGCAGGGACGAGAGAGGACGCACAGCGCGACTCGCGCATGTGCAGTAGGGAACCAGGAAGTGAAGCCGCACGGCTTCATTTCCTTATTCCCTTACCGAGGATGGCGGCGGCAGCAGCTGAGAGCCGACGGACAGATCGGCTTCGGCTGCCGACATTGCGGGCTCCCTGGACAGGTAAGTGTCCATGTATTAAAAGTCAGCATCTGCAGTATTTGTAGCTGCTAGCTTTTAATATTTTTTTTTTGGCGGACCTCCGCTTTAACTGCAGGTTTAATGCATCAGTCAAGAGACTCTAATGCCCCGTACACACGATCGGCTTTTCCGACAACAAAACCGTGGATTTTTTTCCGAAGGATGTTGGCTCAAACTTGTCTTGCAAACACACGGTCACACAAATGTTGGCCAAAAATTCCAAACGTAAGAACGCGGTGACGTACAAGACGTACGACAAACTGAGAAAAAGGAAGTTCAATAACCAGTGCGGCTCCTTCTGCTTGATTGAGAAAATTTGAGAACCTGCTCTCAAACATTTGTGTACGGAAATTCCGACAGCAAATGTTTGATGGAGCATACACACGGTCGGACTTTCCGACAACTAACTCACATCGAACATTTCCCGTCGGAAAGTCTGATCGTGTGTACGCGGCATTATAGTCATAGAAGGAGTATCCCTGAGTATCCCTGAAAGCATGTTGCATTTGCCTATCAATACAAAGCAAAGCTCTTTAAAGTGGAGTTCCACCCAAAAATGGAACTTCCACTTTTTAGATTCCTCCCCCCCTCTGGTGTCACATGTGGCACCTTTCAGGGGGGAGGAGGGAGCAGATACCTGTCTAATACAGGTATTTGCTCCCACTTCCTGGCATAGCTCACCGCGGCGCTTGCGGTGACCTATGCCACTTCCGGCACTTACCCCGTCCTCCCCCGCTGTATTCTGTGAGACACAGAACACAGCAGGGACCTGAGAGGACGCACAGCGCGACTCCCGCATGCGCAGTAGGGAACCAGGAAGTGAAGCCGCACGGCTTCACTTCCTTATTCCCTTACCGAGGATGGCGGCGGCAGCAGCTGAGAGCCGACATCGCGGGCTCCCTGGACAGGTAAGTGTCCATATATGAAAAGTCAGCAGCTGCAGTATTTGTAGCTGCTGGCTTTTAATATTTTTTTTTCAGTGGACCTCCACTTTAACACAGATCCTAAAACTGGTTGGGGGGGTTCCCTTCCACCTCTGATCCCTTTGGTACTAATGTAGAGAGGTTTCCCTTCTCCTGCAGTATCATCTGCCTATTACATTATATCATGAACAGGAACTGCAATTTCCAAGCCCAGTTGCAGACATTTGCAACTTATTATAATGACTATTTAAATATGGTTTTCAGAGCCACATAAAACAGTGGTATGTTGAAAGCATCTATTTTTCATAATACAAACAAACCTACCCACACACCCAATGTGGTTATCTGGTTGCTGCTACAACATTCAGATAGTAGTTTCTATTTATGTGTATGTACATTAATAAAATGTAATAAATATAAGAATATAATAAAAATGTAAAATATATTATGTTAAATTGTCATATATACAGTATATTTTCCACAAGAAACTAGTAGTAAAAGGAAGCCTGTGATTTGACATAGAGGCAATAACAGAGGAGACCATGTCCTCTAGCTGTCACTTTATGTATAAAGACACAACAGGTGCAGGTCCATGTTAAGCTGTGTGTTCCACTGACGCACCTCATATTGGTTATTTGATCAATGTCTAGACTGTGTCTAGAGTACTACTTGAAATTTTAATAAGTCACTACTCATTGCTTAAACATATTTCACTAGCTGTCAAAACACTTCACATGTACTGTATATTGATAGGTTCATGTGTTGAATGAGATGGTTTATAATGACTAATGAAACATTAACATTTATCAACTGAATCATTTACTTTCAATACAATTCTTTCAAAAGGCCGTCTATTTTGTTATATAAATGTATTTTACATGAACTGTATGTTAATTTTATTAGGTAAATTCACCTAGTACAAAGCTTTTTCTGTTTACCACTGTGAAAGTCATGCGTGTTGATTTACCACATGTAGCACCGTCTGCTTAGGTAGGTGCTACAGCTTAGGATTTTTGTAAGTGCAGGTAAATTTAGGTAGGTCTAGCTGGAAGCTAGACCTGTTTGTTTTGATCTGTGTGGGCTGGGAGTGGCTCAGAGTAGCAGCTGTGACTTTGACAGCATCACTCCACTGTCACCTCCCTCTTTCTTCTGGAGGATTCTAAAAGAAGAGGAGGGGTAGAGGGGTGGAGCTGTCTGGGGTGTCTCAGGGAGCCCTGACCAATCCCCAACTATAATTGGCAGGGGACAGGCCTCCTTGAAATACCCAGAGTCGCCCAGCTGGGAGGAGTAATCGGGTGGAAGAACTGGAGATGGAACACTAGGTTGTTGGGGCCCTTTGAGGGAGCTCCCCAGTCTGGGGGGGTTAACTTGGGCCTGGGAATTGGGTGCAGGATGGCACAGAGAGGACAAAAGGAGCTAGTGTTGCCGGGCAAGTCTCCAGGAGGGAACCACCGGTCACAGCCAGGAGGGCTGGTGAGTGAAAGGCACAGTCGGGAGGACTGGGGAGGCACGCCTGAGAGGACTGGGAGTGTGCAGTCTGGGATGGGTGCAGAGCCAGCAGTGAGGACTGTGATGTCACGGGCAGTGGAGCCAGGCGGCTACAGCCAGGAGAGCTGGCAGCACCTGAAGAGGGCTTACTGGGAGCAGTAGTCCACCATAGGACAGCTAGCACTAAAGACTTCCTATTTCAAATTTTTTTGCTACATTAAAGGGACCCATGGTTGCTGAGGCCTGACTGAGTCAGAGTTGGGCCTAGTCATGTGCTAGCTGTGCCTGGAGTTACATGTTGTGCAGGAGAGCGAGAGAGAGTTACCGTCTGCAAGCAAGAGATGTGCTGGAGGAGACTGGAGTAGTACAGTGCCCCCCCCCCCCCCCCAGGCCTGTGTGCACTGCACACATTGCATTCTGGGATGATAACCCCCTGCTAGTATTGTATGTTCCTGTGCAGAACTCATCATCTCTCATGCACATCGCTGGATCGAGAGGGGGCTCAGGTGAGTATTAGGGGGGCTCTGGGGGGAGCAGCACACAGAAGGTAACAAAAACCTTCAGTTTTTACAACTACTTTAATTAAGAATTAAAGTGGTTGTAAACACACAGGCCCCACAAAGGGGGCACTTGGCATATCAATTTGAATTGATTAAACCTGATTGGTTGGCAGGCCACCACCTGACACATTCATAGACATACTGCCATTCAGCTAAGGCAGCGAGAGATGCAGGTAGTCCTGCCACCTTGCCTGACTGACAGCCGCCTAGACTGGTCACAGGCAAGAAGCCCAATGCCCATCCAACCAGCACTCGGAATACAGGGGCGGGCCTTGCTTGCGAGAGAAAAGGAAAAAAAGACCACAAGAAGACAGCTAATTGGGTCAAAGGAGGAGGGACTTGACAGGAGATTTCCGGCAATTGGCGTGCATTGCAGCCAATCGTTTGGTGACTCCTGCACTCTGGCAAGCTCTGCTCATGCCTGGAGCAGACAGTGAATGGTCTGACAAAAGCCCAGTCACCAGGATGCAATTTCTAGTCGCAAGTGCGACCTGGCGCCTGGAATTTGTCAAACCCTGGGTTAACTGTTAGTTTTTGACTCGGGGAGAGGAGAGCGGAGATACGGTATGCTTACCTGTTCCTTCCTGCACAAGAATGGTCCAGCTCCTCTGTGCTGCAGCGGTTTTGAATAGAGGACTGTTCCTGACGTCATCACACCCAGAGCAGACTCCTTAGACCAGGAACAGTCCACCGCTGGACCGCGGGGGAGTGCCATTTTGCCGTGGAAAGAAAGATGGGGCAGGTATAAACTTTCTGCTCACCCCTAGACAATGCAAGCAGTTGACCTGTACAGTGTAGGCACAGCCCCACCACATGGGAAATTGTGGGACATGTAGTTTGATCACTACAATGTCAGATCATGTGGACAGCTCATAAAATACAACTATGAACAGCATTATATCTGAATAAGGGGGTAAACCAGTTTTTATGACTTTGCAGATTATGATTGGGATCTATTGTAGGTTTCATTTCTATAGAGATAACATTTAAAGCTACAAAGAGGAACTAACCCTTTACGTTTGTTGTTTTTTTTTTTTATCTATACAGGTTTGCGGTGAGCTTTGTTTATTGGAAAGATGCCTACATTCAGTATTTCGTCAGGCAGGCCAAAGAGCGCAAGGCACCTGAGATCAACAGAGGGATTGGAAGTAGGACAAAAAAAGGCCAATTTTTTGTTTGATGTTGTATCTAGTTTCTCATGCACTGGGAGAAATTTACTACAACTGACGAACACAGAATCTGATGCAGCTCTGCATAGTAACCAATCAGCTTCTAGTTTATACTGTCAAAGTTTAATTGAAGAAGTTAGAAGCTGATTGGCTATCATGCATAGCAAGTGATTAGAGCAGGCAGACCAAAGCGAATGGTGACATTTTCAATACATTAAGCTGTATAGTTGTTTCATCAAACCTTCCTGCTTCCTCTCAGATCAGTCATCTAACTTGGTTCACATGTTACGATGAGACAAAAAACTGTACAGGAGTAGGGATGAGCTTCGTGTTCGAGTCGAACCCATGTTCGACTCGAACATCGGCTGTTCGATCGTTCGCCGAATTGCGAACGTTATGGGCCGTTCGCGCTAAATTCGTGTGGCGCGTCACGGCCCATAATTCACTGCGGCATCGCAGTGCATTGCTGGCTGATGATTGGCCAAGCATGCACTATGACCCGCATGCTTGGCCAATCACAGCGCCGTCAGTAGAGAGAGCTGTAATTGGCCAAAGCCAGGGTGGCTTTGGCCAATTATGGCTCAGGGGATTTAGTACACACCCCACACTATATAAGGCCGCCTGCACGGCGGCCCTGTGTAGTGTGTGTTCCGGTGTGCTGAGAGATAGAGAGAGAGAGAGACAGTGTCATTTGATTTGAGTTAGATAGATTAGGCAGAACAGTCAGTCAGTTAGCTGCACTTACAGTGTATTGTGTATATATATATATGCATCCCAGGTGTTGCATATATATATATATACACTGTATTCAGTTTAGCTAGATCCGTTCCTGTTATCTTCTATCTAGACTATTTACATTTAATGCAGTGCGTCCTGCTCACAGTGTTCAGCTAGATCCGTTCCTGCTATTTACATTTAGTGCAGTGCGTCCTGCTCACAGTGTTCAGCTAGATCCGTTCCTGTTATCCTCTAGACTATTTACATTTAGTGCAGTGCGTCCTGCTCACAGTGTTCAGCTAGATCCGTTCCTGCAATTTACATTTAGTGCAGTGCGTCCTGCTCACAGTGTTCAGCTAGATCCGTTCCTGCTATTTACATTTAGTGCAGTGCGTCCTGCTCACAGTGTTCAGCTAGATCCGTTCCTGCTATTTACATTTAGTGCAGTGCGTCCTGCTCACAGTGTTCAGCTAGATCCGTTCCTGCTATTTACATTTAGTGCAGTGCGTCCTGCTCACAGTGTTCAGCTAGATCCGTTCCTGCTATTTACATTTAGTGCAGTGCGTCCTGCTCACAGTGTTCAGCTAGATCCGTTCCTGCTATTTACATTTAGTGCAGTGCGTCCTGCTCACAGTGTTCAGCTAGATCCGTTCCTGCTATTTACATTTAGTGCAGTGCGTCCTGCTCACAGTGTTCAGCTAGATCCGTTCCTGTTATCTTCTAGACTATTTACATTTAGTGCAGTGCGTCCTGCTCACAGTGTTCAGCTAGATCCGTTCCTGCTATTTACATTTAGTGCAGTGCGTCCTGCTCACAGTGTTCAGCTAGATCCGTTCCTGTTATCTTCTAGACTATTTACATTTAGTGCAGTGCGTCCTGCTCACAGTGTTCAGCTAGATCCGTTCCTGTTATCTTCTAGACTATTTACATTTAGTGCAGTGCGTCCTGCTCACAGTGTTCAGCTAGATCCGTTCCTGCAATTTACATTTAGTGCAGTGCGTCCTGCTCACAGTGTTCAGCTAGATCCGTTCCTGCTATTTACATTTAGTGCAGTGCGTCCTGCTCACAGTGTTCAGCTAGATCCGTTCCTGCTATTTACATTTAGTGCAGTGCGTCCTGCTCACAGTGTTCAGCTAGATCCGTTCCTGTTATCTTCTAGACTATTTACATTTAGTGCAGTGCGTCCTGCTCACAGTGTTCAGCTAGATCCGTTCCTGTTATCTTCTAGACTATTTACATTTAGTGCAGTGCGTCCTGCTCACAGTGTTCAGCTAGATCCGTTCCTGTTATCTTCTAGACTATTTACATTTAGTGCAGTGCGTCCTGCTCACAGTGTTCAGCTAGATCCGTTCCTGTTATCTTCTAGACTATTTACATTTAGTGCAGTGCGTCCTGCTCACAGCGTTCAGCTAGATCCGTTCCTGTTAAATTCCTACTGACAGGCAGGCTTGTCTGGTTACAGTATATAAAGCTACCTGAAGAAAATTACAGGTGTTCTATTTGATCCTATTAGTACCACGGTCAGGCAGCTAGACTATTTACATTTAGTACAGTGCGTCCTGCTCACAGTGTTCAGCTAGATCCGTTCCTGTTATCTTCCTACTGACAGGCAGGCTTGTCTGGTTACAGTATATAAAGCTACCTGAAGAAAATTACAGGTGTTCTATTTGATCCTATTAGTACCACGGTCAGGCAGCTAGACTATTTACATTTAGTACAGTGCGTCCTGCTCACAGTGTACAGCTAGATCCGTTCCTGTTATCTTCTAGACTATTTACATTTAGTGCAGTGCGTCCTGCTCACAGTGTACAGCTAGATCCGTTCCTGTTATCTTCCTACTGACAGGCAGGCTTGTCTGGTTACAGTATATAAAGCTACCTGAAGAAAATTACAGGTGTTCTATTTGATCCTATTAGTACCACGGTCAGGCAGCTAGACTATTTACATTTAGTACAGTGCGTCCTGCTCACAGTGTTCAGCTAGATCCGTTCCTGTTATCTTCCTACTGACAGGCAGGCTTGTCTGGTTACAGTATATAAAGCTACTTGAAGAAAATTACAGGTGTTCTATCCCAGCTTAGTGCAGCTACAGGCCATTAGTATGTCTGGAAGGCCAAGAAGGAGAGGCAGACAGTCACAAGCCAATAAGAGAGGGCAAGCAGGCTCTGTGTCTAGTGCTGGTCGTGGAGACGGTGCATCCTCATCAGCACGTGGCCATGGGACACGCTTGGCCTTTTTTTCGGCAGCTGGCCGTGTTGAGCCGCAACATGCGGAAGACTTGGTCGAGTGGATGACCAAGCCGTCCTCATCCTCCTCATCCTCTCTCACCCATGCCCAGGGTGCTTTGTCTGGCAAAGCAGCGGCCTCTTCCCTCAGCTCAATGTCATCAGTGACTCCTTCCCTAGCTCCACCATGTCCTCATGAGGATTCCCTCGAACTGTTTGACCACAGTGTTGGGTACATGCTCCAGGAGGATGCCCAGCGTTTGGAAGGCTCTGATGACGATACTGAGCTCGATGAAGGCAGTAACATGAGCACGGACAGAGGGGGTGCCCAAGAAGGACAGCAATCTGGCAGTCATGCTCCCCCTGCTGCAGCATACTGCCAGGTTTGCTCCAGTGATGAGGAGGGAGGGGATGATGAGGTCACTGACTCAACGTGGGTGCCTGATAGGAGAGAGGAGGAGGAGGAGGAGGAGGAGGAGGAGGAGGAGGCGGCGGCACATCACCAACAAGGCAGGATGCCCTCCAGGGGCCAGCCTAAGGGCAGCACATTGACTGCATCACACCCCAAAGCTCCACATGTGCAGGGCGCTGCAGTCTCTGCACGTTATTCAAAAAGTTCTTTGGTGTGGGCCTTTTTTGAGACGAGTGCATCAGATCGCACCGCTGCTATTTGCAACATATGTCTCAAGCGTATCTCGCGTGGCCAAAACATCTCCCGCTTGGGTACCACATGCTTGACCAGACATATGTTGACCTGCCATGCAGTTCGTTGGCAAGCGTATCTAAAAGACCCACACCAAAGAACAAAGAGGATCTCTCCTTGCTCCTCATCAGCTGAGATTTCCAACCCCACTAGACCTTCAGTCCTCTCTGAGACCTGCAGTGAGAGGAATGAAGGTGTAGAATTAGGTGTGTCACAGCCAAGTACTTGTGGGCAATCTGCTTTTGGTACACCGACGTCAGATTGTACCAGGCAAATTTCCCTGCCCCAGCTGCTGCACCGCCGAAAGAAGTTTGCTCCCAGCCATCCACATGCCCAGCGGTTGAATGCTAGCTTGGCAAAATTGCTAGCACTTCAACTGCTGCCTTTTCAGTTGGTAGACTCTGCCCCCTTCCGTGAGTTTGTGGACTGTGCGGTTCCTCAGTGGCAGGTACCCAAACGCCACTTTTTCTCACGGAAGGCGATTCCGGCTCTCTACCGGCATGTGGAAGGCAATGTCCATGCCTCGCTGGACAGGGCGGTCAGCGGTAAGGTGCATATTACCGCTGACTCATGGTCCAGCAGGCATGGACAGGGACGTTACCTAAGTTTCACGGCGCATTGGGTGACTCTGCTGGCAGCTGGGAAGGATGCAGGACAAGGTGCAGTAGTGTTGGAGGTTGTTCCGCCACCACGCCTCCAAAATGCTGATTGTGACACACCTCTCTCCTCCACCCCCTCCTCTTCTTCTTCCTCCATGGCCTCTTCCTCGGAACCAGCGGTGCTCCGTAGGCGTTCAAGGGGCTACGCAAGTACGCAGGCCAAAAGATGCCATGCGGTGCTTGAGCTGGTGTGCTTGGGGGACAGGAGCCACACTGGGGCAGAGGTTCTGTCAGCTCTGCAGGGGCAGGTTCAGAGGTGGTTGACGCCACGCCAACTTAAGGCAGGAATGGTGGTTTGCGACAATGGCACCAACCTCCTCTCTGCCCTCCGACAGGGACAAATGACCCATGTGCCCTGTTTGGCTCACGTCCTTAACTTGGTGGTGCAGCGGTTCTTGGGCAGGTACCCGGGCTTACAGGATGTCCTGAGGCAGGCCAGGAAAGTCTGTGTGCATTTCCGCCGGTCATATAATGCCAGTGCTCGGCTGACGGACCTCCAAAAGGAGTTTAACCTGCCCAAGAACCGCCTAATCTGTGACATGCCCACCAGGTGGAACTCAACGTTGGCCATGCTGCAGCGGCTGCACACGCAGCAGAGGGCCATCAATGAGTACCTGTGCGACTATGGCACCAGGACAGGGTCAGGCGAGCTTGGTTTTTTTTCCCCACGCCAGTGGGCCATGATCAGGGATGCATGCACTGTCCTGTCACCATTCGAGGAGGCCACGAGGATGGTGAGCAGTGACAGTGCATGCATCAGTGACACTGTCCCCCTTGTCCACCTGTTGGAGCACACGCTGCGTGGAATAATGGACAGGGCACTTGAGGCAGAACAGAGGCAGGAAGAGGAGGACTTCCTTAGCTCTCAAGGCCCCCTTTATCCAGACAGTGTTCCTGCGTGCCCGCCGATCACACAGGAAGAGGACGAGGAGGAAGAGGAGGAGGAGGAAGATTGTGTCAGTATGGAGGTGGAGCCTGGCACTCAGCATCAGCAGCAGTCTTTAAGGGATCAGTCCCAAGAAACACATGGACTTGTACGTGGCTGGGAGGAGGTGGCTGCGGACCATGTCGTTCTTAGTGACCCAGAGGACTCCGGACCGAATGCCTCAGCAAACCTACGCTGCATGGCCTCCCTGATCCTGCAAAGCCTGCGTAAGGATCCTCGTATTCGTGGTATCAAGGAGAAGGACCAATACTGGCTGGCAACCCTCCTTGATCCACGTTACAAGGGTAAGGTTGCGGACCTTATCTTGCCATCGCAGAGGGAGCAGAGGATGAAACATCTTCGGGAGGCCTTGCAGAAAGGTCTGTGCAACGCGTTCCCAGAGACTGGGAGGTTACAAACTCCTGTTTCTGGACAACGTGTTGCTGAGGCTTCGGTCAGTCAAAGAAGGAGCGGTGGAGAAGGTGGCCGTCTGACCGATGCGTTCAGACAATTTTTTGGTCCGCAGCCCCAAGGTATGATCGGTTCCAGCAACCATCGCCAGCGTCTGTTTTACATGGTGCAGGAATACCTAGGGGCAAGATCAGACTTGGACACCTTTCCCACCGAAAATCCTCTGGGTTACTGGGTCTTGAGGATGGATCACTGGCCAGAGCTTGCACAGTATGCAATTGAGCTACTGGCCTGTCCTGCATCCAGCGTTCTTTCGGAACGCACATTCAGTGCTGCTGGAGGCGTGGTAACCGATCACAGGGTGCGTCTGTCCACCGACTCGGTCGATCGGCTGACCTTCATAAAAATGAATGAGTCTTGGATCACCACCAGCTACCAAGCACCTGATGCTGATGTAACCGAATAATTTTTTTTGAAATCTCAGATCCCTTCAAAGACTGCCTATGCTGATGCTGAGTGACTATCCCTGAGTAATTATCCTCTTCCTCCTCAATCATCACGCTGATAGCTTGTAAGAACATTTTTGGTTCTGGGCGCCACCACCAGTGCCTAAGGCACAATTTTTCAGCCCCTGTTTAACAGGGGCGTGTAATTACAATTTTTGATGTAATACTTTGCAGCAGGGCTCGTTCCTGCATTCCAACTAGAGTGTCTGTGCGGGGTTGCAGTGTTGTGGCACCAGCACCAGTGCCTAGGGCCCAATTTTTCTGCCCCTGTCTAACAGGGGCGTGTAATTACAATTTTTGATGCAATACTTTGCAGCAGGGCTCGTTCCTGCGTTCCAACTAGAGTGTCTGTGAGGGGTTGCAGTGTTGTGGCACCAGCACCAGTGCCTAAGGCCCAATTTTTCTGCCCCTGTCTAACAGGGGCGTGTAATTACAATTTTTGATGCAATACTTTGCAGCAGGGCTCGTTCCTGCGTTCCAACTAGAGTGTCTGTGAGGGGTTGCAGTGTTGTGGCACCAGCACCAGTGCCTAAGGCCCAATTTTTCTGCCCCTGTCTAACAGGGGCGTGTAATTACAATTTTTGATGCAATACTTTGCAGCAGGGCTCGTTCCTGCGTTCCAACTAGAGTGTCTGTGAGGGGTTGCAGTGTTGTGGCACCAGCACCAGTGCCTAAGGCCCAATTTTTCTGCCCCTGTCTAACAGGGGCGTGTAATTACAATTTTTGATGCAATACTTTGCAGCAGGGCTCGTTCCTGCGTTCCAACTAGAGTGTCTGTGAGGGGTTGCAGTGTTGTGGCACCAGCACCAGTGCCTAAGGCCCAATTTTTCTGCCCCTGTCTAACAGGGGCGTGTAATTACAATTTTTGAAGCAATAATTTGCAGCAGGGCTCGTTCCTGCGTTCCAACTAGAGTGTCTGTGAGGGGTTGCAGTGTTGTGGCACCAGCACCAGTGCCTAAGGCCTAATTTTTCAGCTCCTGTTCAACAGGGGCATGTAATTACAATTCTTGATCTAATATTTCACAGCAGGGCCCTGTGAGGGCTTACAGTGTTGTGGCCACAGCAACACCTAAGGCCCAAATTTCTGCTGAGTATATAGGGCAGGACCCTACTTTCAAACATCTAACTTACAAACGACTCCTACTTGCAAACGGAAGGAGACAACAGGAAGGGAGATGAAATCTACCCCTAGGAAGGGAAATTCTCTCCTGTAAGAGTTAATATGGGAAAACAATTTCTCCTTTCCACTGATGCTTTCCAATCCTTGTTCCACAAAAAAACCCAAATTTTCAAAAAACATTTTTCATTGGGACAAAAAAGTGAGGTGAAATCTTCTGAAGAGGAGGAAAGACAGCAAAACAAATGTCACAGGGGTGATAACCCTTCCCTATGTTTTCCAAAAAGCTTAGAAAAGATTTTTTGGCTGGAGCTAAACACGTTAAAAATGTTCAAAATTACAAACAGATTCTACTTAACAACAAACCTACAGTCCCTGTCTTGTTTGCACCGCCTGTATACTGCTGTTCAGAGTATATAGGGCCTGGTGGCCCCACACCTTTCCTTATTTTAATTTGGGTGCGGGGTTCCCCTTAATATCCATACAAGACCCAAAGGGCCTGGTAATGGACTGGGGGGTACCCATGCCGTTTGTCTCACTGATTTTCATCCATATTGCCATGACCCGACATGACATTAAACCCGCAAGCAGTTTTAAATGAGATTTTTTCCTTTAAAAATGACATTTGGTGCAGGGACTGTTCTAAACATGGGAAACACGCGTCACTTTACAGGCATACTATAGACACCCCCCAGGTACGATATTTAAAGGAATATTTCACTTTTTTTTTTTTACTTTAAGCATCATTAAAATCACTGCTCCCGAAAAAACGGCCGTTTTTAAAAGTTTTTTTTGCATTGATACATGTCCCCTGGGGTAGGACCCGGGTCCCCAAACCCTTTTTAGGACAATACCATGCAAATTAGCCTTTAAAATGAGCACTTTTGATTTCGAACGTTCGAGTCCCATAGACGTCAATGGGGTTCTAACGTTCGTGCGAACTTTCGGTCCGTTCGCGGGTTCTGGTGCGAACCGAACCGGGGGGTGTTCGGCTCATCCCTATACAGGAGGTGACATCCACTGAAACCTCTTACCAGAAAAGAGACAGTGTGGTGGAGAACATTGTGGATAAAGCTGATTTAAATTCTTCCAATGGGATCATTGATGATTCAGCAGGTACGTCTAAGTGAATTAAAATTTAAAAGGATAAGTATTTCTACTAGAAATACAGCTGCTACATTATGGGTCTGACCATTTAAAAACAGTTTTATTTTGGATGAAATTTGGCTGGTTTAATCATCCACTACCAACTATAAGTGTGTCTCAAGCTGAAACTTAAAGTGGACCTTTTGCCAGGCCATAAACAGGCAAGTATTTACACATTCCTAACAAACAATAAATGGGTTTTAAAACAAGTCTTCACTGACCTCTATAGCTGCAGGTATCGTGGATCAATTAATTGTCAAAGCTCAAAAGAGAAACGTTGAAGTCCTCTAAGCATGGTCTCTAGGCAGCTGTATCTCCCTTTACTATAATATTTCATTATGCTGCTGAGCCACTGCTAGGAGGGTAAGCACAGGGAGATGAGTTGCTTTAGAAATAGTTAAAGTGCTTTTACTGTAAAGACAATGAAAGCTTGTTGTAAAGTTCATTTAATGTTTGTTAAGAACATGTTGATAATTGAATGTCCAATGTCCATCTTAAAGTTTTAGGTAGAGGGGAAAAGTTAAATTCTCTGTTAACTGTGTAGTGTGTATTCTATCAGTGGTACCAATGGGGAGACGTCTTCCCACTTCCTATGCTAGTGGCAATATTGCCCTGGGAACTGAAGTGAAGGGAAATCTCCACAACAGAAACAAAACTTTGGCCTAAGAGGAAAGGCTGAAACCTCTGTGCTTTTTATTGATTTTGTGTGTCCCCGTGTGAGATTTCTCCTTATTTCCTGACCTAGTGCAGTGGAGGCAAAAAGTTAGGTGAAATCTCCCAAAAAGGTACAAGAGAGCAATGGAAAGCTAATCATTTTCCTCTCTAACCAAAACACATTTGGCTTGATTTATACATTATAGGATTGATTCAGATTAATGTCAAGCTTATAGTGCATTTACCATGTGCTAATCACTTTATATCCCCTGCACTGGCTCTCCATTCTGTGCACCTAGAAGTAAAGATCAGTAAATGATTCTCTCTATGCAAAATATTCCACAGATGTGACCTTTTTGCCACCATTAATTTGTAGAATCTGCCCAGTTATTACTTTTATCCTTAGAAAATATAGGAATTGCTAACAATGTCTCAAAGACATGGATGATAACTGCTGATGTTAACCGGGAATATTGGGTATTGATGTATTGAGACACTGTAAGGTATTATGCTTTTATGTCGTGATCTGGTTTTATATTGTTTTATTGGTTTGTACAAAAATAAAGATAAACATACATGTCTTTTAACACAGCTTTTAAAGTGATTGTAAACCCTAAGGGCTCTTTTACACGGGGGGATCCGTATGTCCGTTTTTCATCCTTCCGTTTTCGGATGAAAAACGGACATACATGTATCCCTATGGAGCGTCGGATGTCAGCGGTGACATGTCTGCTGACATCCGACCCGCTCCGATCCGAATAGTGTAACGGAGGAAAACCCTACTTTTCCATCCATTTTCGGTTCGGATCGGGTGACGATGGACTCTACAGTCCGTCATCATCCGATCCCCCATAGGGGAGAGCGGCGCTCTGACAGGTCTGTGCAGCGACGGACCTGTCATTTTCCTGCTCAGTGGGGATCGGCAGAACGATCCCCGCTGAGCAAGCGGGTGTTCACGGGGGCAGATCATCACTGAACCGCCCCGTGTGAAAGAGCCCTTACAGACCACTTTTTTACTACAGGTAAACCTATAATAAGGCTTACCTGTAGCTACCCCAGATATCTCCTAAACCTGCATTGTTTAGGAGATATCTCCTGTATCAGCATTTGCCGACGTCATGGGCACATGCGCACTGAAGTAATGGCACACTCGTGCCGTTGCTTCAGCTAGTGTGCCATTACCGGCGGCTCCTGCGCGCATATGCGGGAATGACGTAATCGCGGCTCCGGCCAATTGCAGCGCTGGAGCCCGCGATACCCGGAAGTAACTCCGAGAGAGATGTCGCTGGCCGGAGCTGTGTGAACGAGGACCGCTACGGGGCTTCAATCTAAGGTGAGTATTTCATATTGAGCTAGTATGCTATGCATACTAGCTCATTATGCCTTTCTCTTGCAGGTTTTGTTTTATTTTGTTTTTTTTTTTTTGTGGGTTTACAACCACTTTAATACACTGCCCAAGTCCCAATTCGGGGAATTCCTATATTGTTATCAATGTAAGGGATGGTGGCAACTTCAGATAATTTCTTAAAACTTTTGGCTTCATCCTTAGAAAATATTCTTGTGAGTTAAACAGGGATACCAACCCATAGAAGGTCAAGTATAAGGTATACTATTATTGGGTCATGTATGGGCAGTCACAAGCTAAGCACCTCAGTCATGGTATACTAGTAGAAATCTGGAAAATGTATGCAAGTACACTATTTGGCGAAAGGTTCGTGGATACCCGATCAACACGCTTTTAATTATATGGTCAAAAGTATGTGAACACCATTCCAGTTAGGTTCAGGTGTTTTTAGTGAAGGATACTGTTAATGTTAAAGCATGTGAAGGCATTTTGGAAAATTGTGCATTTTAACCTTGCAGCAAATTTGGGGAAGGCCCTTTTCTGTTCCAGCATGACTTTGTCCCATGCACAAAGCCAGTTATAGGAAGGCATGCTTTGACGGGTTTGAAAAAATTAAAAGAGCCCTGACCTCAACCCTGCTGAACACCTTTGACATTAATTGGAATGAAAATTGCAAGCCAACTTTAGAATTGGATGTCCAACATGTGACCTGATAAAGTATTCATACCCCTTGAAATTTTCCACATTTTGTCATGTTACAACCAGAAACGTACATGTATTTAATTAGGATTTTATGTGATAGACCAAGACAAAGTGGCACATAATTGTGAATATTAATATATTTATGATTGCTAAAACAAATATATCATAAAAAGTTCAAAACAGCTCCAAAATTCCTTTTAGATGATTCCACTCCAACTCCATGTGAGAAATAAAATCCGTGTTCCAAATAATATTTGTGACTTTTCACCCAAAGTGACAACAAATTGCGCTCACCAGATGGCCCTAGCCAGCAAGTGACCATAAGACATGAAGTACCTCCTCAAATCCTGGAAACCATTCAACCATCTTTTTCCAATCAATCGTTCACATGTATGGTGAACTTGGTCGAATGAGCCCGGGAACAGCCAGATCAAATCTTTGTTATCTATCCTATGCTCCAGTCTCCCACATCTGAAAATCAAGCTCCACCAAAAATAAACCATTCAACGATCTTTTTCCAATCAATCATTCACATGTATGGTGAACTTGGTTGAATGAGCCTGGGAACAGCCAGATCAAATCTTTGTTATCTGTCCTCTGCTCCCACATCTGAAAATCAAGCTCCACCAAAAAGAGCCAGGGAAGGCGGATATAGTGTAGTATCATTTGTTTATTGTTAAAAAATGTCACTTACAATATTTCCAGCAGGGGAGTGCATCAGTATGTTGAAAACACCTAGTGCAGTGGAAGTCCGTTCAGACAGCGCTATCTGACCAGCGGTGTATACTAAGCATTAGGCAACCCCCCCCAGCGGAAGTAACGTGAAGTGCGTGTCAGACCTAGCTTCTATGCATTTTGCATTCCAGCACGCGTCAGAAGACTTCCTGATGACACGTGCTGGAACGCAAAATGAATAGAAGAAGCTAGGTTTGACACGCACTTCACGTCACTTCCACTGGGGGGTAGCGGTGTCTGAACGGAATTTCACCGCACTAGGTGTTTTCAGTATACTGATGTACTCCCCTGCTGGAAATATTGTAAGTGACATTTTTTTACAATAAACAAATGATACTACACTATATCCACCTTCCCTGTCTCTTTTTGGTGGAGCTTGATTTTCAGATGTGGGATATTGATTTGATCTGGCTGTTCCCAGGCTCATTCGACCAAGTTCACCATACATGTGAACGATTAATTGGAAAAAGGTCGTGAATGGTTTCCAGAATTTGAGGATGTACTTCATGTCTTATGGTCACTTGCCGGCCAGGGTTATCTGGTGAGCGCAATTTGTTGTCACTTTGGGTGAAAAGTTGCAAATGTTATTTGGAACACGGATTTTATTTCTCACATGGTGTTGGAGTGGAATCAACTAGAAAGAATTTTGGAGCTGTTTTGAACTTTTTATGACATATTTGTTTGAGCAATCATAAATATATTAATTGTTTTTTTTTTTTTTTTATATTTGTGCACATATATAAAGTGAAGTCATTCACTAGTACACGCTATTTATGTGTGTAATTTAATCTCAGTATAAATACAGCTGTTCTGTGAAGCTCTCAGAGGTTTGTTAGAGAACCTTAGTGAACAAACAGCATCATGAAGGCCAAGGAACACACCAGAAAGGTCAGGGATAAAGTTGTGTAGAAGTTGAAAGCAGGGTTTGGTTATAAAAAATATCCCAAGCTTTGAATAGCAGCCAAGAGGCCCATTGTAACTCTGGAGGAGCTGCAGAGAGCCACAGCTCAGGTGGGAGAATCTGTCCACAGGATAACTATTAGCTGTGCACTCCACAAATCTGGCCTTTATGGAAGTGTGGCAAGAAGAAAGCCATTGTTGTAAGAAAGCCATAAGAAGTCCCCTTTGCAGTTTGCAAGAAGCCGTGTGGGGGACACAGCAAACATGTGGAAGAAGGTGCTCTGGTCAGATGAGACCAAAATCAAACTTTTTGACCTAAACGCAAAATGCTATGTGTGGCGGAAAACTAACATTGCACATCACCCTGAACACACCATCACCACCGTGAAAGATGGTGGTGGCAGCATAATTATGTGGGGATGCTTTTTTCAGCAGGGACAGGAAAGCTGGTCAGAGTTGATGGGAAGATGGATGGAGCCAAATACAGGGCAATCTAAAAAGAAAACCTGTTACAGTCTGCAAAAGACTTGAGCCTGGGGCAGAGGTTCACCTTCCAGCAGGACAACGATCCTAAACATATAACCAGAGCTACAATGGAATGGTAGAGATCAAAGCATGTTCATGTGTTAGAATGGCCCAGTCAAAGTCCAGACCTGAATCCATTTGAGAATCTGTAGCAAGACTTGAAAATTGCAGTTCACAGACGCACTCCATCCAATCTGACAGAGCTCAAGCTATTTTGCAAAGAAGAATGGGCCAAAATGTCACTCTCTTGACTGTTGTATAACAGATGTGTTTAACTCCCATGAACTACTACCCCCCTTCTAACCGTATTCAGTAACCGAGACCACACCGTACTCTTGGGGTAACAAAGGCCGTAGCAGCCTACTTTATTTAACAAATATAATGACTCAAATATCAAAAATATAAAAAATATAAAAACGTTTAAATGGAAAAAACATATCTGTTATAAAAAACCTTTGAAATCTAACGTTGGTCTGAGCAGGCACTCAATAAACCTCTGTGTTAATACACCTTCTTGCACTGCAGTCCCTCTCAAATGTATTATCACTGCCTCAAGCCGACAAGCTGGCTCAAAGACTACCCCTGACCGCAGTGCCCATTATCCCTTCCCGGCTGACCTCCGTCAACCGGGAACCACCATCAGGACCCCTCCAACGATAGTCCCGATCTCATCCTTCTGATATCTTCTTCCTGCCCAGACCAACGTCCGCCACCACTACGACATCCATTGCCAGTACCTGTGAAGAAAAACCAGAAAACACTTCCCGAACAACCAAAAAGAAAACTGCTAACCATAGGGAGGGTGGGTGGGAACTTTCCACCACGCTTTGGTGACTCATCCCAGGCGGGGCCCCCCTTATCAAAGCTCCTCCAGCCCCTCCCCCTCGGCTCTATACTCACCACCCATTAGAAAATTTGTTAAATCCCTGTTAACCCCGTCATGCCCGCCCTACGCTTATTCTCCTGCTGATATTGCTCCGGGCTTCCTTGACTGTTGTATAACAGATGTGTTTAACTCCCATGAACTACTACCCCCCTTCTAACCGTATTCAGTAACCGAGACCACACCGTACTCTTGGGGTAACAAAGGCCGTAGCAGCCTACTTTATTTAACAAATATAATGACTCAAATATCAAAAATATAAAAAATATAAAAACGTTTAAATGGAAAAAACATATCTGTTATAAAAAACCTTTGAAATCTAACGTTGGTCTGAGCAGGCACTCAATAAACCTCTGTGTTAATACACCTTCTTGCACTGCAGTCCCTCTCAAATGTATTATCACTGCCTCAAGCCGACAAGCTGGCTCAAAGACTACCCCTGACCGCAGTGCCCATTATCCCTTCCCGGCTGACCTCCGTCAACCGGGAACCACCATCAGGACCCCTCCAACGATAGTCCCGATCTCATCCTTCTGATATCTTCTTCCTGCCCAGACCAACGTCCGCCACAGCAAACAAGGGTAATCCCCTTACCCTTGGAAGCCCCTCCACACCCGAAGTGCTCGTTGTATACCGTCTTGAAGGCCCAAAGCCCACATGTCTATGCCTACCTCGTTTAAATGAACCCCATCCTTTTTTAAGTATCTCCAGGTCTCAAATTCCAACTCTAGATGACGTATTGCTAAACCTCCCTTCCGTACCATAAATTTGGTCACCTCCCTATTAATCTTCCTCCTGGCTCTATTAATACCTTCCACCGATCTGGCCATTCGCCATGTCGTGCGCGCCACTATATCTGACCATACCACGATCATATCAGGAAATTGCTCCATCAAGCGGTCAATATCTGATTTGATATCTCGTGTAATGTCCAACATGGACCTAATCCCCAAATCATTGCCGCCCACATGTAGTACTAACACATCAGGCGGTCTGTCCCTGGCTGCATAACGCTGCACCTCAGGAACCACCCGGCCCCATAGCATTCCCGGGACTCCAAACCATTTAATGTAGGCTTCCTTTCTATCAAAACCCAACTGCCTACCATCGTACCTCACGTCCCCTCTCCGTGCCCCCCAACAGACATAGGAATGGCCCATGATCCATACCATCCCGGTCACCGAACCTGAAATCAAAAGAGGAAAAACAACATACACTATAACATGACCATCATTTTCAAACATCATACCCGGGCAGACTGAAGAGTCCTGCCCACTTGATTACCTCACAAACCTACTATCAGGTGGGGCCTAACGTAAGACCTGAACCTGTTGGACTCCCACCGCCCAATCCGTTTCACTGCCTCCATATCCATCCCTTGCCTCGCTGCTTCCGTTGCCGCTCCTATCCTGAATGAGTGGGATGAAAAAGCTTTTCCCTCTAAACCCAACCGCTCCAGGCATTTTCTAAATATAGCCCCAAACTGAAAACGTGACAATGGCGTTCCATCCTCGTGTATCAAAAAAGCGCCTAGCCCCGCCGGGCGAACCTGCATAAAAACCCTTACCGCATCCAGTGGGCATAAAGGCGAACCCGGAATTGGAAACACCTGTACCAGCTTCCCCCTGCCCTCCTGATCTGTTTTTGATTTTCTTAACCACAAGGACAGCCTTCCCCTAGTACACTCGACTTCCTGGCTTCCAATTCCCCCATGTACTTTTTTTGAAGGACTTACCAGTTCCCCAATTCTGAATGCCCCAAAAAATGCTAACAAAAACGCTACTGTAAACAATTTTATCTCGAATTCCGATGCACACACCTCCCTCAATTTAGCTATTATACCCTCGAGAATTTCGAATGTCACGGGCTTCCTGGTATCCTTCCGAACCACCGATCTCCTGTAACCTTTAACGGCCTGTCGCACCCAGAAATCTTTGGTAAAATCAGGCCGCCCCTGTAATTTGAACAGGAAGGCTAGACCTGACAGTTGTGCATTCACCACCGATGCCGACACCCCCTCTTCCATTTTCCTGGCTACGTAATATAAAACGAGCAAACGTCCTGCTCGCCCCTTCGGCTCTTCGCCCACTTCTTGCACAAACGCCAACCACTCCTTCCAAACCCTCTTGTACGCTGACCACGTAGACCCACTTACCGACCGCTTTATCCATCCCGTGATGATTCCAATGCAATCTCCCACAACCATTCTGGACAAGGCACTCCTTGTTGCTCCGCCTCCGGCGCCAACTGTCGGAACCTGTCCCACTGGAAGCGAGATAATGCATCAGCTATCACATTTTCCACTCCTGGCAGGTGTACAGCGTGAATGAAAACATTCAGTTGTAAGCATCTCAGCACCAAATGTTGAAGTAATCTAATAACCGGCGGAGAAGACGCCGTGTTTTTATTGATTACCTGCACCACCCCCAAATTGTCCCCATGGAAGCGCACCTTCAGATCCCTGAACGATGCTCCCCACAACTCCACTGCAAGCACTACCGGAAATAATTCCAACAGCACCAAGTTCTTTGTGAAACCCGCATCTATCCAGGACTGTGGCCAGGGGCCCGCACTCCATTGTCCCTGGAAGAAGGCTCCAAAACCTGAAGACCCTGCTGCGTCTGTAAAAAGCTCCAGGTCGAAATTACTGACCGGTCCTGCCATCCACAACGCTCGGCCATTGAATGACTCCAAAAAGGTATGCCATACCCTCAGGTCATCCCTATGTGCCTTGACCAAGCGAACAAAATGTCTCTGGGACTTAATACCGCTCGTGCTTGCTGCCAGACGCCGACTGAACACCCTCCCCATAGGTAAAATGCGGCAAGCAAAATTAAGCTTGCCTAACACCGATTGCAATAAGCGCAGTTGCACTTTTCGCAATCCAATCAGCCTCGCGATCTCTGTTTTTAGGTCCGCCAACTTTGCCTCCGGTAATCTGCATTCCATGGCCTCCGAATCCAGAACGATGCCTAGAAACGTGATGACCGTACAAGGTCCCTCAGTTTTTTCAGGCGCCAATGGAATGCCGAACCTGTCTGCTATGTGTTCCAGCGTCGCCAAGAGCATCGCGCATATCCTAGAATCGGCCGGTCCTATGCAGAGGAAGTCGTCCAGGTAATGAATTAACGAATTCACACCCGAAACCTCTCTTACTACCCACTCTACAAAAGAGCTGAATTGCTCAAATATCGCACATGATATAGAGCAACCCATCGGTAGGCATTGGTCGACGTAGAACTCATCGTCCCAATGGCATCCCAGCAGCCTAAAACTTTCAGGGTGAACTGGTAGCAGCCTAAAAGCCGATTCTATATCCACCTTGGCCATCAGTGCCCCTTTTCCGTACCGGCGCACCCACCCTACGGCTGCATCAAACGACGTATATGTCACTGAGCATGCTTCTTGATCTATGGCGTCATTCACCGACCCCCCCCTTGGGAAGGACAGGTGATGGATGAGCCTAAATTTGTTGGGTTCCTTCTTAGGCACTACCCCCAGTGGTGACACCACCAGGTCTGCCAAAGGTGCCGACGCGAATGGCCCCGCCATCCTGCCCATTGCAACCTCCTTACGCAGTTTTTCACTAACTACGTCCGGGTGTTGCAAAGCGGACCGGAGGTTGGGTGGAAAGGGAGGAACTACCGTCAGTGCACAGGGTATTCGGAAGCCCACTGAGAAACCTTCTTCCAATAATTTTGCCGCAGTCCTGTCCGGATACCTACCGAGAAACGGCCGCATCCTTGCCACTCTCACCGGAGTCCTCCCTCTTGTGTCCAGCTTCCCCTGCCCGACCTTTTGCTTGCTTGAAGCATCTGGCTGCCGAATGGGCTCCGTTGCACCCCGAACACTCGTGCTTGAATCTACATGAGCTTCCGAACTTGCATATCCCTGAGTTATATTGCCAGCACACCCCTTTTTTGTTTCCGGCCGACTGTCCTTGTGCTGAAGTTCCGCCGGCCCCCCCCTGAAAAAACTGGTTTGGTGCCCGCGCAGACGTCATTAATCGCATCCAGAGGCTGATGTCTTTGTGGTCCCAACGCAGCTCTTTTCGGACTGCCCTCCGTTGCCGAAACTGCTCATCATACCTCAGCCACGCAGTCCCACCATAAACCCTGTATGCTTCCCCAATAGAATCCTGATAACAAAACAGCGCCGAACAATGTTCGGGCTGTTTTTCACCTATAACACTTGCCATTATGGCGAACGCCTGCAGCCAATTGCTGAATGTACGCGGGATTAAACGGTATCTCCTTTTTTCCTCGTCCTCTTTTTTGGAATCGTCAGGTTTTACTCTATCTAGATTGAATTTTTCCAGAGGGAGTAAGGAAAAAATTTCCACATACTCACCTTTCCACAGCTTCTCTCGGACTTCCTGTTTCAGATGTGCTCCTAACGGCCCTTCATAACACACATATATTTCACATTTTGCAGCATCCGCAATTCTAACTATATCCTGCCTCGCGACCGTTTCACTGGCCACGGCCGTCTTGCCTGTCCCCTGCGCAACGACCGTCCCTTCCCCTTCCTTGGCTGGCACCGTGCCGGCCGCTGCAACCGCCGGCATCTCTGTGCTTACCCCTGCCCCTGCATTTTCCCCCACTCCTGCTATCGACGGGACCCAAGCTGCCGCTGGCCCCGCTGCTGTTTTACCTGCTTGTTCAAACTTCCGAACTAGATCTTTTATTCCCTCCAAGAAGCCCAACAAACCTACTGTACCCCCGGAGGTCTCCCCTGTCCCCCCCCTTTCTGTCCCCGACCCTGACCCTCTGCTAGGCCCACTGCACTCTGGTAAACATGTTACAATAGTTGCTGACTTACCGGGCTGCATAGGTGACTCCCCATCAGCCGATCGTCTGCCGTCCACCTCTGCTGTCCTCCCTGAACGCAGGGCCTCTTCTTCTTCTGACTCCGATCGATCGTCCGCAAGGTCCAGCACCAAATCTTCCTCCTCCGCGGATGATAGCCCACAGGGCCCGCTGGCTGTTGCTGCCTCAGGCATCCTCTCCCTCCCCCGAGCAGCGCGTCCGTGTGGCGACTTTGAGACAGCCTTACCAGGACCGGTGTGCTGTACCTCAGTCCTGGCGGCTTCTGTTTTCCCCTTTTTCTGCCCCCCCAGATTTGGGTCAGGGCGCTGTGTGTCTCCTGCCGCTGGAGGCCCGGAGCTCCGATCTGTGGTCCCGCTCTGCAGCTGTCCCCGCTCTGTATCAGTTAGCCTGGGGGAGGGGCCAGCGCGCCCGCGCTCCCCGCGTCTGCCAGGCCTCAGTGCGGCCCTGTCTATTTCTGGCCTGGTGCTGCCTCTTCTGGGTTCCCGGGTATCTGTTCTGGGTGGGCTGCAGCTGGGGAACCTGGCCGTACGTTTGGGAGGTGGGCCCGCTGTAGATACTCCCCTGCTCCCCCCCGCCTGCCGCCGTACCTCCGCCCGCCGCTCCGGCGAGTACCGCTCTGGAGGTCTGGTCCTGCGGGCTCTGGTGCCGCTCTTGGCCGCCTGCGCAGGCGCCGCATCTGTACCCCTGAGTGCCGATCCTAACGCCGCCTGTAGCCACTCAGGCCCCCGCACTGCTGCCTCCTCTCTAAGCTGGGCCAGGATTCTGTCCACTTCTGCCATGCTGCTGCTCTCACTAACTTTCCACCACGCTTTGGTGACTCATCCCAGGCGGGGCCCCCCTTATCAAAGCTCCTCCAGCCCCTCCCCCTCGGCTCTATACTCACCACCCATTAGAAAATTTGTTAAATCCCTGTTAACCCCGTCATGCCCGCCCTACGCTTATTCTCCTGCTGATATTGCTCCGGGCTTCCTAGATGTGCAAAGCTGGTAGAGACATCCCCAAAAGGCTTGCAGCTGTAATTGCAGCGAAAGGTAGTTCTACAAAGTATTGACTCAGGGAGGCTGAATGCATGCCACACTTTTCACATATTTAGTTGTAAAAAAAAATTAAAACCATTTATCATTTTCCTTCCACTTCACAATTATGTGCCACTTTGTGTTGGTCTATCACATAAAATCCCACTATAATACATTTTCGTTTCTGGTTGTAACATGACAAAATGTGGAAAATGGGAAAAAGGTGTATGAATACTTTTTCAAAGCACTGTAGGTATGATGGGCAGCTGCCCAGAAGTTTTATCTATATATAGTGTTTTTCCAGCCAGCAGCAACTACAAGGCCCACGTTCATAGTTCTATACTATATAGTATGGTCAACCTGACATTCTCACTTTACATCTTGTTTACATCAGAAGAGATTCATAGCAGGGAACAACACAGTTAAGTATGGTCTGTCACATTATGCATAGCTGGGACCCAGAGTTTCAATGTGTAGATTTGTTTAGGGCACAGGTACAAGATGGCAATGTTCTAGAGACCCTGTATTGATCTCTTTACCTGAACAAAACTGGTAAATTAGCCTTCCTGACAACCCCTCTCTTGCAGATGATCAGTTATGTGTTTCCCGTCTGAAAAAAGCCATCTTCTGGCTTTGTGGGATGGAACAGAAGGATGTCCAGGACAAACAAGCCCCTGCTACTACTCCTCTAGAGTCCCCAAAAGTTTTGTTGTCTGAGTGACCCTTAATAACACATGTCCTAAACATCAACCTCTTCCTGTGTATGAGTGGATCCATCTTCCTTTGGGGTTACTTTGGCTAGAGGAATATACTTCTTTATGGTTGTTTTCCTTGGACAAAGGACATCATGAGTGCTAAAATATTGTAGAAGGGATAATCCAAATTCCGTTCTGCACAAGAAACAGTGCGCAACCTGTTCTCTTCTACAAGGGAAAGTGAGGACAATGATCTCCCAATAGGCTTCCTTCTTAATGACTGGAAGAAGCAGTGATGATTCCTCAGCGGGACTGTATCTATCAATAAACAGAAGGAAATAGCAAGTACAATTAATTTTTCATTGATTTATAAAAAGGTTTCTTTTTTTTAGCATGTGAAATCAAAAAAACAAAAAATAAATAAAAGTGAACCTAAAGACCTGCTATATCTTATTCTGAAGTACAAACTTAGTACACACTTTCAGTATTAAAAAACAAACAAACAAAAATAATAGGATTTTTTAAAACAGCTTACCTGTAAAATCCTTTTCTTTCGAAGGACATCACGGGACACAGAGCCACAGTAATTACTGATGGGTTATATAGGTATCACTGGTGATTGGACACTGGCACACCCTATCAGGAAGTTCAACCCCCTATATAATCCCTCCCCCTTGCAGGGATACCTCAGTTTTGTAGCCAAGCAATATAGTGTATTAGAAGAGGGGTGGGACCTCTGTGTCCCGTGATGTCCTTCGAAAGAAAAGGATTTTACAGGTAAGCTGTTTTAAAAAATCCTATTTTCTTTCTCGAACATCACGGGACACAGAGCCACAGTAATTACTGATGGGATGTCCCAGAGCAATGCTACCTGAGGGGGGGGAACCACGACCAAGTAGGGTGCAATCAGACCTGAGGACCCTGTACCGCTGCCTGCAGCACACTACGCCCAAAGGCGATATCCTCATGCCTTCTCACATCCACCTGATAGAATCTGGTGAATGTATGAACTGAAGACCAGGTTGCGGCCTTGCAGATTTGAGCCATAGAGGCCCGGTGATGCACTGCCCAAGAAGCACCAATAGCCCTTGTGGAATGTGCCCTGATCTGAAACGGAGGAATCTTCTGTTTCAAACCGTAAGCTTGAATGATCAACTGTCGAATCCATTTAGAAATGGTAGCTTTTGACGCTGCCTGTCCTCTATTGGGACCCTCTGGCAGCACAAACAAAACATCCGTCTTGCGGATCTGAGTAGTTGCCCCTAGATAGGCCTTAACTGCTCTTACTACATCCAACGAATGTAGAGATCTCTCTTCCGGAGAACAGGGATCTGGAAAAAAGGAAGGTAGAACAATGTCTTGGTTTAAATGAAAATCAGAAACCACCTTCGGTAAAAAACTAGGATGAGGGCGTAGTACCACTCTATCCTTGTGTATAATCAAATAAGGCTCCTTACAGGAAAGAGCTGCTATGTCAGAGAGGTTACCTGGTTGGGCGCCGGTGCGCGCCGGGGCGCGTTGGCGTTCGTGTCCCTGTGCGTGCTGGGGCGCGTGTCCCTGTGGGCGCTGGCGTGCCTGGGCTCACTGGCCGTGGCGTGCGGGGTGGCGTCCGGGCGTTTATGCGTACGCGCGTTCGCGCTAGCGCGCGTCCGCGTTAGCGCGCGTCCGCCTGTGGGCGCTGCCTTTGACATGTCTGGTGGTGTGGGCGTGCGTGCTGGTTCCGGGGGCGCGCTCGGGCGCGCGCGGGTGCGCGGCGCGCCTTGGCGAATCGGCGCGCGCACGTGCGCGGCGTTTTGGCGCCAATCAGCCTATTTGAATCCTGCCTCTGCACTGACCCAGTGCTGCCTGATCAAACAGCTCCGTGTCTTGTCCCGTGATCATCCCGTGTTCCTGTGCTTCCGTAGTGTTTACCTGTTGTGACCTGGCTACCTTTGGACCTCCCTTGATTGCTGCCTGTTCCCGACCCCGGCTTGTCTGACTTCGCTTCTGCCTGCTCCCTTGTACCGTTGCTGCCAGCCCGTTGCCGACCTCTGCCAGTGTATGACCAAGTCTGACTAACTCCTGCTCAGCATCTGCACCTTCAAGCCTCAAGCTTTACCGGTTGCTTGCCAGACCACTGTGCTCCAGGACTTTACCTCAGGCTCTCATACCACTCCGCACTCGCGGGCCTCCTGTCTGCTCTACCAGGGGCCCCGAATCGGACACGTAAGGGAGCCTACCCTCTGCCCACGTGGACTCACCTGTCTGGTAAGTGTGGAACCTGACAGTATCAGGCAGCCATGACTGAGTCCGGGCAGGGGGCCTCCCCCATGGATGAACTGTGTAGGCACCTAGCGGGCCTTACTCAAGCCGTTAAAAGCCTACAGGAAGGCTATACCAGATTGGAAGGACAGGTCCAGGCCCTTTCAGCTTCTCCACCAGGGGCAGTCTCCGCCAACCCGGCCTCAGCACCTTCTGTAGTAATGCTACCACCAGAGCCCAGGGTGCCTACACCCGAAAAATTCTCCGGAGCACGCAGTAAGTTCCGAGCGTTTCGCAACGCATGCGAGCTCTACTTCGCTTTGCAGCCTCGAACATTCTCCCTGGAAGCTACTAAAGTGGGGTTCGTCATATCCCTTTTGATCGGAGAGCCTCAAACCTGGGCCCACCGCCTATTGGAGCAGAAGGCCCAATCTCTTGATTCCCTAGACGCCTTCTTCCTAGCTATGTCTCAGCTGTATGAGGACCCCCAGCTAACAACCACGGCAGAAACCGCTTTACATGCCCTTCAACAAGGTCGCAGAGCTGCTGAAGATTACGCCGTGGAGTTTAGGCGTTGGAGCTCGGATACGGACTGGAACGACGCAGCTTTGCGTCACCAATACCGGCTGGGGTTGTCAGATCCGCTAAAAGACGAACTGGCACGAGTGGGGATACCGCAGACACTGGAAGAGTTAATTAATCTGTCCATCCAGATCGACCGTCGCCTCAGGGAGAGACGCGCTGAGAGGTCTGTTAGTCACCCACGCCTTACCTGGATGCTGCCTAGGGCTCCTTGTGCCCCAAACCAAGCTCCGCTGGTCTCTTCTACCCCGGGCCCGGAGGCCCCGGAGCCCATGCAGTTGGGACTGCTCCGTCCCTCTCTGACTTCTGAGGAGAAGACACGCAGGCGCACACTCAATCTGTGCCTGTACTGTGGGGAGTCTGGTCACTTTGCAAGAGTATGCCCAAACAAGAGACGTAAGTGTCTGCCATCTTCTTCTCTGTGTGCACCTGTCCTACCTAGTGCCGGTAACCATTTAACTTTCTCCATTGTATTGCAGTTACCTGGAAGGAGCATCCCAGTACCGGTCATCATTGACTCTGGAGCTTGTAGTGGTTTCATTGACCGGACCTTTGTCGAAACCCATCATATCCCCACTCAGACTAAAGCTCAAGGACTGGCAGTTTTCTTAGCGGATGGCTCCACCCTCCGCTCCGGACCCGTCACCCAAGAAACGGTTCCTCTGTTGGCCACCATTGGCCCGGAACATCAGGAACTTTTACGCCTAGATGTCATTTCCTCGCCTCTCTTCCCGGTCATCCTAGGAATACCTTGGCTACAGGCCCACAATCCCAGCATCAACTGGTCTACAGGCAAGATTCAGTTTTCCTCGGAATATTGCAGACAACATTGCTTACGGGGGACCCCATTAACTTCCTCCCAATGCCTGCGCATAGACTCTGAAGCTAAGCCCTGCCAAGATCTTCCCGAACCCTACCGGGATTTCCTGGACGTGTTCAGTAAAAAAGGAGCAGAAACCCTTCCAGTTCATAGGCCCTATGATTGCCCAATAGAACTCTTACCAGGTACCGAAGTCCCCTTTGGGAGGATCTTCCCTCTAACTGAGCAGGAGTTGGGCACCCTGAAGACTTATATAGACGAGAACCTGAAGAAAGGGTTCATCCGTCCTTCCACGTCTCCAGCTGGGGCAGGTATCTTCTTCGTGGAAAAGAAGGATCACTCCTTACGTCCTTGCATTGACTATCGGGAGCTCAATAAAATTACCATTAAAAACAGATACCCGCTACCCTTGGTTCCTGAACTATTCCAGAGACTGGGATCGGCTACCGTTTTTACCAAGCTTGACCTCCGTGGAGCCTATAATTTGATCCGCATAAGAGAAGGAGACGAGTGGAAGACGGCCTTTCGTACTCGATTCGGACATTACGAGTACCTCGTCATGCCTTTTGGTCTGTGCAATGCACCGGCGACATTCCAGCATTTTATCAACGATGTCTTTCACGACCTATTGGATCTTTATGTCATCGTCTACCTGGACGATATCTTGGTTTTCTCGGCCTCCCTGATGGAACACCGTAAGCATGTACGAAATGTACTTTCCCGGCTCAGACAGCATGGACTGTACGCCAAACTTGAGAAGTGTGAATTCGAGCTCCAATCTATCCAGTTCCTGGGCCTGATTATTTCCCCCGATGGCATCAAAATGGATCCACAGAAAGTATCCACTATTCTGGATTGGCCTGCACCGACCGACAAAAAAGGAGTACAACGCTTTATTGGCTTCGCCAATTTCTATAGGAAATTTATTAAAGGATTTTCTGCAATCATAACTCCCATCACAGAGCTTACTAAACAAGGATGCCGATTCCGCTGGACACCTGAGGCACAAAAGGCCTTTGAAAAACTCAAGGCGCTATTCACCTCAGCCACTATCCTTAAGCATCCCAACCCTGCCTTGCCCTTCGTCCTGGAAGTGGATGCGTCTGAGGTTGCAGTCGGAGCTGTGCTTTCACAGAGACAGGGTGCCAAATCACTGCTGTACTCTGTGGGATTCTTCTCACGCAAACTTTCTCTCTCCGAGAAAAACTACGACGTGGGTGATCGGGAGCTTTTGGCCATTAAAGCGGCTCTGGAGGAATGGCGTTACCTTCTGGAAGGCGCAGCACACCCCATATTGATCTACACAGATCATAAGAACTTGGAATATCTAAGGACAGCCAAAAGATTGAGACCCCGGCAGGCCAGATGGGCACTTTTTTTTTCCAGATTTATCTTCCACATTACGTTCAGGCCCGGATCCAAGAATGTTAAACCTGATGCTCTCTCCCGGATGTTCCTCGATTCCGAAAGAACCGTGTCCCCAGATACTATCCTTCCCTCTGGAAATTTCCTAATCCTTCAGGAGGATCTAATTTCCCGAATCAGACGCGCCTCCATGGGAATGTCTCCACCTGCCGAGTCTTGTACCAAGGATGGACTGTTCTGGTTCAAGAATAAGATTGTGGTCCCTGAGGAGTTAAAGGTACAGGTGTTAAGTTTATGTCATGATCATAAACTGGCTGGCCACTTCGGCACTCGAAAAACAACCGACCTCGTCCAACGCACCTTTTGGTGGCCGTGTCTTACTAAGGATTGCAAGGACTATGTGGAGTCCTGTAACACGTGTGCCAGAAACAAGACTAGCCGGACAAGAGCATGGGGCCTGTTGAGACCATTGCCAGTCCCAGAGAGGCCATGGACCATGATATCAATGGACTTCATTGTTGAGCTTCCACCATCAGAAGGTTTTTCGTCCATTTTTGTTGTGGTTGACAGGCTGTCTAAAATGGCCCATTTCCTCCCCATGAAGGGCACCCCTTCAGCCATGGAGACCGCTTCCATCTTCATAAAGGAGATCGTCAGGCTGCATGGAGTCCCGACCAACATAGTCTCGGACAGGGGCGTTCAGTTCACCTCCAGATTCTGGAAGGCCCTTTGTGGCGCGCTCGAGATCGAGCTGTCATTCTCTTCGGCTTACCACCCTCAGTCAAATGGGCAAACCGAGAGGACGAACCAGACTTTGGAGCAATACATCCGTTGTTTTTCTGCCTTTTCCCAGGACGATTGGGCCTCCCTGCTTCCCATCGCGGAGTTCTCCTACAATAACTCCCTACATTCAGCTACGAACCAGTCTCCGTTTTTTGCCAACGACGGTTTCCATCCATCCTTCTTGCCCGGATCAGTCCCCGAATGCCCTGTTCCTGCAGTATCCCAAACTTTGGACTTTTTCTCCAACAACAATAAATTGCTGCAGGAGACCATGACCAAGGCTCAGGAAGATTATAAGAAAATCTTTGATAGGAAGAGACGGGGGGAACTTGTTCTTGAACCTGGCAATTCTGTCTGGCTGTCTACCACTAATCTCAAGTTGGCCTGCCCATCCAAGAAACTGGGCCCCAAATACCTGGGTCCCTTCCGGATCAAAAGGAAGATCAACAACGTGGCCTACGAACTTGACCTTCCTAATTCTCTGAGGATACATCCAGTGTTCCACGTGTCTCTCCTGAAGCCAGTCACTCCTAACTTCTTTTCTGGTCGCAACATTGGTCCACCCAAACCTATTGTGGTGAATGGCGAAGAGGAGTTCGAAGTGGAAGCAATTCTAGATTGTAGAAGAAGGCACAATCAGGTGCAATATCTGGTAAAATGGAAAGGCTATGGACCCGAAGATAATTCGTGGGAGCCGGAAAACAATTTACACGCCAGAGAACTCCTGCAGTCCTTCAAAACCTCTCATGCCTCGAAGATGGCCCAGCTGGGCATCCGGAGTCTGCCCTTGAGGAGGGGGCACTGTCAGAGAGGTTACCTGGTTGGGCGCCGGTGCGCGCCGGGGCGCGTTGGCGTTCGTGTCCCTGTGCGTGCTGGGGCGCGTGTCCCTGTGGGCGCTGGCGTGCCTGGGCTCACTGGCCGTGGCGTGCGGGGTGGCGTCCGGGCGTTTATGCGTACGCGCGTTCGCGCTAGCGCGCGTCCGCGTTAGCGCGCGTCCGCCTGTGGGCGCTGCCTTTGACATGTCTGGTGGTGTGGGCGTGCGTGCTGGTTCCGGGGGCGCGCTCGGGCGCGCGCGGGTGCGCGGCGCGCCTTGGCGAATCGGCGCGCGCACGTGCGCGGCGTTTTGGCGCCAATCAGCCTATTTGAATCCTACCTCTGCACTGACCCAGTGCTGCCTGATCAAACAGCTCCGTGTCTTGTCCCGTGATCATCCCGTGTTCCTGTGCTTCCGTAGTGTTTACCTGTTGTGACCCGGCTACCTTTGGACCTCCCTTGATTGCTGCCTGTTCCCGACCCCGGCTTGTCTGACTTCGCTTCTGCCTGCTCCCTTGTACCGTTGCTGCCAGCCCATTGCCGACCTCTGCCAGTGTATGACCAAGTCTGACTAACTCCTGCTCAGCATCTGCACCTTCAAGCCTCAAGCTTTACCGGTTGCTTGCCAGACCACTGTGCTCCAGGACTTTACCTCAGGCTCTCATACCACTCCGCACTCGCGGGCCTCCTGTCTGCTCTACCAGGGGCCCCGAATCGGACACGTAAGGGAGCCTACCCTCTGCCCACGTGGACTCACCTGTCTGGTAAGTGTGGAACCTGACATGCTAATTCTGATACTCTTCTAGCAGAAGAGATGGCCACCAGAAAAATTAATTTCCTTGTCAACAAGACCAAAGGAATCTGACTTATTGGTTCAAAAGGCCGTTTCTGTAACACAGCCAGGACCAAATTCAAGTCCCAGGGGTTTAGGGGCGCTTTAACCGGAGGATTAAGACGCATCACCCCCTGCATAAAGTTTCGGACCAAAGAATGCGAAGCAAGTGGCCGCTGAAATAATACTGATAAAGCAGAGACCTGGCCCTTGATGGTACTCAAGGCCAGCTTCATCTCTAATCCCATCTGTAGAAAATCAAGGATTCTACCTATGACATATTTCCTGGGATGCCAACCTCTGGATTCACACCAGGTTATATAAGCTTTCCAGACTCTATGATAAATCATCCTGGAAGCTGGCTTCCTTGCATTAATCAAGGTAGATATGACAGGACCTGAGAGCCCACGACTCTTCAGAACGTGGGTCTCAATAGCCAAACCGTCAAATTTAGCGTTTGTAAGGCAGGATGGAACACTGGACCTTGAGATAACAGGTCTGGGCGTTCCGGTAGTGTCCACGGGGAACCTACCGTCATCCTTACTATTTCTGCATACCAAGTCCTTCTGGGCCAAGCGGGGGCCACCAGAAGTACCGACTTCCTTTCCTGCCTGATCCTGCGAAGGAGTCGTGGTAGTAGCAGAATAGGCGGGAATGCGTAAATCAGTGAGAACCGATGCCACGGAATCACCAACGCATCCGTCCCGCATGCAAGAGGATCTTTTGTCCTTGCCACAAATCTGTCTATCTTTTTGTTGAATCGGGATGCAAAGAGATCTACATCTGGAACCCCCCATCTTTGGCATATGGCCCAAAAGACGTCAGGATGCAGAGACCATTCCCCTGGAAGTAACTGCTGGCGACTTAGATAGTCCGCCTGCCAATTCTCTATTCCCGGGATGAAAACTGCCGATATGCATGGCACATGCATCTCTGCCCAGACTAAGATCTGGTTCACCTCTTTTTGAGCAGCTCGGCTCCGGGTGCCTCCCTGATGATTGACATAAGCCACTGCTGTGGCATTGTCGGACTGGATCCTGACCGGACAACCCTGTAGCCTGATAGTCCAGGCTTTTAGAGCTAGATGTATCGCCCGGATCTCCAGAATGTTGATGGGTAAGGTCCTCTCTGTCTTGGACCATACTCCTTGGACCGCAGCCTGTTCCAGAACTGCTCCCCAACCTGACAGACTGGCATCTGTTGTTGCCACCGTCCAGGTAACCGGTAGAAAGGATTTCCCCTTCTGCAGGTTTTCGGGTATGAGCCACCAATTGAGGCTCTGACGCACCGCATGCGACAGATGCATCGGAAAGTCTAATGCCTGAACCTTCTTGTTCCAGGTCGACAGAATACTGTGTTGCAGCATTCTTGAGTGAAACTGAGCATAGGGAACTGCTTCGAATGAAGACACCATCTTCCCTAGTAGCCTCATACAAAGGCGGACTGAGGGACCCTTCTTGGTCCTTACTGTCAGAATCAGCTCTCTCAAAGCAGTGATCTTTGCCTGGGGTAGAAATATTTTCTCCTGGCTTGTATGTATAATCAGACCTAAATATTCCAGTCTTCTTACTGGTTTTAGGAAAGACTTTTCTAAGTTGAGGATCCAACCCAGGTGTTCTAGATACCTGACCGTGGTCCTCAAGTTTCCATTCAAAGAGGCTACCGACCGGTCTATCAAGAGCAGGTCGTCTAGGTATGCTATGACAGCTATACCCTGAGCCCTTAATCTGGCCAGAGGAGGAGCCAAGATCTTTGTGAACACTCGAGGTGCAGTGGCTATCCCAAAGGGCAGAGCCATAAACTGGAAATGGCGCCCTCCTACCTCGAAGCGCAGAAACTTCTGATGAGCAGGAAAAATGGGCACATGCAGATATGCATCTCTGATGTCTATTGATGCCAGAAATTCTCCTCCCTGCAGGGTGGGAACTACTGTTCGAATTGATTCCATGCGGAAGGATTGAATCCTTAGGAATCGGTTCAGATCCCTTAAGTCCAAAATGGGCCTGACATCCCCATTTGGCTTTTGGACCGTAAAAAGGTTGGAATAGAAGCCCAATCCCTGGTCCTTTGCGGGAACTATCATAATGACCTCCTGCGACAAAAGTCGCTCTAACGCTAGAAGGAGCAACTGCTTCTTCTCTGGGTCTCTGGGAACATTTGATCTGAGGAACCGAGGAGAAGGGAATTCCTGAAACTCCAGCTTGTACCCTAAGGTTACCGTGGAGACTACCCATCTGTCCTGGAAGTCCTCCTGCCAGAGCTCTGAGAATTGTCGCAGTCTTCCCCCCACTCGAGTGAGCGGGGGCGCCCCCTCATGCAGAGGTCTTAGTGTTTTGCCTAGTAGGCTTCTTTCCCCAGGACTTCTTTTGTCCCTGGGGTTGACTCTTGTCTCTGGACCCCGATGGAGGCGGCCGTCGAGACTGCCTGGAGGCTGAAGCCCCCGGCGCTGGGGAAAGAGTCCGTTTGAAAGAGGGACGCTTACTCTTCTTCTTGACAGGTAAGAGAGTGCTTTTCCCACAAGAGATTCTCTTGATATAGTTATCCAAGTCCTCTCCAAACAACCTTGCACCACGAAATGGAAACCCAGCCAGTAGCTTCTTACATGGTGCTTCGGCTGACCAATTTTTCAACCATAGGATTCTACGTATATGCACCAACCCCAGTGAAAGACGGGAGGTTTGCACGATAGAATCTCTAATGGCGTCAACCACAAAGCATAAGGCCGCTGGAAGGTTAGCAAACCCCTGGGCCTGCTGTTCAGGTAATACTTTGATGACCTGCTTAACATGGTCTCTTAAGTATTGACAGACTCCAATCGCTGCTATTGCAGGTTGGGCCACTGATCCTGCTAAGGAGAAAACATCCTTCAATAGGGATTCCATCCTTTTATCTACAGGATCCCTGAGCATCTGAGCATTGTCTACAGGACAAGTCAGGCTATTATTTATGGAGGAAATGGCGGCATCAATAGCTGGTATTCCCCACATTTTAATAAACTTTTCTTCCATCGGATAAAGTGTTGAAAACTTTCTCGGCGGAAAAAAACGTTTGTCTGGGTGATCCCACTCAGAATAAATAAGCTTTTCAAGTAAAGTATGAACAGGAAAAGCATGTGCTGCTTGGAAAGGTTTCAGTGACCCCAAAGCAGAAGAGGATTCTTTAGCAGTTTCAGGTATGGGCAACTTAAATGTGGAGCGGACCAATCCAGTGAGGATCTGCACTAAGACTTTCTCCTCTTGGGAAGTCGCAGAGGGTCCCTCTCCACCTGAATCCTCCGAAGAGGAATCATCCATCCCATCCCGATCCTCTGAAAGGGATTCATCTCCTTTATCCCAGAGCTCCTCTGTCTGAGGGTCTTGGGGAACAGAGGAAAGCCTAGTGCGTTTTCTTCCACTGAGTGAAGACGTAATCACGGCCATTAATCTTTCCTCTAGACCATTAATGGTTGAGGAAAAAAACCTCTTGTGTAATATATACAGGGGCTGAAGTGCCAGAAGCAGGTGTAGCCCCTGACCCCGATGGCTCTCCCTGGCTAGCCGTCCCTGGCCCATCTTTAGGGGGGAAGGATGCTGCCGACAGGGGGCCCTCAGAACCTGAACGAGATCCCCTAGTGTCTCTGGTTCCTGGGGTGCTTGAACCTCTTCTACCCATAGTGCAAAGCAACAAGGTGTGAGGTATACAAATGAACACTGTCCGCTGAGCGATGTAGTCTGGCTAAAAGCCTTGCTACCCAATGCTCAGTCTGGTGTTACTTCAGTAAATGCTGCCTAGGAGAATGCCTGTGTCCCACCTTACATGCAACCGTCAGCTCTGTGTCTCTCAGAAGGCTGAGTGCACCTGTACAGAGTGCCTTTAATAGCCTGCAGCTGGCCTGAGTGGGAGTCTAAACACTCTGTGCTGACATCCCGCCCCCTCCTCTACCGCCCCCCCCCCTCGAGTTTTGAAAAAAACGAGCGCTTCCCGCACTGCCGACTCTCCTGTCATGCTCTGGAGAAAAGGCTGGGGATGGGGGGGGGAAGGAGGGAGACTGGTAACAAGATTTGCCTGAACGGCTATCTTCAGAGATGGTGGCCATTAGGCCACAGAGCCCGGGTGGTATAACCACTTTCTAGACCCCTGTGGCCCCTCTCTAGCCTGGGGGGGGAACATTCAAACATGAGAAATCCCCCCATCCACCTTACCTGCTTGCAGCCTGCTTGATACGCTGGGACATACACAGCGATTACAACACCTGAGACAATCAGTCAGCATGTGTAGGTTTGTGCTCTTGGCAGCCCCCGGTGGTCACAATAGGCATAGCATGCATTTACCTTAAAGGAGAAAAGCCACTAGAACTCAAAAATTCTGTGGAATCTCCTCTTACCTTATCCAGCCGCAGGGTGCCGTTTACACAGACCCAATCTTCACCTCTCACGGTGGGCTCCGTTTGAAAAAACCGTCAGAGACTGGGGCCCCCATCAGTAGGGGGATCCAACAGTTCTGGGACCGTAAAGCACCTCGCCAGAAATTAGGAAGTTTAAAGCCATTTTCTGATCTGCGGGGTCCAGCTCTCTAAAAAGAGAAGCATTACGGGTAAAACCTCGTTTCTTCGGACATGAGGCCCGGGTACCATTCAATTCGGCCATGAAAAGACACTTTGAATGGATCCGGTTCGCCTGGCTTGCCCCAGTATAGGATCTTAGGATATTCCCTTTGGAGCTCAGCACAGGACATCTTTACACGTCCATCACCTAAGACACTGGCGTAAAAACTGAGGTATCCCTGCAAGGGGGAGGGATTATATAGGGGGTTGAACTTCCTGATAGGGTGTGCCAGTGTCCAATCACCAGTGATACCTATATAACCCATCAGTAATTACTGTGGCTCTGTGTCCCGTGATGTTCGAGAAAGAAATATAATTTCAGAGACTCTAGACTAGATAATAAGTATGGGTGGCCACATCTACAAAATGCATGGTAACTAGTTATCTCCGGTTTACTTGTCTGTTATTGGTAGACATGTATGCCCTGTACACACGGACGGATTTTCCGACAGAAAATGTGCGATCGGAGCTTGTTGTTGGAAATTCCGACCGTGTGTGGGGCCCATCGGACTTTTTCCATCGGAATTTCCGACACACAAAGTTTGAGAGCAGGCTATAAAATTTTCCGACAACAAAATCCGTTTGCGTCAATTCCGACCGTGTGTGGACAATTCCGATGCACAAAGTGCCACGCATGCTCAGAATAAATTCCGAAACGGAACTGCTCGATCTGGTAAAATTAGCGTTCGTAATGGATATAGCACTTTCGTCACGCTGCAATGTTTTAAATTGTCTAATGCAGCGCACTCTCTTCTTCTTTATAATGCTAGAAGAATGAAGTTGTTTTGCTGCTCATATTCACACAGAGTTCTCACAAACTTCTTTCTTTATTATTTCTCGTTAATTCATGAATATAATATTTTTATTTGTCACATCTCCCGAAAAGAATTACATTTTTGGATGTTTTTAGATTTTTTTTTGTTTGTTTTAATTTTTTTACATCCTGATCTCCTGATATTTTTTGTATATTTTTTTTTTAAACTCCAGAATAGTTTTGGGTGTGTTTTGTGTGTCAAGTTACCACAACACGATTATTATCTTGTATTATTTATTCTCAAGGAGGTTGCTTGGTGTTGGTGTCTCTTGTTAATTTCACATTGTATTTTTGAAATGTACCTGCCTCCTCACAAACAAACTGTCCTTTTTGAAGGAAAACACACATAGGCTTGTATAATAAAACAAAGCAAAAATTTATTAAGGGGTCCTAACCAAAGAAAGAGGGAGGCAACGCTGGAGAGACAGCAGAAATTGGCGAAGCCTTTGGGGTCCCAGGGCACACATCAACTATTTTACTGCAAAATTGGTGGCCTGAGGAGTCCATATATAAGTGAGTACAATCTGGGCCAGAAGTCCAAGAGATCATGAACAGCAGCAGATGACATACATGTCCCCAAGCTGTGGTCATACAAGAGCCTGCATCTTTTGTCAGACCAGACTGAACCCAGGCCATCACTTTCTTGTCTTCCTTCCACTCTTCCTTCCATGCTGTGTCTGTGGTGGTGGAGGTGTGGCAGGAGGAGGAGGATGATGCAACTCACACAGGTGGGTATTGGGTGTGATTTCGCCCCTCACCCCCTTAGTTAGTGTTTTATAAAGGATTTCCTCCCACATGAGGCATTGGAACTCCTGCATGTGCTTCAGTTTGGTGGCAGCCATGCAGGCAAAGGCCTCTTCACAAGTGGGGGTGGCTCTGAGGGACGCAGAATCATCCACGTTACTCCCCTTCCTGGGTCTTTTGTTTGGAAGGCGAAGGTCCCAATTATTTTTGCCCACTACTGTCTATTGATATGTAAAACACTTTATTAAATCAGCGATTAGTGATCAATAATAACATCTAGTAAACATCATTTATTTATTGACCAGAAATCTATAGAACAATGCTATACCTGACTCAAGCTGGGCTCCTCCACTTCTTCCTGGCTGGAAGTCCCAGGTTGGACATCGGAAGTCTTAGCTGGGGTGGAAGATAGGGTGGAAGGAAGGGTTGAGAGGAACTCCCTGACTTCAGTCTGGTCTGACAGAAATCGCAGTCTTTCATAGTACCACAGCCTGGGGACATAAACGTCATCTGCTGCAGCTCTGGGAATCCTGGACCTTCTTGCGCTCCCTAAGATAAGTGCTCCTCAGGCCACCAATTTTGTCTTTTAAATAGGGGATGGCTGCCGTGGGGACCACCATCTTCACCAACTCCAGAAGTTTCTCCAGCGCTGCCTGCCTCTTTTGTTTATGATTATAATGCGGGTGTTTGACCTGCAACAGACAGGGCAGCTCCCTGTATTTATCTATGAACAGGGGGAGGAAGTTGTGGTCATTGAAGCCATCCATTTTATCTGCAATACACAAGACAAACCCTAATGTCAGGCTAAAGTCTCCTAATCTTGTCCCAATATAGGCCTCAATCTATAAGCAGTAGAGGCCCAAGTTTAAATGTTACCTTCGTTATCACGATCCTTCCTCCACTCACAGATCGTACGTACGACGCATGCGTGTTACGCTTTATATACACTGCGCATGCGTGAGACTCCGCCCTCCCCTGACGTTCTTTCTAGTCTATTCCCCGCCCCTTCTCGTTCGGTGCAGGGGGGGAGAGCACATGGCGGAGACAGAGCAGGTGCATGATAATAGCAGCAACAAGGAGTAGGAGGAAAGGCCGGAGACAGAAATGTCACAATCCCGGAGGAGATTTAAGGTCTCAAATATGGCCTTTGTAGAGATGGTGGAGATGATGGACATCTTGAAGAGGGCCGACTATGATGGGAAGTATGGACCTTACCCTAATCCCAATGTGAGAAAGTCCAAGATCATGGCGAAAGTTGTGAAGAGTCTGCACAGGAATTTTGAGGTACGGCGATCCAAGGATCAACTGAGGAAGCGGTGGTCAGACCTCAAAATCAGGGAGCATGATCAGTATAGAAGGATCAGGAGAGTGCTGCAAAAAAGTAAGTAGTTGTGCTGTGTTCCTAGTCTTTATTGTTATTGTGTTCGTGCTGCTCCATGTGCTTTTCTTTACTGTTGTGCAGTTTAAAATGGCAATTTTCATGTTCATGGACACATTATTCGTTCGTAGGAAACATTGTTCGTTCGGCCAATAAAACACCATGTTTTGTCCAGATGCAAATACATTTTTTTCTGGCCTACTTCTCTTAAAATAATTTTGTTGTCTAGATGGGTTTGTAACTAGAATGAAATGCAAACTAGATCCTGTGTAAGGAGAGGACACTCAGCAGCTGTTTACACATCTGGACGCTGGAGCACTAGTGTGGGACAAAAGAACACCCTTTTTATTAGGGGACCCACACAGGTGCTCCAGTGTATACTATAGAGGTGACTCCATCTGTGAAGCTTGTACAAAACAGGTAAGTATTTAAGCTTGACAAAGGACAAAAATAATTCTTCATCTTGCAACTCTGCCAAAATAGACAATTGTACCCCACTTCCAAGCAATGTTTCATATTCCTATTTCTGCCATCAAATATCTGTGTCTCTCGGAGGACACCACTCATCAGAGGAGACCACGGACCCCCCACCTCAGGAAGAAGGGGAAATCCCCCAAACCCAAGCAGAGGAGGAGGAGGGAGATGTTGTGGAAATTGTCATCACAACAGGTGTCTGTGACCACAGCTTCAGGTAAGAGATGGATGCCTGCATATTTATAATACATGGTGTGTTTTTTTTTTTTTTAATATTTTAGGTGATCGTGATGTCGTGGAAGAGGAATGTCACTTCACCAGTGAAAGTGCCCAGATCCTCATTGGGGAGATAATGGGGTGTAAAGGGATTTGGAAAACATCAAGCAAAACATCAATGATGTTCAAAACAAAATGAAGAACATCATTGATGTTTTAGGGAGAATTTAAAACACCCAGAAATCCCTAACTTATTTCTGCTTTTTATTGATATTTTTCTGCCAATTTTTTGACATATTATAGAAAAGCCAAATTTTGAAGATGCACACAGTGTGTCAACATGTGCTATCTGCCATCACGAGAGATCAATGTACGCGTTTTGTGGGTGCAACCCCTTCTTCAATAATAAAGTAGCTGAGAGGAAGGGGTTGCACCCACAAAACACGTCCATTGATCCCCCATGATGGCAGCTAGCACATGTTGACATTAGGCAATTTGTGTGCATCTTCAAAATTTGGCTTTTCCAGGGGTGACTTCAACCCATCTGCTGAACGCAATATCAAACACAGTTTATAAATACTCATGTCTTATATTGCCTTCACTTTCTATAAAATTTGAACTTTGTAAGTTCCAGAGTTGTGTATTTTTTTATGGTTTTAAATATGCCTGTTTTACCTTAAAAGGCAATTTCTAGTTATTAATGTGACCTAAAAATTGTTATACAACAAACATGTTGGTTTGTTCAAAAAACCTTTTAGAAACGCACATGTGATTGTGCTTTGATTAAAAAGATTGATAATCAACAATGTGTGGCTTCTTCTTTCAATGCTCAAAAGCATTTTTTGTAGTAAAGTTGGTGTTTTCAGTGACAATGGGGGTTATTTACTAAAGGCAAATCCACTTTGCACTACAAGTGCAGTTTCAGTGCAGTCTCAAGTGCATTTGTAATGCAAAGTGTATTTTCCTTTAGTAAATAACACCCAACAGTGCTTTCCAATTTTACACAATCATGCCATTTTTAGGACTCCCCAAATTTCAGTCATGGTCAGCTAAAAGAAAGCCAAGCAGTAAATCAAAGCAAATATTTGTTCGGTTTAAAATATATTTTTATTTAAAAAATGTCTCAGACATTGTCTGGCATATCGATGTCCCCCCTTGAAGTAATCGATATAATAATTAATATTATATCTGTGTATTAATTTGTCTAGTCCCTATAATTAGTTGGTCTATTAAACTCTGAGCACATGTTATTGTTAATATTACAATAATACCAGGTTAGCTACAAAACCAAACACACAATTTATAAGTAATAAAGTCTTATTTATTTCCCAAGGAAATAAGAAGCTAACATGAAATACTAGAGAAAGATATTACAAACACAGACCAACAATCAGAACATATAATACAAGAACATCAAGGATACTTATCACAAGGCTCTCTGTGATGCTTTGTTTTTTTCTAGCTATGAGATAGCTGGAAGATATCTGGAAGACTGAGGCATAGTCCCAAGCCATGATCCAAAGGGGAAGGGGCTATTTCTCTTCCTTGCTCAGTCTTTTATACTTCGATCATACACCATTCAAACCCAACCCCATTGCCATACCATCTAGACTTTTGACGAATCACAGTATTTATGGGGCAGTCCTTCTCAACAGTACTGTCTGTCCTGCTGTACTTTGGCATTGTCCATGTCAATCTTTAGGTGTCTGTTGATCCTTTGATCTTTGTCACCCACCGTCATCAATCATCCTGTCAGCCATGGCCCCTTTCAAGTTTGCGTTCTAGCAATAGACGGTCCGGAGCCAAGAGCTGAGAAACGACATTCCAGACTGCCCCCAGGAAAGCAAATGCTTGGTTGTATCCACCAGAAAGAAACCCCTTTAAAACCATGGAATTGCAAGGATTAGCCTGGGTGATCTTTGGGAATAGGAAACAGATATGTAACGGATTTATGACAGATCCAATTCAAACTCTGGATAATAAGTATGACACTAGACCATGTTGCTATCCAACATATGCCGCTTTGCGCCTAAAGGACGCATACCACCCTTCTTCAGACACGGCTCCCATTGAACAGTCCATAAATGTCTTAACGAGTGTCATTTCCCATCCTGTGTTTCCGAACCAGTACCTATGGAACAGTCCTTAACTGTATTACTGTGTTGCGTTTTTCAACATGAACATCTCCTATGGAACAGTCCATAACTGTCTTACTGTGTTGCGGTTTTCAACATGTGCTTCAGAAACAGCTCCTATGGAACAGTCCATACCGGTCTTACCGTGTTTCGCTTCCCCACACGTGCTGCTTTGTTACTGGGGGACCCACTAACATCACTCTTCAGCAACAACTTCCCTGTCAACAATCTGTATCTTCGGTATCTTCCCCTTTCCAGTATCTTCAGGACGGGGTGCAGTACAGGCAAGGGGCGTCCATTCACTCACCATTTACCAGCACACACTCAGAGCAGCGTATTAACCAGCTTTCAGATATAGAGTCTCGAGGAGGGCCTTTTGCCTATATAACCGGCCTAAAATACACCTTTATCAAACTATAACATAACATAAATCAACCCCTTATCATAACATATACATATATGTGTCCCATACAATTATGCATCCAGCTTCCAACCTCCCTTTAACTCCTCACTGTAGATACGGGTCGGGATTAGGCAGGCTTGCTCACAATGGCCTTTCCTACCGCACTTTTGGCATGTCAGTGGTATTGCAGGGCTCTGCCTTGGCAGCAAAGTCTCTAACTTGTACGCAGAGACCCTACCGTCAATTCATCCCTCAGCTTGCAACTGTTAACTGGGTGACCCTTCTATATAAATATCGAGTCTAACAACACATATGAATCTGCAACAATGACAAAACCCACACAATTCCATCCATGTGCCTGGATTTCAGAGACCATGCCCAGGGTATACCATGCACCCCTACCTATTGTTAGGTTCAAAGAACCATCTAGTTCCATGACTAACGTTACATCGGCATTCTTTAGGACAAGGAAACAAACTCGTCTATGTCCCAAATAATACCCAGGTGCTTCCTTCCCAGCAATGATCCTTCCATCCCGAATACAGAATGAAATATCTTCCCAACATTTTTCGTTCACCACCATGTATTGACCTGGCATACAAAGGACATCATGGTCATGCTTCTGACCGAGGGAAGTATCAACCTGCCTCCAGCTTCCATCTTCTCTGATCATATGTGGGCAATTAGCCTCAAACGCAACAAGATAGAATCCCCAGTCAGTAAGCCCATTAATGCCACCAAATATACAGACTGAGTCTGCACTTCTGTATATGAGATCATACAGCATAACACCTTTCACAATCCAAACTGGTACAGCCCATCCAGGCATTCGACCACCACTTTGGATCAGTGTAAGCGACGTGTTTGGCAAAGTCTTACTGAGCGGTGATGCTAACTTTATAAGACCTCTGTCCCTCATATGGAGGCTGTACAATCAGCTCAATGCTGGTTGACACTTCCACCTGCCACTTCGTGCACGCAAGAGCCAATGACAGATTCCTGTCCTATACCATCACATTCTCTACCAACCTCTCAACATGGTTGACAAAATCTTGAACCACTTTAACCTTGGTATTTATGTGACTTTGTTGAATGTTATTAAGGATGCCACCAATCTCTCTGAGTAATAAAGCCCCGCTTATTCTCTGAAGCTATGGCTGCGAGTTTGTTCCTCAGGAGGCCTATGTCCACCCCATGAACAACACCCATCCCACCTCCTATTCCCCTAATATAGTGCTGAATACATCCCTCCTCTTCCGGTTACTCCTCAGACATACGCGCCCTGCAATGAACCTCATTTTGTGTCCGCACATCTCTGGGAGCAAGTCATGGGTACAATGATTGCACTTGATTCAGTGTATACTCAGCACATATAGGGTAATAGGTTTTTATCAACCACTCTGAGATGTTGCAGCGCCATATGGTGAAGGCATGTACCCTGGTAGCCAGCGTTTTTTCCCTTTTTCTAACGGAGCATGCTCCTGTGTGTATTCACTGGCCTTCCCTGTGCCGGGTTTCAACCTCTCAGGTGAGACATCAACCAGGCGTATCTCCCCCATACAAGGAAATGTTCACCCCATTGATGTGTCACCTGGCCAACCTCTAGTCTGGCCAACCGACACCTTATTATGTATAAGCGCCAGTCTCCTGGGTACCTGCACTATATTACTTCCGTTACGTCAATACATGTCATACATTAAAAACCTTTTCTTCTTTCAATTCCTCCCTCCAACAAAAAAACATATATTTCACATTTCATGTTCTGACGGATTGGATGTGTATATTCCTTCCCCAACCTCCAACCCATTGCACATGTATTAATAGCATGTTTGCATTCTTCAGGAGAGACTCCGGCAAAAATGTTTCACAAGTCTTGTTGATGGGCACAGTCCTTCAGATTTAGCATTAGCCCTAAATTGTCCATAAGCAAAAACAAGTGTTAAACTGAATCTTTTCGTTTGTCCCTTCTCTCCTGATGTTTATCAGAACAAATTTGTAGTAGTATGGCACAAACAAACTGCCAACCAGATGAACATCTGTCATCCATGTTCCAGAGACCACTCCAATCTCGCTCCACCAGGACTCTGGAATTGAAACACAAGAGCAGAATCAAATTCTTATCCATAATATCTGCTCGCTTGCTACATTTATTTACAGTTCCTTCCTTAGAACCCAGGAACTTAGTATTCCTGGCTTCTGCCACTCTGACCAAACTATCAAAACAACCATGACCTCTTTACGCTGAACCCACTCTAAAATGGATCCCCATGGTGTGATCAAAATTCAAAAAAAAAAAATGAACGTGAACGTTGCTTCTCAAAAATTCAAAATTTCAAGCCTCAAAAAGACAATGCCATATCTGTACTTTCAGACCTATGCACTAACCCCACTTTCAGGTGGACAAAGCGTACACCTTGTAACTTTTTCCACCTGAATGAACATAAAACAGAGAAAAAAAAAATGAACTCCAGAGGCTAGAATGGCTTCCTACCAACAACTCTTGTCTTAAATCAGGAAAATGTATTCAGCTGCAGGACATATCCCATGACCATCTATTCAGCTGCTAATTGAAGGAATAGCCAATTACCCCCCTTTCAGGTGGACTAAACAATAATTTCTCCACCTGAACAAACAAAAATAAAATGGATGACTAAACAAATACCAAAAATATTTAAAAAATTAAAAAACTTAATAACAAAAGAAATTAAAATTCTGGCCATTATCACACAAAAACAACATGACAAGACAACCACCATAAGATAATGACAAACACTCAACTTTTAACTAAAGACATCCATGGATTTTCCTCCTGAGAAGAGTAAGTGCTCATTTCCATCTGAAAGACAATTAGTTAATGGGAAAAACAAAAAAACAAAACATCTGTACCTCATCACAACATTTGTAACTTCACTTGTAACACTTGAAACCCTTAATGCCTGACTATTGTTTATCTTATTTTTTCATTGTCTGCAAACAATTACTAATTAATGAGCTCATGGTACCATTTGATAATCGATTATGCCTTTACCATAACCTAACCCCTGTTTTGCTAAATGTGCCCACTGTTGTTCTCTCTTTGAAGAACCTGCAAACAAACACAGACATTAGTATCCAAACCAGTTTTATCTTCTTCCAAGGTCTCTGAAAAAGGAACACAAAGATGGTGATTACACACAATTATCATGACAATTGACTTTTTAAGTCCCCGAAGCCTTTTCCCATTAATTGTAATGTAGGGGAACATTTGCTATGTATAAGATTTAGATGTGAGCGTCGTATTTAAATAAAATATGGCAAGGAGCATCCATGCAGCTCACTAAGTGCTGCTAACATTGTTTCCCCCAGTTCTACATTTAAATAACCATGCGGCTACCTCCATTTTGACTTTACGTAGCTGTTCTACATACTGATGACTTTCAGTCTGTAGTCTCCGCATTTGGGTCTTTAAAGGGAAATGGGTTTGATTACTATGGCCTCCATGCTTTGGGTTGCTACCCCATCGGGCAGAATATACTTCACAATGCCTTGGGGTTGTTTTGGGGTACTGAGATCTTCTTTTGATATCATTATTCGCCGCCCAACAATACTTAGCGATGTGACCCCCCCTTTTACACAAAAAACATTTGAGGGCTGGTCTCTCTGTATAGGCCCTTTCTTGAGTATACGGCATTGGAAACTCACATTGCTGGACAATATTACTACGATTACTATGCTTGGAATAACCAGACTTTACACTTTCATCGTCTGAGGAGTCATCAGAAGTTTCAACTCCTGAATCACTTTCAAGCACAGTTATCGCATTTTTATTTACATCTCCACCATTGATTTCTGTCATAGCAACATCACTTGCAGCAATAAGAGCGTCTGGTTTTTCTGCATGTTTCACTTCTATCTTTGCTGAGCACTGCGCATGTGCGGAGGGTACCTCCGCCATTGTACATTCGGCTTTTGCATGTTTGGAGGATAACTCCATTATGGCTGCCTGTGCACCCTGTAATTCTGGAGTTTCCTGCTCCATGCTAGCAATGTTAAGGACTTTACAAAATCTATGTCCATGCCTATTCCATTTAGAACGCCTAAACTGTCTCTGCCTTCCTGTACCTCTGCTTATTACGGATACACCTGCCTTTGACCCATATTCCCTATCACTGGACTCTTGACAGAAGTCTCGCAGGATATTGACAAAATTTTGGTAGGGTCTAGCATTCCTCAGAGCCATTCTAGTGGGATAGCTTACATAACACTTATTGGCCATTGAGTATATGAAACTTGTATCATCCTCCAATAAGTCAGGACAGTTGAACACTTTCGTATACAATGCAAGATACTCACTGCAGAACAAAATTGGGTCATCTCCTCTCCTAAATTTCATTCGTTGTAAATCACTCATACCATTATCACGACTGTCCACAATACGCTGCAACTCTTTCCTCCGCACCTCTGCATCTGCTAAGTTATCATTAACCTGTGCAGACAACTGGCCTGCCAAAGGTCCTGGTAGCCATGCTTTCAGAAGAGAACATGCATCCTCATTACTCAAATGAAATTTAAGGACTAGAGCCTCAAATTTATTGGACAGACTCACTGGTGATTCCAGGGCATTACATTCACCCAGAATCTGGCACAAAGTAAGTCTCTCTTGGATTGTAATCAAACTGTTATTCTGTTTCGAGGCTATGGGTGCAATAGCAGACTGTGTTTCATCACAGCCCTTCTCCTCATTGACTGTGCAGATATTGGCCAATTGGCATGTTCCTTTGTACTAATTGAGCGATACTATACATTGCTCTTTAGTAAGAAGCTGGAAGTGTGCATTTGCTAACTTTCTTTCTAAAGACATAACCAACTCTTCCATCTCTGACAACTTTATTCCAAATGACTGTAAAAGTTTGCTCTTCATATCACAGTCCATGCTGCACCTCTGAAGCTGTTCCTGTAGCTCACTGTTTCTTTCTGACAAATTGCCTGCTGTAGCCCACAATTCATCCATCTCACTACTGGAGGCTGTTGCAATCTTTAGAAGGTTTTCACTGATTTTCTCTATGTCCTCCCCGAGACAACTCCTTTCTGCTTCCCACTTCCCCTCCATTTGCTCAGATATTAATTCTGAGCAACAATGCAAATTTCATTTGCCAACCTTTCTTTTTTAACTTTCTTTGTTAGCTGTTTACCCAATCTGCTATTATGTTGCTGACACTGAGACAATAGTACCTTACACTGGCTTTTAAGAGGTTCATCTGCACATGAATGATAATTGGCAGAAGCGTACTTTTTAACATATGTATACACCAGTTCCATTTCACAACCATACAATCCACACAATACACAATTCTATTTGTATGTTCCAACACTGCACTGAGTAATAAACCAAACTCAATTATCGTTAGCTCTTACAACTCACGAAAAAAAAAAACTGAATCGCTCTTCTAGCATTCACTATTCTTCATTCATTACCACTTTTACCTGATATCCTTCAAAACCATTAAACTTTTGCATATCCATAGAAAAGACCCACCACACTTACTGTGGCATTATCGACTGCCTTGTATCTGAGCACTTCTGTCCTGTAGTTTCTATATGGCTTTTAGGATTACCACACACGCTTTCTGGGGAATATCCATTGATATGCTAATTTGCATCTTAGTCTACACTGAAGCTCGTCTAATCTGTTTTTACCAGAGTTGCTTACAATGCAAAGACAAACAAACAAAAAAAAAAACAACTGATACAAAGCCATTTAAACCAGTGACTTGTAGTTCTACAGCCTACAAGACACATTCTAAGATACAAGGCGGACTCTCAATCAATGCCTTCCCGTTAGGTTGCAGGCCACATTGATCTCTTATTGGAACAAAGCTATTTCACTCTCACGTGGGTAAAAAAAAATTTAAAAACTTTAAAAAATTTAAAATTTAAAATAACAATCTATATTTCTCCCACTTTTTCCTCAAAGATGTATGGTAATTCCTGTCAATCTCTAACCAAGGGTGATCAGCCCTTTTACTCACCAGCACCTTTGGCTGGTTACAGGCCTAAAGCATATTAATGATACAAACGTTTAACATATATACATATATCAGCCAAATATCTCACCAGGTTCTACGTTTCCCTGATGAAATACTTCACAGAATCTTTATGACCATGCAAGCGTGGTTTCAGAATTCGTGAACCAGCGCCAATCTTGTCCACACTAGAGATGATTTTGAGTTCTGGGGGTAGTTGAGGATTTTTGCTTACAGGGACTCAAGACAAAAATACATTAGGTTTTTGTGGATTCTGTGTAAAAATAAAATTCACACGCTTTTATGGGTGCCAAATGAAGTAATCGATATAATAATTAATATTATATCTGTGTATTAATTTGTCTAGTCCCTATAATTAGTTGGTCTATTAAACTCTGAGCACATGTTATTGTTAATATTACAATAATACCAGGTTAGCTACGAAACCAAACACACAATTTATAAGTAATAAAGTCTTATTTATTTCCCAAGGAAATAAGAAGCTAACATGAAATACTAGAGAAACACAGACCAACAATCAGAACATATAATACAAGAACATCAAGGATACTTATCACAAGGCTCTCTGCGAGGCTTTGTTTCTTCCAGCTATGAGATAGCTGGAAGATATCTGGAAGACTGAGGCATAGTCCCAAGCCATGATCCAAAGGGGAAGGGGCTATTTCTCTTCCTTGCTCAGTCTTTTATACTTCGATCATACACCATTCAAACCCAACCCCATTGCCATACCATCTAGACTTTTGACGAATCACAGTATTTATGGGGCAGTCCTTCTCAACAGTACTGTCTGTCCTGCTGTACTTTGGCATTGTCCATGTCAATCTTTAGGTGTCTGTTGATCCTTTGATCTTTGTCACCCACCGTCATCAATCATCCTGTCAGCCATGGCCCCTTTCAAGTTTGCGTTCTAGCAATAGACGGTCCGGAGCCAAGAGCTGAGAAATGACATTCCAGACTGCCCCCAGGAAAGCAAATGCTTGGTTGTATCCACCAGAAAGAAACCCCTTTAAAACCATGGAATTGCAAGGATTAGCCTGGGAGATCTTTGGGAATAGGAAACAGATATGTAACGGATTTATGACAGATCCAATTCAAACTCTGGATAATAAATATGACACTAGACCATGTTGCTATCCAACACCCCTACCCGCAAAGTATTCCATGTATCTTAGACGAACCTCACGGACACTCTGGGGAGGCAAGCAAGGACGGCCAGTTTCAAGCGCCGTCAGGGTTGGTTCATTCTGAATTGTGGCCTCAGGCCCAACTGAGGCAGCATAGTTCACAGAATTTCTCCTTAAAAAGTTGTGGAGAACACAGCAAGCCAGGATGATGTGATTGAGTTTATATTCCGCCATGTGTATCGGTGTAAGAAATAGGCGGAACCAGCTGGCCATTATTCCAAACGTGTTCTCCACCACTCTTCTGGCTCTGGCCAGCCGGTAATTAAAAACCCTCATGTCCGGGGTGAGGGTCCTCATAGGGAATGGCCGCATAAGATGGTCCCCCAGCGCAAACACTTTATCCGCAAGGAACACAAATGGAAGTCCTTCCATATTGTCTTCTGGAGGTGGCAAGCCCAAGCTGCCATTCTGGAGATGCCTGTAGAACTCCGTGTGGGCGATGACTCCACCATCTGACATCTGACCATTCTTCCCCACATCCACATACAGGAACTCATAAGTAGCCGACACCGCCAACATCACAATACTATTGAACCCCTTGTAGTTGTAATAGTATGACCCCGAGTTGGGGGGTGGGACGATGTGGACGTGTTTCCCATCAATTGCCCCGACGCAGTTGGGAAAGTCCCACCGCTGGGCAAAGTGGGAGGCCGCAGTCTGCCATTCCTGTGGGTTGGAAGGAAACTGTGGAGTCAAACAAGAAAAAAAAATTAATCATTTTGCACATAAACAATGAAAGCAGATTAGACATAAACATTCTTGGCCAACATCAGTATAACATTTATTTTAGGGAGTATTTAAAGACAAAGGTATAAGGTCCACCTATCAGATTCCTCCACCCCTCTCATGGGCCATTTTCAAAATTTTAGGGTGGGTGGGAGATGTTTTGGCCAGGTAACCCTCTCCACTTCATTGAGAGATGAATGCCTAAATAATGTGTATTACTTTGGCCAGCCCCTCCTTACTTACACTATTGGCAGCCCACTGGACAGGTAAGAAGTGTCATAAAACAAAGATATAAATACAAACATATGAATACACACTGTACACATTTTAGCACATGTTTACTTTATGCTATTACCTATCAAGATAATAATAGGATACAAAAACTTTAAACAGTACCATTTGAAAGTATTCAGGCAGGCCCTTGCACTACATGCTTTGGGGAATTTATCCATAAATCGGACCACAAAATAGGTGGGTATAGTGTGTATGGGTTTGAGAAAGTCAGCAGGTAGAGGATTGGTATCAGCTGAGTTAGCAGTTGGTGGGAGGGAGGGTTCCAAATGATTTTGGGACCCCCCCAAAAAAACCTCTGGCACTCTGCCTGAATTTAAAGCACAAATCACATTTTTACACATTTTAGGGTGTATTTAGTGTAAAGCACTACTATGGAGCTGACAAAATACATTGTTAAGTGACTAGACAAGGTGGATATAGGCCCAGGAGAGCATGCTGAGGAGGTAAGTGAAGGCAAATATGTATGAGGGACAAATTTTTTTTTTTTTTAATTCCAGCATGCATGAGGACAAAGGGGACATTCACAGCATATTACAATCATGGTAATTAGGGACGAGGAAAGAAATACAATACATTAGCAAACATTAAATACAATAAAATGTGATGTTAAAGGATAAAAATCTTACCTTAATATAGTCCTTCTGCAGGACCTGGATGATGGCAGAACAGGTCTCTGGGATAATGATCCCCAGAGCCTGGAGGGAGATGCCTGTCGAGAACTTGATGTCCTGCAGGCTTCTGCCCGTTGCCAAGTACCGCAGGGTGGCAACTAGCCTCTGCTCCAGAGTGATGCCTCATGCAGGTATCCTGCCTGCTGATATAAGGGGTCAGCAAAGCCAACAAACGGTGAAAAACGGGGTCCATCATCCGGAGAAAGTTCCTGAAATCATCAGGATTATTCTCATGGATCTCACGGAGCAAAGGCATGTGACAGAATTGGTCACGCTGGAGCAACCAATTCTTGGTCCATGAACTCCTCGCCCTGTTCATGGACTGGGCTTGTGTCAAAGTAAGAACCCCAACAGCAAGCCCCCGCACAGCACGAACTCTACGATGAGTATACACGCAACATGGCTAGAAAACGGTCGGCTGGTCAGAACGAAGTAACAGAACGCACTGAAGAACAGCAAGGCCTGTGAAGAGTGACCTGAAAATCAGTAACGAACGAACAAGAACACAATGACAAATCAATGGGAACTCGCTGCACGCACTGAAGACCAGATACAAACCCACAAGCACAAACTGAACAGCAGAAATATGATCTGAAAACCACGAGTCTGAAAAAGCGCGAATCGTCCCTCACCAAACTTTTACTAACACGAGATTAGCAAAAGGAGCCCAAAGGGTGCAGTGCTTGGTATTGAACTGCTCTTTTATAGTCTCGTTGGACGTGGTGTAAGTCACTGTGTTCTTGGCGTTCGGAAATTCCGACAACTTTGTGTGACCGTGTGTATGCAAGACAAGTTTGAGCCAACATCCATCGGAAAAAATCCATGGATTTTGTTGTCGGAATGTCCGATCAATGTCTGATCGTGTATACAGGGCAGTAGAATGAAAAAATGTGTTTTGTTTCCGATCGATTCGTTAAGCTACTAATTTTGTTTCGGTGCATTCCTAACAAGATAAATTTAGTTTTGTTTTATTTTGTTTATTCTTTTTTGACAGGATTTGAATTTTCCCAATGGTTTTGAAGTATTCGAAAGAAAATATCGAATTGATCCGAATTCATTGTGATGAATAGCTGGTTCTAATCTACTTCAAATTCCAATTTTTGTAGACTGCTACATTCTATTCTATTTTATTCTGTTGTACTCTTTTCTATTCTATTCTACTCTTTTATTTTCTATTCTATTCCTTTATTTCCTATTTTATTTTATTTTTTATTTTCCATTCTATTGTTTTATTTATGTTCTATTTTATTATGTTCTATTGTATTTTATTCTATTTCTTTCCATTCTATTTTTTTTATTCTTTTCTATTCTATTTTGCCTTAATCTATTCTATTCAGACCTATTTTATTCTATTCTTTAAAGCATCCTAAGTAGGAATTATCATCTTATTTAACTTATATACCTGAGAATGGAGGGAGAGTGCGAGTGAGAGGGAGCTGGAGCGGCACTAATTGGAGGCTTCTCTCGGATCAATCAATGCCTGATGCCTGGCAGCTGGTGTTAATCTCTAACTAACTCCTGACTCCTGATGCTTGCTGTCTGATGCTGACACTCAAAATTCTGGCCAGTCTCAGAGTGAATGTGTGCTGCCCCTGATGTCTGCCGTTACCTGCCGTTATTTGTGTCCTATTTACTGGGGATGTGAATTCCGTGTCTGCTGAGATGGCCCATGATTTCAGATTTCAGAATTCGGACATCGCCTGTCTGTTGAAGTGCCGTGAGGACTGTCTATTGGACTTATTGCTTTTTGCTGCTTATCCCAGCACTTGATCCCAGGATTATCGTGCGCTACAGTGTACTACCCGTTTACTCTCTATTTGTCTATTTTATTCCATCTCATCTCTCATCTCTCTGGAACGGGCTACTTGCCTTTTCCCACGGGGACCAGAGGGACAGAGGGAGACGTAGACGCAGAGGGAGACGCAAGGAGATGCCAAGAGGCCCCCGTGCAGCCAGGAAAGAGCTTGGTACTGGACCTGTTACACGTAGCGCCCTACTTACCAGCTACTATCCCCTGCGATCGCAATCAGGTTCTGTGTTTCAGAGTCCCGCGATACCTGCGATGTCAACGTCACCCGAGTTGCTGACCTCAAAGTCCTCCGAGTGTAATCAGGAGCTGAGTCCTGTTGTGAGCCAAGTCCCGCCGAATAAAGCCGAGCGGGTACCTGCATCATCCAGATTCACCATCCGGATCACCATGCATGGACGCTCGAGACACTCGGGACACTCGATATCTACAGTCCTACCTACCTACAGACCTACAGTCTCTAACTGTGAACGTGGGGATATCAGAAGGTGATCCACAGGTTTCCACACAGACCGTCAACCATTAAGCACTGGAATCCCAGACAGGTGAGCTTGCTGGGGAGTTTACTGAGGGGCCTATTAGGGTTCCCATACAGGAAGCTAAAGGAAAACACACACCAGTATACAAATCGGACACAAGAGCCAAAAAGGGGGTTAATAGCACTAACAATACTACAAGTACCAGTATAATTATTAACATGCAGACGGGGCAAACAGCTGATGGACTTTTGGGTCAGGTTAACCAGCATACACATCAGCTTACACACCAGCATATACGTCAGTATGCACCAACACCCTCTAAAGAATTATCTGGTCTAATTGGCACAACTGGTACAACTGGATCTGCCATCCTGGTTTTGCCATCTCTGTCGGCTGATTCGGATACAAATTCCTTTTTTTCTACACTATCAACTAAGGCACATATGACCGAATGACCGCTACTCTACAGCAAGTACTTAGAGAAGAGTTTAAGGAGGTCAAAGAGTCATTGCATAGCTTGACATTCAGGGTAGACACCATCGAACAAAACCAGGCCACAGCAGAACAAAAAATAGCGACTCTGGAGGCTAAGTTAGCAGCACAGTCGCAGTATCTACACAATGTGCGACTTCAACAGGACAATTTAGAAAATAGGAGCAGGAGAAATAACTTAAAAATTTGGGGTATCCCTGAGACCACGTCCGCTAAAGAGCTGTTCCCCACTGTTACGGTCATATTAAATAAAATCCTGGGGAGGGATTCGACAGCGGATATTGAACGAGACAGAGTTCATCGGATACAAGGCAATGCTCCTTTGTCAGATGGTAGACCGAGGGACACCCTATGCAGAGTACATTTCTATATTATTAAAGAAGAAATTATCCGGAAGGCATGGTCATTGGGTACTATTGACTTTAATGCCGCGTACACACGGTCGGACTTTTCGTCTACAAAAGTCCGACAGCCTGTCCGACAGACTTCCGACGTACCTTCTGCGGACTTGCGGCAGACTTTCTTACGAACGGACTTGCCTACACACGACCACACAAAAGTCCGACGGATTCGTACGTGATGACGTACACCGGACTAAAATAAGGAAGTTCATAGCCAGTAGCCAATAGCTGCCCTAGCATGGGTTTTTGTCCGTCGGACTAGCACACAGACGAGCGGATTTCGGGGTCCGTCGTACTTACGACGTAAAGATTTGAAGCATGTTTCAAATCTAAAGTCCGTCGGATTTGAGGCTAAAAAAGTCAGTTGAAAGTCCGGAGAAGCCCACACACGATCGGATTACCAGCCAGCTTTAGTCCGTCAGCGTCCGTTGGACTTTTGTAGACGAAAAGTCCGACCGTGTGTACGCGGCATAATGGAGCAACTATACAGATTCTGCCGGACCTTTCAAAATATACTCTACAGATGCGCCGTAGCATGAAGCCCCTATTAGACAAATTACGTGAAGAAGGTGCTACATATAGATGGGGTTTCCCCTTTTCCCTGCATATACAGAAAGGCCAACAATTTTTTGTACTACGTGCATACACCCAATTGCCAGATATGTTCGCTAGGCTGTCTATGACACCTATTTTGCTTCATGACTGGACTGACACTGAAACTAGCTTGATATAGCATGATTGAACTTAATTTACTTTACATTTATCAGATATTCTATTCTCTACAAATAGGAATGACTTCTAAATAATGCTTTAACAAAGTACTGATTTGCTAATCCTTTATTTATCTGTTTATATGAGCATTATAGATGTCTAAGAGGTGTTAGACCGGAATAGAACTGGGTGTTAGAATCTCCCTCCCCCCCATCCCCTTCCTCCGCCCCCCCATTACCTTCCCCCTTCTCTTTTTTTTTTTTTCCCCGCCCCCCATGTAGGTGGGGGGTGGAGGCAGCGGGGGCCGCTTGATACTATTTAAGTGCTGTACAATGAAGAGCAGGCACTGTGGAAAGTTACTTTACAGAAATAAGAATACTGGGGATGGGAGATGTCTGGGGGGGGGGGTGATGGGGTAGGCATGGGTAATAACAGATAATGTAAATGGAGTACAAGTCATAAATATACAGGAGCTGTGTGGGGTTTTTTTTTTTTATCCCCTCTTAAAGTAGTCATGGAATACGTGATTTGATATGCAACCTAAGCTGTGGATATTAGGATAAAGAATCACACGTGTTATATATGTTAATGTGATCTGAATGATCTCCATTATTGGTGTCGCTCTCCAGCTCCTCTACATAGGATTTTTTTTGCTTCTCAGTGCTATCTCCTCCCGGACTATTCTTTTTTTTCTCTCGCTCTCTCTTCTTTCCTGTATCGGGCTTTGCTATGACCAATGTGTGCTGCCTCTCTCTGAATGTCAATGGATTGAATATACCGGAGAAGCGCACAGTGGTCCTACGTGAACTCTATCTACATCCATCTACTTACCGAACCAGGCACAGTTGAGTTGTCTTAATGGAATTCTTAATAATCTACAGGTTTTTATGGAGGGTGAACTGATACTGGGTGGAGATTTGAATGTGGCCCTTGATCCTTTACTGGACGTTTCTAAATCTGCTACACATCTATCTTATTCATAGCTTAGACGAATAAAAAAAGCTATACAATCTATGTGACTTGTAGATGTTTGGAGAGTCCAGCATCCAGTCGAGCGTGACTACACTTTCTATTCGGCGCCACACAATAGTTACTCTAGAATCGATTATGTGTTAATACCTCAATCTTTACTACCAGTGGTGGTCAACTCGACCATCGGGACATTAACGCTATCAGATCATGCTCCGGTGTCTTTAGATCTTCAGCTGTCTAAGCCGGCTAACAGACCGTGGACATGGAAACTTAATGAATCGCTACTACAAGAAGGCCAACTTCAGAACGATCTTTCTAGTGAACTGATTAGAATCTTTAATGAAAATGATTCAGAAGAAATCTCCCCACTCATTCTATGGGAAACACATAAATGCGTTATGCGAGGTATATTGATTAAAAAGGCGACGAAAATAAGTAAAAAAAAACAGAGTGTTTCAGGATCAATTAAAATTGGTAGCAGAGTTAGAGACTAAACTAAAATCACTTTCACAAACCGTAGCAGTAGATCTCAGGATACAGCGGGAAAAACTCTCTTCTTTGATGAAACAGGAGGCCAGCATACAGACAGCGAGAGCTAGAAATGTACACTACGAACAAGGGAACAAATCAGGCAAACTCCTGGCACAATCACTTAGGGAAAACTCACGTAGAAACTATGTCCCACATATAGACTCTGACGGAGGGAACTGTTTCTTCTAATCTAATAAAATCGCAGAGGTTTTTCGAAAAGATTACCAGTCATTATATAACTTACAGACGAATACCCGTCAGACCAAACGGCACAAAAGCCACAATTAATTTGAGAGTACCTTGCTTCCTCAGGTTTACCATTAATTTCCGACGACGACTCGGAGGCACTAAATGCACCGATATCAATTGACGAATATATGAACGCAATCAGTACGTTAAAGCCACATAAAGCTCCCGGCCCAGATGGATATACACTAGTCTATTACAAGGTATTCGCTCCCATTTTAGGTCCAAGATTTACAAAAGCATTTAATTCCCTTCTAGAAGATCGACCCTTACCGACTGACACTCTTAGGGCACATATTGCAGTCAGGAAGGCAAGGACCTCACGCAATGTAAGAACTATAGACCGATCTCATTATTAAATGTCGATTTGAAAATTTTCACAAGGATATTAGCTACAAGATTACAACCTCTCCTTCAGACTGTCATCCACCCTGATCAGGTAGGCTTCCTGCCTACCAAAGAGGCAAAAGATAATACCACTAGGGCTTTAGATATTATTCATCTGGCTCATTCTCGTAAAATACCACTATGTCTGCTATCGTCTGACGCTGAGAAAGCCTTTGACAGGGTGGATTGGACATTTCTGAAGGAGACGCTGACCCATATTGGAGTCGGGAAAGCATTTGGTAAATGGATAGAGGCTATATACTCTGTACATCTGCGGCGGTAAGAATTAATGAGGTAACCTCCTCATACTTTAACATGAGCAACGGTACTAGACAGGGATGCCCTTTGTCCCCAATGATATTCATATTAACCCTCGAACCATTTCTGCGACATGTTCGACAAAATATCGATATACAGGTTTGTTCAATCGACAAAACTGAGCACAAAACTGCGGCGTATGCAGACGACATATTGTTTTTCATCACCTCACCAGAAACCACACTACCAAACCTTGTAAATGAGTTTGATCGCTATAGCTTAATCTCTAATTTTAAAATTAACACTAAAAAATCAGAGATATTAAATATTACATTGCCAACAGCACGAGCACAGGCTCTTCAATCGTCGTTTTCCTTCCCCTGGGTAGCTTCATCTCTGACATATCTAGGAGTCAAATTGACTTCCTCAATAGACAAAGTCTTCCAAGCAAATTTTCCACCATTAATACGGGAATTTTCATCTGATTTGGAAAGATGTAATAAAGGCCCCTATACATGGATGGGTAGGAATGCCATTCTCAAAATGAATATTCTTCCAAGGTTACTATACCTCCTTCAGACTCTGCCAATAGCTATCCCAGAGTCCTTTCTGAAATCAATACGTAGTATTTTTATTAAATTTATTTGGGCAAAAAAGCATCCGCGTCTATCTTTCAATTTACCGGCTATGCCAAAGGCTAGAGGAGGTATGGCTTTTCCCGATCTGATAAGATACTATAAAGCAGTACACCTTGCTAGGGTACTTGCTTGGTGTAGAGACGAGGGACACAAAACCTGGATAGCGATTGAACAATCATGTACGGAGATTCCTCTTCAATGTCTGCCATGGCTACAATTTAAAGCTCTTGGAACTTTAAGACATCACCCCTTGAAAGGGGCAACTTTAAAAGAAATCCAACAGAGCCACTTTTTCTCACGATTTGACGGGGAAATCACTCGGCTTCATCCTGTGTTGGGAAATCCACTATTTCCCTCCTGGCTACACAGACAGCCGTTTTAAGCAAATTATGCGCCATGGTAGATTTTGATTAGGGGATTTTCTTGAAGCATCAAGGTTGAAGACAAGGTCGGAAATGCAATCGCTGTTCTGTCCACCACTGGATCCAGTGGCGGATGCAACAGCTTACACATTTCCTAACCTCCCTTAACAGGGGGGAAAGATCAGACCGCTTAAATACACCACTAGAAAATCTATGCCTTTTGGAAGAGCCTTCTGCACATGGAGTATCGGAGGTATATAAAATATTAATAGATCCCTCCTAAGACTTTGTCCCAAGATTTCTTTCGAAACGGGAAAGAGATTTGGACATTACACTCTCCAAAGAGCAAAGGAGCTATATTTTACACTTTGCTCATTACTCCTCAACTGCCAGCAAATACCAAGAGTTAAGCTACAAAATTCTTACAAGGTGGTATAAAGTTCCATCATTACTACAAAAAATGTATCCAGAGCGGACGAATAAATGCTGGCGGTGTGGAGAATCAGAGGGTAATATGCTCCACATCTTTTGGTCATGTCGAAAGTTAGTAGATTTCTGGTCTAAAGTACAAGATACTGTAAGACAATTAACAGAGTATGACCTGGGGTCCGACCCAGCAAGGACCTCTCAAAGTGTACATATCGGAATTCTCTGGTGGCCCATCTTTTGAATGCGGCAAAGGCCTGTATTCCGGCCGTTTGGAAGCAAGAATCACCCCCCTCGATTTCACTATTGTTAAAAAAAGTAGCTGACATATACGCCATGGAAAAAGGCATTGCGATTACACAGGGTAAGGTGGAGAAATTTAATAAAAAATGGAATTCATGGTCTCTTCTGGTCTGCACCAGGGAGTATGGATCTGCGCTCGGGGAGCAGGATGGGTCATTATGGGGGGGGGGGGGAAACGAGAGAACTTAAATAATGCCACAGAGAAATTTTTGTATTTTCTTTATTGTTTTTTTTTTCTTCTTCTTTTCTTTTTCTGTCTTGTTTGATAATAAGTCATATATGTCTACTAAAAACTGAATCACAATGTTCTAAGTTACACTCTGCAAAATGGAAGCAAAATGGAAGCAGCAATAACGATATTTGTTTTATATGTATATATATATATATATATATATATATATATATATATATATATGAAAATGTGCTTTTTTTTTTGTGTTTTTTTTTCTGTGTTTGAAAATATAAAATATAAAATTAAAAAAAAAAAAAAAACTTATATACCTTGCTTTATTTATTGAAATATGTTTATATTCCAAATTCGTATTCATTTTCGAATTTAAATTTGTTTTCAAATTAGGATAATGTTGTTTTGTTATAATTTATTTTGGATTCATTGAAATTTGTTACTATTGTGATAAGGAAATTCAGATACATCTGAATAAAAAGAAAATTTCATTTGATTCTCAATTCGTAACAAAACAAATTGAACATGTCTAGTTATTGGCCCTTAAGGTGTCTACACTGCTGTAATCTTATATTAGGCCAAACCAGATTTACTTTAGCAACCAGCACACAACATATTAAACTGCCATTTTTCTGTGGTTAAAGCAGAGCTTCACCCACAGCGAAGTGAGCCAGAAGTTCGGGCCAACCTCCTTCCCACCCACAGCCAGCCTATTGAGAAAGTGCAGTGCGTTTCACGCGTTTGCACAGTAGGACACCAGTTGTGAAGCCGAAAGGCTTCACTGCCGGTTTCCCTTAGCCAAGATAGTGACGGCAGCACCTTAGAGCCGATTCAAGAATCGGCTTAGGTGAGGACACTGCTGGATGCCTGGACAGGTAAATACCCCAATAGTAAAAGTCAGCAGCTACAGTATTTGCAGCTGCCAACTTTTAATTATTTTTGGGGGGGTGAACTCCTCTTTAAAGAGGTAGAAAACCGATGTGTTTTTTTTTTTTTGCATTTTCTTTGGAACCTGCAAGGTAAAGCCATAATGGGCTAGTATTATGGCATATGTGAAACTTACCTTAGAACGAAGGCGCTTCCATCTTCACCCAGTATTCCTTGTCGGTTCACGGACTCCAGCTGTGTGAGTGGCCGGAGCTGCAATTACGTCACTCCCAAGTATGCGCACGGGAGCCACCGTTTACGGCACAGGACTCTGAAGGAACGGCCCGGGTGGAAAGGCCCAAGTGGCCATTTCTTCAGAATGAATGTGTTGGTGACATAACCGGCTGCATGTACAGTAAATATTTCCTAAACGGTGCACTGTACCTATAGATAAGCCTTATTATAGGCTTACCTATAGGTACATATTATGCATAGGAGTTTACCCCCACTTTAACCACTTCAATACCGGCGTATAGTAATAAGACGGCCACAGATGGGATCTCCCATCCTGGGTGGCTGTCATATGACGTCCTGGGCTTCCCGGCCGTCTAGGGGGCACGCGCACGCTCTTGCGTTGCTCGGGACCCGGTGCGCGTGCCCGCCCGCATGTCCACCGGGCACCCGCGATTGCTCGTTAACCAAGCAGGACAGTGGATCTGTGTGTGTAAACATACAGATCCACGTCCTGTCAGTTGAGAGGAGACCGATCTGTGTTCCCAGTACAGAGGAACACTGATTGGTCTCCTCCCATTGTGAGTCCCCACCCCGTACAGTTAGAATCACTCCCCTAGGAAACACATTTAATCCCTCATGCCCCCCTAGTGGTTAACCCCTTCCCTGCCTGTCACATTTATACAGTAATCAATGCAATTTTATAGCATTGATCGCTGTATAAATGTGAATGGTCCCAAAAATGTGTCAAAAGTGTCCGATGTGTCTGCCATAATGTCGCAGTCATGAAAAAAAAAAAATCGCAAATCGCCGCTATTACTAGTAAAATAAATAAATAAATAAATAAAATTTTAAAATGCCATAAATCTATCCCGTATTTTGCAGACGCTATAACTTTTGCGCAAACCAATCAATATACGCTTATTGCGATTTTATTTTTTACCAAAAATTTGTAGAAGAATACGTATCAGCCTAAACTGAGGAAAAAATTTGTTGTTTTTTTTTTTTAAATTGGGATATTTATTATAGCAAAAAGTAAAAAATATTGTGTTTTTTTGAAAAATTGTCGCTCTTCTTTTGTTTATAGCGCAAAAAAGAAAAACTGCAGAGGCGATCAAATACCACCAAAAGAAAGCTCTATTTGTGGGGAAAAAAGGACGTCAATTTTGTTTGGGTACAATGTCGCATGACCGCGCATTTGTCGTTTAAAGTGCGACAGCGCTGAAAACTAAAAATTGGTCTGGGAAGGAAGGGGGTGAAAATGCCCTGTATTGAACCGGCGCTGGAAAGGCCTATCCTCAGTGTGGAGCACGATGCGGGCACTGCAGCTTGGGAGGTGAGACATAGTGTGCGGGACTGGCATCCGTCCCCTTCCCCCCACCCCTGGATCCCCGTTCATGGCAGCTCTGTGCTGGAGCAGGGAGGCTGAGTGTGGAAGAAAGGACGAATAAGCTAACTGCTTTGCTATGAAAGGAGAAACCCCCTAGCCCCACTGAAAGGCTCTCTGTAAGTACAGCACTGATACCTAAAACCCCGGGAGAGAGAGGTAAGAGTGGTTACTCCATACTGTGAAGATCAAGATATGACTGTCTTACTAGGAAGTGTATTTGCGGTAAGACGTATCTCCATTCTTGCGGGGTGGTCTCTTTGAAAATTCTCAGGAGTATGCTTCATAACCGAAGGGGGCTGAGGGGAGGATTGTTTAAACACCTGACTTGCTGAACTTTTTATTTATTTTTGAATAACTTATAAATTCTTGAGTCACTGAAACTCGCTGTCAGTAGCACTATACCTGGTTCTCTGCAGGGGGAAGTAGGAGGAGTCTGCAACATTTGCTGAACTTTTGAATGACTTTTGAATCATTTATGAACTTTTGATACTCGCTGTCAGTAGCACTTTACCTGACTTATCTGCAGGTGGAGTTGGAGGGGTCTGCAACATTTGCTGATCTTTTAATTATTTTTGAATTATACATGAATTTTTAAATCTCTGAAACTCGCTGTCAGTGGCACCATACCTGATTTCTCTGTAGGGTGAAGTCGGAAGGATTTGCACACTTGCTGAACTTCTGAATGATTTTTGAATTTTTTGAATCGCTGAAACTTGCTGCTAACAGTGCTACGCCTGATTTGTCTGCAGGGGGAAGCCGGAGGGGTCTGTATAGTAAAGGAGGCAAGGGCAGTCTGTGAATTGGACCCTGGTGTAGAGGATAGCGGGTACAATTATAAGGGAATTAAAAAGCTTAATAAAACGTGTATAATAATAAGGAAAACCAAGACCGAATACCCAGATTGTACGGGGGGGGGGGGTCTGTTGACCCACCATGAGTAAATCCTCGTCTAAAGCCGCCAGGGGGGGGCACCCAAAACCCCAAGGGATAACACCTTAATAAGTACAATCAAACAGTACCTGGCCCAGGGGCTTAGCCCAAACAACAGCAATTCAGGACCCCAAAAGCAAGGTAAAGTGGACAAGAAGAAGGGATCTGAGGAGAGGAAAGAAGGGACTCCAAATCAATCTAAAGAGGACTTAGCAAATGAAAGCGAACTAGAATCAACTAGACTAGAAGATCAAAGGATGGAGGCCCAACTCCCCACAAAAGGAGATATCCTGGCAATGTTCACGAGATTAGAAAATTCCATTAAAACCGAGATTAACATGTTGAGGACTGACCTGGGTCACCTGCTGGCGAGAATCGAGACGGCAGAAGATTCATTGGATAAACAAGCCCTGGAGATATGTGCTCTTAAAAATCAAATTAAAAACATACATCTTAACCAGGCCAAACTCCTCTACAGGTTAGAAGACCAAGAAAACAGAAATAGAAGACAGAATCTGAGACTGCGCTCGGTACCGGAAAGAAGGGGGGAAGACCTGAGGAAGGTTATAGGAGAGTTATTCTCCCCAATACTCGGTGTAGGTATAGAGGACTTTCCGAACATCGAACGGGCACACCGGGTGGGGAGATTCGATTCTAACAGGCCCAACAGAATGCGAGATATTATTGTAAGATTCAGGTTTTATGAAGATAACGCCAGGATTTGGTCAAACTTAAGAGGGAAAACTCCACTGCAGTTTGAGGGTGCCGAAATCCAGGTTTTCTCGGACTTGGCACCTGAGACATTGACCAGCAGACGTTTGCTAAAACCCCTCTTAGACCAGATGAGGACACTGAATATAAAGTACAGTTGGGGCTTCCCTGCTTGCCTCCTCAGGTCAAAAGATGGGAAATCAGCTAGGCTAAGATTTCCTGATGAACTTGGGGACTTTTGTAAAAAACTAGACATGCAAGAACCACAGCTGCCAGAATGGTTTAATGTGTGGGGGGAGGAGGGGTTACGGGATCAAGTTAGAAATTGAGTACGCCAGAAAAACGACGGTTGGGGTTGGGGGGGGCGGAGGGATGGGTGAGCATAATGAGGAAAGGTTAAGTGGATTTGGAAGGGGTGCACGGCGGGTGACCGGCCAACTTCCCCCAAAAACCTACCCTGTAAGGGAAGTAGAGGAAGATGGGGCACACCAAGAGCTCCACCTCTGGAGTTGGAGATCTTCTGAGGGACATGAGTTATCGTGTTCTTCGAGGGTCTACGGTCCTGATTGGGGTGGGGGGGAGGTGGGCGTGGGGGGGGGGATGCGTGGAACAGGGTGGATGGGGAGGGGGGACACCTCTGCTACATTGTCCGTAAACACACTAAAAATTAGCTATAGATCAAAAAGGAATGACAACAATTAATTTTATGACCTACAACGTCAGGGGGCTGAATATTCCCAGTAAGAAACACACGATAATGAAAGAGCTCAAACGGTACGGGGTGGAAGTGGTTTCTCTTCAAGAGACACATATTTCACATGAGTCAAATTGTCATCCAGAGACTTTCCGCTATGATTTTATGGGGATACAGTTACTAAAAGAGCGAGCAGGGCAGCAGTTGGATTCGCGAACGGAATCCGTTTCGTACTGGAAGACAGGCTAACCGAACCTGAGGGTAGATTCCTGTTTTTAAAAGGGAAATTAGGGAACGAGGAATATACATTGGCAAACGTTTACGCCCCCAATAAAAACCCGATTAAATATCTTAAAGGTATCTTGGCAAAGCTGGGGGCTTTCAGGAAAGGACATACGATTATGATGGGAGATTTGAACTTTTGTATGACACCTGGTCTGGATAGTGGGACTCGTGCACGGGAGACTACTTGCGTTCAACTGAAAGAGGTTAAACAAAAACTGTATGCCAGCCAAATGGTTGACATTTGGAGGATTCAACACCCCAAAACACAAGATTTTACGTTTTACTCCCCCGTGCACGGGTCCTACCCCAGGATAGATTACATTTTGTAGAACATTGGGATATAGATAAGGTGTTGGAGTCTAAGATTGAAATCTCTACGTTATTGGATCATGCCCCGGTGAGGATGAAAATGTCAGCATCAGGGAAAGTAGGCCAGCGGGCCGGATGGCATTTGAACGAAGAGCTGATTCGAGACAAGGAAGGATCTGCATTGGTAGCAAGTGATCTTGAAAACTATTTTTCATATAATGACACAGGAGAAGTAACGGGGTCAGCCTTGTGGGAGGCTCATAAGGCCTATATCAGGGGGATCTTGATAGAACTAGGGGCACGCGAAAAAAAGGAGAGATCTGAGAAAATATGTACACTCATGAATGAACTAGGCAAAGCTGAACAAGAACATAAAAAACATCCGGCCCGCCATCAAGAGTTGTATCCAAAGGTAATAAACAAAAGAACTTAGTTAAAGGAATTATTAGACCACGAAACTAAGATGGTCTTGAATAGGACTGCAAGGGATAGATATAAGTGGGGAAATAAACCTAGTAAATATCTGGCAAAAATTCTACAAAAGAAAAAAGCCATCAATTATATAGAGAGAATTCAAACTAAGGATGGCAACATGGTCTATTCGCCTAAAGGAATTGCAGAAATATTTAGAACTTATTACCAAGAATTATACTCAGTACAGCAGAAGGAAGTCTGGCCGGGGGAAAAGAATAGAAAAATAATTAATTTTCTTAAGAGTGCAGGACTCCCGAAAATAGCCAAAGAGGCCGGGGAAGCGCTGGAGGCCCCGATCTCCGAGGAAGAAATAGGGAAGGCCCTGTCAGAATCGACACCGGGGAATCGACGGATTTACAATATCTTATTATAAAAAATTTAAAACAATCCTGGTCCCAAGGCTTTGCCATTATATGAACGGCCTGGGGGTAGAGCATAAAATCAGCAAGGAGGCCTTGCCAGCTGCTATTACTGTCATCCTAAAAGAAGGAAAGGAGGAAACGTTGTGTTCTAGTTACAGGCCAATTTCATTACTTAACGCGGACATAAAACTTTTCGCCAAAGTCTTGGCTGGGAGATTGAAGGGACTAATGAACACACTAGTAAACCCGGACCAGAGACAGAGACAATGGGCATAGGCCCAAGAATGATCAGTTGGATTAAAACATTTTACCAACACCCAATCGCATCAATAAAAGTAAACGGTCTAATGTCTCTCCCTTTCGAGATGAAAAATGGGATGAGGCAGGGGTGTCCCCTGTCCCCAATACTATTTGTCCTATCCCTGGAACCACTTCTGGCCACGATTCGTAACGATTCTAGTATATCTGGATTTAAGCTGGGACAGGAAGAGCATAAACTCTCCGCTTTTGCAGACGACATACTGTTTTATGTCACGAACCCCCGGAATACAATGCGTAATCTAACAAATACCTTGAAAAAATATGGGGAAATCTCCAACTTTAAAATAAATCTTGCAAAATCTGAGATATTAAATATCAATATAAACCAGACAGAAGTAAGAATACTAAAAAACGAGTTTAAATTTACCTGGACAAAAGAATTAAAGTATTTAGGAATTAAACTAGCAAATACAAGGGAGCAGATTTATTAAAAAAACTATACCCCCCTACTTGACGAAGTTAGGTCTGATTGTAATAATTAACAGCATAAAAATGATGATCCTTCCTAAGGTCATGTACAGATTTCAGATGGTGCCAGTAGCCCTTCCTCAATACTTGAGAAAAATAAAAATGTTGCTATCGAATTTAATTTGGAAGTATAAAAAAACGAGAGTTTCCTTTCAAATGTTGAAACAGGGGAAAAGGAAGGGAGGCCTAGCGGTCCCTGACATCTCAACCTACTACAAAGCCGTTGTGTTGTCCAGAGTGGTAGAATGGGCCAAGGAAAATAATGAGAAAAAATGGGTTAGTATAGAGAAAACACTAAGTAGAGCACAATTGGGTAGTATTATTTGGAACCCACCACAATACAGAAGATTAGATGAAAACACTGATACACTGACACATAATGTTTTTAAAATTTGGGATGGGATATATATTAAATATAATTCACCCTTAATTACACTGATAGACAACAAAGATTTTCCACCAGGAATGAATAGCATAGGAGGAGTCTGGTTAAAAAAAGGACGTCACACAATTAAGGGACATAGTAAAAAAAGGAAAAATGATTCCTGCACAGGATTTGATGCACAATAATCTTGCACGGGGGATGGTTGAATTGCGGTCTCTCCAGTTGAGTCACTTTGTTAAACATTTACCTCAGCCTATTAGATCCAGAGATGACCTCTCCATTTTTGAACGACTGTTCGTAGAAGAGGATCCGAGAAATACTATATCAAAAATGTACAAAGTATTACTGAGGGCGGACGAACCGGAGACACCGCCATTCATCAGTAAATGGGAGAGGGAACCGGGCACATTGCAAGATAGGAGGCTCATTGGAAAAATCTTTAATCTTGCTCATGCCTCGGCAGTGGACAGCAGAACAGCAGAGATGAATTATAAGTGCCTTGTAAGGTGGTACGCCACCCCAGATAAAATAAGCAAATATAAGTGTAATGCATCAGTAGAGTGCTGGAGAGGATGTAAAGAGGTGGGCACCATGGCACATTTGTGGTGGAAATGCCCTAAAATTAGGGAATTCTGGAAAAAGATTTTGCAATTGACCAAGGAGATCACAAAAAAAGAAGTCGTGGAAGACCTATGGGTAGTACTGTTCCATGGCGGGGCGGGTGACATAAAGCAGTATAAAAGGTCCCTGACCCCTCACCTATTAAATGCCGCTAAGAGACTCATACCCAAGTATTGGCAAAAAAACGAAGCACCTTTAATGTGGGAGCGGATAGATATGGTTGAGGAAACATATATCATGGAATGCTGGGGAAGCACTATGGAGGAGGAGATTAACAGAGCTACGGCAAAATGGGAGAGATGGATAGCTTTTAAAAAGACATGGAGTTACACCCAGGAATTGAGATTGTAGATCTTGGGTAAGAAGTTGAATGGTCTTGGCTTTAACCTTTCGAGCGGATGGATAGTAGAGGTGGGAAGGGGTCAATGGGGTAGGGGCAAAGGGGGTATATTGGGTATTGTGTCTTATTTGTTTTGTTGAAAACTGTAGGAAAAATGTTGTTACTTCTAAAACTGCCACGATTATGTGACAATTACTGGGACGGGAAAGATGATCGGCAAGGCTGATTTAAGTCCCTTATTGCTGTCAGCTGATGTGGCAAAAAAAAAGAATAGATTCCAAGTGGGCTAATTATAAGTTGAAAGGAGAGTAGCTTTGGTTAACTGCTCTTTATAACAGAATTTGGCTGAATTGCAGAATAGCCTGATCAAAAGATACATTAGAAGACTTTAAAATAAGTGTTGCTGAAGCTCATAATGATAAACACAAATTTAATTGAAAGCAACGCATATAAAGGAAATGACAGAATGAATGAATACATAAATTAAAATAAAAGATAGATATAGATAGATAGATAGATAGATAGATAGATAGATAGATAGATAGATAGATAGATAGATAGATAGATAGATAGATAGATAAAACTTTTTTTTTTTGAAAGGGGAATGGTACCATCTATTGGTAAATCTTGAAACTACATCTGTAGTCATTTCTTACATGACATGTATTTAGAACTTTCGTAACGTGTTATGTTGTTCACTTTTTGCAATCTCTTCTGGATTGGGTTGATTAAGTCCAGTGACACCCAGGTTGAAAAAAAATATGAACATGCTTTTTAATGCCTTCTCAATGGAAAGTTTGATCTGCAGTTTCTTTGTAATGGAAGATTACCTTGGGCATTGTGGATCAGGCTCGGTCCCTGACAACTTGGGGGAATGTCAAAAACAGCAATTGCCTTGTGCAATTGTATATCTCTTGGAGGCAGGGCCCATACCCACCAAGTCCCCTGAAGAACACTTGGAGAAAAAAATTGTGCCAAACTGCCTGTGCCTCAGCACTAACATCCCAAAGACTTGAATTGGTCATAGTTGGACTGCAGGAGCAATGTCCCATTCAAGTCTGTGGTACTTTAGTGTGCAGGCATGGGCAGCCCCACACTAGGTTTTTGTAGTAGTTTTGTAGAGTAGAACGCATCAACTGTCAGAAGGGGTGGGGAGAGATTGGATTTGTGTCAGTTGCTTGTATTAAAGAGCTGGTAATTATAAACACAAACTTTAAGCACCGGAGGACTGGGCCTATTTTTTAGATTTGGAGTTTACAAGATAATTTTTTTTGCTAGAAATTTACTTAGAGCCCCCCAAACATTATATATCTTTTTCAGACCCCCTAGAGAATAAAATGTCGGTTGCTGCAATACTTTATGTCACACCGTATTTGCGCAGCGGTCTTACAGGCGCACTTTTTTGGAAAATATACACCTTTTTGAATAAATAAGACAACAGTACAGTTAGTCCAATTTTTATTTTTATATTTTGTGAAAGATAATTTTACACCGAGTAAATTGATACCCAACATGTCGCTCTTCAAAATTGCGCCCGCTCGTGGAATGGCGACAAACTTACAAAATACCTTACAAAATCTCCATAGGCGACGTTTAAAAATTTCTATAGGTTACCAGTTTTGAGTTACAGAGGAGGTCTAGGGCTAGAATTATTGCTCTCGCTCTAACGATTGCCGCGATACCTGACATTAGTGGTTTGAACACCATTTTCATATGCGGGCGTGACTTATGTATGCATTCGTTTCTGCGTGCGAGCTTGGCGGGACGGTGCGCTTTAATTTTATTTATTTTACTTTTTATTTTTTATTTTGACACTGTCCTTTTAAAAAAAAAATGTTTGGGTCACTTTTATTCCTATTACAAGGAATGTAAACATCCCTTTCCACCATTAATACGGGAATTTTCATCTGATTTGGAAAGATGTAATAAAGGCCCCTATACGTGGATGGGTAGGAATGCCATTCTCAAAATGAATATTCTTCCAAGGTTACTATACCTCCTTCAGACTCTGCCAATAGCTATCCCAGAGTCCTTTCTGAAATCAATACGTAGTATTTTTATTAAATTTATTTGGGCAAAAAAGCATCCGCGTCTATCTTTCAATTTACCGGCTATGCCAAAGGCTAGAGGAGGTATGGCTTTTCCCGATCTGATAAGATACTATAAAGCAGTACACCTTGCTAGGGTACTTGCTTGGTGTAGAGACGAGGGACACAAAACCTGGATAGCGATTGAACAATCATGTACGGAGATTCCTCTTCAATGTCTGCCATGGCTACAATTTAAAGCTCTTGGAACTTTAAGACATCACCCCTTGAAAGGGGCAACTTTAAAAGAAATCCAACAGAGCCACTTTTTCTCACGATTTGACGGGGAAATCACTCGGCTTCATCCTGTGTTGGGAAATCCACTATTTCCCTCCTGGCTACACAGACAGCCGTTTTAAGCAAATTATGCGCCATGGTAGATTTTGATTAGGGGATTTTCTTGAAGCATCAAGGTTGAAGACAAGGTCGGAAATGCAATCGCTGTTCTGTCCACCACTGGATCCAGTGGCGGATGCAACAGCTTACACATTTCCTAACCTCCCTTAAGGGGGGGGAAAGATCAGACCGCTTAAATACACCACTAGAAAATCTATGCCTTTTGGAAGAGCCTTCTGCACATGGAGTATCGGAGGTATATAAAATATTAATAGATCCCTCCTAAGACTTTGTCCCAAGATTTCTTTCGAAACGGGAAAGAGATTTGGACATTACACTCTCCAAAGAGCAAAGGAGCTATATTTTACACTTTGCTCATTACTCCTCAACTGCCAGCAAATACCAAGAGTTAAGCTACAAAATTCTTACAAGGTGGTATAAAGTTCCATCATTACTACAAAAAATGTATCCAGAGCGGACGAATAAATGCTGGCGGTGTGGAGAATCAGAGGGTAATATGCTCCACATCTTTTGGTCATGTCGAAAGTTAGTAGATTTCTGGTCTAAAGTACAAGATACTGTAAGACAATTAACAGAGTATGACCTGGGGTCCGACCCAGCAAGGACCTCTCAAAGTGTACATATCGGAATTCTCTGGTGGCCCATCTTTTGAATGCGGCAAAGGCCTGTATTCCGGCCGTTTGGAAGCAAGAATCACCCCCCTCGATTTCACTATGGTTAAAAAAAGTAGCTGACATATACGCCATGGAAAAAGGCATTGCGATTACACAGGGTAAGGTGGAGAAATTTAATAAAAAATGGAATTCATGGTCTCTTCTGGTCTGCACCAGGGAGTATGGATCTGCGCTCGGGGAGCAGGATGGGTCATTATGGGGGGGGGGGGAAACGAGAGAACCTAAATAATGCCACAGAGAAATTTTTGTATTTTCTTTATTGTTTTTTTTTTCTTCTTCTTTTCTTTTTCTGTCTTGTTTGATAATAAGTCATATATGTCTACTAAAAACTGAATCACAATGTTCTAAGTTACACTCTGCAAAATGGAAGCAAAATGGAAGCAGCAATAACGATATTTGTTTTATATGTATATATATATATATATATATATATATATATATATATATATATATGAAAATGTGCTTTTTTTTTTGTGTTTTTTTTTCTGTGTTTGAAAATATAAAATATAAAATTAAAAAAAAAAAAAAAAACTTATATACCTTGCTTTATTTATTGAAATATGTTTATATTCCAAATTCGTATTCATTTTCGAATTTAAATTTGTTTTCAAATTAGGATAATGTTGTTTTGTTATAATTTATTTTGGATTCATTGAAATTTGTTACTATTGTGATAAGGAAATTCAGATACATCTGAATAAAAAGAAAATTTCATTTGATTCTCAATTCGTAACAAAACAAATTGAACATGTCTAGTTATTGGCCCTTAAGGTGTCTACACTGCTGTAATCTTATATTAGGCCAAACCAGATTTACTTTAGCAACCAGCACACAACATATTAAACTGCCATTTTTCTGTGGTTAAAGCAGAGCTTCACCCACAGCGAAGTGAGCCAGAAGTTCGGGCCAACCTCCTTCCCACCCACAGCCAGCCTATTGAGAAAGTGCAGTGCGTTTCACGCGTTTGCACAGTAGGACACCAGTTGTGAAGCCGAAAGGCTTCACTGCCGGTTTCCCTTAGCCAAGATAGTGACGGCAGCACCTTAGAGCCGATTCAAGAATCGGCTTAGGTGAGGACACTGCTGGATGCCTGGACAGGTAAATACCCCAATAGTAAAAGTCAGCAGCTACAGTATTTGCAGCTGCCAACTTTTAATTATTTTTGGGGGGGTGAACTCCTCTTTAAAGAGGTAGAAAACCGATGTGTTTTTTTTTTTTTGCATTTTCTTTGGAACCTGCAAGGTAAAGCCATAATGGGCTAGTATTATGGCATATGTGAAACTTACCTTAGAACGAAGGCGCTTCCATCTTCACCCAGTATTCCTTGTCGGTTCACGGACTCCAGCTGTGTGAGTGGCCGGAGCTGCAATTACGTCACTCCCAAGTATGCGCACGGGAGCCACCGTTTACGGCACAGGACTCTGAAGGAACGGCCCGGGTGGAAAGGCCCAAGTGGCCATTTCTTCAGAATGAATGTGTTGGTGACATAACCGGCTGCATGTACAGTAAATATTTCCTAAACGGTGCACTGTACCTATAGATAAGCCTTATTATAGGCTTACCTATAGGTACATATTATGCATAGGAGTTTACCCCCACTTTAACCACTTCAATACCGGCGTATAGTAATAAGACGGCCACAGATGGGATCTCCCATCCTGGGTGGCTGTCATATGACGTCCTGGGCTTCCCGGCCGTCTAGGGGGCACGCGCACGCTCTTGCGTTGCTCGGGACCCGGTGCGCGTGCCCGCCCGCATGTCCACCGGGCACCCGCGATTGCTCGTTAACCAAGCAGGACAGTGGATCTGTGTGTGTAAACATACAGATCCACGTCCTGTCAGTTGAGAGGAGACCGATCTGTGTTCCCAGTACAGAGGAACACTGATTGGTCTCCTCCCATTGTGAGTCCCCACCCCGTACAGTTAGAATCACTCCCCTAGGAAACACATTTAATCCCTCATGCCCCCCTAGTGGTTAACCCCTTCCCTGCCTGTCACATTTATACAGTAATCAATGCAATTTTATAGCATTGATCGCTGTATAAATGTGAATGGTCCCAAAAATGTGTCAAAAGTGTCCGATGTGTCTGCCATAATGTCGCAGTCATGAAAAAAAAAAAATCGCAAATCGCCGCTATTACTAGTAAAATAAATAAATAAATAAATAAAATTTTAAAATGCCATAAATCTATCCCGTATTTTGCAGACGCTATAACTTTTGCGCAAACCAATCAATATACGCTTATTGCGATTTTATTTTTTACCAAAAATTTGTAGAAGAATACGTATCAGCCTAAACTGAGGAAAAAATTTGTTGTTTTTTTTTTTAAATTGGGATATTTATTATAGCAAAAAGTAAAAAATATTGTGTTTTTTTGAAAAATTGTCGCTCTTCTTTTGTTTATAGCGCAAAAAAGAAAAACTGCAGAGGCGATCAAATACCACCAAAAGAAAGCTCTATTTGTAGGGAAAAAAGGACGTCAATTTTGTTTGGGTACAATGTCGCATGACCGTGCATTTGTCGTTTAAAGTGCGACAGCGCTGAAAACTAAAAATTGGTCTGGGAAGGAAGGGGGTGAAAATGCCCTGTATTGAACCGGCGCTGGAAAGGCCTATCCTCAGTGTGGAGCACGATGCGGGCACTGCAGCTTGGGAGGTGAGACATAGTGTGCGGGACTGGCATCCGTCCCCTTCCCCCCACCCCTGGATCCCCGTTCATGGCAGCTCTGTGCTGGAGCAGGGAGGCTGAGTGTGGAAGAAAGGACGAATAAGCTAACTGCTTTGCTATGAAAGGAGAAACCCCCTAGCCCCACTGAAAGGCTCTCTGTAAGTACAGCACTGATACCTAAAACCCCGGGAGAGAGAGGTAAGAGTGGTTACTCCATACTGTGAAGATCAAGATATGACTGTCTTACTAGGAAGTGTATTTGCGGTAAGACGTATCTCCATTCTTGCGGGGTGGTCTCTTTGAAAATTCTCAGGAGTATGCTTCATAACCGAAGGGGGCTGAGGGGAGGATTGTTTAAACACCTGACTTGCTGAACTTTTTATTTATTTTTGAATAACTTATAAATTCTTGAGTCACTGAAACTCGCTGTCAGTAGCACTATACCTGGTTCTCTGCAGGGGGAAGTAGGAGGAGTCTGCAACATTTGCTGAACTTTTGAATGACTTTTGAATCATTTATGAACTTTTGATACTCGCTGTCAGTAGCACTTTACCTGACTTATCTGCAGGTGGAGTTGGAGGGGTCTGCAACATTTGCTGATCTTTTAATTATTTTTGAATTATACATGAATTTTTAAATCTCTGAAACTCGCTGTCAGTGGCACCATACCTGATTTCTCTGTAGGGTGAAGTCGGAAGGATTTGCACACTTGCTGAACTTCTGAATGATTTTTGAATTTTTTGAATCGCTGAAACTTGCTGCTAACAGTGCTACGCCTGATTTGTCTGCAGGGGGAAGCCGGAGGGGTCTGTATAGTAAAGGAGGCAAGGGCAGTCTGTGAATTGGACCCTGGTGTAGAGGATAGCGGGTACAATTATAAGGGAATTAAAAAGCTTAATAAAACGTGTATAATAATAAGGAAAACCAAGACCGAATACCCAGATTGTACGGGGGGGGGGGGGTCTGTTGACCCACCATGAGTAAATCCTCGTCTAAAGCCGCCAGGGGGGGGCACCCAAAACCCCAAGGGATAACACCTTAATAAGTACAATCAAACAGTACCTGGCCCAGGGGCTTAGCCCAAACAACAGCAATTCAGGACCCCAAAAGCAAGGTAAAGTGGACAAGAAGAAGGGATCTGAGGAGAGGAAAGAAGGGACTCCAAATCAATCTAAAGAGGACTTAGCAAATGAAAGCGAACTAGAATCAACTAGACTAGAAGATCAAAGGATGGAGGCCCAACTCCCCACAAAAGGAGATATCCTGGCAATGTTCACGAGATTAGAAAATTCCATTAAAACCGAGATTAACATGTTGAGGACTGACCTGGGTCACCTGCTGGCGAGAATCGAGGCGGCAGAAGATTCATTGGATAAACAAGCCCTGGAGATATGTGCTCTTAAAAATCAAATTAAAAACATACATCTTAACCAGGCCAAACTCCTCTACAGGTTAGAAGACCAAGAAAACAGAAATAGAAGACAGAATCTGAGACTGCGCTCGGTACCGGAAAGAAGGGGGGAAGACCTGAGGAAGGTTATAGGAGAGTTATTCTCCCCAATACTCGGTGTAGGTATAGAGGACTTTCCGAACATCGAACGGGCACACCGGGTGGGGAGATTCGATTCTAACAGGCCCAACAGAATGCGAGATATTATTGTAAGATTCAGGTTTTATGAAGATAACGCCAGGATTTGGTCAAACTTAAGAGGGAAAACTCCACTGCAGTTTGAGGGTGCCGAAATCCAGGTTTTCTCGGACTTGGCACCTGAGACATTGACCAGCAGACGTTTGCTAAAACCCCTCTTAGACCAGATGAGGACACTGAATATAAAGTACAGTTGGGGCTTCCCTGCTTGCCTCCTCAGGTCAAAAGATGGGAAATCAGCTAGGCTAAGATTTCCTGATGAACTTGGGGACTTTTGTAAAAAACTAGACATGCAAGAACCACAGCTGCCAGAATGGTTTAATGTGTGGGGGGAGGAGGGGTTACGGGATCAAGTTAGAAATTGAGTACGCCAGAAAAACGACGGTTGGGGTTGGGGGGGGCGGAGGGATGGGTGAGCATAATGAGGAAAGATTAAGTGGATTTGGAAGGGGTGCACGGCGGGTGACCGGCCAACTTCCCCCAAAAACCTACCCTGTAAGGGAAGTAGAGGAAGATGGGGCACACCAAGAGCTCCACCTCTGGAGTTGGAGATCTTCTGAGGGACATGAGTTATCGTGTTCTTCGAGGGTCTACGGTCCTGATTGGGGTGGGGGGGAGGTGGGCGTGGGGGGGGGGATGCGTGGAACAGGGTGGATGGGGAGGGGGGACACCTCTGCTACATTGTCCGTAAACACACTAAAAATTAGCTATAGTTTAAAAAGGAATGACAACAATTAATTTTATGACCTACAACGTCAGGGGGCTGAATATTCCCAGTAAGAAACACACGATAATGAAAGAGCTCAAACGGTACGGGGTGGAAGTGGTTTCTCTTCAAGAGACACATATTTCACATGAGTCAAATTGTCATCCAGAGACTTTCCGCTATGATTTTATGGGGATACAGTTACTAAAAGAGCGAGCAGGGCAGCAGTTGGATTCGCGAACGGAATCCGTTTCGTACTGGAAGACAGGCTAACCGAACCTGAGGGTAGATTCCTGTTTTTAAAAGGGAAATTAGGGAACGAGGAATATACATTGGCAAACGTTTACGCCCCCAATAAAAACCCGATTAAATATCTTAAAGGTATCTTGGCAAAGCTGGGGGCTTTCAGGAAAGGACATACGATTATGATGGGAGATTTGAACTTTTGTATGACACCTGGTCTGGATAGTGGGACTCGTGCACGGGAGACTACTTGCGTTCAACTGAAAGAGGTTAAACAAAAACTGTATGCCAGCCAAATGGTTGACATTTGGAGGATTCAACACCCCAAAACACAAGATTTTACGTTTTACTCCCCCGTGCACGGGTCCTACCCCAGGATAGATTACATTTTGTAGAACATTGGGATATAGATAAGGTGTTGGAGTCTAAGATTGAAATCTCTACGTTATTGGATCATGCCCCGGTGAGGATGAAAATGTCAGCATCAGGGAAAGTAGGCCAGCGGGCCGGATGGCATTTGAACGAAGAGCTGATTCGAGACAAGGAAGGATCTGCATTGGTAGCAAGTGATCTTGAAAACTATTTTTCATATAATGACACAGGAGAAGTAACGGGGTCAGCCTTGTGGGAGGCTCATAAGGCCTATATCAGGGGGATCTTGATAGAACTAGGGGCACGCGAAAAAAAGGAGAGATCTGAGAAAATATGTACACTCATGAATGAACTAGGCAAAGCTGAACAAGAACATAAAAAACATCCGGCCCGCCATCAAGAGTTGTATCCAAAGGTAATAAACAAAAGAACTTAGTTAAAGGAATTATTAGACCACGAAACTAAGATGGTCTTGAATAGGACTGCAAGGGATAGATATAAGTGGGGAAATAAACCTAGTAAATATCTGGCAAAAATTCTACAAAAGAAAAAAGCCATCAATTATATAGAGAGAATTCAAACTAAGGATGGCAACATGGTCTATTCGCCTAAAGGAATTGCAGAAATATTTAGAACTTATTACCAAGAATTATACTCAGTACAGCAGAAGGAAGTCTGGCCGGGGGAAAAGAATAGAAAAATAATTAATTTTCTTAAGAGTGCAGGACTCCCGAAAATAGCCAAAGAGGCCGGGGAAGCGCTGGAGGCCCCGATCTCCGAGGAAGAAATAGGGAAGGCCCTGTCAGAATCGACACCGGGGAATCGACGGATTTACAATATCTTATTATAAAAAATTTAAAACAATCCTGGTCCCAAGGCTTTGCCATTATATGAACGGCCTGGGGGTAGAGCATAAAATCAGCAAGGAGGCCTTGCCAGCTGCTATTACTGTCATCCTAAAAGAAGGAAAGGAGGAAACGTTGTGTTCTAGTTACAGGCCAATTTCATTACTTAACGCGGACATAAAACTTTTCGCCAAAGTCTTGGCTGGGAGATTGAAGGGACTAATGAACACACTAGTAAACCCGGACCAGAGACAGAGACAATGGGCATAGGCCCAAGAATGATCAGTTGGATTAAAACATTTTACCAACACCCAATCGCATCAATAAAAGTAAACGGTCTAATGTCTCTCCCTTTCGAGATGAAAAATGGGATGAGGCAGGGGTGTCCCCTGTCCCCAATACTATTTGTCCTATCCCTGGAACCACTTCTGGCCACGATTCGTAACGATTCTAGTATATCTGGATTTAAGCTGGGACAGGAAGAGCATAAACTCTCCGCTTTTGCAGACGACATACTGTTTTATGTCACGAACCCCCGGAATACAATGCGTAATCTAACAAATACCTTGAAAAAATATGGGGAAATCTCCAACTTTAAAATAAATCTTGCAAAATCTGAGATATTAAATATCAATATAAACCAGACAGAAGTAAGAATACTAAAAAACGAGTTTAAATTTACCTGGACAAAAGAATTAAAGTATTTAGGAATTAAACTAGCAAATACAAGGGAGCAGATTTATTAAAAAAACTATACCCCCCTACTTGACGAAGTTAGGTCTGATTGTAATAATTAACAGCATAAAAATGATGATCCTTCCTAAGGTCATGTACAGATTTCAGATGGTGCCAGTAGCCCTTCCTCAATACTTGAGAAAAATAAAAATGTTGCTATCGAATTTAATTTGGAAGTATAAAAAAACGAGAGTTTCCTTTCAAATGTTGAAACAGGGGAAAAGGAAGGGAGGCCTAGCGGTCCCTGACATCTCAACCTACTACAAAGCCGTTGTGTTGTCCAGAGTGGTAGAATGGGCCAAGGAAAATAATGAGAAAAAATGGGTTAGTATAGAGAAAACACTAAGTAGAGCACAATTGGGTAGTATTATTTGGAACCCACCACAATACAGAAGATTAGATGAAAACACTGATACACTGACACATAATGTTTTTAAAATTTGGGATGGGATATATATTAAATATAATTCACCCTTAATTACACTGATAGACAACAAAGATTTTCCACCAGGAATGAATAGCATAGGAGGAGTCTGGTTAAAAAAAGGACGTCACACAATTAAGGGACATAGTAAAAAAAGGAAAAATGATTCCTGCACAGGATTTGATGCACAATAATCTTGCACGGGGGATGGTTGAATTGCGGTCTCTCCAGTTGAGTCACTTTGTTAAACATTTACCTCAGCCTATTAGATCCAGAGATGACCTCTCCATTTTTGAACGACTGTTCGTAGAAGAGGATCCGAGAAATACTATATCAAAAATGTACAAAGTATTACTGAGGGCGGACGAACCGGAGACACCGCCATTCATCAGTAAATGGGAGAGGGAACCGGGCACATTGCAAGATAGGAGGCTCATTGGAAAAATCTTTAATCTTGCTCATGCCTCGGCAGTGGACAGCAGAACAGCAGAGATGAATTATAAGTGCCTTGTAAGGTGGTACGCCACCCCAGATAAAATAAGCAAATATAAGTGTAATGCATCAGTAGAGTGCTGGAGAGGATGTAAAGAGGTGGGCACCATGGCACATTTGTGGTGGAAATGCCCTAAAATTAGGGAATTCTGGAAAAAGATTTTGCAATTGACCAAGGAGATCACAAAAAAAGAAGTCGTGGAAGACCTATGGGTAGTACTGTTCCATGGCGGGGCGGGTGACATAAAGCAGTATAAAAGGTCCCTGACCCCTCACCTATTAAATGCCGCTAAGAGACTCATACCCAAGTATTGGCAAAAAAACGAAGCACCTTTAATGTGGGAGCGGATAGATATGGTTGAGGAAACATATATCATGGAATGCTGGGGAAGCACTATGGAGGAGGAGATTAACAGAGCTACGGCAAAATGGGAGAGATGGATAGCTTTTAAAAAGACATGGAGTTACACCCAGGAATTGAGATTGTAGATCTTGGGTAAGAAGTTGAATGGTCTTGGCTTTAACCTTTCGAGCGGATGGATAGTAGAGGTGGGAAGGGGTCAATGGGGTAGGGGCAAAGGGGGTATATTGGGTATTGTGTCTTATTTGTTTTGTTGAAAACTGTAGGAAAAATGTTGTTACTTCTAAAACTGCCACGATTATGTGACAATTACTGGGACGGGAAAGATGATCGGCAAGGCTGATTTAAGTCCCTTATTGCTGTCAGCTGATGTGGCAAAAAAAAAGAATAGATTCCAAGTGGGCTAATTATAAGTTGAAAGGAGAGTAGCTTTGGTTAACTGCTCTTTATAACAGAATTTGGCTGAATTGCAGAATAGCCTGATCAAAAGATACATTAGAAGACTTTAAAATAAGTGTTGCTGAAGCTCATAATGATAAACACAAATTTAATTGAAAGCAACGCATATAAAGGAAATGACAGAATGAATGAATACATAAATTAAAATAAAAGATAGATATAGATAGATAGATAGATAGATAGATAGATAGATAGATAGATAGATAGATAAAACTTTTTTTTTTTGAAAGGGGAATGGTACCATCTATTGGTAAATCTTGAAACTACATCTGTAGTCATTTCTTACATGACATGTATTTAGAACTTTCGTAACGTGTTATGTTGTTCACTTTTTGCAATCTCTTCTGGATTGGGTTGATTAAGTCCAGTGACACCCAGGTTGAAAAAAAATATGAACATGCTTTTTAATGCCTTCTCAATGGAAAGTTTGATCTGCAGTTTCTTTGTAATGGAAGATTACCTTGGGCATTGTGGATCAGGCTCGGTCCCTGACAACTTGGGGGAATGTCAAAAACAGCAATTGCCTTGTGCAATTGTATATCTCTTGGAGGCAGGGCCCATACCCACCAAGTCCCCTGAAGAACACTTGGAGAAAAAAATTGTGCCAAACTGCCTGTGCCTCAGCACTAACATCCCAAAGACTTGAATTGGTCATAGTTGGACTGCAGGAGCAATGTCCCATTCAAGTCTGTGGTACTTTAGTGTGCAGGCATGGGCAGCCCCACACTAGGTTTTTGTAGTAGTTTTGTAGAGTAGAACGCATCAACTGTCAGAAGGGGTGGGGAGAGATTGGATTTGTGTCAGTTGCTTGTATTAAAGAGCTGGTAATTATAAACACAAACTTTAAGCACCGGAGGACTGGGCCTATTTTTTAGATTTGGAGTTTACAAGATAATTTTTTTTGCTAGAAATTTACTTAGAGCCCCCCAAACATTATATATCTTTTTCAGACCCCCTAGAGAATAAAATGTCGGTTGCTGCAATACTTTATGTCACACCGTATTTGCGCAGCGGTCTTACAGGCGCACTTTTTTGGAAAATATACACCTTTTTGAATAAATAAGACAACAGTACAGTTAGTCCAATTTTTATTTTTATATTTTGTGAAAGATAATTTTACACCGAGTAAATTGATACCCAACATGTCGCTCTTCAAAATTGCGCCCGCTCGTGGAATGGCGACAAACTTACAAAATACCTTACAAAATCTCCATAGGCGACGTTTAAAAATTTCTATAGGTTACCAGTTTTGAGTTACAGAGGAGGTCTAGGGCTAGAATTATTGCTCTCGCTCTAACGATTGCCGCGATACCTCACATTAGTGGTTTGAACACCATTTTCATATGCGGGCGTGACTTATGTATGCATTCGTTTCTGCGTGCGAGCTTGGCGGGACGGTGCGCTTTAATTTTATTTATTTTACTTTTTATTTTTTATTTTGACACTGTCCTTTTAAAAAAAAAATGTTTGGGTCACTTTTATTCCTATTACAAGGAATGTAAACATCCCTTTCCACCATTAATACGGGAATTTTCATCTGATTTGGAAAGATGTAATAAAGGCCCCTATACGTGGATGGGTAGGAATGCCATTCTCAAAATGAATATTCTTCCAAGGTTACTATACCTCCTTCAGACTCTGCCAATAGCTATCCCAGAGTCCTTTCTGAAATCAATACGTAGTATTTTTATTAAATTTATTTGGGCAAAAAAGCATCCGCGTCTATCTTTCAATTTACCGGCTATGCCAAAGGCTAGAGGAGGTATGGCTTTTCCCGATCTGATAAGATACTATAAAGCAGTACACCTTGCTAGGGTACTTGCTTGGTGTAGAGACGAGGGACACAAAACCTGGATAGCGATTGAACAATCATGTACGGAGATTCCTCTTCAATGTCTGCCATGGCTACAATTTAAAGCTCTTGGAACTTTAAGACATCACCCCTTGAAAGGGGCAACTTTAAAAGAAATCCAACAGAGCCACTTTTTCTCACGATTTGACGGAGAAATCACTCGGCTTCATCCTGTGTTGGGAAATCCACTATTTCCCTCCTGGCTACACAGACAGCCGTTTTAAGCAAATTATGCGCCATGGTAGATTTTGATTAGGGGATTTTCTTGAAGCATCAAGGTTGAAGACAAGGTCGGAAATGCAATCGCTGTTCTGTCCACCACTGGATCCAGTGGCGGATGCAACAGCTTACACATTTCCTAACCTCCCTTAAGGGGGGGGAAAGATCAGACCGCTTAAATACACCACTAGAAAATCTATGCCTTTTGGAAGAGCCTTCTGCACATGGAGTATCGGAGGTATATAAAATATTAATAGATCCCTCCTAAGACTTTGTCCCAAGATTTCTTTCGAAACGGGAAAGAGATTTGGACATTACACTCTCCAAAGAGCAAAGGAGCTATATTTTACACTTTGCTCATTACTCCTCAACTGCCAGCAAATACCAAGAGTTAAGCTACAAAATTCTTACAAGGTGGTATAAAGTTCCATCATTACTACAAAAAATGTATCCAGAGCGGACGAATAAATGCTGGCGGTGTGGAGAATCAGAGGGTAATATGCTCCACATCTTTTGGTCATGTCGAAAGTTAGTAGATTTCTGGTCTAAAGTACAAGATACTGTAAGACAATTAACAGAGTATGACCTGGGGTCCGACCCAGCAAGGACCTCTCAAAGTGTACATATCGGAATTCTCTGGTGGCCCATCTTTTGAATGCGGCAAAGGCCTGTATTCCGGCCGTTTGGAAGCAAGAATCACCCCCCTCGATTTCACTATGGTTAAAAAAAGTAGCTGACATATACGCCATGGAAAAAGGCATTGCGATTACACAGGGTAAGGTGGAGAAATTTAATAAAAAATGGAATTCATGGTCTCTTCTGGTCTGCACCAGGGAGTATGGATCTGCGCTCGGGGAGCAGGATGGGTCATTATGGGGGGGGGGGGAAACGAGAGAACCTAAATAATGCCACAGAGAAATTTTTGTATTTTCTTTATTGTTTTTTTTTTCTTCTTCTTTTCTTTTTCTGTCTTGTTTGATAATAAGTCATATATGTCTACTAAAAACTGAATCACAATGTTCTAAGTTACACTCTGCAAAATGGAAGCAAAATGGAAGCAGCAATAACGATATTTGTTTTATATGTATATATATATATATATATATATATATATATATATATATATATATATATATATATATGAAAATGTGCTTTTTTTTTGTGTTTTTTTTTCTGTGTTTGAAAATATAAAATATAAAATTAAAAAAAAAAAAAAAACTTATATACCTTGCTTTATTTATTGAAATATGTTTATATTCCAAATTCGTATTCATTTTCGAATTTAAATTTGTTTTCAAATTAGGATAATGTTGTTTTGTTATAATTTATTTTGGATTCATTGAAATTTGTTACTATTGTGATAAGGAAATTCAGATACATCTGAATAAAAAGAAAATTTCATTTGATTCTCAATTCGTAACAAAACAAATTGAACATGTCTAGTTATTGGCCCTTAAGGTGTCTACACTGCTGTAATCTTATATTAGGCCAAACCAGATTTACTTTAGCAACCAGCACACAACATATTAAACTGCCATTTTTCTGTGGTTAAAGCAGAGCTTCACCCACAGCGAAGTGAGCCAGAAGTTCGGGCCAACCTCCTTCCCACCCACAGCCAGCCTATTGAGAAAGTGCAGTGCGTTTCACGCGTTTGCACAGTAGGACACCAGTTGTGAAGCCGAAAGGCTTCACTGCCGGTTTCCCTTAGCCAAGATAGTGACGGCAGCACCTTAGAGCCGATTCAAGAATCGGCTTAGGTGAGGACACTGCTGGATGCCTGGACAGGTAAATACCCCAATAGTAAAAGTCAGCAGCTACAGTATTTGCAGCTGCCAACTTTTAATTATTTTTGGGGGGGTGAACTCCTCTTTAAAGAGGTAGAAAACCGATGTGTTTTTTTTTTTTTGCATTTTCTTTGGAACCTGCAAGGTAAAGCCATAATGGGCTAGTATTATGGCATATGTGAAACTTACCTTAGAACGAAGGCGCTTCCATCTTCACCCAGTATTCCTTGTCGGTTCACGGACTCCAGCTGTGTGAGTGGCCGGAGCTGCAATTACGTCACTCCCAAGTATGCGCACGGGAGCCACCGTTTACGGCACAGGACTCTGAAGGAACGGCCCGGGTGGAAAGGCCCAAGTGGCCATTTCTTCAGAATGAATGTGTTGGTGACATAACCGGCTGCATGTACAGTAAATATTTCCTAAACGGTGCACTGTACCTATAGATAAGCCTTATTATAGGCTTACCTATAGGTACATATTATGCATAGGAGTTTACCCCCACTTTAACCACTTCAATACCGGCGTATAGTAATAAGACGGCCACAGATGGGATCTCCCATCCTGGGTGGCTGTCATATGACGTCCTGGGCTTCCCGGCCGTCTAGGGGGCACGCGCACGCTCTTGCGTTGCTCGGGACCCGGTGCGCGTGCCCGCCCGCATGTCCACCGGGCACCCGCGATTGCTCGTTAACCAAGCAGGACAGTGGATCTGTGTGTGTAAACATACAGATCCACGTCCTGTCAGTTGAGAGGAGACCGATCTGTGTTCCCAGTACAGAGGAACACTGATTGGTCTCCTCCCATTGTGAGTCCCCACCCCGTACAGTTAGAATCACTCCCCTAGGAAACACATTTAATCCCTCATGCCCCCCTAGTGGTTAACCCCTTCCCTGCCTGTCACATTTATACAGTAATCAATGCAATTTTATAGCATTGATCGCTGTATAAATGTGAATGGTCCCAAAAATGTGTCAAAAGTGTCCGATGTGTCTGCCATAATGTCGCAGTCATGAAAAAAAAAAAATCGCAAATCGCCGCTATTACTAGTAAAATAAATAAATAAATAAATAAAATTTTAAAATGCCATAAATCTATCCCGTATTTTGCAGACGCTATAACTTTTGCGCAAACCAATCAATATACGCTTATTGCGATTTTATTTTTTACCAAAAATTTGTAGAAGAATACGTATCAGCCTAAACTGAGGAAAAAATTTGTTGTTTTTTTTTTTAAATTGGGATATTTATTATAGCAAAAAGTAAAAAATATTGTGTTTTTTTGAAAAATTGTCGCTCTTCTTTTGTTTATAGCGCAAAAAAGAAAAACTGCAGAGGCGATCAAATACCACCAAAAGAAAGCTCTATTTGTGGGGAAAAAAGGACGTCAATTTTGTTTGGGTACAATGTCGCATGACCGTGCATTTGTCGTTTAAAGTGCGACAGCGCTGAAAACTAAAAATTGGTCTGGGAAGGAAGGGGGTGAAAATGCCCTGTATTGAACCGGCGCTGGAAAGGCCTATCCTCAGTGTGGAGCACGATGCGGGCACTGCAGCTTGGGAGGTGAGACATAGTGTGCGGGACTGGCATCCGTCCCCTTCCCCCCACCCCTGGATCCCCGTTCATGGCAGCTCTGTGCTGGAGCAGGGAGGCTGAGTGTGGAAGAAAGGACGAATAAGCTAACTGCTTTGCTATGAAAGGAGAAACCCCCTAGCCCCACTGAAAGGCTCTCTGTAAGTACAGCACTGATACCTAAAACCCCGGGAGAGAGAGGTAAGAGTGGTTACTCCATACTGTGAAGATCAAGATATGACTGTCTTACTAGGAAGTGTATTTGCGGTAAGACGTATCTCCATTCTTGCGGGGTGGTCTCTTTGAAAATTCTCAGGAGTATGCTTCATAACCGAAGGGGGCTGAGGGGAGGATTGTTTAAACACCTGACTTGCTGAACTTTTTATTTATTTTTGAATAACTTATAAATTCTTGAGTCACTGAAACTCGCTGTCAGTAGCACTATACCTGGTTCTCTGCAGGGGGAAGTAGGAGGAGTCTGCAACATTTGCTGAACTTTTGAATGACTTTTGAATCATTTATGAACTTTTGATACTCGCTGTCAGTAGCACTTTACCTGACTTATCTGCAGGTGGAGTTGGAGGGGTCTGCAACATTTGCTGATCTTTTAATTATTTTTGAATTATACATGAATTTTTAAATCTCTGAAACTCGCTGTCAGTGGCACCATACCTGATTTCTCTGTAGGGTGAAGTCGGAAGGATTTGCACACTTGCTGAACTTCTGAATGATTTTTGAATTTTTTGAATCGCTGAAACTTGCTGCTAACAGTGCTACGCCTGATTTGTCTGCAGGGGGAAGCCGGAGGGGTCTGTATAGTAAAGGAGGCAAGGGCAGTCTGTGAATTGGACCCTGGTGTAGAGGATAGCGGGTACAATTATAAGGGAATTAAAAAGCTTAATAAAACGTGTATAATAATAAGGAAAACCAAGACCGAATACCCAGATTGTACGGGGGGGGGGGGTCTGTTGACCCACCATGAGTAAATCCTCGTCTAAAGCCGCCAGGGGGGGGCACCCAAAACCCCAAGGGATAACACCTTAATAAGTACAATCAAACAGTACCTGGCCCAGGGGCTTAGCCCAAACAACAGCAATTCAGGACCCCAAAAGCAAGGTAAAGTGGACAAGAAGAAGGGATCTGAGGAGAGGAAAGAAGGGACTCCAAATCAATCTAAAGAGGACTTAGCAAATGAAAGCGAACTAGAATCAACTAGACTAGAAGATCAAAGGATGGAGGCCCAACTCCCCACAAAAGGAGATATCCTGGCAATGTTCACGAGATTAGAAAATTCCATTAAAACCGAGATTAACATGTTGAGGACTGACCTGGGTCACCTGCTGGCGAGAATCGAGACGGCAGAAGATTCATTGGATAAACAAGCCCTGGAGATATGTGCTCTTAAAAATCAAATTAAAAACATACATCTTAACCAGGCCAAACTCCTCTACAGGTTAGAAGACCAAGAAAACAGAAATAGAAGACAGAATCTGAGACTGCGCTCGGTACCGGAAAGAAGGGGGGAAGACCTGAGGAAGGTTATAGGAGAGTTATTCTCCCCAATACTCGGTGTAGGTATAGAGGACTTTCCGAACATCGAACGGGCACACCGGGTGGGGAGATTCGATTCAAACAGGCCCAACAGAATGCGAGATATTATTGTAAGATTCAGGTTTTATGAAGATAACGCCAGGATTTGGTCAAACTTAAGAGGGAAAACTCCACTGCAGTTTGAGGGTGCCGAAATCCAGGTTTTCTCGGACTTGGCACCTGAGACATTGACCAGCAGACGTTTGCTAAAACCCCTCTTAGACCAGATGAGGACACTGAATATAAAGTACAGTTGGGGCTTCCCTGCTTGCCTCCTCAGGTCAAAAGATGGGAAATCAGCTAGGCTAAGATTTCCTGATGAACTTGGGGACTTTTGTAAAAAACTAGACATGCAAGAACCACAGCTGCCAGAATGGTTTAATGTGTGGGGGGAGGAGGGGTTACGGGATCAAGTTAGAAATTGAGTACGCCAGAAAAACGACGGTTGGGGTTGGGGGGGGCGGAGGGATGGGTGAGCATAATGAGGAAAGGTTAAGTGGATTTGGAAGGGGTGCACGGCGGGTGACCGGCCAACTTCCCCCAAAAACCTACCCTGTAAGGGAAGTAGAGGAAGATGGGGCACACCAAGAGCTCCACCTCTGGAGTTGGAGATCTTCTGAGGGACATGAGTTATCGTGTTCTTCGAGGGTCTACGGTCCTGATTGGGGTGGGGGGGAGGTGGGCGTGGGGGGGGGGATGCGTGGAACAGGGTGGATGGGGAGGGGGGACACCTCTGCTACATTGTCCGTAAACACACTAAAAATTAGCTATAGATCAAAAAGGAATGACAACAATTAATTTTATGACCTACAACGTCAGGGGGCTGAATATTCCCAGTAAGAAACACACGATAATGAAAGAGCTCAAACGGTACGGGGTGGAAGTGGTTTCTCTTCAAGAGACACATATTTCACATGAGTCAAATTGTCATCCAGAGACTTTCCGCTATGATTTTATGGGGATACAGTTACTAAAAGAGCGAGCAGGGCAGCAGTTGGATTCGCGAACGGAATCCGTTTCGTACTGGAAGACAGGCTAACCGAACCTGAGGGTAGATTCCTGTTTTTAAAAGGGAAATTAGGGAACGAGGAATATACATTGGCAAACGTTTACGCCCCCAATAAAAACCCGATTAAATATCTTAAAGGTATCTTGGCAAAGCTGGGGGCTTTCAGGAAAGGACATACGATTATGATGGGAGATTTGAACTTTTGTATGACACCTGGTCTGGATAGTGGGACTCGTGCACGGGAGACTACTTGCGTTCAACTGAAAGAGGTTAAACAAAAACTGTATGCCAGCCAAATGGTTGACATTTGGAGGATTCAACACCCCAAAACACAAGATTTTACGTTTTACTCCCCCGTGCACGGGTCCTACCCCAGGATAGATTACATTTTTGTAGAACATTGGGATATAGATAAGGTGTTGGAGTCTAAGATTGAAATCTCTACGTTATTGGATCATGCCCCGGTGAGGATGAAAATGTCAGCATCAGGGAAAGTAGGCCAGCGGGCCGGATGGCATTTGAACGAAGAGCTGATTCGAGACAAGGAAGGATCTGCATTGGTAGCAAGTGATCTTGAAAACTATTTTTCATATAATGACACAGGAGAAGTAACGGGGTCAGCCTTGTGGGAGGCTCATAAGGCCTATATCAGGGGGATCTTGATAGAACTAGGGGCACGCGAAAAAAAGGAGAGATCTGAGAAAATATGTACACTCATGAATGAACTAGGCAAAGCTGAACAAGAACATAAAAAACATCCGGCCCGCCATCAAGAGTTGTATCCAAAGGTAATAAACAAAAGAACTTAGTTAAAGGAATTATTAGACCACGAAACTAAGATGGTCTTGAATAGGACTGCAAGGGATAGATATAAGTGGGGAAATAAACCTAGTAAATATCTGGCAAAAATTCTACAAAAGAAAAAAGCCATCAATTATATAGAGAGAATTCAAACTAAGGATGGCAACATGGTCTATTCGCCTAAAGGAATTGCAGAAATATTTAGAACTTATTACCAAGAATTATACTCAGTACAGCAGAAGGAAGTCTGGCCGGGGGAAAAGAATAGAAAAATAATTAATTTTCTTAAGAGTGCAGGACTCCCGAAAATAGCCAAAGAGGCCGGGGAAGCGCTGGAGGCCCTGATCTCCGAGGAAGAAATAGGGAAGGCCCTGTCAGAATCGACACCGGGGAATCGACGGATTTACAATATCTTATTATAAAAAATTTAAAACAATCCTGGTCCCAAGGCTTTGCCATTATATGAACGGCCTGGGGGTAGAGCATAAAATCAGCAAGGAGGCCTTGCCAGCTGCTATTACTGTCATCCTAAAAGAAGGAAAGGAGGAAACGTTGTGTTCTAGTTACAGGCCAATTTCATTACTTAACGCGGACATAAAACTTTTCGCCAAAGTCTTGGCTGGGAGATTGAAGGGACTAATGAACACACTAGTAAACCCGGACCAGAGACAGAGACAATGGGCATAGGCCCAAGAATGATCAGTTGGATTAAAACATTTTACCAACACCCAATCGCATCAATAAAAGTAAACGGTCTAATGTCTCTCCCTTTCGAGATGAAAAATGGGATGAGGCAGGGGTGTCCCCTGTCCCCAATACTATTTGTCCTATCCCTGGAACCACTTCTGGCCACGATTCGTAACGATTCTAGTATATCTGGATTTAAGCTGGGACAGGAAGAGCATAAACTCTCCGCTTTTGCAGACGACATACTGTTTTATGTCACGAACCCCCGGAATACAATGCGTAATCTAACAAATACCTTGAAAAAATATGGGGAAATCTCCAACTTTAAAATAAATCTTGCAAAATCTGAGATATTAAATATCAATATAAACCAGACAGAAGTAAGAATACTAAAAAACGAGTTTAAATTTACCTGGACAAAAGAATTAAAGTATTTAGGAATTAAACTAGCAAATACAAGGGAGCAGATTTATTAAAAAAACTATACCCCCCTACTTGACGAAGTTAGGTCTGATTGTAATAATTAACAGCATAAAAATGATGATCCTTCCTAAGGTCATGTACAGATTTCAGATGGTGCCAGTAGCCCTTCCTCAATACTTGAGAAAAATAAAAATGTTGCTATCGAATTTAATTTGGAAGTATAAAAAAACGAGAGTTTCCTTTCAAATGTTGAAACAGGGGAAAAGGAAGGGAGGCCTAGCGGTCCCTGACATCTCAACCTACTACAAAGCCGTTGTGTTGTCCAGAGTGGTAGAATGGGCCAAGGAAAATAATGAGAAAAAATGGGTTAGTATAGAGAAAACACTAAGTAGAGCACAATTGGGTAGTATTATTTGGAACCCACCACAATACAGAAGATTAGATGAAAACACTGATACACTGACACATAATGTTTTTAAAATTTGGGATGGGATATATATTAAATATAATTCACCCTTAATTACACTGATAGACAACAAAGATTTTCCACCAGGAATGAATAGCATAGGAGGAGTCTGGTTAAAAAAAGGACGTCACACAATTAAGGGACATAGTAAAAAAAGGAAAAATGATTCCTGCACAGGATTTGATGCACAATAATCTTGCACGGGGGATGGTTGAATTGCGGTCTCTCCAGTTGAGTCACTTTGTTAAAAATTTACCTCAGCCTATTAGATCCAGAGATGACCTCTCCATTTTTGAACGACTGTTCGTAGAAGAGGATCCGAGAAATACTATATCAAAAATGTACAAAGTATTACTGAGGGCGGACGAACTGGAGACACCGCCATTCATCAGTAAATGGGAGAGGGAACCGGGCACATTGCAAGATAGGAGGCTCATTGGAAAAATCTTTAATCTTGCTCATGCCTCGGCAGTGGACAGCAGAACAGCAGAGATGAATTATAAGTGCCTTGTAAGGTGGTACGCCACCCCAGATAAAATAAGCAAATATAAGTGTAATGCATCAGTAGAGTGCTGGAGAGGATGTAAAGAGGTGGGCACCATGGCACATTTGTGGTGGAAATGCCCTAAAATTAGGGAATTCTGGAAAAAGATTTTGCAATTGACCAAGGAGATCACAAAAAAAGAAGTCGTGGAAGACCTATGGGTAGTACTGTTCCATGGCGGGGCGGGTGACATAAAGCAGTATAAAAGGTCCCTGACCCCTCACCTATTAAATGCCGCTAAGAGACTCATACCCAAGTATTGGCAAAAAAACGAAGCACCTTTAATGTGGGAGCGGATAGATATGGTTGAGGAAACATATATCATGGAATGCTGGGGAAGCACTATGGAGGAGGAGATTAACAGAGCTACGGCAAAATGGGAGAGATGGATAGCTTTTAAAAAGACATGGAGTTACACCCAGGAATTGAGATTGTAGATCTTGGGTAAGAAGTTGAATGGTCTTGGCTTTAACCTTTCGAGCGGATGGATAGTAGAGGTGGGAAGGGGTCAATGGGGTAGGGGCAAAGGGGGTATATTGGGTATTGTGTCTTATTTGTTTTGTTGAAAACTGTAGGAAAAATGTTGTTACTTCTAAAACTGCCACGATTATGTGACAATTACTGGGACGGGAAAGATGATCGGCAAGGCTGATTTAAGTCCCTTATTGCTGTCAGCTGATGTGGCAAAAAAAAAGAATAGATTCCAAGTGGGCTAATTATAAGTTGAAAGGAGAGTAGCTTTGGTTAACTGCTCTTTATAACAGAATTTGGCTGAATTGCAGAATAGCCTGATCAAAAGATACATTAGAAGACTTTAAAATAAGTGTTGCTGAAGCTCATAATGATAAACACAAATTTAATTGAAAGCAACGCATATAAAGGAAATGACAGAATGAATGAATACATAAATTAAAATAAAAGATAGATATAGATAGATAGATAGATAGATAGATAGATAGATAGATAAAACTTTTTTTTTTTGAAAGGGGAATGGTACCATCTATTGGTAAATCTTGAAACTACATCTGTAGTCATTTCTTACATGACATGTATTTAGAACTTTCGTAACGTGTTATGTTGTTCACTTTTTGCAATCTCTTCTGGATTGGGTTGATTAAGTCCAGTGACACCCAGGTTGAAAGAAAATATGAACATGCTTTTTAATGCCTTCTCAATGGAAAGTTTGATCTGCAGTTTCTTTGTAATGGAAGATTACCTTGGGCATTGTGGATCAGGCTCGGTCCCTGACAACTTGGGGGAATGTCAAAAACAGCAATTGCCTTGTGCAATTGTATATCTCTTGGAGGCAGGGCCCATACCCACCAAGTCCCCTGAAGAACACTTGGAGAAAAAAATTGTGCCAAACTGCCTGTGCCTCAGCACTAACATCCCAAAGACTTGAATTGGTCATAGTTGGACTGCAGGAGCAATGTCCCATTCAAGTCTGTGGTACTTTAGTGTGCAGGCATGGGCAGCCCCACACTAGGTTTTTGTAGTAGTTTTGTAGAGTAGAACGCATCAACTGTCAGAAGGGGTGGGGAGAGATTGGATTTGTGTCAGTTGCTTGTATTAAAGAGCTGGTAATTATAAACACAAACTTTAAGCACCGGAGGACTGGGCCTATTTTTTAGATTTGGAGTTTACAAGATAATTTTTTTTGCTAGAAATTTACTTAGAGCCCCCCAAACATTATATATCTTTTTCAGACCCCCTAGAGAATAAAATGTCGGTTGCTGCAATACTTTATGTCACACCGTATTTGCGCAGCGGTCTTACAGGCGCACTTTTTTGGAAAATATACACCTTTTTGAATAAATAAGACAACAGTACAGTTAGTCCAATTTTTATTTTTATATTTTGTGAAAGATAATTTTACACCGAGTAAATTGATACCCAACATGTTGCTCTTCAAAATTGCGCCCGCTCGTGGAATGGCGACAAACTTACAAAATACCTTACAAAATCTCCATAGGCGACGTTTAAAAATTTCTATAGGTTACCAGTTTTGAGTTACAGAGGAGGTCTAGGGCTAGAATTATTGCTCTCGCTCTAACGATTGCCGCGATACCTCACATTAGTGGTTTGAACACCATTTTCATATGCGGGCGTGACTTATGTATGCATTCGTTTCTGCGTGCGAGCTTGGCGGGACGGTGCGCTTTAATTTTATTTATTTTACTTTTTATTTTTTATTTTGACACTGTCCTTTTAAAAAAAAAATGTTTGGGTCACTTTTATTCCTATTACAAGGAATGTAAACATCCCTTGTAATAGAAAAAAAGCATGGCAGCACCTCTTAAATATGAGATCTGGGATCAAAAAGACACTAAAATTCAAAAAAAAAAAAAAAAAAATTAAATGTCATTTGAAAAAATAAATAAATAAATTTCCCCTTTTAAAGCATTGGGTGGAAGTAATGTTTGATGTTGCTTCCGCCCTCCAATGCTATGGAGCTGAGCGGGGGCCATCTCTCCCTCACTCGGCATCTAGGCAGTGAGGGGAGAGGAACCGATCAGCTCCGCTGCTACCGACGGCTCCAATATGCGGCGGTGACGACCCGAGCACGGTGGGAGGGGGGCCTCTCCCACCCCCAATAAAAGTGATCTTGTGGCGAATCCGCCGCAAAGACCACTTTTATCCTAAAGAGGGCAGTCCACTGTTTTTAAAAATACCTGGGTTAAGGTAGCTAGCTGCTGCCATAACAATATTTAACATGAAAGTAGCGACATATAACGACGGTGGCTGGTCCTTAAGTTGTTAAAGTTCAAGTCTTTCCATAGTTTTACAGTTAAGTATAATGACAATTTGTGAAAATTCTTTCAGAAAGTCTTAGAGCATCTGAAATTTTTGACAAGGTTTATGCTGTGTGCCCATTTTTATACAAATGCTTTAGAAGAATTCTTTTTATATGCGTTATATTTCTATAGAGCAGCCATTCTCAACTAGATAAAGAAGGAGATACCCCCCATAATCACTGGGACTTTAGCAGCAACAAAGTAATGGTAAAATACAATATAGTTTATTCAAAAATATATACAATACATAGATTATCAAATCGATAAAAACAATGATGATACTGGTGATGGATTCCCATATGTGTTTCAGACGATCCGACGCGTTTCAGGACAAAATACGTCCCTTCGTCAGGGGCAATTGTCAGGAAGCGATCACACTATATAATAAAAGTCAAATATGTTAATGAGTAACAGTATAAATAGTAATTCTAATCATTTGCTTCAAATATAGGACCTACAGTATGGTAATTGCATAACAGAAAACATACCCAAAACAATCATCATGAAGATACCTTGCTGGGCCAGTGGCGGCACTAGCGTCGCGAAAAGATACCACCTATGTCTAAAGGACAGAATTGTACCGGGTGGGTCGCCGCTCATCCACACAAGTCCAACACAATGGCACCAACAGAAAGTGCATACATGAATATCGCCCTTTCATTTTCCCAGAGTATCTCCTCAATCTGCGATCTATTACAGAGATAGGGGAAGTATTAATTTCTTACTAGACTAATCCATGTCTGAAGGATTCCTCCTTTTAACAGACATAGGTCAATCAGAGAAAGAGCACCGTTCAGTAGATATCCATGCAAACACATCCTACCTCTATATGCTCCAATTCCATGATAAAGCTGGGGACAACGGCGACCAAGTACATGCGCAAAAATGACACCCTTCAGGCTTACTCCTACGTCACTTTAGAGTGTAATCTATACAGGGGCAGAAAGACAACTAAAAGTAAAGAGTCCATTTACAAATCTGTTCATGTCAAAGGGATTATACCCCTTAACAGATATGAGCTTTGATATGAATAAGGTAAGAGTTGCTCAATGAGAACCTCATAGAGCCGAAACATACCTCCATAAGATCTTTTTCCACAGTGCAGAGTAAGACAAAAGAGATATCCTCCAGCTTATATCTTAAGGTAGACAGTGCCCGTCTCCGCCGTCAAGTACAGTGATGAAGCCATAGCGTGCAACGCTGGCTTTATATGGCAATCCGAGGATGACGTGTAGCGTCATGACGTCAATACGTTTGAACGTTGCCCCGACCTCTGAGCACTTCCGCTGTATTCCAGATTCACAGCGCGTGTGCGGGAATCTGAGCGCCTCCCATATATTCCAGACACACAGCGCATGCGCGGGAATCTGTGTCGGGAGGCCTGTGGTCAGCGGTTGCATAGCAACTGCTAAACAATAGTGTCATCAAGCCGCAAGACACAGGGCGAACTAGATTAAGTGTTACGCCGATGTCTACTATTGCAGCTATGTGTGCAGGGCAGGCGGTTGTATACCAACTGTAGCGGTACTCCCGTAAGGGCTGCTCATTGACTCTATACCCTACTGGCTACCCTGACTCCTCAGATCCTCTCTTACCTCTGACACCTCTGGTTCCATGTTGTAGTGCAATGCTACCAATAAAAGTCATACACAAAGCTACTGAATCAATTTAGTGATTTACTGCATTATATATTTCTAACACAATAGACTCAGGGAAACTCAGATATAGGAGGTGCATGCGCGGAGCCGTCTAAGCTAGACATGTCAGCTTAGAGCTCTGTACCGACCGGGACCCGACGGCCTCTTTCACTGAGTCAAACCGGACTGAAAAGACACAGGATAGTATATAATCTATCCCCAGAGTAAGTGGGCATATTTTGGAACTATGTACAGCAGGCGAAAAGCTAAACTGAGGCAAGTAAAGTCACAGGACTCGCTGCCTAAACCCACTGTTAGAATGGCGGCAGCATCCTCCTTCCGCTCCTCACAGCCTGCCTCACAGCCTGTCTCACAGAAACACTATGAGTCACCCTCCTCAGCACAGTGCAGTGAGCCTGATTTTACCTCAGGAATGACCCCTCTTATTCCACAAAACTCCATTATTGGCTCTTACTTATTGGCTCAGTTTGAAAGGGTCTTACACAAGGCATTACAGAACACCTCAGATGCCATTACAGACAAATTGACACGTGAAATTCGTGAAGTGGGCCGCCGCACTTCAATCCTAGAACAAAGGATGGATGAATTTGATATCACTACCTCAGTTCACACAGAAGAATTGGAGTCCCTTAAAGAAGATTACACTAATCTCCAAACCCGCCTTGAAGACTTTGAGAACAGAGCTAGAAGATCTAACCTACAGATACGTGGTATCCCTGAGGAAATTGAAGATTTACAATTGACTGTAACAGCACTCTTCCAAGAACTTGCCCCATCAATACCGATCCAACGTCTAGAGATACACAGAATACACAGAGCCCAAACTTCACGCAATGCAGATGGACCACCTAGAGATGTTATACTGAAAATGCATTATTTTTGTACCAAAGAGCAACTTATGGAGGCGGCAAGAAACAAAGACTCCTTGATTTTTCAAGGACACAGATATCAAATCTTCCAAGATCTGTCTCAAATTACACTTCTCAAGTGCAAGGAAATTAAACCACATCTGCAAGTTCTTCAATACCACCGCATATCATATCGCTGGGGCTTTCCTTTTTCTCTTCGTTTTTCATACAAAGGTACTCTATACACATGCAAATCAACGGAAGATCTTCTCAGTGTAATTAAAGACCTCCACCTGTCCACTCCAACGGCAACTACTGATGGACCCAAACGTCGACTGTCATTTTTACCTCCCCCACAGCTCCAAGATCTTCAGGACCCTCAAGCAACTCAGGCTCCACTCAGCCCCACAAAAGAGGACGCTTTACTTCGTCACTGAAGAAGATATTACAGACAGCTGAACTCTAATTGGGTGATACCTATTTAATCACTTCTTTTTTCTTACTATCGATACAATACTCTCTCTCAACCATACCACATGTTATACCTTTGTAGTAATACAATGCAGTATTCAATGTTACCTATTAAACCAATAGGATACTTCTCCAATACAAATTCTTTTTAAATTGTTATATCCGTTATGATATTACTAGAATCGATTGCTTTCATTAGAGCTACTCTCATGGATCTATCTTTAGCTGATCTCTAACGAGTTGCCTAAGGGATATACCCTGCAGCTGCATCCTAGTCGTTCTAATGTTTTAAATCATATAGTTTGCATTAAATAGGTCTAATAGCTGACCTCTTCAAATTTTCTTTTTCTCTTCTGAATAGTTAATTTACACAAATTGCAAAGGTTTACTTAGCCAATTGTGTTTGGAATTATTTTAAACTAAAATATCATATAGATATTAACAATTTTTTTTTCCAAGTTTAATTTACATCTTTTGACTCATCAGTTCAATGATATCTAATACAATATCAGTAGGCTGTCGTAGTCCCAGAGACAGTTCACTGCACCTCCTTTTTTTTCCTTGAGTGCCCAATATTGATTGGACGCTCTTTGGAACATCTATATCTCTTGGTTGGTGATTTATCACCACCCCTTAGAAGCAACCTTTTTTATTTTTTCTAATTTCTTAATTTTTTTCCCTTTTTTTTTTTGTTTTTTTTTTTTTTGTTTTGTTTTGTCTCTCTTTAACACATTTTATACTAGTGTATATCAATACTGCACAACCCTTGCTGAACTTCTCTTTCATATTTCTGTTCCATAGAGAAAATCTACATTCCCTAAAACTTTTACACCAGAGAAATACCCATCTTCAATAATGTCTTCCCTGAATATATTAACGCTTAATGTACAAGGTCTCAACTCTCCTCCAAAGCGCACTAAAGCCTTTAATTTTTTCTCCAAACAATTGGCACATGTGGTGTGCCTACAAGAGACACATTTTATCCCACAGTCCACACCGAAATATTTCAGCCGTTTATACAGCATCTGCCAATACTAAACAAAGGGGAGATTTAATAGCATTCCACCGCAGGACACCATTCACCCTCATCAAAGAGCTCAAAGACCATGAAGGGAGATCTCTAATCTTATCTGGATTTTTATTAGATAGTGAAGTTACTATAGTCTCCTATTACGTTCCTAATAAAAATCCACTACTATTCCTCTCTCACCTTTTTTCAGTGATTGATTCGCATAAACAAGGTACCCTTATTATTGGAGGAGACTCAAATCAAACAATATACCCATTCCTTGACAAATCCCCAACCCCTCATACCACACCTAAACTTTCCTATCAGAGACTACTAAACCAACACTCACTACTTGATACCTGGCGAGAACATAATCCTGCAAGAAGACAGTATACACATTACTCTCATCCTCATAAACAATTTTCCCGTATAGATCATCTTTTCGTTCCAGTTAGCACTTCCGCATTCATTCTGAACTCCAATATTACACCTTGTACTTGGTCAGACCATAACCCAGTCATAACAACTCTCTCCTCATTGGTTCCGAAACCCAATCATAAAACATGGTGCATAAATGACAGGCTTTTAGCGAATTCTACATTTAGATTAAACTTGGAGGAAGCCATAAAAGACTATCTTACGCACAACTAGGCCTCTGATACGGATCCTTTAACTCGGTGGGAAGCTCTCAAACCCTATGTTAGAGGGGTCTGTATTAGTCAAGCATCTCATATACGTAAGCAAAAACAACAACTTCACAAACGCCTAGAGGAAGCATTTTACAAAGCTTTTGAAACTTTTCAAGCTTCACCATCCCCACATAATAAATTAAATTATGATAAATCATGCATAGAACTTGACCTTTTTTTAACAGAATCAGCCGAGAAAACTTTACGCAAAACTAAACACACCTTTTACATGCAAGCTAACAAGCCAACTACATTTCTGGCTTTAGCACTACGAAAGACGAATTACATCCCGAAACCTATCCGCATAAAAATTGCTAAAGATAACTATACTAGCAACCCGCTGAAAATCCTTAACAAATTCAAGAAAAACTAACAGAACTATACAAAGAAACTAAAATGTTAAACCAATCACACCTAAACAATCTCTCATCTACGATTCACCTTCCTTCACTCTCTCAAACTCAACAAGACTTACTAGAGAAACCTATTACTGAGATAGAAATACAAACTGCCATTAAATCACTTAAACTTCGCAAACAGCTTGGTGTTGATGGTTTATCAGCCACTTACTACAAACGATTTACTTCACTATTATCACCCCTCATGGTTGATGCCTTTAACCTTCTTCTTAATGATCACTATTTCCGTACAGAATAACTTACCGCCTCCATCTCCATGATCCCTAAGCCCAATACAGACGACACTTCTTGGGCTAATTACAGACCAATATCTATCCTTAACATTGATATCAAAATTTTAGCCAAGATTCTCTCTTCCAGACTCAATCCTATAATCGGTTCTTTGATACATAAGGATCAAACTGGATTTATTCCCTCAAGACAAGCAGGCGACAATATCCGCCGAGCCACAATTCTAGCTCATATAGCACGTTCCCGCCGTATTCCTACATGTTTCCTTTCATTAAACATACGAAAGGCATTTGACACCCTATCATGGCCTTATCTACATTCTATTCTTAACCAATGGGGATTCGGTCCACATTTCCTCAGATGGTTCACTACCTTATACCATAATCCGAAAGCGCATATTGCATACTCAGGATTTAAATCTGATTCTTTTAATATAGAAAGAGGAACTAGACAAGGTTGCCCCCTTTCCCTCTTCTTTTTGCTTTAGCAATAGAACCCCTAGCCCAACTTATTAGAACTAACCCAAACATTAAATGTCTAGAACTTGGCGGCTACCATCATAAATGATGCATGTTTGCGGACTATGTCCTAATATTTTTAACATCCCCTATAATATCAGCACCAATTCTTCTTGATATTCTCTCAAAATTTGAACGAGTATCAGTCCTCTCAGTTAATCTACACAAATCAAAAGCCCTAAATATTTCACTACCTCCTGATCTTCACACGCAATTAATTAATTCCTTACCATTTGCATGGTCACCAATTTCTATATCCTATTTGGGAGTCATCTTTACGTCTTAACCTAATGGATCTATATGCTACTAACTACCCGCCAATGTTATCACAACTCTCTAAACTCCTCTCAAACTGGTCAAATTTACCTCTGTCATGGATGGGTAGGATTGCAGTGCTAAAAATGTCTATCCTTCCAAAAATTTTATATCTATTCAGGGTTCTTCCTATCGCTGTCCCAGCACATTTCTTACGTATCTTACAACGGAAAACTTTACAATACATTTGCGGCAATGCCAAACCTCGATTACCTAAACCTACCTTGTATTCCCTCAGAATCCGAGGAGGTCTGGGTGTACCAGACTTTACCAAATACTATTATGCAGCACAACTGTCACAATTAACTAAATACCATGCTACATCTGAAATTCCACTATGGGTGGCATTGGAATCAGTTGACTGTGATCCTCTTTCTACAGCAAATCTTTTATGGCTTTCTCCATCACAACGTCAGAAGCTTACTAATCTAATTACCAAACACAGCCTTTCAATCTGGGATAGACTGAAAACTCGATTTGGCCTCCAATCTTCATACAATCCTCTCCTCTCCTTCTTACATAACCCATCATTCTACCCGGCCTGGTCTTCCCCAACATCTTTCCTAGCTTGGTCAAAAGCAGGATTAACAAGGGCATATCATTTCTATAAAACCCGGGTTATCGTACCCTTTCCAACTCTGTGAAACATGTAATATCCCGCCCTCAGAAATGTTTAGGTACCTACAAAGTCTACTAATGCACCTTCAGACTTGACGTCTCCTAATCTCACCGTATTTGAAAAAGCTTGCAACAATGATCCTCATAGAAGAGGACTCATCTCGGCTATATATACCACACATGGGAGTAAGTCACATATGTGCAAGTCACAAGCAAGTCTCAAGTCTTAACCTTCAAGTCACAAGCAAGTCCTAAGTTACTGTGGCGAAAAGCAAGTAAGTCAAGTCGAGTCCCTGCTAGAAGTCAAGCAAGTCAAGTCAAGTCATTTTTTTTGGTCAAGTCACAAATTAAGTCAAAATACTGATCTACCCCATTTCCACCTTTAAATGAGTTAAAAGTCAGTTTTCAGGAAAGGTTTTGTTTTATTTTCAACATTAACAAAACTGCTTAGTGCTTTTTTCTTGGCATATTAAAGAAACACTTTGAATGCCCAAACAGCAGACAAGGAGCAGAACACTCAGCAATTAAATGGCCAACAATCCTGAAAAAATGTAGTCCTTGCTTAGGGGGAAAATAACTAAGCTCAAAGTTTGAAATTGACACGATGCCAACATCTGGACACTTGAATGGTGATGAGAATAGCCACTTAAAATGCATTGCATTTGCAAAAAATTAAATTGGAAAGTACTTTCTCGCTCAGTTGTGAGCGATGGGGTCGCATTATCACCCCACCATGGCTGAACACACGTTCAACAGGTGCGCTTGATGCAGGGACTGAAATAACTCCTACCGCTACCCTGAACAGCTCCAATGGCATTTGGAAAATGCTGACTGGCTCAGAGGCGGTGGTGGGCAGAGTGTGTGGGTAATATTTTTGGGGGGGTGGTGCCAAGTCATTGCAAGTCAAATAGCCCAAGTCAAAGTCAAGTCGCAAGTCATTAGTGACAAGTCAAAGTCAAGTCGAGTCATTTATTTAATTTTTGTCAAGCAAGTTGCAAGTCCTCAAACAGGTGACTCAAGTCTGACTTAAGTCAAGTCATGTGACTCAAGTCCCCCACCTCTGATATATACTCAACTACTCTCACACAACTCTTCATCTCCACTGACTTATACCACAAAATGGGAAACAGACCTTCAATTACAACCCAAACAAATAAACTGGTCCCAAATATGGAATAATACCAAATCAGCATCACCTAATATTGTCGAAACTAATTACAAAGTTCTCACCAGATGGTACCTAGTCCCTGCCAGAATCTCCAAGTTTTCTCCACAATACCCGTCCCAATGCTTCCGAGGATGTTCAGCACTAGGATCACACATGCACATATGGTGGGAATGTAAAATAGTTGAATCCTTTTGGTTGGAGGTGTTTAAGATGCTTTCTACTATGTTTAATATACCTTTGCTTCCTGATCCAACCACAGCACTCCTAAATGATAAACCAAATATTTTATCACACCGCCAGTTTAAGCTTATGCTCTTCATAACCACAGCAGCCAAACAGACCATAGCAAAAGCATGGAAATCTGACTCACTCTATTTTGTCATTTAAGAACAGAATAACTCAGTTCATGATCCACGCAAAGACCGAAGCAATCTTACTTGACAATTTATCGAAGTATGAAGCCTTATGGAGACCATGGTTTGAGCATTTCCTACCTCCAGGATTCGATAATTCATTATTTGTTCTTTGAAGACATTATATGGACAACCTATAATGTTACTATAAACTATACATATTGCCTTTAATTAGTAGCAGTTCATCACCTATATGATGCATTACAATTGCCTGTTACCTTATATATACAAGAATGTTATTATCTTTCTTTGTAAACCTGAACTATATTTAACTCAAAACAATAAAATATTTTAAAAGAGAAATTCAGATATAATGAATAAAAAAATGATAACAATCAAAGTGTATGTGAAAACCAAACTCAATGGTCACCTGAGGAGTATATGTAGACAGGCAAAGAGTGGGACTTATGCTCAATATGATAAAGCCCTGATATTGAGCACCTTCCCACTCCAACCTCAGAGCACACACCAAACCTGCAGAAAAATATTCAGCACCATGCAGCAGTGAAATACAATACAATATAATGTACTCAAGGGCTCCCCCTAGATTGCAGTACAACTGTACAGCTCTGCTAGCTTAATTAGATTATACTGCAGTGTTTGTAAATCCAGGTAAGGAAACAAGTAGGTAGTAAATTAACAATAGAACGGACTTGCTGGTAACTGAAAGTTTGCACATAGAAGACACTTGTAGAGCTACTTCTTTAATAAAGGTTGCAACTCAATATTAACTTTGCAGTACAGAGAAAACAACCTAGAAGTTGTTCTGTACACAGTCTATGTCTGAATGAACTCACTCCTGTGGGACTACAGATCCCAGCAACAGTCTGGAACTAGTTTAAAAAGCAATAGTGCACTGTATTTATCTGGGCAAGTCCCCGCTCACCAACACAGGTCCAGATGCTTGCAAGGCTCTTCTCCTGATGTCTCAATCTGTTCCGAGCTGGCGCCGTCACACCGCACTGCTCCTTCTGATGGCTGATGACTGTGATGCAGGAAACTTTTGGGTTATCCTGGACCCTCCGATCCATCCACACGCTGATCCAGCCTTCTGTGTTCTCCTCAGATGCCACACGATTCCGCTCCGCGAGACACAGGCCGCAGTCTCCCAATTGCGCACCCACAGCTCCCTGCAGGCAGGTCTTTAATGGCGTCCCAGAGGGAGCAAAACGTGCCATGCCTGTCCTTTTTATGTCCTTACCCAGCAGCCCATTCTGTGGCTTTGCCTTGTGGGTAGGTAAGATGGGCATTGTGGGTAGCTATTTCCTTGACTGATCTCTGGGTGGTATTAGTCACCCTGAGTAGATGTTATGTGTCTACGCAGGTTGGATATGGGAACCACCATATATGGTTTCCCAAGATAGTCGATTGTTTAATAGTTTGTCATGCTGTAATTTGGTTTAATGTGACCTGCTGTACAACTAGCTGTATATGTGTCTTTGACTAAGGTTATTTGTATACATTTTTAAAACAAGTTCTCCCACCCAAATACATACGTTTTTTAAGCTTTAGGGTGCACACCCTAATGCAATAGGCTGCACACACCTATGGACCTAATAATAATTTCAAGGGTTCCTTTGCGGTAAAAAGTTTCAGCAAGGCCGCTATAGAGTCCACAGATGCTCCCTCTGCCCCTAGCAAGGGAACAATTATTGCACTTGCTCCGGGGCTAAGGATAATGGTAAGTTCAGTGAATACACTGGGTGATCAGGCAGACAGCACAGAAAGATTTTTAAATTAAAAATGTAAATCACATTCTGGAAGTAAGATGACAGCTTTTCGCCTTTCCAGCACTGCAAGGTCTTCAGGTTATTCTCACAGTCCAGAGGCCGAATGTTCACGTCCACAAAGTCAGGTTTTTACTGCTGTCTGTGTCCTTCTTGGAGAATGGAGAGTCACTCTTTCTATTTGTCCCATTTACCATTATTCTAGAAAGTGAAAGAAAATCTCATTTTTTTTTTTACCGGAATAGAATTAGAATGGAAATCTTTCAGTAAGGACACTAGTTCTGGTGGCAACCAGGGATTCCCCCACTTTGGAGGTATTTTTTCTCACTTACGGTTTTGACTATGGGATAGGAAGTGAAAAGAAAGCTCCTCAGTGGCACACAGGGGTTATAACCCTTCCATAATCTATACAAAATGAAATAAAGTTTTTGTTCCACTGTAATCCCCCAAAAAAACAGTGCAATATTAAAGTGGAGGTCCACCACAAAAAAAAAAAATTGCACCAAAAAATCCCTAAAAAATTGGAGAAAAAAATTTTAACTCTTGTCTTCTGGGGAATGGGGCGCGGTGTGTTATGGGAACTGCGTGTGTCCCACAGCATATCGCGTCCCATTCACAAAGCGCTGCGCGACTCGCGCAGTAGCAAACGGGCAGTGAAGCAGTAAGGCTCCACTGCCTGTTTCCCTTAGTTAGGATGGCAGTGCCGGGACCCGAGAGCCGAGGCACAGGTCGGCCTCGGGCGGCCGGCATCGCAGGCACCCAGGACAGGTAAGTGTACTTATTTAACCGGTTCAATACAGGGCATTTTCACCCCCTTCCTTCCCAGGCCAATTTTTAGTTTTCAGCGCTGTCGCACTTTAAACGACAATTGTGTGGTCATGCGACGTTGTACCCAAAAAAAATTGATGTCCCTTTTTTCCCACAAATAGAGCTTTCTTTTGGTGGTATTTGATGACCTCTGCGATTTTTATTTTTTGCGCTATAAACAAAAGAAGAGCGACAATTTTGAAAAAAAACACAATATTTTTTACTTTTTGCTATAATAAATATCCCAATTTAAAAAAAAAAAAAACTAATTTTTTCCTCAGTTTCGGCCAATATGTATTCTTCTACATATTTTTGGTAAAAAAAAAAAAAAAAAATCGCAATAAGCGTATATTGATTGGTTTGCGCAAAAGTTATAGCGTCTACAAAATACGGGATAGATTTATGGCATTTTTTAAAAAAAATTATTTATTAATTTTTTTTAGCGGCGATCGCGATTTTTTTTTTGTGACTGCGACATTATGGCAGACACATCGGACACTTTTGACACATTTTTGGGACCATTCACATTTATACAGCGATCAATGCTATAAAATTGCATTGATTACTGTGTAAATGTGACAGGCAGTGAAGGGGTTAACCACTAGGGGGACACAAGGGGTTAAATATGTTTCCTAAGGGAGTGTTTCTAACTGTAGAGGGCGGAGACGTACAAGGGGAGGAGACCTATCAGTGTTCTGCTGTACTCGGAACACAGATCGCTCTCCTCACAACTGACAGGACGTGGATCTGTGTGTTTACACACACAGATCCACGGTCTGGCCCGGTTAACGGGCAATCGCGGGTGCCCGGTGGACATCGCGGCCGCCGGGCACACGCACCGGGTTCCGAGCAACGCGGCGGGCGTGCGCGCGCGCCCCCTAGACGGCCGGGAATCCCAGGCCGTCATATGACGTCCACCCAGGATGGGAGATTTCATCTGTGGACGTCATATGTCTATGGCTGGGTAGGGAAGTGGTTAAAGTCAGCAGCTACAGTGTTTGTAGCTGCTGACTTTTAAGTTTTAAAAAGGTTGCAAACGCATGCGAGGTGAAACATAACATCCATGGGGCAGACTCGATGGACCACTTAGTCTTCTAGTCTTCTATGTGTGAAGTTTGCTTTGTGAAAGAAAAGGATTGCATTATCTTTGTTTTGTGGGCAACGGGGAGAAGCCCATCACCTGTGAGTTTAGGAACCTGGAAGTGTTTAATTAGTGCCTGGATGGCAAGAATTTACTTTCTGTTTTTTATTTATTTATTTATTTTTTTTAATGCAACCTTTTAAAATAAAACTGGCTACAAAGATGGAGGACGTGTTACATAGTAGGTGAGGTTGAAAAAAGACACAAGTCCATCAAGTCCAACCTATGTGTGTGATTATGTGTCAGTATTACATTACATATCCCTGTATATTGCGGTCATTCAGGTGATTATCTAATAGTTTCTTGAAGCTATCAATGCTCCCCGCTGAGACCACCGCCTGTGGAAGGGAATTCCACATCCTTGCCGCTCTTACAGTAAAGAACCCTCTACGTAGTTTAAGGTTAAACCTCTTTTCCTCTAATTGCAATGAGTGGCCACGAGTCTTATTAAACTCTCTTCTGCGAAAAAGTTTTATCCCTATTGTGTGGTCACCAGTACAGTATTTGTAAATTGAAATCATATCCCCTCTCAAGCGTCTCTTCTCCAGAGAGAATAAGTTCAGTGCTCGCAACCTTTCCTCATAACTAAGATCCTCCAGACCCTTTATTAGCTTTGTTGCCCTTCTTTGTACTCGCTCCATTTCCAGTACGTCCCTCCTGAGGACTGGTGCCCAGAACTGGACAGCATACTCCAGGTGCGGGCGGACCAGAGTCTTGTAGAGCGGGAGAATTATCGTTTTATCTCTGCAGTTGATCCCCCTTTTAATGCATGCCAATATTCTGTTTGCTTTATTAGCAGCAGCTTGGCATTGCATGCCGTTGCTGAGCCTATCATCCACTAGGACCCCCAAGTCCTTTTCCATCCTAGATTCCCCCAGAGGTTCTCCCCCCAGTGTATAGATTGCATTCATATTTTTGCCACCCAAATGCATTATTTTACATTTTTCTACATTGAACCTCATTTGCCATGTAGTCGCCCACCCCATTAATTTGTTCAGGTCTTTTTGCAAGATTTCCACATCCTGCGGAGAAGTTATTGCCCTGCTTAGCTTAGTATCGTCTGCAAATACAGAGATGGAACTGTTTATCCCATCCTCCAGGTCATTTATGAACAAATTAAATAGGATTGGTCCCATTGGTTTGGTTAAAAGCTCTGCTGCATGCCACTGCAACCCAGCAGGAAACCAATCACCAAATCACAGGCCACTGCAGCCCAGCAGGAGGCAAATCGCCAGCAGCAGGAGGCGAATTGCCAGGCCATTGCAGCCCAGCAGGAAATCAACTGCCAGTTTGTTGAGGCCCTGCTGGAATTAAAGAAGGGGTACGCAGGTCCTTTGCCGGTGGAACAGAAAATGGTGCAAGCTTACCTAGCAACTTTTGAACGAGACGCTGTTCGGGAAGGATGGCAAAAAGAGCAATGGGCAGGACTGCTAGCGCCCTTTCTGACAGGAGAACCCCAAAAGGCCTATTATGACCTGGAACCGGATGCGGCCCAGGATTATGAGACACTGAAGGCTGAGATGCTTGCTCGCCTGGGTGTCATCATTGCAGTCTGGGCTCAACGGGTGCGTCGGTGGTCATACAGTACTGACAAGCCACCCCGCTCCCAAATGTGTGACTTGATACACCTTTACCAAGAAGTGGCTGCAGCCAGAGACTTTGGCAGGCCCTAAAATTGTGGAGAGTGTGGTCATGGACCGGTATTTGCGTTCGCTCCCTGCCACTGTGAGGAAGTGGTTCAGCCATGGGGACCCTAAGACTGCAAATCAGCTGGTGGACCTGGGAAGAGAGATATATGGCTGCTGGGGACTTATTGAACTCATCCGTGCCCCACCCCAGTGTTGCTAGAGGTGAAAAACCGCCCGGAGGATCCGGTAAAACCAGGGTTCAAGGGTGTGGGAAGAAATTACAAGACTGTTGCTACAGATAATGAGACTATGGGCTCAGGACCTGGAGACTGACCAAATAGGTCAGGAAGGTCTCTGAGTCCACTTAGAGGACTGGGTACAGAACACATAAAATGTTATCGCTGCCATGCGTTAGGTCATATTGCTGCTAACTGTTCCCAAAATGATGAACCGATGCAATGTGATAATGCTTATTTGAAAAAACACGTCTCTTTTTTGCACAGGTATACCACCTGTGCTTACTGAATCATGTCAGAAATGCATGGAAAAACAAATGTGTATGATTTCTGTTGATGAAAAGCCAGTCACTGTTCTGCTAGATTCCGGTAGTGTTGTGATATTAGTCAAAGATGATTTTGTAAATCCTGCAAAGTTACACCCTAGCACTATTGAGGTAATTTGTATACATGGTGACACACGTGACTATTAGACTACTGTGGTTGAGTTTGATACCCCTTGGGGCACTGTGACACATTCAGTGGGGTGGTACCCTCACTACTTCATGAAGCCCTAGTTGGGAGATATTTTCCACACTTTTGTAGTTTATGGGAAAACAAAAAGGAGTCAGGAAGACAGAGCCCCCCTGCTGAGGAAACACTGGCACTCACTCCGGACCCTTTTGATTGTAAAATTGAAAGGGAAACTGTTGGTGTGTCCAACAAAGAGGTAGAACCTTTTACTTTTTCTGTAATGGCTGGGGAGCTGGAATCCAGCCCCCAGCTTGAGGTTAATGAACAAGAAATGATCTTTGACTCTAATAGTGAGAGTGGACAGAATGTGGTGCCTACAAGAACATATTTGGGGGGCACACCATACAATGCATTTAAATTCAAGATGGTGCTGCTATAAGACCTACAAACAGTACAAAATATTTTACAGCGCACACATACTAGAATGGCATTTCCTGCAGGGCTAGTTAAAAACACCTGAACATATTCAAAAAATACGGGGGTTTGGTCACACTATATGGTCATATAGTGCTAAGCCCACTTACTGCGACAAAGTACCCCGAATTAGTGGGTCCTACACTAGTAATAGAATGGAAGATCCTTTGTCTCAACCATGGGAGCTGAACTCCTCTATGTGGGAGAACTGAAAGGGATACATCCTAATCACTGGTGGCCACTAAATAGGAAGTAATGAGGAGGGGGAGGGGTGCTCCAGCCCAAAAACCTGGTCAGGGCCTATTACAACATACAAGAACATATTTGGGGGGCACACCATACAATGCATTTAAATTCAAGATGGTGCTGCTATAAGACCTACAAACAGTACAAAATATTTTACAGCGCACACATACAAGAATGACATTTCCTGCAGGGCTAGTTAAAAACACCTGAACACCTGAACACCTGAACATATTCAAAAAATACGGGGGTTTGGTCACACTATATGGTCATATAGTGCTAAGCCCACTTACTGCGACAAAGTACCCCGAATTAGTGGGTCCTACACTAGTAATAGAATGGAAGATCCTTTGTCTCAACCATGGGAGCTGAACTCCTCTATGTGGGAGAACTGAAAGGGATACATCCTAATCACTGGTGGCCACTAAATAGGAGGTAATGAGGAGGGGGAGGGGTGCTCCAGCCCAAAAACCTGGTCAGGGCCTATTACAACATACAAGAACATATACATAGCTCCCATGGTTGAGACAAAGGATCTTCCATTCTATTACTAGTGTAGGACCCACTAATTCGGGGTACTTTGTCGCAGTAAGTGGGCTTAGCACTATATGACCATATAGTGTGACCAAACCCCCGTATTTTTTGAATATGTTCAGGTGTTTTTAACTAGCCCTGCAGGAAATGTCATTCTTGTATGTGTGCGCTGTAAAATATTTTGTATAGAATGTGGTGCCTCACTTAGAAGTCAGGAAAGAGGATTTTTGTATGGAACAACTAAGAGACTCCACACTCAATAGAGCCAGAGAAAATGTTAAAATGATTGATGGCGAATCTGTTGAACCTAATGTGGGGGTGTCGTTTCCCTACATGGGTCTTAAAAATAACTTGCTGTATCAAGTGGTAAAGCAAGGGGAGGAGAAGGTAGAGCAACTAGTGGTTCCCAAAACCTATCGTCAGATGCTATTAGATTTATCCCATCGTCTTATTATGGGTGGACACCTGGGTATAGAGAAAGCTTAGGAGAGAATAACCCTGAGATTCTTTTGGCCTGTGTTACATATAGATGTCAAAAATATTGTGAGTCAAGTCCAGAGTGTCAGTATTCTGCGCCATCACCACATTTTCCTAGTCCGCTGGTACCGTTACTGATAATTGAAGTGCCTTTTGAAAGAATTGGCATGGATCTGGTGGGACCAGTAGTAAAGTCTGCCCGGGGCCATCAGCACATACTGGTAATACTGGACTATGCTACACAGTATCCGGAAGCCATTCCCTTGAGTAATACCTCAGCTAAGACTATTGTCATAGAGCTTGTCCAGGTATTTAGTTGTGTGGATGTTCCAAAAGAGATTTTAATGGATCAAGGCACACCATTTATGTCCAGAGTCACTAAAGAATTGTGCAAGTTGTTCAAAATCTCACACCCAAACTGATGGTCTTGTGGAGAGATTTACCAAAACGCTCAAAAGCACGTTAAAAAAGGTGGTGGACAAAGATGGGAGAAATTGGGATTTTATACTGCCGTTTTTCATGTTTGCTATACGAGAGGTACCTCCGGCTTCTACAGGTTATTCCCCGTTTGAACTATTGTATGGTAGACATCCCAGGGGATTGCTAGATGTCCCAAAAGAAACATGGGAGGGAGAGACCTCGCCTTATAGAAGCGTCATCGAGCATATCTCATTGATGCAAGATAGGATTGCCGCTGTCATGCTGCTTGTACGGCAACATATGGAGCAAGCCCACGAGGCCCAGAGAAGGGTTTATAATTGAGGTGTTAAGACCAGAACCTTCAACCCTGGTGATAGAGTGCTGGTTCTAGTCCCCACAGTTGAGAGTAAATTCCTAGCAAAGTGGCAAGGTCCCTTTGAAATTATGGAAAGAGTAGGGGAAGTAAACTACTAAGTTTGCCAGCCAAAGCAAGATGGCACTATAAGGTTTTGTAATGATTTCAGGAAGTTGAACAGCGTGTCCAAATTCGATGCGCACCCAATGCTTCGGGTCGACAAGCTTGTTGACAGATTAGGAAGTGCCCAGTACATAACTACTTTGGATCTGACTAAAGGTTATTGGCAAATACCCCTAACAGAATCTGCAAAAGAGAAGACGGCCTTTTCTACCTCTGATGCCGCGTACACACGGTCAGACTTTTTGTCTACAAAAGTCCGACGGACGCCGACGGACTAAAGCTGGCTGACAATCCGATCGTGTGCGGGCTTCCCCGGACTTTCAGCGGACTTTCAGCGGACTTTTCCAGCCTCAAATCTGACGGACTTTAGATTTGAAACATGCTTCAAATCTTTACGTCGTAACTACGCCGGACCCAGAAATCCGCTCGTCTGTGTGCTAGTCCGACGGACAAAAACCCACGCTAGGGCAGCTATTGGCTACTGGCTATCAACTTCCTTATTTTAGTCTGGTGTACGTCATCACGTAGGAATCCATCGGACTTTTGTGTGATCGTATGTAGGCAAGTCCGTTCGTAAGAAAGTCTGCCGCAAGTCCGCCAAAAGTCCGTCGAAAGTCTGTCGGACAGGCTGTCGGACTTTTGTAGACGAAAAGTCCGACCGTGTGTACGCGGCATGAGAGGTCATTCCAGTATAAGCGGATGCCTTTTGGTTGGTGTGGTGCTCCTGCCTCCTATTCGAGAATGATGGACAAGACATTGAGACCACATTGCCAATACGCAGCCGCCTATTTGGACGATGTCGTCAACCACGGCCCAGATAGAGAATCTCATTTGTCCCGGGTGCAAGCAGTAGTAAATTCCCTTAGGAAAGCAGGACTCACTGGCAACCCCAAAAAGTGTGCCATAGGCTTGGAGGAGGCCAAATACCTTGGCTACATTATCGGTCAAAGGCTGATCAAGCCTCAGATCAACACGATTTAGGTGGTTCAAAAGTAGCCCAACCAATAAATAAAAAGCAAGTTTGTGTATTTCTTGGGATCACAGGGTACTACAGGCATTTTATACCCACTTTTGCCACCATTGCAGCCCCACTGACAGATCTGATGAAGGGTAGAGGGTCGGTCATAATAAATGGAATCCTAAGGCACAGAAGGCATTTTAAATGTTGAAGCAGGCTCTTTGTGCACAACCTGTGCTCATGACCCCAGATTTCACAAAGGAGTTAGTGGTACAGACAGACGCCTCTGATGTGGGACTGGGTCCTGTCCTGTCCCTAGTCAGAGACGGGGAGGAGCACCCAGTGGTCTACCTGAGCAGAAAGCTTAACAGTAGGGATGAGCCGAACACCCCCCTGTTCGGTTCGCACCAGAACATGCGAACAGGAAAAAAATTCGTTCGAACACGCGAACACCGTTAAAGTCTATGGGACACGAACATGAATAATCAAAAGTGCTAATTTTAAAGGCTAATATGCAAGTTATTGTCAATAAAAGTGTTTGGGGACCTGGGTCCTGCCCCAGGGGACATGGATCAATGCAAAAAAAAGTTTTAAAAACGGCCGTTTTTTCAGGAGCAGTGATTTTAAAAATGCTTAAAGTCAAACAATAAAAGTGTAATATCCCTTTAAATTTCATACCTGGGGGGTGTCTATAGTATGCCTGTAAAGGGGCGCATGTTTCCCGTGTTTAGAACAGTCTGACAGCAAAATGACATTTTGAAGGAAAAAACTCATTTAAAACTACCGCGGCTATTGCATTGCCGACAATACACATAGAAGTTCATTGATAAAAACGGCATGGGAATTCCCCACAGGGCAACCCCGAACCAAAATTAAAAAAAAAAAATGATGTGGGGGTCCCCCTAAATTCCATACAAGGCCCTTCAGGTCTGGTATGGATATTAAGGGGAACCCCAGCCAAAATTTAAAAAAAAAATTGACGTGGGGTTCCCCCTAAATTCCATACCAGACCCTTCAGGTCTGGTATGGATTTTAAGGGGAACCCCGCGCCAAAAAAAAAAAAAAAAAACGGCGTGGGGTCCCCCTAAAAATCCATACCAGACCCTTATCCGAGCACGCAACCTGGCAGGCCGCAGGAAAAGAGGGGGGGACGAGAGTGCGGCCCCCCCCCCTCCTGAACCGTACCAGGCCACATGCCCTCAACATTGGGAGGGTGCTTTGGGGTAGCCCCCCAAAGCACCTTGTCCCCATGTTGATGAAGACAAGGGCCTCATCCTCACAACCGTGGCCGGTGGTTGTGGGGGTCTGCGGGCGGGGGGCTTATCGGAATCTGGAAGCCCCCTTTACCAAGGGGACCCCCAGATCCCGGCCCCCCCCCTGTGTGAAATGGTAAGGGGTTACTTACCCCTACCATTTCACTAAAAAACTGTCAAAAATGTTAAAAATGACAAGAGACAGTTTTTGACAATTCCTTTATTTAAATGCTTCTTCTTTCTTCCTTCATCTTCTTCTTCTTCTGGTTCTTCTGGCTCTTCTGGTTCTTCCTCCGGCGTTCTCGTCCAGCATCTCCTCCGCGGCGTCTTCTATCTTCTTCTCCTCGGGCCGCTCCGCACCCATGGCATGAGGGGGGAGGCTCCCGCTCTTCTCTTCATCTTCTTCTTCATCTTCATCTTCTTCTTCATCTTCTTCTTCTTCTTCTTCTTCTCTTCTTCATCTCTTCTTCCTTCTTCATTTCTTCTGCGGGCCGCTCCGCATCCATGCATGGAGGGAGGCTCCCGCTGTGTGACGGCGTCTCTTCGTCTGACGGTTCTTAAATAACGGGGGGCGGGGCCACCCGGTGACCCCGCCCCCCTCTGACGCACGGGACATGACGGGACTTCCCTGTGGCATTCCCCGTGACGTCACAGGGAAGTCCCGTCAATTCACCGTGCGTCAGAGGGGGGGCGGGGTCACCGGATGGCCCCGCCCCCCGTTATTTAAGAACCGTCAGACGAAGAGACGCCGTCACACAGCGGGAGCCTCCCTCCATGCATGGATGCGGAGCGGCCCGCAGAAGAAATGAAGAAGGAAGAAGAGATGAAGAAGAGAAGAAGAAGAAGAAGAAGAAGATGAAGAAGAAGATGAAGATGAAGAAGAAGATGAAGAGAAGAGCGGGAGCCTCCCCCCTCATGCCATGGGTGCGGAGCGGCCCGAGGAGAAGAAGATAGAAGACGCCGCGGAGGAGATGCTGGACGAGAACGCCGGAGGAAGAACCAGAAGAGCCAGAAGAACCAGAAGAAGAAGAAGATGAAGGAAGAAAGAAGAAGCATTTAAATAAAGGAATTGTCAAAAACTGTCTCTTGTCATTTTTAACATTTTTGACAGTTTTTTAGTGAAATGGTAGGGGTAAGTAACCCCTTACCATTTCACACAGGGGGGGGGCCGGGATCTGGGGGTCCCCTTGGTAAAGGGGGCTTCCAGATTCCGATAAGCCCCCCGCCCGCAGACCCCCACAACCACCGGCCACGGTTGTGGGGATGAGGCCCTTGTCTTCATCAACATGGGGACAAGGTGCTTTGGGGGGCTACCCCAAAGCACCCTCCCAATGTTGAGGGCATGTGGCCTGGTACGGTTCAGGAGGGGGGGGGGGCCGCACTCTCGTCCCCCCCTCTTTTCCTGCGGCCTGCCAGGTTGCGTGCTCGGATAAGGGTCTGGTATGGATTTTTAGGGGGACCCCACGCCGTTTTTTTTTTTTTTTTTTTGGCGCGGGGTTCCCCTTAAAATTTAGGGGGAACCCCACGTCAATTTTTTTTTTAAATTTTGGCTGGGGTTCCCCTTAATATCCATACCAGACCCGAAGGGCCTTGTATGGAATTTAGGGGGACCCCCACATCATTTTTTTTTTTTAATTTTGGTTCGGGGTTGCCCTGTGGGGAATTCCCATGCCGTTTTTATCAATGAACTTCTATGTGTATTGTCGGCAATGCAATAGCCGCGGTAGTTTTAAATGAGTTTTTTCCTTCAAAATGTCATTTTGCTGTCAGACTGTTCTAAACACGGGAAACATGCGCCCCTTTACAGGCATACTATAGACACCCCCCAGGTACGAAATTTAAAGGGATATTACACTTTTATTGTTTGACTTTAAGCATTAATAAAATCACTGCTCCTGAAAAAACGTCCGTTTTTAAAACTTTTTTTTGCATTGATCCATGTCCCCTGGGGCAGGACCCAGGTCCCCAAACACTTTTTATGACAATAACTTGCATATAAGCCTTTAAAATTAGCACTTTTGATTTCTCCCATAGACTTTTAAAGGGTGTTCCGCGGCATTCGAATTTGCCGCGAACACCCCAAATTGTTCGCTGTTCGGCGAACTTGCGAACAGCCAATGTTCGAGTAGAACATGAGTTCGACTCGAACTCGAAGCTCATCCCTACTTAACAGACATGAGAAAAACTATGCTATTGTTGAGAAGGAATGTTTAGCTATCAAATGGGCCTTAGATGCCCTGAAATATTATCTGTTGGGTAGACCTTTCAAAATTGTCACTGATCATGCCCCACCTAAATGTATGTGTGATAACAAGGAGAAAAACAGTCAGGTTATAAGGTGGTTTCTTGCCCTTCAAGTTTTTAAGTCAACAGTAAAGCATAGAGCTAGGAATTTCCAGAATAACACAGATGCCCTTTCCCATGTCCATTGTTTGGTTGGGACAGTTTCTCAGCCGCAGGGGCTTGAGCAGAGGGGGGGATTTAACGTCGCTTCCTCCCTGCAATGGTATGGAGACGGGTGGGGGCCATCTTCCCCTCACTTATCTCCATGCGACTGACATGAGAGGATCCGATCGTCTCTGCCGCTACCGACGGCTCCGGTAAGCGGCGGAGGGCGGAGGAGGGCACCGGAGCAGGTGGGGGGGGCCCCTCCCGCCGCCGATAAAAGTGATCTTGCTGCGAATCCGCCGCGCTCCGGTGCCCTCCGCCGCTACTGACGGCTCTGGTAAGCATCGGAGGGTGTGGGGGCCCCTTTCTCGCCGCCGATAAAAGTGAGCTAGCTGCTGCCATAACAGAGATATCCCTTTTCAAAGTTAGGACGTATATTGGCGTGCGGCGGTCCGGAAGGGGTTAAAGCGACGCAGTGCCGTATCGCAAAAAATGGCCTGGTCAAGAAGGGTGTAAAATCCTTCCGGGGTTGAAGTGGTTAAAGGGACCCGTGTTATTTTATTAGCTTTTTGAATTGTGGCTGTACACTCAGTATACAGATCTAATACATGAACAGAATTCTTTTCTTTATTTTAAATTGTGTACACAGAAAGCATACCTCCCAACATTATGAGATAGGAATGAGGGACACCTACTAATAAACGTATGTAGCAATAGGACACGCCCCCCTGCCACACCCCCTTAAAGGAGAATTAACCAAACGAAAAGGTTAATTAAATCCACAGGTGCTTTTTTTTACCACTACTATTCCTTTATATTGGCTTTTAAAATGTACACATGCAGCAATTTAGAAATTGAATGAAAGGTTTAGCACTGGGAAACACTTTTTGAAAGATAAAACCATTCGTAATCTCATTGACATCCTACATTAGAGATACAAGCCATCTTCTACAAATTTTGGATCAACTATATATACCAGATCAGTCACTTCTAGTCACAATTGATGTAGAGACACTCTACAGTTCCATTCCACATGACCGGGGACTAGCGGCAATCAGACACATACTCCAACAGAATCGCAACTTAGATCCTGCCTATAATGATTTCATTATCGCGCTGCTCGAGTACATCCTTACCCACAATGTTTTTTCTTTTGATGGCTCCCACTACCTCCAGGTGCAGGGGGTTGCGATGGGGACTTGTTGTGCCCCGTCGTATGCCAACCTGTACCTGGGGGAGTGGGAGAAAACTTTTTTGTCGGACGACAATCTTTCCCAGTATACCAACCACATTGCGGGTTGGTATCGATATATAGACGACATTTTGATCATCTGGAACGGTCCCTTGGATGTACTCGAGCAGTGCGTACTAAGAATGAACAAAAACGACTTTAACCTGACATTTACTATGTCTTCCGATACAAATCGGATAACCTTCTTAGATCTAGAAATCTATAAAAATGAGCGAGGTGGACTGTCTAGTAAACTATTCAGGAAAACCACCTCTGGAAATACCATATTACACGCAGCGAGTTTTCACCCCCAACCTCTTATTGATTCGATACCTTATTCACAGTATCTTAGAATCAAACGCAATTGCACAGATAATGATACATTCATAAGGGAAGCCGCCATTTTAAGAGACAGACTATTGGCACGAGGATATACACATAGGTCCCTCAAAAAATCCTTTAAGAGAGTATTGGATAAACCTAGAAGTACACTTTTCCAGACCTCTAAACCTAAAAATACCAACTCACTACGTATTATAACAACGTATAACCAACAACACCGCCAAATTAGAAAAATAGTCGAAAAATACTGGCACTTACTAACTTTCGATCCTTCCCTAGGCCATCTGATACCCAACAAACCCCAATTTACGTTTAGGAGAGCAACATCCATTGGTGACAAGATGGTGAGCAGTGAATTCAAAAATGAATTAACTAAAACACACTGTAAGTACAGAGGAACATTCATATGTGGCTCATGCCGATATTGTGGATATATGTGGACACAAAAGAACCCCATTCTTCCTAATGGCAAAAAACTATTTCCAAAGCATTTCGCAAACTGCAGAACCACTGGAGTCGTTTATCTTCTCCAGTGCGACTGCGGTTGCTTTTATATAGGCAAAACTAAAATGGAGTTCTGGAAAAGAGCATACAGACATATTGTGTCAATGCAAACTTCTGATCCTGATCTCCCCTTGGGTCGTCATGTTGCCCTGGTACATGGGGGAAAATTCCCTAAAATTAAATTTCTAATTCTGGATCGGGTGCACCCTAGCCCTAGGGGGGGTGACTGGAATAAAACCTTACTCCAGAAGGAATTAAAATGGATTTATTCGCTGAAGGCTACCTTGCCCCCAGGCCTTAACGATGCCATGTGTTTTAAACCATTCCTCGAGGGCTTCAACTCCGGTGGAATGGAGAAATGAAACATTAATAGACCAAGCTGACAGATTCGTTATTTACATTTAGGGAATATGCCCTACCTGTGATCTGTGTCCTCCTCTACACCTTCAACTATGCTTAGATACTGTGAAATAATACTGTGTCTTATGTCTATATTGTAAACTTTCGGGCTATCTGTCCTTTGCACATATCACCCCTGCATTATGAATCATTATGTTTGTAATAAGGTCAGCCCCACCCTTTCCCTCATCATACTATTGTCAATGTAAGACTAAGTACTTGTTTTTTAATTTTATTCTTAAATTTAAGACATGACGGCCTTATACGCAACTCCACACTATGGTGGACTCATCTCATCCATCTTGAATAGAAGAGAGCCGTGTGTGCAGATGTACAGATAGCCCAATAGTATCAACTTTACAATACCCTTGGTCTGTTAAACTCCCTGTGTTGGTTTGGTTACATTGATATAACGAATGAAGTGATTCCTCGTGCACATATGAATTGGCAATGAGATATCACCCATTCGTCCTACAATCACTAACCTTAATAGATACATGTCTATGATGTAAATTGCTATGAACTTATTTTGATATGATGCAATATATGCATTTAAACATATTTAGAATCTACGGGAATACAAATGTTGAAGCCAGACCAGTACTGTTATCTATTTTTTTGTTGATCAAGATCCTTTGTGACATTTGTAACAGTCTGTACTATTTATGTCACTCTTAGTTTTTTAGGGCAGTTATACAAAACAACTAACTCTTCTTCTTCCACTTACAAGTAACTACCCACTAAAAGTATTTGTAAGTATACAAAAATCTCTAATTCTGTGTCTCTGTGATTCTTTACCCATCTTTAGGGTTAATAATTCCAACGTGTTTGCCTCCCTCCCAGCCCACCCCTTTTGGTATGCGTTCGCCAATAGCGGTTACCTGATCTCTCCCATCTACAATTAACTATCCACTTAGAGTATTTGTAAGTATACAAAAACGTATAAATATATGTCTCTGCGATTCTCTACCCTTGTTTAGGGTCAATAATCCTCAAACAATATGTTTGTCTATTTCCCGGCCCACCCCCTTTGGATGTGTCCGCCAATAGCGGTTACCCGGCACGGAAAGGCCGCCCAGCACCTTCAGCTGGGCGGCACTACAGGAGGTTACCAGGGCAACACAACATCTATGCCCTTCACCTCCATATTGCCACTCCGGCGGACATGCGCAGTCCGCCGGTGAGGCTTTCCGTGCCGGTGGGAGGAGTGTGCGTGACGCCGCTCCAACGTAATTGCGCTCGCGCATGCGCGGTAGGGGCGGCGCCGCGCATCCCCGTCTCAGGGAGCTTCTCAGGCCGTCCAGCTGGCGAGAATTACCAGCCAGCTGAGCGCGATCATTGCGCCAGCTGATTGGAACTCGCCACACATATAAACTGGCCCCACTCATTCCCAACTAAGGCGTCTTGCTTGCCGGATGCTGGGATGCGTGGCTGGCTTAACATGTCTACTCTCTAAGAACAGGTATTAGAACTCTCCTTTTTAACCACTCAGTATACTGATCTCTTTCTTTTGCTCTACATGCTTGCATGCTGTAGATCTTACATTGTCTATTATTATCTTTCCATAAGTATTATAAACTTAAAACATAATACTAAAGTTATTCATATAAATATCCAGTATCTTTCATATATGCACACACCTAATTGTGTGTAAATTTGTGTACACATGCACGGTTGCATGTGCATATGTGCATAATATCCTTTCTTTATTTATTAGTTTCTGTCTGTCATCGCACACCCCCCATTATACAATTTTAAACACCATGACCATACAATGCTATTACTGCTAGTATGCTTCAACATAAACCACAGGAGTTTTTTTAAGGGGAGCACATAGTGCATATCAAACATTACTCTTATATTTTCCATTTACAATGATTAATTAAGAGCTCCATACTACACATGCAAGTATACTCTGTAGGCAAAGTATGTCCATTAATTACCATTTTAATTAACAACACATTTTCTCTCCTACTTTGAATTACATATAGGTAGTGTTCACTACACACAAACCTACAAGCTGACTTGGCGCATTAGCTATCAGCATCTAATGGACATATATTAAGAAAAAGTTTATTGCTGTTTGTTCTATGAAATAAGAATATGTCACTCATTTAAACCATATAAACTTTTATCTATAGGACGGTTCCTCTTCGCTCCAGTATACCGCTGTGGCCCGCATGCATCCGGGGGAGGCCGGGGTAGGTGAACCCCTATATATACATCATAAAAACTAAATCCAAAAAGAACTCCAGAAACCTTCCCTCCCCTTCATCTCTTCCCCCTCTCACTGGGGAAGTGTTATATATGAGATACAAGTACCCAGAGAACAGCTTTTCTATTCATGAACATCAAATCAAACGCCATCTCTTTTGCAAGCATTTCCCATTCCTGGTTATAATTACCAATGTCTTTTTCTGCATAAACATCAACGGTAACATAACAGGTAAGTGATCTACGGATCATTTCACCTATAATTGGTTATTGACATATAGATTTATATGGCAATTGATCAAATATATGTTTTTCAATTAATTTAGATGAATCTTTCTTTTCAATTTGGCCCCTGAAGAAGGACTGAAATAGAATGTACTCGAAACGCGTTGGGCTTGAAAAGAATTCCACTATTTAAACATCACCTGTCACTTACCAACTGAAATAGATATTACAACCGTTTTGTAATATGTTTAATGTACATGTTGTTGTTGTTTGCCAATGTATGCATTGTTTTTAATACTAGAACGTTTTGAATAAACAGAAATACTATTTTATCTATTATACATATATACGCGTATCTTCCTATTTTACATATATTACCTTTGCAAGTGCCGGAAAAATCCACTCAGGGGAACCTCTTTCTTTTTCTTTTGAAAGATAAAAAGTCCTTTTTTTATATACAACTATATAGATCAGACCAAAATGAGGGACAAATGAGGAGGAAAGAGGGACAGAGGGACATTGCTCCAAATCAGGGACAGTTGGGAAAGAAATAACTGACATTTCTTCTTAAAGAGACCTTGTCCTATTTTTTTAGCTTTTCGAATTCTTGCTGTACACTCAGTATGCAGATCCAAGAGAGCGGCGTGCTGACGCCACCACAACACTTACACGCAGTCCCGGATGCTACGGGCGTCTGTATAGAGAGAGCCGGCCGGCTCATATATCCACTGTCGCATGAACCTATTTGATTACATGTAAGTGCATTACCTTTTTATTGAATAAAGTTTTATACGTTGGATAAGCTGCCTGGGGGTCATGTAAGATATTATGAGGACATGCTCGGATGTTACATCTATCCTGATTTATGACTGTGGCTGGGATATAAGCCAAAAGGCGCATTTGATCTCCTGACCAGAGATCAAGGGATCTGGTAAGGGGCAGTTATTTTAAAGGTGGAGGACTGTCCTATCTCCAACACTATTTTCCATGGTGATTTTGAGTGTGATGTCACTTTTGCTGGGGATGAAGATCCATGCCTTGTGGTGATTTCCTGCCGGATAACAACTGTCATTTTTTGCGATGGACTTATTAATCTGATGCACATTCAATTTCTTTCCACTTAAGTTGCTTTAGCGCGGTTTCTTTTATTATTTTAGATCCAAAACACTAACAGGATTTATTTTTTAATTAATTTTTTTATGTAAAGTGACAGTTTTTTTTTATAAATAAGGCAATATACAGAAATAGGGTAGGGCGGTATAAACTACCATGACAGTAAGTAGTGCCATATTAGTGCAGTACAAGCTATCATTTGTTTCTCCAATTTTCCAGGAACTGATCACAATTAAAAAGAGAAAAACAAATCTACCGCCTGACATTGTGCAAGTTTTCTTTTATTTATTAATATCAGCTGGAGTCTTTTTTTTACATAAATCACACAGCACCGCAGAAAGTGATTGCCCCTTTTTTCTTTCCCTCACTAAATATGGCCGCCGCCTTTTCGCCTGTGTATCCAATAGCGTTGTACAACAGGAGAGAGGGGTCTGGCTGCAGAGTGGAGCTCCACGTTTGACAGGAAGCATGTGGCCTCTACTCCACCTTTTCTTTTTTTTTTTTTTTTTTTTTTTTTTAGGCTACATGCTTCCTGTCAAACGTGGAGCTCCACTCTGCAGCCAGAACCCCCTTGGCTCCTGACACTCTTCTTCACCCTGATGACCCGGATGTTTAGTGCTGTGTGTACGGTTTCCGCTTCCTTCGCCGGTCATCATCATGGCGGGTGCTGTAGTGATCGGGTGCCGGGGGGTTTTGTTCGGTGTGCGGGCTGTCCGCTGCTCCCTGCCGGTTGTATGGGGGAGAGGAAACACGGGGCGAGTCGGAGGTGAGGTGACACATGGCAGGTAGTGTGTGACCTTCATATACAGCAATGATCTCTCTGCTGGGAGGTCAGGGTAGGCTGTCACTCTCTAACCTTTCTGCTATTACCATCCATGCCCTCCAACATCACCCATTCTATAACGTAGAGCCCAGGTGCCCAACCTGTGACCCTCCAGCCCCTGAACATAGCGGTCTTACTCAAGGAAGTAGAGGGAAAATATTCTTCAGGCTAGGGCTGCAACTAACGATTATTTTCATAATCGATTAGTTGGCCGATTATTGTTTCGATTAATCGATTAATCGGTTAATAACCTTTAAAAAAAAAAAAAAAAAAGTGTGGCATATAGTTTAGTTAATATGTAAAGTTTAAAAAAAAGGCAATTCTTAAATATCTCTATGCAGCAGTAAATATAAATAACTAACTATATGGTTAGGGAGCAAAATATCTAATTCACTCTGAGAATAACAGACAGAAGAGATATACTGTATAAATTGTTAGAGAAGAGATATACTGTACATACTATTAAAGGGTGAATCTGATAAACATTTTCAGACTCAGATCAAATGTCTTCCTTCAAAAAAAAAAATTTTATTTTAAGAACGTTCGTTCGATTTTCTAATCATTAGTGGGGTCAAGTCGACGTTCATTTTCAACCACAGTGACGGGAAAATTTCGAAATAGAAAACTTCTTGGTCAAAGGAATTTTCAGACAGTGGATGTGGTTTTCGTTCAGAAATTACATTCATTTTAAAAACAGAATGTTAAAAACAAGTGAAAATTTCAAACCACATTCTTTCATTCAGCGAATGTACAAAGATTTTTCGTCTGAATATTCTCATCTGAAAATTGATCCGGGTGGCCAGAATAAGGCTCGCTACACGCCTAGGCAGTTTGCTTTTGATCTGTTTCTGCAGTGCTTTTTGCTGTGTGTTTTGATTTTTGCGCATGTGATTTTGCGGCGATTCGCGTTTTTGCTTTTTTTTTTGGCCAATTTGTTGTTGGGCAGATTAAAAAACACAAATTGCTGCAAAATGCATTAAATGCTTTTCTGCAGCTTCTCCATTGAAGTATATTGAACCAAAAGAGCACAGTTTTTGCGTTAAAAAAAAGTCCCTGACCCTTTCCAAATACGCAGCGGCTGAAAAAAGCATAGATGTGAACGTGTCCAATGGGAAACCATGTTAATGAACTGCAGTGCACTTCTGCAAAAAAGCACCAAAAAACACATAGATGTGAACCAGGTCTAAGATGTTTAGTAACATAATGGGGTTAAAAAAACTAAAATTAGCCCTTTATAGTACAAAAAAAAAGCAGATAATCACTACTGTAAGGGGTTCATTTTTTACTGTAGAACTGTGAAAGTACCATCTACAGTAGCGATTTGCTCTTTTTGTACTATAAAGGGATCATTTTAGTTTTTTTTTAACCCCATTATGTTACTGGCCGATTAATCGATTATGAAAATAGTAATCGATTAATTTCATAATCGATTAGTTGTTGATTAATCGATTAGTTGTTTCAGCCCTACTTCAGGCCAGCTTCTAGTATTGAAATAGTTTTGCTCTATTTCTTTTTCACCCCTTTTTCTGTGCTGTTCCCTGACCATCTCTCACGGCACGCCTGCGCTCCCCGGGCATCTGTCGCGGCGCGCCTGAGCTCCCCGGGCATCTGTCGCGGCGCGCCTGAGCTCCCCGGGCATCTGTCGCGGCGCGCCTGAGCTCCCCGGGCATCTGTCGCGGCGCGCCTGAGCTCCCCGGGCATCTGTCGCGGCGCGCCTGAGCTCCCCGGGCATCTGTCGCGGCGCGCCTGAGCTCCCCGGGCATCTGTCGCGGCGCGCCTGAGCTCCCCGGCCATCTGTCGCGGCGCGCCTGAGCTCCCCGGCCATCTGTCGCGGCGCGCCTGAGCTCCCCGGCCATCTGTCGCGGCGCGCCTGAGCTCCCCGGCCATCTGTCGCGGCGCGCCTGAGCTCCCCGGCCATCTGTCGCGGCGCGCCTGAGCTCCCCGGCCATCTGTCGCGGCGCGCCTGAGCTCCCCGGCCATCTGTCGCGGCGCGCCTGAGCTCCCCGGCCATCTGTCGCGGCGCGCCTGAGCTCCCCGGCCATCTGTCGCGGCGCGCCTGAGCTCCCCGGCCATCTGTCGCGGCGCGCCTGAGCTCCCCGGCCATCTGTCGCGGCGCGCCTGAGCTCCCCGGCCATCTGTCGCGGCGCGCCTGCGCTCCCCGGCCATCTGTCGCGGCGCGCCTGCGCTCCCCGGCCATCTGTCGCGGCGCGCCTGCGTTCCCCGGCCATCTGTCGCGGCGCGCCTGCGTTCCCCGGCCATCTGTCGCGGCGCGCCTGCGTTCCCCTGCCATCTGCCGCGGCGCGCCTGCGTTCCCCGGCCATCTGCCGCGGCGCGCCTGCGTTCCCCGGCCATCTGCCGCGGCGCGCCTGCGTTCCCCGGCCATCTGCCGCGGCGCGCCTGCCTTCCCCCGGCCATCTGCCGCGGCGCGCCTGCCTTCCCCCGGCCAGCTGCCGCGGCGCGCCTGCGCTCCCCGGCCATCTGTCGCGGCGCGCCTGCGCTCCCCGGCCATCTGTCGCGGCGCGCCTGCGCTCCCCGGCCATCTGTCGCGGCGCGCCTGCGCTCCCCGGCCATCTGTCGCGGCGCGCCTGCGCTCCCCGGCCATCTGTCGCGGCGCGCCTGCGCTCCCCGGCCATCTTCCGCAGCGCGCCTGCGCTCCCCGACCATCTTCCGCAGCGCGCCTGCGCTCCCCGACCATCTCTGGCGGCGCGCCTGCGCTCCCCGACCATCTCTGGCGGCGCGCCTGCGCTCCCCGACCATCTCTAGCGGCGCACCTGCGCTCCCCGACCATCTGTCGCGGCGCGCCTGCGCTCCCCGACCATCTGTCGCGGCGCGCCTGCGCTCCCCGACCATCTGTCGCGGCGCGCCTGCGCTCCCCGACCATCTCTTGTGTATCAGGACATGCACTTGTAGTACCCACATTTTGAGGGTGACCAGCCTGCTGTGTAAAAGGAACTGCTTATGTATCCAATTGCCATAAAACAGGCAGTTGAAAGAGAAGCTGTACCCGGCAGGATCAACAGGTTGAAAGAATTAATAAGCTAACCTAAAATAAGTGGATGATAAGGAAACTTGCATATTTTTAAACTGAAGGCTTAGATTAGGGTTGCACCGATACCACTTTTTTTAAGACCGAGTACAAGCACTGATACTTTCAAGTACTCACTGATACCGATAATTTTTTTTTTTTAATGTCATGTGACAATGGCACTAATATGCGGCACTGATGTGGGCCCTGATGAGGCGTGGAATGTGTCAGTAGTTGTGTGATTCCCCAGTCCCTTTTTCTGCAGCCTCAGCTGCCCTAAAGATGAATGGACAGGAGACAGCGGCTCCTCTCCATTCATAAACTGAAGCATCATAAACACAGTTTACAAATACTGTGCAAATGCTCGGTATCCGCACCGATACTAGTATTGGTGCAACCCTAGTTTAGATACACTTTACTATAAAGTAGAGGTCGGCCGATATTTGGCTTTTTTTACTTAATCGGCATCGGCGGATTGTGCTGATAAAAAAAGCCGATTCAGCGGGACTTGCAAATGACTTCTGTAATAGAAGTCAATTGCAAGTTGTCTGAAGTTTTCTTCTCTCCTCCTCTGGGCAGCCTGCCAAGTCTGATAAGAAGATACATTGTATCTCTTTCAGGTTCTTTTATCAATAGACTGAAGTGGAGAAGTTTTCAGTTTAACCATTTAAAGACTAAATCTTTTCTGACACTTGTTGCTTACAAGTAAAAATCCTGTATTTTCTGCTATAAAATCACTTAGAACCCCCAAACATTATATATATATTTTTTTTAGCAGAGACCCTAGGGAATAAAATAGCGGTTGTTGCAATATTTTATGTCACACGGTATTTGCGCAGCGGTCTTTCAAACGCAATTTAAAAAAAAAAAATACACTAATGAAATTAAAAAAAAAAAAAGCAGTAAAGTTAGCCCATTTTTTTTTCGTCCAAAAGTTTTGATTACCTGTTTTTGTGTATTTAATATTTAAGATATAGTTATTTTTTTTTAATCTAAATTCTACATACAAGTGAACTGATTGGAGGTTTGTTTTGTTTAATAAATGTTTAAATATAAAAAATTTTCTGTATCACTTATTACTTAAGGCTGCTTTCACACTGGAGCGGGCATGCGTTGACGATAAAACGCTGTTAATTTTAGCGGCGCTTTACCGTAATTTTAGCAGCGCTATTCGGCTGCTAGCGGGGCGCTTATAACCCAGCTAGCGGCCAAGGAAGGGGTTAAATGCGCCCCTGAAGCACTGCTGCCGAAACGCTTTGCAGGCGCTTCGGCAGCGGTGCGCATTCATTTCAATGGGCAGGAGTGGTGGAGGAGTGGTATACACCGCTCCAAAGATGCTGCTTGCAGGACTTTTTTTTAACATCCTGCCAGCGCATCGCCTCAGTGTGAAAGCACTCGAGCTTTCACACAGACTGCAGGGGAGCCGTTTTACAGGCGCTATTTTTAGCCCAAAAGCGCCTGAAAAACTCCCCAGTGTGAAAGGGGTCTAACTGTTAGATTTTATGAGATGAAGGGAAAAAAAAAAAAATCGGCCTAATATATCGGCCCAAAAAAATCGGCATCATATATCGGCCATCGGCCACCGCGATTTCTAAATATCGGCTTTGGCATCGGCCGGAGAAAAACCCATATCGGTCGACCTCTACTATAAAGCATCCATTCTGATATGCAGACAGGGGCCAGCTTCCATAGTTGCCATTTCTGAGTTGCATATCAGTGATTTACATTCTACCTAAAATATGAAAAGATGTACCTGGTGGTGCCTTATTTACAATGAAATGGCAGTTTAGTACATGTGGTAGCACACAGGTCCACTTCAATTACAGTTATTGAAAATTATGTGATGTCTACATACAAGAAACGGTTTTGCTTAAAATTGTCCCATGAGTAATGGAATATCGACCTCTAAATTAGTTTTCTCTTCCCAGATCAAAGTTTACACTGTGCAAAATCAACCTATTCAGCTCTTCCTGATGACTACAACTGGTATGTAATTTAATTGTACAGGCTGTCTAACTGTCCTTATAGTGTATGTAAACCCTGTCAGTGAACTTTTGGTTTGCTAAATGTACCATTTAAAATTGTTTTGTTTGTTTGATGAGTGGAAAAAAAAAAGCCCCACCGGTAACAGTATTTCCGAGAACCTACCAGGGCAATTACTTGAAGGATAATTGGCTCTGCCTTCAACGGGAAACACAAACCAGAAAGAGATTAAAAAACCTTTTGTAAGTAAAGAGCCTCCACCAATGTACACAAGGGGAATTTTTAGGCAAAAATGCAACAATTTCAAACACCATCACTTTAAAGTGGTTGTAAAGGCATAAAGTTTTTTCCCCTTCATGCATGAAGGTAAAAAAACCTTCTGTGTGCAGCAGCCCCGCCACCCCCCAAATACTTACCTGAACCTCCAGTGCTGTCTACGAAAGCCTTACCTCTCTAGGGACTCGCACTCCTTATTGGCTTTTGGCAGCAGCGGGAGCCATTCTGTCAATCACAGCCAGTGAGCCAATCAAGAGGCAGAGGGGGTGGGGTTGACCTGCGGCTCAGTGTGTGAATGGACACAGAGCCGTGGCTTGGGAGCGTGCCTGCTTGTGTGCCCCCAGAGCAAGCTGCTTGCTCTGGGGGCACCTGGCAGGAAGGAGGAGCAAGGAGTGCCGGTGTGGGACCTGAGAATATGGGGATCTGGGCTGCTCTGTGCAAAACCACTGCACAGAGCAGATATAACATGTTTGTTATTTAACCACTTCAATACCAGGCACTTTCGCCCCTTCTTGCCCAGGACAATTTTCTCTAAGCGTCTTCCAGGACAGCCCATGAGACCTAGGGCTCCTCCTAGCAGGACAGGAAACACGTTAACCCCCACCAGATAAAAGGGCAGTCCTCCAGGCCGCAAGTCAGTATTAGTGTTTCCTCTGGTGGGGAGGGGAGGGGGTTTAACATGTTTCCTGGAACTGGTTCCCCTAGGTCTCATGAGCACGGCTCCTGTGGCGTTTTGGGGTGGTATTCCTACCTTCTTCTTAGGTCCCAGAGCAGCACATCCACCAGGGCAGTAGGCTTGTGGCTGCTATCCCTGCTTCTCAGTGCATGGGGAATGCCAGCACCGCAGTGTACTTCCGAGCTCCGGTCCGCGAGCTGCATGGCGACAGTCGGCTGTTCCCTCCCTGTTAAACAGCATGGCTGGAGTGTGTAGGGGAAGAGAGGAAGCCGCGTGCGTGAAGAGGCAGAACTTATGCGTTCCAAGCTGGCCCACAGGAAGTACCCGACAGGGTCACTTCCGGGGCGGGAGACGCTAGTTCCTGTCTCTAAACGGCGCAAACAGGGAAGCTGGTTTTTAAGAGTGAAACCCAGCAGAGGCTGCGAATCACAACAGGGGCGGGATGGACTTCTCTGCGATCCCTGCACAGGCAGTAGAAGCAGGCCCTAACAGCAGTACATCACAGGTAAGCCTGAAGTGTATTTTACATACTTGCACATCCTGTGAGTGTTCTCCCCCTTGTAACCAATAGGGACTAGGTGAAGAGGGCACATTTTTTTCCTTTCCTCCTGCATGGGGTGTTATGGAGTGTATGTGGCATAAAATTTATTGGGTTCATTTGTTCTCTTGCAGGCAAAGACTCAGGTCAAGGTCCAAGTGCAGCCACCAAAAAGTAAATGTGCGGTTTGCGGAAATAAATTGAGTTTGCCGCACCTGTATAGACAGCCTAGTTAAGGATGATCTGGTAGTCTCCTGTCAGAAAATGCTGACTTCTGTTAGAGATTAGCTTACGTCTACGTTTAGCTCGTTTAAAACTCTAATTGACAAGATTCAAGTCCCCTCAGAGGGTCCATCTCCAGTTAGGACTTCAGCCGGTAGCGCTTCACAGCAGAGTGCGGAGAGTGAAGACTCTGAGGCTGAAGCCGGATCTGCCCAGTCTTCTCCAGAAGAATCAGGGTCAGATACAGGGCCCAGAGATAAAGAATCCGCAAGGGGCTCGAGGTATAAGTTATCATTGGAAGATGTAGATGACTTATTAAAGGCTATTAATACAACACCTGATATAGAAGGGAAGGTATAATTGTCTAAACATGACCTTATGTACAAAGGTTTGTATAAGAAAAAGGCTAGAGTTTTTCCTGTGCGTAGTTCCCTTCTTGATACTATTAAGCTGGAGTGGGAAAATCCAGAGAGAAAACCTTTATTTTCCGGTAACCTTAAAAGAAGGTTTTCATTTGTAGAGGACACAGCGCAGCCATGGAACAAAAATCCTAAGTTAGACGCACCTCTTTCAAAAGTTTCAAAAAACTCGGACCTAGCATTTGACGATATGGGCACACTTAGGGATCCAATGGATAAAAGAGGAGATGTCCTTCTTCCCAGAGCTTGGGACTCAGCCATTGGGAATCTTAAACCAGCTCTGGCCTCCACTTGTGTAGCCAGAAATTTAGAAGTATGGTTGACACAAATACAAACACACTTGTTGGCAGGTACTTCTAGGGAGCAGATTCTGAAATCTTTCCCTCTCCTCTTTCGTGCAGTGGGGTTTTTGGCTGATTCTTCCGCAGAGTCGGTAAGAATGACAGATGGGACCTTGGCCTTAGTGAATTCGGCGAGAAGAAGCCTATGGCTTAATACCTGGTCAGGCAACGCTGCCTCAAAGTTGCGCCTATGTGGTCTTCCCTTAACAGGCAATCATCTTTTTGGCCAAGGTCTGCAAGAGGTGCTGGAACGCATGGCCAATAGAAAAAAGGCCTTTCCAAAGAATAAGAAAAAGCCGTCAGCCAGAAAGTTTTTTTAGTGGCCAAAGTAGGCAGCAAGGTCCTAGAGAAAGGGACAATAGGCCCAAAAAACATTGGACATGGCACAAGGGCAGAGGTAGAGGGGGCGTCTTGTTTAACCCTCCAACAACCTGCCAAGCCACAGTGACAGTGGGCAGCAGTCACCTCAAGTTCATTCATCCTGGACCTAGTGACCAATGGATACAGGCTGGAATTTTCCTGCCAGCCACCAGAGCGATTGTTGGTCAAATTTAGGATCTAGGGGAGCCTGAGTAGAAAGATTGCCATTAAGTAGCTGAAAAATGGAAGACCAGTAACTATGGAGTTTCAAGTATGTATTCTTAAAGCGGATCTTCACTGCATCTGAGCATCAAAAACACTTTTTAATTCACGTTTAATATTCAAAGCAAACTCCCCCTCCCATCCATGTCTCCTTGCTTTATTTTGTTGAGAAATCACTTTGAAAAACAACCCCCTAGCATTTCTGGCTGTGGCCATCTTGAGTAAGGGCAAATGATTCATGTAGCATTTACTTCCTGGGATCCATCTGCCCTTAGCTATGCATGCTTGAGCTGAGAGAACTCCTCCTCTCCTCCCCTCCTAAAGACTCCTGGGATGTATGACAGTGTTGGCCTAGGCAAGAAATCATGAAGTAACTGAAGAAATTTAAAAAAAAAAAGTTTAAAACAAGTTAATATGATATTTCCGATCTATTTACTAATGGGAGCAGTAGGAGGATTAAAATAAATGAACCTTCTATTGTCCTCAGCCTTGTCCAAATCTCAAAATTTCTTTTATTTTTTTGTTTTATTTTTCTGCTGCTGTGATCCAAATTCCTGTTAGATGGTAGCCACCCTCTTTCTTGCTCATGAGATAGACTAGCGACTAAGGGATTTGTAGTTCCAGACTGATGGTAAGGAAAAGGGGAAAGAAGAGATTCAGGAGCTCACAAACGATGTTACAGTGGGGCTGAAAAACACAATAAGAAACAATTTAATGAAAAATAGGATACAGTGCAATTAAGTGAAGAATGTTTTAAGATTATTTTTGGAGAATAAGGACATTGTTTAGTGTCACTTTGAGCTTATGTTTAAAGTACTATACTTAGTTGTTTTGAATTAAATATTTTCATATGTATTTTTTTATTTACTTTTTTTTTTTTTTTTGCCTATTAGTAAATCGGAATTGGCCATGACTTCTGATGGGAAAACAATTGTCTGCTACCATCCTTCGGTGGATATTCCATATGAACATACCAGAGTAAGACATGACACTACTGACGTAGGACTACGTGACTGTTTTAATCTTTTTGTTTATATATTCTTTTAATGTACTGTATTTATTGGCGTATAACACGCACTTTTTCACCCTGAAAATCGTGTGCAAATGGCGTGTGCGTGTGATACACCAATACTTTAATTTTAGCTGCCTCGGATGGGACAGGGAGGGGGCAGGATGAGCGCCGTCAGATTACATACAGTGAGAATCTCCTGTTTACTTGGCGGCCTATGTAATAGGAAGTCCTGGGCCGCCATTGGACCACTGTTCTGTCTATCATTGGAGATTCTCACTGTATGTAATCTGTTGGCGCTTGTGCCGCCCCTCTCTGTCTCCTCTAGGCTGCAGATGGGCATCGATCAGGCTGCACTGATGGCAATGGTGAAGCTGCTGCATTGAAGGCAATGGTGAGGCTGCTGCATTGAAGGCAATGGTGAGGCTGCTGCATTGAAGGCAATGGTGAGGCTGCTGCATTGAAGGCAATGGTGAGGCTGCTGCGTTGATGGCAATGGTGAGGCTGCTGCGTTGATGGCAATGGTAAGGCTGCTGCGTTGATGGCAATGGTAAGGCTGCTGCGTTGATGGCAATGGTGAGGCTGCTGCGTTGATGGCAATGGTGAGGCTGCTGCGTTGATGGCAATGGTGAGGCTGCTACGTTGATGGCAATGGTGAGGCTGCTGCGTTGAAGGCAATGGTGAGGCTGCTGCGTTTGAAGGCAATGGTGAGGCTGCTATGTTGATGGCAGTGGTGAGGCTGCTATGTTGATGGCAGTGGTGAGGCTGCTATGTTGATGGCAGTGGTGAGGCTGCTGCGTTGATGGCAGTGGTGAGGCTGCTGCGTTGATGGCAGTGGTGAGGCTGCAGATGGGCATTGATCAGGCTGCATTGATGACAATGGTGAGGCTGCAGATGAGCACTGACCCTTATTTTGCTTCAAAGTTCCTTATTTAAATTTTTTTTTCCCCTGAAACTTCCCTCTTAAAATGAATGTGCGTGTTATACGCCAATAAATACGGTATATAACTCCTTATTTGTATTGATAATGAGATAAAAAAAACCCAAAGAAAGGGTTAACGTTGCGCTAAAACAGTGTAAAATGATATGTGAAGTGTAAAAGCTGCCAGCACTAAAAGTCCAATACTAAACTCCAAAACACTTGGCCAATCCCCAGTCGACGTCCCTTAGTGACGAAACGCGTAGGGAGGAGCCAGTGACGCTGACGTCATTACGTTTTTCTCCGTGATTGATGGGACATACACAGTAGGCAGGCGGAGGTTCGTGGAAACGCCGCGATCGTGATGCTTGGTCATTCGCTGCTCTTTTGATGGAATTTTCTTGTAAGTGCAATCTTTTGGCTCATTAAAATTCTACTGTTTTGCAATTTTACGCTATGGGAGCTTTTTCTTGATTTTTTGTCTTTTGAGTTCTACATACTGGAAAGATCGGCATAGGTTTGTGGGTGACCTGTTAATTTCCCAAATGCCTGGTGGGACCACTGTTATGGTGGTCATCTTGAGCTGGTAAGGAGCCTCATACCTCACTTGGGTGCAAGTCACTTTGGATGCTGGATTCACCTGTGTCACATCTCTTCAGAATTTATTTTGATCATCCACCCACTTCACTTTATGGACTTTTTTTTGGTATAATTTTTGGGATCACATTTTTTTATGCCTTATATTAATTTTTTTTTTTTTTTTTTTTTTCACATATGACATATGTTGTGACATTTGTCTCTATCTTCTATAGGAGACCTGTTGTGTTTCTCTTAATACATTGTGTGGTGGATTAATCACTTTTGTATGATTTTTAGCACATTTTATTAATTCATTTAGTTTTAGCGCTGCACATATTTTTTATTGTTTTGTATTGATAATGAACCTCCAGTCCTCCCTTATGCGATAGAAACAAGTTTATACACTTCCTCCATCTTTGTAAACTTGTGGTGCAGTTTTTCACACCAGTTATGACCGGGTGAGGGAAAGGGAATGACCATTCATGGGAAGGGGCAGAGCGTCACCTCATTAGGACATGACATAGAAATGAAGTGCCATTTGGCATTTCTATTTTGCTGGGGAGAGCAGTTCCTCTGTAGCGGTCATGTGCCTTTGTCTGCAGTAGTCTGCTCTATTTAAAGTCCAGACCTGAAGGCCTTGCACTATCATACTGCACATAAGGTTAGTTGATGATTTATTTTCTTAAAATAAAATATAGCTTTGCTCTCACATGCATTTTATCAGATTTGGTTATTGAGTACTAAACAATATGGGGGCGGCACAGTGGCGCAGTGGGTAGCACTCTCGCCTAGCAGTAAGAAGGGTCACTGGTTCGAATCCCGACCACGACACTACCTGCCTGGAGTTTGCATGTTCTCCCTGTGCCTGCGTGGGTTTCCTCCGGGTACTCCGGTTTCCTCCCACACTCCAAAGACATGCTGGTAGGTTAACTGGATCCTGTCTAAATCGGCCCTAGTATGTATGAATGTGAGTTAGGGACCTTAGATTGTAAGCTCCTTGAGGGTATAGGGACTGATGTGAATGTATAATATATATATGTAAAGCGCTGCGTAAATTGACGGCGCTATATAAGTACCTGAAATGAATAAAAAAAAAATAAATAAATAAATATATAACCAGAAGCCAAAACCCATATGACTTTAATAGTAACTTTCTGACACTGTGATATACAGTATACCATTGTCCATTGTAATTATCTAACTATTTTGTGCTGCTGCAGTTAATAGGAGACTCTGCAAATTTTTTATTTCTTAAATTTGGAACATTTAGGCTGGGTTCACACTATGGGCAGAGCGACTCGCAGCAGGGGGTCTGGTGTGTCCCCGTTCACAGTTTCAGATGGAGCCAAAGACACATAGGACACTTGATGTGTGAACTGGCTCCATTGAGAGCCGGTCACACTCTCCTGTAATGTGAATTGGATGCAGGGAAATCCGCATCCAATTCGCATAAGTGTGAACCCAGTCTCAGACACATTTAGTGTAGATCAGCCATGAACCAGGTAAGCTGCCTGTAAGGTGGTAATACTGACCACCAATATAAGAGGCATTTTTTCTTCATTGACCACCAATGAATTTATTTAGGCAGGGGTTCACAGGGACTTGAAAGTTATTTCAATGGTTCCTCTAGAGTAAGAAGGTTGAGAAAGTCTAATCTAATACTAGTAAAACGTGAGTATAATTCCTCAGCTACCTCATTTAGTAAATTCTGCTTCCTTAAAGCAGCATTAAACTGAAAAGCAAACATTTAGACCCCTTTCACACTGGGGCACTTTTCAGGCATTTCAGGCCACCCCAGTATGAAAGCCCGAGTGCTTTCACACTGGGGCGGTGCACTTGCAGGACAGGAAAAAAAGTCCTGCAAGCAGCATCTTTGGGGCGGTGCAGGAACGGTGTACACACTGCTCCTCCACAGGCCCTGCCCGTTGAAATGAATGGGCAGCTCTGCAGAAGCACCTGCAAAGTGATTCTGCAGCGCCGCAACATGGGCGTTAGTAATCCTTTCTTCGGTCGCTAGCGGTGGTCAAAAGCACCGCTAACACCCGCACCGCCCCAGTGTGAAAGGGGTCTTATTATGTTGCAGCCTACCAATTCTTACTTGTGATGGCTGCATTCGTTTTCTTTTAAGTCTTGCTTTCTTCTATTTTCATCTGGTTATCTAGCCAGTAAGTCTGTTTTTCAAACGAAGCTGTCTTGCTATGTATCCGTTACAGGGATGAGACAACCCATTGAACACCGACAGGGGTGCTGTTTTATTCATTTATGTATAACCTTTATCCCCAAAGGAGGAAAAAATCTGTTTGCCTTAACTGCCATAAAGTGTTAGTTGGAGTTTGGCTTCAATTTGTTTAGTGTACCTAAATCTGCTAGTACATCTGTGCTCATTCATCCAGAGTGGGAGCACTCTAATACAAGTGTGTTCCTGACCAGATCACCAGGTGAAAACACATGGGAGAAAAGCCTAAAAAGAAATCTAATGTAGCCACCACATCTAATGATAAAGTGGTGCTTGTAAAGGCATAAAGTTTATTTTTTTAATGCATTCTATGCATTAAGGTAAAAAAAAAAAACCCTTCCATAATTAGCTCCCCCACAGACCCCCCCCCCCCCCCCAAAAAAAAAATAAAAATTACTTAACTGAGTCCTGTCATGATCCAGGGCTGTGCCGAAGAGCAGTGTCTCTCTCTCCTCTCACAGGGACTGAGGCAGCAGCAGGAGCCACATAGGAGGATACGGGGCCGAGCTGAGCAGTGTCTATAGACGCACACAGCCCAGCTTGGAATCAAGCCCGCACGAATGCCCCCATAGTAAACGACTTGTTATGGGGGCACTCGGAAGGGAGTAGGAGCCAAGGGCGTCGATGGGGACCCCAGAAAAGGAGGAAAGGGAACGCTCTGTGTAATACCATTGCACAGAGCAGGTAAGTAATAAGTTTATTTTAGAGAAAAAAAAACTGAAGCTTTACAATCGCTGTACGTTTCAGACAATGTTGTAATAGGATCTCATGTAGACTGAAAAGCTTAGGTAGTAGCTGTTTAAAGTACTTATGGATTGAACTACTCCACTAGCAATTTTTATATAGAAGCTAAATATTCTGCCAGTTAGAAGAGGAGAAGATGTTTAACAAATGATTTGCCTTCTGCTTTTATATCAGACCATTGCCAGAGCTGCCATAGAGTGGTTTTATCTAATAAGGTAATAAAGCATTCTCCATAGCACTGAAAATATAGTTGCTCCTCAGTTGGAGGAAGCAAGCCTTATGGCCCGTACACACGATTAGAAAATTGTACGACAAATACCGATTTCGATCGTACGTTAATCTGATCATTAGTACACAGCTATCGAGAGCCGATCACAACAGTAATCCAATGGGACAAGCAAGAAAGTTTTTCTCGATTTTCGTTTAATCAGTACAGTTGTCAGTCGAATATAAAATACAATATAAAATACAAATACAATACATTATGTCACTTCCAAATTCTTCATTTTTGATATGAGACTAGAAAGCAAAAAAAAAAACAAAAAATGGATGATCGTTTAATTATCTCATCGTGTGTACCAGGCACAAGTTTACAGTTGCTGACATAAGTACAGAAATGATCATACCAGCATTCAGTTTTTTTTCTTAGGACTTTTAATACATAAAATACACAGTTTGTCCAAAATGCCCTTTTCTAATGAAATCCACATTCACAAACATCCACTAAACTAAAGGCTTTCAGTAGCATGGTCATAATTTTCTTCTTTAAAGTAGAACTATGGCCTCCCATTTAAAAAAAAAAATGGCTTGCAGTTTTCTAGTAATCCCACAAATATCTGTTAAGCTTGCCAGTAAAGTCCACTGGTAATAATGCAGCTTCCTTCGATGGAGTACCACTGATGCTGCACAGTTCCTGAGTTCAGAGTAGAGTTGTCCCACATACAGTTGGTGACCACGATATTGTGTCAATCTCACCACTGTTATCGGCGAGATTGACACCTGCGAGCCCCGTCGCAGATGCCAGCGCCGAGCTGGCTTGCTCATCGGGAAAGGAAAAATTTGTTTTTAACTTTCCCGATGAGCGACAAGCATTGCTGACAGGTGTTTGGTATAAATCATGAGGGGGAACTCCACGCCAAATTTTAAATAAAAAACCGGCATGGGTTCCTCTCCAGGAGCATACCAGGCCCTTAGGACCCTTATCCGAGCACGCAGCCCGACCAGCGAGTGCCCAATCCCCCCCCCCCCCCCCTCCTGAACCGTACCAGGCCGCATGCCCTCAACATGGGGGGGTGGGTGCTTTGGGGAAGGGGGCACCCTGCAGGCAGTGGCCTTATCGGAATCCGGGAGCCCCTTTTAATAAGGGGGCCCCCAGATCCCGGACCCCCACCCTATGTAAATGAGTATGGGGGTACATCGTACCCCTACCCATTCACCTGGGGAAGAAAGTGTCAATAAAAACACACTAGACAGGTTTTTAAAGTAATTTATTAGGCAGCTCCGGGGGTCTCTTGCTACTTTCAGGGGTCTCTTCTGACTCCTCCGCTCTCTCTGGCCTCTTCTCCCGCTCTCCGGCCTCTTCTCCCGGTCTCCTGTTCTTCTCCCGCTCTCCGGTTCTCCTTCTGGCTCCTCCGCTATCTTCTGCTCTTTTGCTGCTCTTTTGCTAGCGGGAGGAGCCCGGGAGAAAAGGGCTGGAGAGAGCGGAGGAGTCGCAAGAGACCCCCCCGGAGCTGCCTAATAAATTACCCGCAGGGTGCCCCCCTTCCCCAAAGCACCCCCCCCCCCCCCCATGTTGAGGGCATACGGCCTGGTACAGTTCAGGAAGGGGGGGGGGGGGGCGCTCGCTCGTCCCCACCCACTTTCCTCACCGGCCGTGCTGCGTGCTCGGATAAGGGTCTGGTATGGATTTTGGGGGGGACCCCCACGCCGTTTTTTCGGCGTAGGGAGTTCCCCTTAGAATCCATACCAGACCTAAGGGCCTGGTATGCTCTTGGAGGGGAATTCCTTCCCACGCTCGCTGCAATAGGAAAATGTTTTTCTTTTCTACTATTGCCAGCGCGAGATGCACAGTACTCTGTCGCCGAGAACCAGCTCGATGGGATCGCACTGAAAACACATTCTCGCGGCCAGGTACTGTATTGGCTGTGTCTGCTCACACTACAGAGATAAGAAAAGGTTGCAGGAGGGATGGCTATTAGCATTGTCATGGCTAATCATTAGCATTTGTCTGATCAGTTAGCACCAGGTCATACCTAGTCCTGCCCATTGCCTTCTAGCACAGCCTCTGTTGCTGAAACTCTCCCACAATGAGCTGCAGATTCTTGGAAGTGTGTGAGACACGGATAAAGAAGGATTTGGCTAAAGCCAGCAAAAGTTGTCTGGTTCAGCAGGGACCGCACGAAAATCGATCCATGTATGGGCAGGGAGGCTGTACAAAAGTCAGTCTACCCATCGACGCTGATCAGTATATTCTGATGGCGGGAAAGTCTCCCTGCTGTTTAGAATACAAAAACTCACCGGAGAGGATTCCCCACTCTCACTCGATGTGGATGGCGGACTTAAAGTAGGTTGAAAAGAAAAATTACTTATTTAGAAAAGGTAAAGGTTTTTGTTTTTGTTTTTCCTTGGAGGCTTGTGTATTAGTAACTGGGCTTGTTTAGACTGTCTTACAGGATCCTTTAATTGCACTTTAAAATAACCGTGTTTTCTGTGTTGCACTTTAAGGTATAAGAATTCCTATAAAGCTGCATTTTTAGAAACTCACTGAATGTGTAACTACTGTTTTTTGTCCAGCCTCTTCCTAGACGAGACCCAATAGAGAACCATGAGGAAAATCATGATCAGGTTCTAAAAGCCAGACTGATTGATACTAGTTCAAAACGGGAACCAACTATCGAAGAACTCAGTAAAATGTTCTATACCACCAAGCATCGATGGTACCCTGTAGGACAGTAAGTTAAAACCAGGGCATTTTCTACTGTTATGTTTATATGGCTAAAATACAAAAACAAAAATATAAATACTACTTTCCATTTCTCACAAATATCTAATCTAGTATTTTGATGATCACATGAGCCCTCTTTGACTGGGAATTTGACTTTTACATTGCTCATGGGACACACAGGAATTCTTCCCTACAATGTCCTCTTTTAGTTAACACATCCACGATTCCCACATTGTTTTTGATAAGTATTTGGTTGCTTTTCTTTGCCCTGCTTTTTGTTTATATGTACTGTATATACTCGAGTATAAGTCGACCCGAATATAAGCCGAGGCACCTAATTTTACCACAAAAAACTGGGAAAACTTATTGACTCGAGTATAAGCCTAGGGTGAGAAATGTGCAGCTACTGTAAGTGGAAAAAAGAGTCAACAATGCCCATTTGCAGCCTCACTGTGCCCATTTGCATGCCTCGCTGTGCCCATTTCAGCCATAGGTCCCCTGAACTTCAAACTCGGTAGTTAAGGATTCCTAGATGCCCCCTAGCTGCAGCCAAAATTTGGGGTCTCTGGACCCAAAGGTTCCAGAAATGACATTGCTGCAGATGGACACAGTTGACCGACTTTGGGGCCCCGTATCTCTGGGCCACTTAGTGCTAGGCACCCCAAATTTGGTGTGCAAACCCAGTGGAACTAGTACCAAGTGGCCCCGAGATAAAGGGCCCCAAAAATCAGTTCAGAAAATATCAAGCACTTTTCTGCAGCAGAGAATGACATTTTCAGAACCGAATTTGGGGCCCCCTATCTTGGGGCCACTTAGTCCTAGGAACCCCAGCTTTGGATATGTTGTGGTACTAGTTCCACTGGGTTTGCACACCAAATTTGGGGTTCCTAGCACCAAGTGGCCCCGAGATACAGGGCTCCAAATTCGGTTTGGAAAATTACATTTTTTGCTGCAGAAAAGTGCTTGACTCGAGTATAAGCCGAGGGGGGCACTTTCAGCACAAAAAAATGTGCTGAGAAAAAACTCGGCTTATACTCGAGTATATACGGTACGTCAATGTGCAGACATTTTTTTTTTTTTTTTTTAGCGCAGAAGTGTAACCGGTTCCTTTTTGTCTTTCTGGTTTTTTTTTTTTTGTTTGTTTTTTTTTGTTTGTTTTTTTTTGTTTTTTGAATTTATTAAAGCGGAGTTCCACCCAAAAGTGGAACTTCTGCTCTTTTGCCTCCTCCCCATTCTGGTGCCACATTTGGCACCTTTCATGGGGGAAGCGGATACCTGTCTTTGACAGGTATCCTGGCCCCACTTCCGGGAGATTTCACCACAGCGAATTACGCTAGCAGCCTGGCTCCCTCCTCCTTTCCCCGCTGCCGGGCCAGTAGGAGAGAGGACCGGAGCCTCGCGCATGCTCAAGTGGGGTTCCCGGCGTGAAGCCGTAAGGCTACACTGCTGGGTTTCCCGACCCGCAATGGCGGCGGCAGCACCCGACAGCTGATGGAAACAGCCGCAGTACCGACATCGCTGGACTCCAGGACAGGTAAGTGTCCAATTATTAAAAGTCAGCAGCTGTAGTATGTGTAGATACTGGCTTTTAATTTTTGCGTTTAAGACATAAATAGGACCAAATTTAAATTACTGTAGGTTAGAGTCATATGATTAAAATGCTGATCCAAATATTTATTTTGACACTACTGCAACCAATAAAATATTTTTTTCTTTTCTGCCTTTGAAAAAGTGACCATTTTTACATTCTATATAGTACAACAAAGACAGAATTTGTAGTGGACTTTTTAAAACTGTAAACCAAGAAGCAAGCAGATTTTCAAATGCATGTCTATAAACACTAAACAATTTAAAAGCACATTTATTATTCGACTATCCCAACACGTTATATTGTAGCATCCTTGCTAGGGATGCACCAAAATTTTGGCGCTTGCCGAAATTTAAAAAAAATGGCGATAATGGAGGCCAAAAGGGGGGGGGTCTGCCCCCGGGTGCTGCCCATTGCAGGGATGTAATTCCTCCTCCTCCTTCCTCCTTCCTTCCTTCTTCTTCTTCTTCGTGTGACCTGATCACAGGAGGCGGGACATTGTTACTGCGGCCCGGGCAGTTTAAATCCAGCTCCTCGACACACGGAGATCGCCGCTCTGTCTGATCCGGGCACTGGGGAGGCTGCATCTGACGGCCACTGGCAAGGCTGCAATAATCTCTTGTATCATGTCTGCAGTCTCTGACCATCTCCTGTATCATGTCTGCTAGAGGTGCACCGAATGTAAATTTTGCTAATACTATTAGCAATGTGTTTTAAGTTTAAGTAAGAGATGGTCAGAGACTGAATACTGCATTTTTCTTGACCTTTCTTTCACTAAAGGTGCCAATAATGGCCAACAATAAATTCATATTAATTTAAATTGATGATAGTAATTTAAATTGATGATATTAATTAAAGTTGAACATAATACAATTCTATATAAAAATCTTAATATTTTTTAAAAACTGTCGTTTTCGGCTTAGTGCATCCTTCATTTTTGGTTTCGGCACCAAAATTTCCATTCTGTGCACCACTAATTCTTACATTTACTTGGTAATTTGTAACAAAAAAAACATAAAAAGAAAAAAAGCCAGCTTTATGGCTACAGCGAATTTCAAATTTGATAGTGCCTGTGTTAATGGACTTCTGTTCACATCAGAACAGTTTCTCGCTCTATACAATTTACTAAGAATGCACATGCAGCTTGAATGAGGTCAAATGCACCTACCACTGAGCTGTGAATTATTTCATAAGTATCGCAAGCTGATCTCAAATGCAAAAAGGATGCATCTGAAAACAAGCTGCAATTGCACATTACAAAGGCCTTTAAGCTGGTTACTCCTCAATATCCTTCTGAAAAGACTTCTGTGCAAGAGATTTTGTCATTTATTAAAACATCTAACCATTAAAGGGTATATCTACTTTTGTACCTGGGGGAAAAAAATGTAATTCCTTCCTAACAGGCTCTCCTTGTTCCTCCTATCCCCACTGCACTTATCTGTATTTACTTTCAATCATCTGCTGCCACACAGCTACTGCTACACAGATCCATACACATTTGGAAATTCCATACACAGGCCTGGAAGCTGTGCAGAAGCTTAAAGTGGAGGGCCACCCTGTAATAAAAAAAATCACCAAAAATCCTAAAAAAAATTTGAAAAAAAAAAATTTAAACTTACCTAAACCCTTGTTGCTAGGCAGTCTTCCGTGCGCAGTAGGAAACTGGCAGTGAAGCCGCAAGGCTCCACTGCCTGTTTCCCTTACTTAGGATGGCAGTGCTGGGACCCGAGAGCCGAGAGACGAGTCGGCCTCGGGCGGCCGACATCGTGGGCACCCTGGACAGGTAAGTACTTATTTAAAATCAGCAGCTACAGTGTTACTAGCTGCTGACTTTAAAATTTATTTTTTTTTGGATGGAATCCCGCTTTAATCTATGCAGTGTGCAGTCATGGGACAGTGTTGGCTAATGAGGGTCTTTAACTTTGTCCTGGAAGTAAGAAGAGATTCTCCTTGGTCAGTGCTGTCACATGAGTGCTCTTTCCAAAGACCAGGGGCCATTGCACAGACAATGCTTGTACAGAGTTTTCAGGGGTACAGACCTGTACGCCAGTACCCGTTGGGCAGAAGATGGTTGAAAGCAAATACAGATAAGTTCAATGGGGACAGGAGGAGTGGGGAGGCTGTTGGGAAGAAACAATTCCCCCCCCTCCCAGGTACACAGGTGGGGAAGCCATTAAAGCAAACATAATAAACAAATCAGTTTAAAGTATTCAGTGTTTCTACTGTTAAAAAAAAAAAAAAGTATTCAGTGTTCATTGTGTCTTCGTCTTTGCATTCTCTAAAAACATTTACTATCTAACTTTCAGATATCATAGAAGAAGGATGAAGAAAGAACATCCTAGGGACCGATAAGTTCTGCCTTGATTTTGTTCAGTCTATGTAATATATTCTAAATATCTGGAAAGTCACAATGATTAGTAAAGTAATAAAGTTTGACAATTTTCTTAGGCCTCGTGTATCCAAAACTGAGTTTTACTATTGTGTGTCTGTGCATTATTGTGCTACCCAATATTATTGTTCTGCATAATGCATTACAACATGAAAAAGACCTTTAAGCGGAAAAGGCATTTGTCTGCTTATTAGCTGGATGGGTTTCTAAGATGTTTGTCCTACATGATAGAAATCATTGCTAAACTTTACCAAATAAGAAGCCTCTAAGGCAGGGCTCCTTAACCCCCGGGCCATGGATCAGTGGAGTCCGCGGCTTGTTGGTGGCCAGGCCGCATGGCTGGGGGTGGGCGGCAGGCGAACTAGCTAGCACAACCTGCACTGCCACCCTCCCACCACCAGAGGATGCCTGCTCTTATTCTCCTAGCACAACTACTACCTTCCCTCTCTGTGGTGACCTTACTTATGGAGAGGAAGGGGGAGGAGAGCCGGGCTGGCTCAGAGGTGACAGACTGAACACATCCTGTGGAAGTGACAAGTTGCACCAACACATGCCCCCCCTCCAGATGACAGGCTGCACACACACTTCCTCCCTGCAGGTGACAGGTGGTACTCACACAAGTGAGTTGACAGGCTGCACACACTTCACCCCTCACCCCTCCCCCGCAGATAAAAGTCAGCACCAACCCCCCATCAGTCCGTGAATGAGTTGTCGTTGCTGAGGCCGGTGCTGGGGAGGTTGGGGGCTGCTGCTCCAAGAGACTGTGTAAACCTTTGTGGGCCCCATATCAAGTTTGTATTCTAAAAGAGACCCTGTCCCCATACTATTAATATCGTCAACAATCTTCCCAAAAGATTTTATACAGAATAATTTTGTTTGTGCTATAAATCTTGCACAGCAGAGTACTGCATAATGCTAGCAGTGACACCTCCACCACTCTGCATATCATTTTAATTCAGCTCCCTCCTCATTCATTTATTATTTTTTATTTTTTTTAATAGTAAATTTGTATTGTTTTACTATTATATAGTACAGTTATCCACATCATACAGAACAGTAGCATCACCAAAATCTATTTGTAACACTCAACATATGGGGGCGGGATTCTGTAGAGATCTGTGAAGAGATTAGGAACTGTAAACATAATAATAAAGTAAAACTTTAGGAAAACCGCCTCAGTGTGCGGTTGTGGAGGTGTTCTTAGTACAAAGTAGACATTGACAAAGCAAGAAACCGCTTTCTCAAATCTACACGAATGCCTTTCTGGTGTAACAGAACCCATGTTACTGAAACAGAGGTAAGACTTCAATGCAATTAGGTTGTAGAATATGTGAAAGAGCACTCGCAAGAGTTGAAACCTGATACAGAGTCCCACAAATCATGTTGAATGTGGTGGGGGGGCTACCTCTGGCCTCTTATGTTATTCTATAGAAAGGGAGGACCGTGTTTAACCACTTCATCCCCGGAAGGATTTGCCCCCTTAATGACCAGGCCATTTTTTGCAATACGGCACTGCATACTTTAGCTGACAATTGCGTGGTCCTGTGACGCTGTACACAAATAAAATTGATGTCCTTTTTTTCCCACAAATAGAGCTTTCTTTTGGCAGTATTTGATCACCTGCGGGTTTTATTTTTTGCGCTATAAACAAAAAAAGACCAGTTTTGAAAAAAAACAGAAAAGCCAATATTTTTTATTTTCTGCAACATAATACAAACATTTAAAAAAATCTCATTTCTTCATCAATTTAGGCCAATTTGTATTCTGCTACATATTTTTGGTAAAAAAAAAAAAAATCCCAAAAAGCGTGTATTGATTGGTATTGATTGGTTTGCGCAAAAGTTATAGTGTCTACAAAATAGGGTATGGATATATGGCATTTTTATTATATATATATTTTTACTAGTAATGGCAGTGATTTTTAGGGGCACTGTGACATTGCTGCGGACAGATCGGACACCTAACTGACATTTTTGACACTTTTGGGAACCAGTGACATTATTACAGTGATCAGTGGTAAAAATATGCACTGGCAGGGAAGGGGTTAACTGTGTTCCCTTAGTGTGTTTAGTGGGGGGGGGGGGGGGGAGATAGGCTGCCTGGGACATGGCGGCTGGTCGTCAAGTGGTTAATAATTTTTTTTTTTTTTCCCCACCTATTGATATTAAAAGGTCTCCATAGAAATCCAGTGTTACATTCATCCTAGGATAAAATAATAATCTTAGGTCTTTTGAGCACTTCAATACCATCAAAAACCCCAATAGGCACCACTTCGAGTTACAAATATTCAAAATTTTGTGGACAAAAAAAATTCAATTTTTTGAGACCATAACCATTGTGCAGTTGCTATTACATGTATAATATCTCTTAACACTCATTACTTTTCCCCATTTTGCACAGTTCTGCTGGTGTAAAGTGGACCCTAGTCTGTCTCTAGTAGAGATGTGTTAAAATATGTTGATTCATATTTGGAATGTCTATCCCATTGTGCCTGGACTTGGAAGTCTAGAGGGCTTTCCCTACAGTAAAGTACTGTACAATCTTAAAATTCAGCTCCTGTTTTTTTTTTTTTTTTTTTTTATGTGCACTGACTGCTCAAATTGGCACATCAGATAAAAAATGGGTGATCTTGGCTAAAAACCTAAGGTTTACTTACGAGTAGCTGTGTGGGTTCCTGCTGTCTGCCTACATAGCAGCAGTGTGATGAGGCAGCGGCCCAGTCCTACACAGACAGGAATGAGCTCATCCTAGAAGATTTCTACTGAAGGTACATAGGTCACATAGGGAAAACCTGTTTTAGAAAAAAAAAAAAAAAAAATCTGTGGGGAAACATACAAGTGCTTCTTACCCTGTACTGTTGCAAGGTTTTAATTGAAGCCCAACTCCAGAAAAAGTTATCAGTTTGCAAAGGTTAAGTGCCTGTAGACCAATTCTTAATTGTTTTTCAGTTTGTTCCCCTGACTATGCTCAACAAGCAGAATCCTATTATTTCCAATTGTCTCTGTTCACTGTTGTATGCTCAGTTGCTCTATATTCAACAAAGTACATGAGATTTGTTTTTTTTTTTAGTTCATTTAGGTGTTTTTGGCCCTCTTTGATTCTGAAAATGGGTTCTGGCCCTCCTAGCCATCAACTGTCAGGATTAGTAAGGCTGGCTTCCATAATTAAAGACTAAAGCTAAAGAGGATGCAGGTCAGAGCTCTGATTAGAAGAGACGTCAATCTTTGCTCAATAAAGTGGTTTTGGGCTGGGACCAAAAGTACAGTGAGGGAAAAAAGTATTTGAACCCCTGCTGATTGTGTACATTTGCCCACTGACAAAGAAATGATCAGTCTATAATTTTAATGGTAGGTTTATTTTAACAGTGAGAGACAGAATAACAATAAAAATATCCTGAAAAATGCATTTCAAAAAAGTTATAAATTGATTTGCATTTTAATGAGAGAAATAAGTATTTGATCCCCTATCAGTCAGCAAGATTTCTGGCACCCAGGTGTTTTGGACCGAACCAGAACCGTTCGATACTTTTGTTTCTGTCCCCCTGGCCAAATTAACCTTCAATGTAAAAGTGTGCACACTTGAAGTAAATTACTGAGACATACACAAGTTCAGTAGTTTGATACTTCTCCTTTATTACTTCCTGCTCGAGCGGCTAATATACCATGAGCCGGATGTTTCGTTATCAAAAAGGCAAGAGTATATAGACCACTAAATATACATATCCATTACTGTGACAAAGTATTAGCCTTCAGCTGGGTTATATCTATATAAGGGAATAGCAAACTATCATAGCTAAATAGGGGGTCTTGTTTCCAGTTCTTGGGTGTAGTCTCAAAGTCTTGAAAACAGGCGCAATGTTCTTTAACTTGTTCTTAACTCTTGCAGTTCTGTTCCACAGCAAAGGGGGGGGGGGGGGGGTAAGCTGGCAGACATCTAATTGAATATGGTTAAGGCTGATAGCTGAGAGAGAGATAAGCACTTATATCTATATGGTTATATTTGAAATAGGCATTTCACCATAACACTCATAATCACATCGATTACAGTTCCCCCTTGAAATGCTTATTTCAACAAACTGTCCCTCGCACTGAAAGTCCTACACCCAGCCCATCCCCCTCTGCAACTCTTTTAAGCCGTATGTAGAGAAAGAGCGGCGACTAGTTTACTACCCCCCTCGATACAGCTGGAGGAGTGCGGCCAGGTGCTATCTGTCCCTATAGCCCTACGGTGTTGCATCTCGGGGGAGGGTGACTGTAACGGAGTGTAACACATAATTTTCATCAAGCCTTACATAGACATCGTCATCATCATCTAATATCTCTTGGTTCATGAACGTGGGGGTAGTTTGGTCAACGGCCTTTTCCACACACTTCCTGATGCAGGGGAGAACGCAGCAGATTATAGCTGCCATTACCAGGATAGCTGTTCCTATCTGGGTCAACAATCCCTGCCATCCTCCCTTTATCCAGGTAAAATACTGATCCCAGGGGTTGGTGAGCCCTGAATTCTGTTTTAGTTCTTTGGACAAGTCCTCAAGTTTCTGGTTGGCTAAAGTCACTTTACCATTTGGGCCGGTGTTGATTGGGATATTAGTGCAGCATGTACTTGTCTCGGGGATCATCTTACACACACACCCCTTTTCAGCTAGGAGCATGTCTAAGACCATACGGTTTTGGAAGGTCATGTGTGAAGCTGCTTCCAACTGTTTGGCTAAACCTTGGAGTGCATCTCTGGTGTAATTGACAAATCTTTGTTGATTATAGTAGATGTAATTTATCCAGTCTACATTTTTATTTACAGTGATAATGGGAATCAGTGACTCAAAACCTGCTGCTACTTGGTCTCTTGCTTTGAACTCATCTGGGACCCCCTTTGGGACCCCTATGGCATCTATGTATACATGAGGGTCAAAACTTCCTGCTGGGGCACTCCTGCGTCTTCTGTTTGGTTTGGGTACATTGCTTGCTTCTGGCTCTGGGTTCTGTGAGAGAATATGCAGGGGCATTATGGCTTTAGCCATTGCACATTCTCCTGTCCACTGTCCTGTCATTCTACTTCTAATTTTCATGTCTCCACAGATCCAGTACACGTCCCCTAAGGACTGAACTTGATTTTGCGCTAGATCTGCAGACACCTCACTGTAAGACTCACAGTAACCTTCTGTGAAATTTCCAAGGGGTTTTCCCACTCCATGGTACATTTTATAACGTGTAATTGCCAGGATATATGGTGATACCTTCTCCTGGCTTGGGAGCCTTAGTGACTATGGGGTACTCCTTTTTCCAATGCTCACACAGGGAGTGGTTAGTGGTTGTGTTGGTAAACAGGCTAAAGACACAGGTCTCATGTTCTGGGAGTACATTAAGGGGCACTGGTCCTAGATGTGGTTTAGCCCCCCACACACACATAACAGTTGGTCTTATTGTGCTTTCCTGCATTGTACCTCATCCATTCAAGCCACAAGTTGACATCTGAGAAACCGGTTTCTGCAGCCATGGTGTCATCAAAGGTAGGGTCTGCTATGGCCACCATGTCCCCTAATGTTTGCATGTGAGGCTCTAGGGGGTTAGAGTTGGATGTAGATTGAGGAACTGTCCACTCTGGGTTATTGAACATGTCTTTCAGTTGGAAAGGTTTTCTAAAACCGTAATACCCATTTCCCCACCATAGGCCCAATACATAGGTCCCACTGTCCCCTGGGCTGGGATTCTCAATGGTCAGTCTGAACTCTTTGGTGAAATATTGATCTGTGTGTTCGTTGATTGTCATCCTATCTAAGAGTGACTTCAATATGTGTCAGTGACACATATATACACAGTAATGGGACCTATTGCTCTTTCATTGAACCCCACACTGTGATCAGTACCTGGAAGTATCTTACTAGGAAGGGATATGAAAGTGGCAACATGTGTGTTGGATGAATTATACCAGAATTGGGTTATGCCATCTTTCTGTTTGATGGCTACTTCTTGTGCCTGAACAACAATCACAATAAAAAGGATAAACAGGATCATGGCTTGGTCTCCTCAGCCTCTTCTTCGGGCACAGGTTCTTTCTTGCAGTGAGAGGCGTGTATCCACGAGTTCCTTCCGGCCACTTTTACTGACGTGGCAGTTGTCAGAAGGACTTGGAAAGGACCATCATATCTGGGAGTGTTTCCTCACAAACTTCTTTACCAGGACCCAGTCACCAGGAACCAGCTTGTGCGTTCCTGTATCTAGCTCAGGATCTGAAATGGAAGAAAACGCTTCCGAATGGATACGGGTTAATTTTCACATAAGTCACATAATCAGTTAATACATCAGATTGGAGCTGCAACTGTTGTGGGAAATAACAACCTAGACTGAGGGCTGAACAAAACAATATCCCATAGGATGACAGACCATGATTTTCCCTTGGAGTGTACCTAACACTGAATAAGGCAATGGCAAAGGCAATGGGTAGGCTGTCTGGCCAACTCATTCCCGTTTCCTGAGACATTTTCAGCATTCTAGACTTTATTGTGCCATTCAGTCTTTCCACCTTCCCACTACTCTGAGGATGGTATGGGGTGTGGAAAGCTAGTGTGACACCTAAGGCTGTCCATATCTCTTTGGTTACTGAGGCCGTGAAAGCCGACCCCTGATCACTCTCCATGACCTCTGGGACACCATATCTGCACACTATTTCTGTTAAAAGTCTTTTGGCTGTGGTTTTTGCTGTCATGTTGGTGACGGGATAGGCTTCCGGCCCACGTGGCAGACACAGTCTCTTGTTTAATTCCATGATTCCTTCAACTTCTGTGGCTCCTTTTTTGATCCACACTTCTTTTTCTTCTTTGTCAGCTGTCTCTTGTTGCTCCTTGAGGTGGGTCCTGTTTACAGGACGGTTTTGTAGAATCATAGTGGTTTCTACAGTATCATCCAGGATAGGTGCATTCACTCTGCTGACCATTTCTCGCGTTCAATCTGCAGCTTTTTTCGCAGCGGTATCTGCCAGGTGATTGCCTCGTGCTTCTTGGAAAACCAGCTTGCCATGCATCTTTACCTTACGTATAGCCACTTGTGCTGGGAGGAGTAGGGCATCCATTAAATCCTTGATAGCTGCACTGTGTTTTACAGGTGTTCCTGCTGCTGTCAGGTACCCTCTGGTTTTCCGGATTATCCCAAAATTTCCTTCTGCCAATTTGCATGCCATAGTCATGAGCGGTGAGTTGAGGATCATTCTCCAAAGCTCCAAAGAGGTTCCCCCCTCGAGAAGGAGAAGCAGAGTGGATGGGTTAAGGGTATCACATCGGAGGATGGTGATGTTATCAGGGAGAAGCAAGGCACACTGAGGTCTGAGGTGTTTTGCTGAGGACAGGTGTTTGGGCTGTACTTGGTTCAGTATGACAGTTATGTCATGAGGGGCATTGGGCTGCAAAGACGGCTTTGAGGCAGGATGGTCCCCCCTCTGGCTACTGAGTCCAGTTGACAGGAGTGATACCCAATAGGTCTGAGTCTGTTATCATGGGCTTGAGCCAAAACTCCTGTGGCATGTCCTTGCCTCTCTGAGACAAACAGTTTAAAAGTCTTTTAGTCCCAAAGCAGAGGCTGTTGAGAGGATCTTCTTCAGTTTCAAAATTGTCCACAGCTTCTGGAGAAAGCAGGAAAGGGTCAGATTTCAGGGCATCATGAAGGGATTGCATGGAAATGGAGGCTTCTGGAACTGGGATCCAAGAACGGCAGTAGGAGATTAATCCTAGAAAGGCGTGAAGGGGCTTTTGACCTTGAGGCAAAGGGATGCCCTTGATTGCAGCAACTCTTTCTTCAGTGAGATGTCAGGTGCCTTGGGAGATGCAGGAAAATCACTTTCTCTCTGGACTTTTGCTTTAAGGCCTTGCATCTTTGCTCAGCCAGGTAGTGGAGGAGGCTTTCAGAGAAGATTGAGGCATCACCAAGGGTATCTGCACAAGCAGGAAGTCATCTACATACTGAAGGAGTACAATGTCTGGGTGTAACTTCATCCAGGTGTCCAGAATGAGGGCCATTGCCTTGGCGAATTGGGAGGGGGGGTTCTGGGCACCTTGTGGCATAACAGTCCATGTGTAGCTGGTAGATGAAACAGGCTTGCCTGAATCCTTGTGGAGAAGGTCCATGTGATCCGGAGAGGTAGGCGAGGTGAGGTGTCATGTCCCTGGTACTAGGTGCTTTCATGTGGACCACGGTTTTGGCTTGGTTGACTGTGGGTGAATTTCCATGGGCTTCAGTATTCCCCTCTGGAGTGGCCAGGTCTTCCGCAGTTGTTGCAGACACCTGGAGTTGGTACTGGTGGGTGCAGATAGGGTGTGTCAGAGGCCATAATGAGAGGAGCTACTCCTACTGCTCTGTGAGGATTCTGGACCTAATAACTACTAATAACAACGTCTCAAGCTCCAAGGTTGTGGGTTCTCTCTACTCAGACCCTTTCGGATTGACTCTTTAAGACCTGAAATAAATACGGCAGCTAACAGGTGTCTATGCGCTCTGTTCAGCACGCTAAAACCCAAATGAGTAAACTTCTTGTACACATATTGGCTTCAGGTGTCTTAGAGTGGAGATGTGAACCATCTCCATACAGAATAATTTTTTTTTTTCAGAATACAAAACGCTCAGATGTGAATGGGGCCTAAATCTAGCACATAGATTTAAGCAAGGAAAGCACTTCCTCTTTTGCTTTTCTGGCATAACGCCCAGAATATATAAACTTCCTTTTTATTTATAATACTGTTAAATATTGAAATTGAACATTTTAAACTCCCCAATTGTTGCTAATACAGCTTAAACACAATTAAGAAAGCATTTGCATAAATATAGCACATTTGCTACATTTACTGTTATTAGAGAAACTCCTTAAAGTCAGACTGAAATAATCAAGACACGCTATACATAAATTATTTATTTAATCAAAATGCTACATTGATTGCTACTATGTTCCATCACTGGAAACATGTGGGTAGGTTTCGGTGTGGGCAGTTTAGGGGACAGTGGCATTGGGCGTGTTGCCACAGGGGGAGGTGTCACTTAGAACAGAGGGCCGGTAGACGAAGGGCGGTGTCTACTTCCTGGGGACCAAACGCCAATATAGGGCGGTGGCTGACTACTTGGCTTCCTCTTTTCTAGTTTCTTGTACACGTACACAATTCAACCATTTTGATTTGTTTCCTGTTCAATCCACCCTTCTTCATGAATGGCTTTTGCAACTTTAAACCAGGAGTCTGCTGCGCGCAGTAGGCTGTGATCTGATAGCAAACCCCTTTTTCTCTTTAAGAGAGTGCGCCATTCGTCTACTTGTAATCTCCCACCCAAATGCATATCAATCCAACACACTGATTTCTTTCCCTTTTTCACAGCATCCCCTCCCTCCCGTTCTAAAACCAAATCACAGGCCAAACTGCCCTCTTTTGGCTTCCCATGTGTCCCATGTCACAATTCTTAGGTTTGAACAAGAATGAGACACAGGAGAGAGAGAGAGAGAGACACAGCTGAGTAGAAAACTGAGAAGATCTCTAATAAGACACTGGAGAGAGAGAGAGAGAAAGAGAACTGAATAGAAATACACAGTAGTGATGTGGAGATGAGGAACTGAGAAGATCTCCAATAAAACACTTAATGAGCAGACATGAAACACCAGCAGCTGATATTTAACGAACTACTTTAAATGTTATTTACATGTTCCAACTCAAAGCCCAAATTCCTCACTCTAGCTTTCTCTGTCTCTTCGTACTCTTCTGGTTGCTGAGGTTGTAAGGGGCACCTTACCTCTTGGTTTCCTGTCCTCTTATTCTAGCCTCAGCCTCAATAACTTCCAATGACTTGCCAAGAGAGAATTTCACCGGGTAATGTACATTCAATCTAAACACCAATAAATGTGCAGTATGTGGCAGTAGGGGTTTTTAACCAAGAGACTCAGCCCTATATCCTGGCTCTACCACTTCAATCAACCCCCAACCCTCTTCATGTATCCCGAATAACAGACCACAAACACACTTAGGACATGACATTACCACCAACAACAAAAATGTGACCCACAACTCAATGTGTGACAACTGTAGAGGAATACAGGATTGTTCAGATCTCACGGGATCCCCACGCCACCGCTGGGCGTATTCCTGGCGCCCCCTCCTGATCCCTATTCCCCAGGAGAAGTTTAACCATGTCCTGACGCCCTCTCCTGATTCAGATCCTCAGGAGAAGTTTAACCACGTCAACTAATTTCATCTGTGACTATATAATCAATCCCTTTTTCCCAACAGCCGTCACAAGACAGACTCCAACAAAACAAAACACTCCAAATACAGGTGGGTTAGAAACAATTGCAGGTTCGTACTATATAAATAGGCTCGAGACAAGATATATACCTGTCTTTGTGGACCGCAGGAAGCCGATGCGGAGACAAATTAACCAAATACGGATGTGGATCAAACAGCAGACAAATTATAAAGGAAAATGTCTTACCGTTTTCTCCAGAGTTGATCAGGCTCCGGTCCGCCCGTATTGGTCCTTTCAGTGTCCTCTAGTTTGGCTATCCTTTTGGGCCAATCTCGAGCCCCAGGTTGGGCGCCAAATGTTTTGGACCGAACGAGAACCGTTCGGTACTTTTGTTTCTGTCCCCCTGGCCAAATTAACCTTCAATGTAAAAGTGTGCACACTTGAAGTAAATTACTGAGACATACACAAGTTCAGTAGTTTGATACTTTTCCTTTATTACTTCCTGCTCGAGTGGCTAATATACCGTGAGCCGGATGTTTCGTTATCAAAAAGGCAAGCGTATATAGACCACTAAATATACATATTCATTACTGTGACAAAGTATAAGCCTTCAGCTGGATTATATCTATATAAGGGAATAGCAAACTATCATAGCTAAATAGGGGGTCTTGTTTCCAGTTCTTGGGTGTAGTCTCAAAGTCTTGAAAACATGCGCAATGTTCTTTAACTTGTTCTTAACTTACAGTTCTGTTCCACATCGGGGGGGGGGGGGTAAGCTGGCAGACATCTAATTGAATATGGTTAAGGCTGATAGCTGAGAGAGAGATAAGCACTTATATCTATATGGTTATATTTGAAATAGGCATTTCACCATAACACTCATAATCACATCGATTACACAGGTGTCTTCTATACAGGTAACAAGCTGAGATTAGGAGTACTCTCTTAAAGGGAGTGCTCCTAATCTCAGCTTGTTACCTGTAGAAAAGACACCTGTCCACAGAAGCAATCAGATTCCAATCTCTTTACCATGGCCAAAAACAAAGAGCTGTCCAAGGATGTTAGGGACAAGATTGTAGACCTACACAAGGCTGGAATGGGCTACAAGACCATCGCCAAGCAGCTTGGTGAAAGGGTGACAACAGTTGGTGTGATTATTTGCAAATTGACAGTTATTTTGTTTCTTCTATCTCCCTCGGTCTGGGGCTCCATGCAAGATCTCACCTTGTGGAGTTTCAATAATCATGAGAACGGTTAGGAATCAGCCCAGAACTACATGGGAGAATCTCGTCAATGATCTCAAGGCATCTGGGACCATCATCACCAAGAAAACAATTGGTAACAGACTATGCCATGAAGGACTGAAATCCTGCAGCGCCCGCAAGGTCCCCCTGCTCAAGAAAGCACATGTACAGGCCCCTCTGAAGTTTTCTAATAGTTACATAGTAGGTGAGGTTGAAAAAAGACATCCAACCTATGTGTGATTATATGTCAGTATTACATAGTATATCCCTGTATGTTGTGGTAGTTCAGGTGCTTATCTAATAGTTTTTTGAAACCATCGATGCTCCCCGCTGAAGCCACCGCCTGTGGAAGTGAATTCCACATCCTTGTCGCTCTACGCAGTCTAAAGTTAAACCTCTTTTCTTCTAATCTTAATGCGTAGCCATGTGTCTTATTAAACTCCCTTCCACGTAAAGAGTTTATCCCTATTGTGGGGTCACCGGTATGGTATTTGTAAATTAAAATCGTATCCCCTCTCAAGCGTCTCTTCTCCAGAGAGAATAAGTTCAGTGCTCATAACCTTTCTTCATAACTAATATCCCCCAGTCCCTTATTAGCTTTGTTGCCCTTCTCTGTACTCGCTCCATTTCTAGTGCATCCTTCCTGAGGACTGGTGCCCATAACTGGACAGCATACTCCAGGTGAGGCCGGACTAGAGTCTTGTAGAGTAGGAGAATTATCGCTTTATCTCTTGAGTTAATTGCCTTTTTAATGCATGCCAATATTCTGTTTGCTTTGTTAGCAGTAGCTTGGCATTGCATGCCATTGCTAAATTTATCATCTACTAGGACCCCCATTATAAATTGGTTCGGCAAGAACGATTCTTCATGAATCCATGCTGATTACTGCTAATGCTAATAATACAGTTTTCATTACTAAAATCTTGTATATAGTCCCTTATCCTCCCCTCCAAGAGCTTGCATACTATTGATGTTAGGCTAACTGGTCTGTAATTCCCAGGGATGTATTTGGCCCTTTTTTAAATATTGGAGCTATATTGGCTTTTCTCCAATCAGCTGGTATCATTCCAGTCAGTAGACTGTCAGTAAAATTAGGAACAATGGTCTGGCAATTACTTGACTGAGTTCCCAAAGGACCCTCGGGTGCAAGCCATCTGGTCCTGGTGACTTATTAATGTTAAGTTTTTCCATGTCCATTTCTAATTCTGTCCTCTGTTAGCCATGAGGGTGCTTCCTATGATGTGTCGTGAGGATAAACACTGCAGTTTTGGTTACTGAAGCCCCCCCGATTCCCTCATTAAGACTGAGGAGAAGAATAAATCCAATACCTTCGCCATCTCCCCATCCTTTGTAACCAAATTTCCTTCCTCATTCTTTATGGGGACAATATGGTCTGTCCTCCCTTTTTACTGTTTATATACTTAAAGAATTTCTTGGGGTTTTCTTTGCTCTTCTCCGCTATGTGTCTTTCGTGTTCTATCTTTGCTGCCTTAATTGCACCCTTACATTTCTTGTTGCATTCTTTGTAGAGTCTGAATGCTGATTATGATCCCTCAGCCTTGTATTTTTTAAAGGCTTTCTCCTTTGCTTTTATAAGCATTTTTACATTGAAGTTAAGCCATCCAGGACTTTTGTTCGCTCTGTTACATTTATTTCCCAATGGGATGCACTGGCTAATGCCCTTTTTTAATATGCTCTTAAAGCAAACCCATCTCTCCTCCGTGTTCTTTGTTCCTAAGATTTTATTCCAATTTATATCTTCTAGCAAGGTTCGTAGTTTGGGGAAGTTTGCTCTTTTGAAATTAAATTCTAATAACCATCGGAATGATTCGGAGGAGAACTGAGTGAAAGTGTGGTCAGATGAGACCAAAATCAAGCTCTTTGGCATCAACTCAACTCACCGTGTTTGGAGGAAGAGGAATGCTGCCTATGACACCAAGAACACCATCCCCACATGGAGGTGGAAACATTATGCTTTGGGGATGTTTTTCTGCTAAGGGGACACGACAACTTCACTGCATCAAAGGGACAATGGACAAGGGCCATGTACCGTCAAATCTTGGGTGAGAACCTCCTTCCCTCAGCCAGGGCATTGAAAATGGGTTGTGGATGGGTATTCCAGCATGACCATGAGCCAAAACACATGGCCAAGTCAACAAAGAAGTGGCTCAAGAAGAAGCACATTAACCTCCCTGGCGGTATTCCTGAGTCTGGCTCGGGGTGGATTTTACATACCAAAAGCGGTATCCCCGAGCCAGACTCGGGCTTGCATCGCAGGATCCAGGAAGAGTTTACTTACCTTGTCCCCTGGATCCTGCGATGTCTCCCCGCTGTGATCGGCGAGCCGCTGTGTCACGCTCGATTCACAGTGCCGAGCTCCGTTCCCTGCGAGCGTTGCGACGCACGGGGACGGAGTTCGGCTGTAAATTCAAAAGTGAAACACATAGTATAGATACAGCATACTGTAATCTTACAGATTACAGTACTGTATCAAATAACTACACATCCCCTTTGTCCCTAGTGGTCTGCCTAGTGTCCTGCATGCAGTTTTATATATATAAAACTGTTCTTTCTGCCAGGAAACTGGAGATTGTCCATAGCAACCAAAACTGTTCCTTTACATCAAAAGTGGTTTTAGACCAGCTAGAAAAAAGCGATAATAAATTATAATCACTTGCAGAATTGAGCGATAGTGATTTGTGGGGAGATCCGTCATCAAACACTAAAAGTAATAAAAGCTAAAATTCTGCAACTGTGCAAATTTCAGTGTTTTTGATTTGATTACATTATTATATAATTTTTATTATTATTATATTATTATGTGTTTTAATTATTTATAGTTATTTATTATATTATAATTTTTTATTTCGTTTTTCAAACTTTATCATACCCGGGATGTCTACTAGACTCTTGTTTGGACAGATTTAAGTGAACTATTCCTAAGAATTACAGGCCTACAATATAAAACGCCAAATTTCTGTGCAAAATAATTGTACCGCTTTCAGCACCTAAAATCTGAAATAATCATACCGCCAGGGAGGTTAAGGTCCTGGAGTGGCCTAGCCAGTCTCCAGACCTTAATTCCCTAGAAAATATGTGAAAGGAGCTGAAGGTTCGAGTTACCAAATGTCAGCCTCAAAACTTTAATGTTAAGGTTGAAGAGGATCTGCAAAGAGGAGTGGGACAAAATCTCTCCTGAGATGTGTGCAAACCTGGTGGCCAACTACAAGAAACGTCTGACCTCTGTGATTGCCAACAAGGGTTTTGCCATCAAGTACTAAGTTATGTTTTGCGAAGGGGTCAAATACTTATTTCACTCATTTAAATAAAATAAAAAATTTACTGTATAACTTTTTTTAAATGCGTTTTTCTGGATATTTTTGTTGTTATTCTGTCTCTCACTGTTAAAATAAACCTGCCATTAAAATCATAGACTGATAATTTTTTTTTGCCAGTGGGCAAACGTACAAAATCAGCAGTGGATCGAATACTTTTTTCCCCTCACTGTATGTACAAACACACATTCATGCAAAATAGTGTGGCTAACTGGTAAAAAAAATCCACCTAGCACAGCTCCACAGAGTCCCAGTTTTTCGTAGGTTGCAATATGGTCAACAAAGGAGTATCCAGCGATCAGGAGCTTTATTCAAAGTATATGGACACATACAAAGAGTGCCAGAATACAGAAACACCATTAGGTGCAAACAGGGCCGGTGCTACCACTAGGCAAACTAGGCAGCCGCCTAGGGCGCACTTCTGCCTAGGGCGCCCGGCCACTGGTGTTCCTACTCTTCTCTCTGCAGCAAGCAAGTCTCAGCATCAGCAGGCAGCCACTGCCCCATTCGCAAATAGTGTCATAGGCGCAGCTGCGGTGGAGGACTGTGTCTGTGTCCCGACTCCCGAATGAATGGAAGCAAGCAAACATTCATTGATAGGCACTGGTAGGCTGCATTGATGGGCACTGGTAGGCTGTATTTGATGGGCGCTGGTGAGGCTGCATTGTTGGGCACTGGTGAGGCTGAATTGATGGGCGCTGGTGAGGTTGCATTTGATGGGTGCTGGTGAGGTTGCATTTGATAGGCACTTCATTAAAAAGGTGGGGTTTACATGGGCAGGGAAAGGGGGGTGGAGTCAGAAGTGGAGCCAGGGGGGGGCGGCAAAATGAGGTTTCGCCTAAGGTGTCAAAAATCCTTGCACCGGCCCTGGGTGCAAAAGGCGTCATGTTCTAGCCTATGCAGAGGCAACTCTGGGTAAATGGTACTCCTGCCCTCAAGTGATTTTCTTTTGTATTTAATACTGATTTGCCTTAAATTTGCAGATGAAAAAAAAACACATATTTGCAAAAACTGCAACAAGTGATAGCTGTTCACATTACCACATACTAAGCTAATCGTCATGTAAGGTTGGGCAAAGGCATTTAACCAGAGAAAAAAAGAAAAAATCTCTGCGCAAAGGACTAGGTACTGAATAAAAGGTTGGAGGGGGTTAATAGAACTGCTGCCTCTACCAATTACTACCACTAAGTGGAGCAATATCACATGAAAAGAACACACAAAATGCCTTTTCAAAGGCATTTTAGGCACTTACTTTAAAAATTGAGGCACATTGGCAGTGGGAGGGGTTATTTTGGGCTGGCCTACAACGTTTTTGTTTGCCAGTGTACAATCCTGTTATGCTGTGGCAATATACTTCCTGTGTCCCCTAATGGACAAGAATGAAATATGGTTAAAATGCATATACTGTACACTATAGGGTCGATTTACTAAAACTGGAGAGTGCAAAATCTGATTCAGCTGTGCATGGTAGCCAATCAGCTTCTAACTTCAGTTTTTCAATTAAGCTTTGACCAAAAAAAAAAAAACCTGGAAACGGATTGGTTTCTATGCAGAGCTGCACCAGGTTTTGCACTTTGAAGTTTTAGTAAATCAACCCATATGTGTACTGTTTTGCCTGTAAGCCATTGTTGTGATACAAAAACCTGTTCTAGCTGATGCATTCTGCTATTTCCTCATTTATCATTTCTGTTTACTGGGCAGAAGTGGTTATGCTGGTTCACTATCCAATTAGGAGGCTGGAAAGGTGACTTAGGAAGCTAAATTGTTAAACCAGAACACAAATTGCTTTATTAGAAACTTTATGTGTAACCCATCTGGCTGTGAAGAGTAGACAGTATACAGTATATAAGGGTAAATCACAAGATTAGCTGTACAAAATTACAAATGTTATGGCAGGTAAAATGGCAGACATGTTTGTTTGAATTTTGATTTTAGTCATCTGTCCTTTCCCTAAGTACAATTCCATGCTTGGTTCCTGAGCAGCAGGCATGGACATTGATGTGACTTTGATAATATCACTGTTTGCATATTTCATTTGGGAGGCACCTAGTGACCCAAAGAGTATTCCTGCAGCAACAACTACCTGTTGTTAGCTTTGTAACCAAAGAGAAGTATAGCCAAAGCTCATTTGGCTGTACTTCTCTTACGGATCACAGGAGTGCAATTCGTTTTGCACTCCTGAGACCTGTTTTCAGCAGCGAGCTCTCTGAATTCCGCTCTCTGCTGACGTCACAGAAATTAGTCCAGGCTCTGCGTCATCCTGGCATTGGGAGTCTGGATCCGCCAGGTGCCTGGACTGACAGCCCCGCTCTGCAGCTCAGCGAGCCGCTAAGAGCCTGAGCCAGCTCCCCGCCCCCTCCACAGCTCAGCGGTCCAGTGAGAAAGGAAGAGGCAGAGCGGAGAGCTGCTGATTGACAGTCAGCAGCTTTCTGCTCGGGGAGCTGTCAGAACCGAGTGATTGGCGTTGTTTGATCACTCGGTTCTCAGTGTAGAGGCGCCGGGGACAGATGCAGCATCAGAGCCATGTTGCATCCACCTAGGTAAGTATAATTGGGGGGAAAAAAATCCTTTACTTCTCTTTTAATCCTTTCACTGCCTTGTCCCTATGCCGTACGGACCTACAGAAGTGCTTGCAAGTGGCCAAGTCCGGATGGACCTCATTTCCCCCTATTCTATTAGCTCATGGTCACTTCAATGACCATAAACTTATAGCAGAATTGTTCAGAAGACTCTGCTGAACAATTCTATAACTCTGATTAGCGAATTACATCCAGATGATCAGAGTTAATAGCCTAAAATATGACCACCCCCCACCCACCCATGCGGCCGCTTCCCTGTTCCCTGCCTCTCCACCTCCCGCCACTAAATTTCACCTAAAACTGCCCCCCCCACTCTCCTCCCCTATCCTCTTCACCCCCAGCACTTATTACCCCCCCGCAAACTGGACCCCCGCAGCCACCATCATTATCCGGCATCCCTCCTCTTCCACTCCCGTTGGCTTCAGGTGCTGCAAGGGGGTTTGGGGGGTCCAGATGTCTCCCCCTGCCAGTCAGATCACTCCCCAACTGCCCTCGCACCCCTGATTCATCCCTGCTTCCTCTCCTGCCACTTGTATGTTCTCCCTGCACTTAGCTCCGGCAGGCTGTCAGGCTGGGGATTGCGGCGGGGGGGAGCGGTGCGGATAGGGGTGAAGTTGGGGCTTGGGGGGAGCTTGGTAAACATGTGTTTACCAAGACCCCCCGTGTACTATCTTCAGTCCCTTTCTCTGTCTCAAAAAAAGAGATATGGGGGTCTGTTTAGACCTCTGATATCTCACCAAAGACCCCCCAACCCCCCCCCCCATAAAAAAAAGGAAACTAAAAAAAGTAAAAAAAAAATTCAAAACAAAAACATAGTAAGACCCAGTGGCGGCTGGTGCTAAACTTTTTTTTTGGGGGGGGGGGGGCGGCAAACAAACCTGCACTTAGCCCCTCCACAGTGACAGTGGACCTGCAGTCACCCCTCCACGGCTTCCTCAGCTCTGGACCTGGACCTCAATCCATTCTGATTGGCCAGAAGGAGAAGCCGGAAGACAATAGCAAATATTAATTCGCTAATGTCACAAGTGGTTGGGTTTGGGGTGCAATGCTCTCCGCCCCGAGCCCAACCTTTTTCAAGCCAATTAGAGCCCGAGGCTCTAATCATGTGGCTTGAAAAAAAAAAAAACCTCATACAAACCTATGATTCTGGGTCTTTCACAAATTCTGAAAGCTGTAAGGGAAAAAATGAAAACCTTCAGATTTTTAGAGAAATTTGGATATTTACACTTTTGTGTCTGTTCAGTTTTCACCATTTCGCAAAAAGACGCAATTTGAAAGTTACAAATATTTGTTATTTATTAACTCAATACAGGTTAAGCTTTTATATTTAGTAGGAATTTTGTAAAATTTGCTATGTATTTATCGGCTAATCATGATTTTAGTGGATTTTTAGCAAAAATATTGTTTTGATAAACATTTGCGCAAATATCGTGGGACCTTAGAAATCAATAGCACCTTCTTTTTATTCTACTGGTCATGTGCTTTCAGAAAATATATGGTTTGGGGGGTATTTAACAAACTGTAAAAGCTATAGGTGAAAAATAAAAAAGCAAAGAAAAAATTGCAAAAATGGTCTGGCCACCTGAGTGTACACAATGGAGCAGGGACCTGCGGTGAGGTCAGTGGTTGGTGAGGCAGTGGCTAGTAGGGATGAGCCGAAAAACCCCCGTTCGGTTTGCAGCAGAGCATGCGAACAGGCAAAAAATTTGTTTGAACATGCAAACACTGTTAAAGTCTATGGGACACGAACGTTAAAAATCAAGTGCTCATTTTAAAGGCTTATATGCAAGTTATTGCCATAAAAAGTGTTTGGGGACCCGGGTCCTGCCCCAGGGGACAGGTATCAATGCAAAAAAAAAGTTTTAAAAACAGACATTTTTTCAGGAGCAGTGATTTTAATAATGCTTAAAGTGAAACACTAAAAATGAAATATTCCTTTAAATATCATGCCTGGGGGGTGTCCTTAGTATGCCTGTAAAGTAGCGCATCTTTCCAATGGATATAACAGTGCCACAACAAAATGACATTTCTAAAGGAAAAAACGTCATTCAAAACTGCTCGCGGCTGTAATGTATTGTCAAATCCCGGTAATATAGATAAAAATACCAAAAAATGGCGTGGGGGTCCCCCAGGCACTATATACTCTGAAAAGCAGTAGATATACTTTACGGCCTGCCCTATTTACTTTGCAGAAGATTGGGCCTTAGGTGTTGGTGATACCAGAACACTGTAAGCCCTCACAGTTACTCTTGTTGGCCGCAGGAATGGGCCCTGCTGTGAAATATTATATCAAGAATTGTATTTACATGCCCCCGTTAAACAGGGGCAGAAAAATTGGGCCTTGGGTGGTGGTGGTGCCACAACAGTGTAACCCCTCACAGATACTCTTGTTGGGCACAGGAAATGGGCCCTGCTGTAATACATGACTGTCAGTTTCTTGTCCTTCTGTGGCACCCTCTTACTCTAGGTGTTCTGAGTAATTTTCTATAAAAAAAAATTATGATTTTTACATGTAGGAGAGAAGTGTCAGAATTGGCCTGGATGGTAATTACCATAAGTAATATACAAATAGGGAGCTACACTATAACACTATTAGGGGAAGATAAGTTGTTGCCACTAACAGAATCGCTAATATATCATGGGACCTTTCTTATACACACATGTTCACAAAGACCACTTTTTATCATGCTCACAAAGACCACTTTTTGTTTACAAACTATTTTTATTATTGTAGAAGGTCATAGTTTAGTACAAATGTGTAAAAGAAACAAAGGTACAGGAAGTATATCAAATATGAAATTAATATAAGGTGTATAGTATATAATAAAAAAAAAAACAACATAATTAGAAAAACATAGCAATACCACAATAGAGCAATAAGAATAAGATATGAGAATAATTTGTCCGATAAGGTTGTATAGTATAAAGGTGTTATTTTAGGGTGGTGGTATGTCCCAAGGGGACCATTTTAAAAAAAAAAATGTGCATGGTGTCAAAGAGTGTATAGTGGATACGCTGTGGTAGTCTTATTTGTTCCATTTTTTTTGAACACCTGGGGCAAAGGAACCGTTGATGAATGCCAATTAAAAGCTATCATCCGAATTGAGTTAAACAGCGTGTGCATTAGTCTAATATTATGTATGGGTACAATTAGGTATAGATGCAAACAATTGACACATCTGAGGGGTGAGGGGAATTTTTTTTGCCTATAATATGCTCAATCTTAGCAGCTGCTTGTAGCCATACAAGTTTCAAAATTTTGCAGTTCCAGAAGGTATGTAAAATGGTACCTTGATCTGGGCATCCCCTGAAGCATGTGGGAGATACCAATGGATAAAACAAGTTTATTTTATACGTGGTTATGTACCATCTTGTGTGTAACTGGATAGCTGTTTCTCTCACCAAAACTGAGTGAGTAGATTTCAGTAGGTTTTGGATCATAGTACACAAAGTCCACTTTAACACGGGTGGTCTGATCAGAACAACCTGTCAGTTTTGATTTCAACAGAAGGTCCATCTCAGTCTATGAGCGACCAGATGTAAATGGATGTGCATTTGTTTAAATCTGCTTAAAGTGATTGTAAAGTCTTGTGTTTTTTCCCATTAAAATAACAAACATGTTATACTTACCTGCTCTGTTGCAGTGGATTTGCACAGAGCAGCCCAGATCTTCCTCTTCCCGGGTCCCTCTTCTGTGAGTCTGGCCCCTTCCTCCTGTTCAGTGCCCCCACAGCATGCAGCTTGCTATGGGGGCACCTGACCCAAGTCACAGCTCCCTGTGTCCATTCAGACACGGGGCCCCGATGCAGCCCCACCCCCCTCTCTCCCTTGATTGGCTGGCTGACATTATTTGACAGCCGTGGGAGCCAATGGCGCCGCTGCTGTGTCTCAGCCAATCAGGGGGGAATGCATTAAGGCTTCCCCGCTGACAGCTGAATGTAAAAAAAAAATTGCTGGCTAAAAAAATTCATGAAAAAAACAGCGTAGGTTGCCCTCCCCCCCCCCCCCAAGACCATAGCAGACCGAAGTCTGGTATGGATTTGGAGGGGAAACCCCCACACCAAAATGTTTTAAAAAATGGCTTGCCCCCCCCAAGATCCATACCAGACCCTTATACGAGCATGCAGCCCGGTAGGTCAGGAAAGGGAGGGGACGAACGAGCGCCCCCCCCCCCTCTTGAACCATACCAGGCCACATGCCCTCAACATGGGGGAGTGGGTGCTTTAGGGCGGGGGGGCTTGTTTGGGTTGGATGTTAATTTATAACGGTAGAAAATTAAGTGGGACAGGTTCGAGACTATAGGGGAAGCAGTATATAGGGGTTCTGGAGGATTATAGAGTTAAGGTATAGGAGATAATTTGGGTGTTTTTATTTTTGTTTTTTTGGTTGATATAATGTTGGGTCTTAAAATTGCGATGTTCAATTTAATGTTATGTCATGTTTTTTTTTTTTCTCCTATGTATGTTCTCGAATGTGTCCTATGATTAAATAAATAATAATAAAAAAAAAAAATCTTTTCAGGTGTGCCGCAAAATTTTTTTGATCTTTTTGGTGTGCCGCAAGACAAAAAAAGTTTGAGAAACGCTGCCATAAGTCCTCCAAGGAACTGTGCTCCTGTGATTACTTTGTGATTGGACACAACGGACCAAAGGCAAAGAGTATAGAGTTTTGTACCACATGATTGCTGTGAGCAATCACAGCATCACGCGATGCAAATGTAGGGCGATCATGAAGCTCCCATACACTGATTGGTGTGAAAGGAAAGAAAGCCTCCTGACCACCAGCCAGCCCAGCACCAATAACATCGCCAACAGTATCACAGTCCACCATTGCACTGACATTCAACCCTCTACATCCCTGGTGCCCAACCTGCAGTCCTTTTGATATATGAGGTGTGTCCCCCTGGTATATGATGTGCGGCCCTCAGACCTCAGCAGTCTGTAGTGGGAACATTGATTTGGGTGATAGCATTGATCTCTCCTAGCCTCATGTAACATGTTCTCCATTGCATATTTTCTCTTCCAGCGTATCCCCAGCCAACAATGTATCATGTCCACATTCTCTGACCCTCCTTTCCTCTATTAGATCTGTAGTCTCTCACAGTCCTCACAAGCATTACACATATTGAACATTGTGCGGTGATGTCAGGGGCCGCATTTCAGGCCCCCTTTAGGGCCTGTTCACACCATAGAAATGCAGTCTGGACATGTTTTTGATGTGTTCTGGAGCATATTTTCCTCACTTTTTTTATCCACCTTATATTAGGGACATGTGCATTACGGTGCGCTTAGGTACGTTCCAGTGCATTTTTTTTATGCTCTCAACCACGTTCCACACACTGGAACTGACCGCACGGGTGTGAACTATGCCATTGAAAACCATATAACCTACTATCCATGTGTTTTTGAAAAAAAATGCACCGGACTGCATGTGGTGTGAACCTGCCCTTAGACCCCTTTCACACTGGAGGCATTTTTCAGGCGCTTTATTGCTAAAAAATAGCGCCTAGAAAATGCCTCATCTGCAGTCCCAGTGTGAAACCCCGAGTGCTTTCACACTGGGGCGCTGCGCTGGCAGGATGTTAAAAAAAGCCCTGCAAGCAGCATCTTTGCGGTGCTTTGGGAGCAGTGTATACATCGCTCTTAAAGCGCCCCTGCCCATTTGAATCAATGGGCAGCGCCGCCGAATCACCTGCAAAGCGCCTCGGCATCGGCGCGTTTAACCCTTTATTCGGCCGCTAGTGGGGGTTAAAAGCACCCCTCTAGCGGCCAAAAAGAGCCTCTAAAACAACGATAAAGTGCCGCTAAAACTACCGGAGCTTTACCACTAACGCCGCCACGCTGTCGGTGTGAAAGGGCTCTTAGTGCTTGTTCACACCATGCCCGCACTAGGATCATTCAACCCGCATGAAAAACACACTTCTTTTGCAATCGGCAGCGGGTGTCAATGAAAGGTGCAGTGCGATTTTAGCCCATTCTAAATGAATGGGCTTGAAATCTCATCACACAGAACCGCATGCAAATCACACAGGGCTGCACAGCATGTTGCTGCGCGATTCTGATATGGGCATATTGTGAACCGGCCCTTAGCTCAAAAATTGACAACCACTGTTCTACAATATATGCCAACCTCATTCTGTCCCTGATCCACCTGTATATTAACCCCTCATCTCCCTTATCCTGCAGAGCTATACATTAACCCCTTCATCTCCATCTTCCCGTTGTATGTGACCTTTATATTAACCCCTTCACCTCCTTATCCTTCTGTGTATGACCTGTGTTTACTGTATCTAGTGCTCCATTACCAAGCTCCATGTTTTAACCCTCCTAATACCTGCATGTTTCTTCATTTTCCAAAAAATTGTGCCAAAATGTCAGATCCCCTTGGGACTTCCTGTCCCACCTCCTGCTTCCGACTTCAGGCCGCTTAGGTGACTCCTTCTCTCCCCCTAGGCGGCCTCTCCCTCTTGGCAATCTTCTGGGACACGTCACAGGTCCCAGAAGATCGCTTGTAACTCAGCGCAGCGCGACTCGTGCATGAAGCCGCAAGCTGTCATGGCCGGGTACCCACAGTTTCTATGGTTGAGGGGGGGCGGGGCTTTGGGCGGGCACATCGCTGGACTGTAGAACAGCTGAGTGTCTGTTTATTAAAAGTCAGCAGCTATACTTTTTGTAGCTGCTGACTTTTAATATACTGAAAAAAGCCTGGAACGCCGTTTTAAAAAAGTGATGGAAACATTTTTTGCTTTGAAAACGTTTGGTCTTTTTTTCTTGATATAGTAAAAATGAATAGAAAATACAGAGGTGATACATTACCACCAAAAAATGTTACCACCGTGACGACTCACAGCAGGTCAAACGTCACTTCCGCCGAACGGTCTTAAAGGGGAAATTTTGCACAAAAAAAAAAATTACATTTGATTTTTTTTTTCAATTGCATTTTAGTGTAAATATGAGATCTGGGGTCTTTTTGACCCCAGATCTCATATTTAAGATGTCCTGTCATGCTTTTTTTCTATTACAAGGGATGTTTACATTCCGTGTAATAGGAATAAAAGTGACCCATTTTTTTAAAAAAGGACAGTGTAAAAATAAAAAATAAAAAGTAAAATAATTAAGAAAAAGAAAAATGTTTAAAGCGTCCCGTCCCGCCGAGCTCGCGCGCAGAATCGAACGCGTACGTAAATTGCGCCCGCATATGAAAACGGTGTGAGGTATTGCCGCTATTGTTATGCCGCGTACACACGGTCGGACTTTTCGTCTACAAAAGTCCGACAGCCTGTCCGACAGACTTCCGGCGGACTTTCGGCGGACTTGCAGCAGACTTTCTAACGAACGGACTTGCCTACACACGACCACACAAAAGTCCGACGGATTCGTACGTGATGACGTACACCGGACTAAAATAAGGAAGTTCATAGCCAGTAGCCAATAGCTGCCCTAGCATGGGTTTTTGTCCGTCGGACTAGCACACAGACGAGCGGATTTCGGGGTCCGTCGTAGTTACGACGTAAAGATTTGAAGCATGTTTCAAATCTAAAGTCCGTCGGATTTGAGGCTGAAAAAGTCTGCTGAAAGTCCGGAGAAGCCCACACACGATCGGATTACCAGCCAGCTTTAGTCCGTCGGCGTCCGTTGGACTTTTGTAGACGAAAAGTCCGACCGTGTGTACGCGGCATTAGAGTGAGAGCAATAATTCTAGCCCAAGACCTCTTCTCGTTAACCTTAAAACTGGTAACCTGTAGAAATTTTTAAACGCCGCCTATGGAGATTTTTAAAGGTTAAAGTTTGTTGCCATTCCACAAGCGGGCGCAATTTTGAAGCGTGACATGTTGGGTATCAATTTACTCGGCGTAACATTATTTTTCACAAAATAAAAAAAAGAATTTGGGCTAACTGTTGTCTTATTAAGTCAAAAAAGTGTATCTGTTCCCAAAAAATTGTGCTTGTAAGACCACTGCGCAAATACGGTGTGACATAAAGTATTGCAACGACTGCCATTTTTTTCTCTAGGGTGTCTGAAAAAAATATATAATGTTTGGGGGTTCTAAGTAATTTTCTAGCAAAAAAAAAAAAAATGATTTTAACTTGTAAACAAGAAGTGTCAAAAAGAGGCTTGGTCCTTAAAGTGGTTGTAAATTCTTACAAACCACTTTTCACTACAGGTAACATACCTCCCAACCGTCCCGGATTGCCCGTGAAAGTCCCGCTGTGGGAGGTCTGTCCCACACCTTCATTCACCTTCATTCCGGGACCTTCATTCCGGGACAATACAATGTCCCGGAATTGCCCCACTGGCCGATCTGATGCCCCCCTAAAAATTGCCGCCGCATTGCCGCTGTCCCTCACTGCCCGTTGTACTAGTTTTGGCCGAGACCGCTTCATTTCACCCCTAGACGCTGCCTGGCACACTGCCAAAACAACTGGTTGCTAGGCATGGCCCGCCTGGCGTCTAACAACCAGTGACGTCACGACAAGGAGGAGAGTGGAGCCCCAGCATTTAGCCAAAGGAGGAGTCCTCTTCGCGCCTAAGCGCCGCCCCCAGCTCCGCCCCTGACTCCGCCCCCGGCTCCGGGTCTTTCCTGAGTGGAGCCCCAGCATTTAGCCAAAGGAGGATTCCTCTTCGCGCCTAAGCTCCGCCCCCGGCTCCGCCCCTGACTCCGCCCCTGACTCCAGGTCTTCCCCAAAGGCTGTTCCTGCGCTGGATGAACGGTAGGAGAAATGCTCCCTGCACTGCCCTGACTCTGAGTACACTCATGGTCACTCTGCTCCCTCCCATACACTGCCCCTCTCCAGTCATGCTGTACAGTCCCCCCATACTGCTCTCCACTACCCCCCCATTATACTGCCCCCCTCCCATTTTACTGCCCTCCACCATACCCCCAATATACTGCCCTCTACTACCACCCCTCCCATCATACTGCCCCAATCCCATCATACTGCCCCCCCTCCTATTATACTGCCCTCCACTACCCCCCCAATATACTGCCCTCTACTACCACCCCTCCCATCATACTGCCCCAATCCCATCATACTGCCCCCCCTCCTATTATACTGCCCTCCACTACCCCCCCCAATATACTGCCCTCTACTACCACCCCTCCCATCATACTGCCCCAATCCCATCATACTGCCACCCCTCCTATTATACTGCCCTCCACTAACCCCCCATTATATTGCCTTTCACTGCCACCCCCACCCATCATACTGCCCCCCTCCAATTATACTGCCCTCCACTGCTACTCCTCCTATTATACTGCCCTCCACTAACCCCCCTCCCATTATACTGCCCTCCACTACCACCCCTCCCATCATACTGCCCTCCACTACCACCCTTCCCATCATACTGCTCTCCCTCCCATCATACTGCCCTCCACTACCACCCCTCCCATAATACTGCCCTCCACTAAACCCCCTCCCATTATATTGCCCTCCACTACCATCCCTCCCATCATACTGCCCTGCACTAACCCCCCCTCCCATGATACTGCCCTCCACTACCGCCTCCTCCCATCATACTGCCCTCCACTACCTCCTCTCCCATCATACTGCCCTCCACCCCATCATACTGCCCTCCGCTGCCTCCCCTCCCATCATAATGCCTTCCACTGCCTCCGCCCCCAACATACTGCCTTCCACTGCCACCCCTCCCATCATACTGCCCTCCACTGAAACCCCCTCCCATCATACTGCCCTCCACCCCATCATACTGCCCTCCACTTCCACCAACTCCCATCAAAAACTGTAAAAAAAACTCTAAAAAATAAAATGGATAAAATATAATGGTAAAAAATAATAAGAAAAATAAAATAACAACAATAAAAAAAAACTACTGATCCTGTCTACTGCCCTACTGACCACGTCCACTGCTCTACTGACCACGTCCACTGCCCTACTGACCATGTCCACTGCCCTACTGACCATGTCCACTGCCCTACTGACCATGTCCACTACCTTACTGACCACCTTCTCTGCCATACTGACCACTTTCTCTGCCATACTGACCATTTCCACTGCTCTACTGACTGACACCATTCACAGTCCACACTGACACCACTGGTGGAACTACCAGCAAAGGTTGCACTTGCAACTAGGCCCTGGCCTTCTGCTACCATGGCCGGGCCCAATCTGCTGTGGGACCATGAAGGGTGATGGGATCAGTGGGAAGGGCTCTGGGCTCGAAGGGAATGGCCCAGGCTGGAGGTCGGGGGGCCCTTCATGGTTTCTTGCACCAGGGCCCCTGAAGGTTCTAATTACGCCTCTGCTGCACCCTGTATATAGCTCATCCAGTACCCTGTGCCCTGTATATAGCTCATCCCAGAACCCTGCACCCTGTATATAGCTCATCCCAGCACCCTGTATATAGCTCATCCAAGAACCCTGCACCCTGTATATATCTCCTCCCAGAACCCTACACCCTGTATATAGCTCATCCTAGAACCCTGTATATAGCTCATCTCAGATCCCTGGACCCTGTATATAGCTCATCCCAGAACCATGCACCCTGTATATATGCTCATCTCAGAACCCTGCACTCTGCACATAGCTCATCCCAGAACCCTGCACTCTGCACATAGCTCATCCCAGAACCCTGCACTCTGCACATAGCTCATCCCAGAACCCTGCACTCTGCACATAGCTCATTCCAGAACCCTGCACTCTGCACATAGCTCATTCCAGAACCCTGCACTCTGCACATAGCTCATTCCAGAACCCTGCACTCTGCACATAGCTCATCCCAGAACCCTGCACTCTGCGCATAGCTCATTCCAAAACCCTGCACTCTGCGCATAGCTCATTCCAGAACCCTGCACTCTGCACATTGCTCATTCCAGAACCCTGCACTCTGCACATAGCTCATTCCAGAACCCTGCACTGTTTACATAGCTCATTCCAGAACCCTGCACTCTTTACATGGCTCATCCCAGAACCCTGCACTCTGTACATAGCTCATCCCAGAACCCTGCACTCTGTGCATAGCTCATCCCAGAACCCTGCACTCTGTGCATAGCTCATCCCAGAACCCTGCACTCTGTGCATAGCTCATCCCAGAACCCTGCACTCTGTGCATAGCTCATCTCAGAACCCTGCACTCTGTGCATAGCTCATCTCAGAACCCTGCACTCTGTACATAGCTCATCTCAGAACCCTGCACTCTGTACATAGCTCACCCCAGAACCCTGCTCTCTGTACATAGCTCATCCCAGAACCCTGCACTCTGTACATAGCTCAACCCAGAACCCTGCACTCTGCATGCAGCTCACTCCAGAACCCTGCACTCTGAATGCAGCTCACCCCAGAACCCTGCACTCTGTACACAGCTCATGCCAGAACCCTGCACTCTGTACACACACAGCTCATGCCAGAACCCTGCACTCTGTACACACACAGCTCATGCTAGAACCCTGCACTCTGTACACAGCTCATGCAAGAACCCTGCACTCTGTACACAGCTCATGCCAGAACCCTGCACTCTGTACACAGCTCATGCCAGAACCCTGCACTCTGTACACAGCTCATGCCAGAACCCTGCACTCTGTACACAGCTCATGCCAGAACCCTGCACTCTGTACATAGCTCATGCCAGAACCCTGCACTCTGTACATAGCTCATGCCAGAACCCTGCACTTTGTACATAGCTCATCCTACAACCCTGCACTCTGTATATAGCTCATGCCAGAACCCTGCACTCTGTATATAGCTCATCCTACAACCCTGCACTTTGTACGTAATGCGCTCCACACACTGCATTCTTTTATCCTTTTTTTTTAAATTAATGTGCTGGGGTATGTATGTATCCATGAGACTCTTGCTTGTGGAACAATAATAAAAGCATATTTTATAGATACAAGGAAGCCCAAGTTTTGTTTAATGATGCCCATTAAGCTCCTCCCACTGTCAAAAGTTTGACCACGCCCACATTTGCCGCAGCGCGCTATGCAAGGTTACTTCCTTCCTCAAGTGTCCCTCATTCTGAAGTTCAAAAGTTGGGAGGTATGCAGGTAAGCCTATAATAATTAATAAGACTTACCTGCAGGTACTGTGGAGATCTCCTAAACTTGCATGGTTTAGGAGATATCCCCTGTATCAGCATGTGCCAACGTGATTGGAAAATGCGCACTGAAGAAACGGCTCATTCACACAGTTGCTTCAGCTGATGTGCCATGACCGGCGGCATGCAAGGCTGATGCAGGGTTTCCACCTTTTCTTCAAGTCAAACCCGAACGCTTTAGCGGCGCACAGCAATTTTTTTTTTTTATAGTATAAACTATACATATATTTTGATATTAAATAACATTTCTAATCATATGAAGTTAATAACAAGAGTCCCCCTTTTACATCTGAATCCACAGAGTTCCTCTTTTACATCTGAACTCGCAGAGTTTCCTTTCACTGTAAGGGTGGATTCTGGGGATTCTAACATAAGGGAGGCTCTGGGAACCCTGATTTAAAGGGGAACACTGAGAACTCTGATGCATGGTGAGGACTCTGATGTAGGGGGGAACACTGTGGCTTCTGGTGTAAAGGGGAACTCTGATGTAAGGGGTGCTCTGAGAACCCTGATTTACCTTTGTGTACTCACTCAGAGGCAGGAGAGAGAGAAGAGGGGAGAGTTCAGTCACAGACAGGGATGGATGGTGAGTTCACTCACCCCTTGGCAGTCAGCACCTCTCATCCAGCTGTATCTGAGGCTGCTGGACTTCAAATTTCCGGCCCCCCACTTCCCTTTTCTGAGGCACAGCGCTGGGGATTGGAGTGTGGGCAGACACAGAGGGGTAGGGGCGGGAGGAAGAGGAGCAGATCAAGCCCTCTCTTCTCTCCTCTCCCATCTGTATGTGGGGGGAACTGTTAGTGCTGGCTTTGGGCAATGTGAAAAGGAGTGTAATAGACACTCTAAAGCCGCGTACACACGAGCAGGATGTCCGGCAAAAAAAGTCAGACGGAAGCTTTTCATCGTCTATTCTGATCGTGTGTATGCCTCATCGGACTTTTTTTTTTCGAAAATTCTGACGGACCTAGAAATGGAACATGTTCTAAATATTTCCAATATAACCAATTCCTATTGGGAAAACCGATTGTCTGTATGCTGTTCCGACGGACCAAAAACGACGCATGCTCTGAAGCAAGTATGAGACCGAAGCTATTGGCTACTGGCTATTGAACTTTCTTTTTTCTAGTCCCGTCGTACGTGTTGTACGTCACCGCGTTCTGGACGGTCGAACTTTGGTGTGATCGTGTGTAGGCAAGACAGTTTCAGCGGAATTCCGTCGGAACTCTGTTGGAAAAACCTTCAGAGTTTATTCCGACTGGAAAACCGGTCGTGTGTACAGGGCATAAGCTTAGAAAACTGCAGCCAGCAACCCTGCTGGGAGGCCGTAGTCCAGTCTGAATAATGTGTCCGGGTTTTAGGCAGTCTGACACCCGGACGCATGATTCCAAACCCAAACTGTCCAGGTGAGTCCCGGACAGGTGGCAACCCTAGGCTGATGTGCCATGCTTCAGCTGATGTGCCATAACTGTTGGCATGTGAGAAACGTTATCACGGCTCCGGCCAATCACAGCACCAGAGCCCGCGAACCCATAAGTGACATTCCGGAGACATGTCGCCGGTCACAGCGGTGTACGAAAAACGCTACGGAGGCTTCAATCTAAGGTATTTTATAATGAGCTAAAAAATATAAATAAAAAAAAAATAAAATAAACGTGCCTGCGCTGAAAAAAACAGATATATCCCCTATAGGACCCCCTAAGACCCCCACATAATTAGGATTTTATAATGAGCTAGTATGTGATGCATACTAGCTCATTATGCCTTTGTCTTGCAGGGTTTTTTTTGGATGGGTTTACAACCACTTTAAGTGGTTAATTAAAAAAAAATCTAGCAGTTCCAATCACTTTAAAAATGATATCTAATTAATTTGGATACGGTGTTGCATGGAAGCCCACATCTTAATTGTCAGTCAAACTATGACAATGCTGTAACATGTTGTTATTGAGGTGGTTCCCCCAGCTCTGTGTTCTATGAATGAGCCTGCACTTTCTGGACCTGGTTACATCATTAGCACGCACTGCAGCAGCAGCCGCCCAGAAACTACTTTTCCCAGCATCCCCCAGGGCCGCCGTCATGACGTCTTCGGAAGCGAACGTCGGGCTCTCACTTGTGCGTGACAGGAGGATCCGGCGGCACGCAGAGAGAGTCGAGGCTGCATTCGCTATAAGATAAGATGGCCGGGCTTCCTCGCAGGATCGTCAAGGTAAAAGTGTGAAAGGGAGGGAAGTGGGCTGAGTGCTGGGGGCTCCCTGTACTGGGTGTCTCAGGCGCCGTGCTCGGACCGTCCCGGCCAGTGTTTCCCTCCAATATGGCAGCCGCCGAGTGGTGGGGCGGCCTGCTCGCCGCTATGACTGGCTTGTCAGGAGGAAGTTCGGACTGCAGTGGGGGGACAGCGGGCGCTCTCCGCATTGTGGTGACCACGAGGCCGGACAGAGCAGAGCCTTGCCCGGGCCTTCTAGTCATTGAATGTGTGTGGGGGCCACACCCACCCCCGCCACAGACATCCCGCCCTCCACACAGCACCCCGGAGCCTGGTCACTGCCGCATCTATGACCAGGATATACATCACACTGCAATGATCCCCATAGATGACCCCCAGCTTCACATCACTATTAACCCATTCTTCTCCTTCACCCCAATTATCATTGACAGTTATATAGCAAGATTTTCCCCAGTTCCTCCTGTCTGCTATAAGTGTGTATATCATTGATGTGCCTCCCTAAGCTTCTGTGCACTCTTTATGAAGCTTAAAGTGGAACCTGACTTTAGTGGTAACCCCCTCTTTTACCTGATCTGCAGGGGGCGGTAAAATAACATACTGTAATCCGTCAAAAGCGGCCAGATCAGGTTTTGTCCCCCTTGTTTGTGACATCATCAGGAGATTGTCCAACAGCCGGCCTCCTGATGACGCTGCATTGCGCATGTGCGGTGGGATTATACATAGTCCCATGACCTCTTGGGATCCAGGATGCTTCAGCTGAGGGAGAGCATCATTCTAGCCTAGGTAAGAGAGGTTGCAATACTGGCTGAAAACAGGATTCCCAAATACGTTATTTTTGTGTGCAATTTGCTGAAGGGGAGGAGCAGCCAGTTTAGGGGAACACAAAGTGAGCGTAGTATCGTAATCAGGTGGCCTCCTGTGTCAGGGCTACATGTCCTGTGATTCCTTGCACCCAGCCTATGATGTGCACACACATCCATTGTAATAGAACAAGATCAGTAAGGATGAGCTCCAGCGTGTTCGCACAGCCCACATGAGCCCGCCAGGAAGTCAGCACTGCGCTAATCACAGGCAGTGAGACATTTCCCGATCTCTGTAGCCGCACATCGGGACAATGTTTGCCTGTGATTAGCGGAGTGCCGACTTCCTGGCGGGCTCATGTGGGCTGTGCGAACACGCTGGAGCTCATCCTTAAAGATCAGGATGGTTACACTGGGGCTCCAGTGAGACCCTGCATGGCAGACCCTAGGTGGAAGCAACAGTGACATACATTGCGCTGTAAAGACAAAGTGGACTAGGGATGCACTACCAGTTTTTTTGTTTATGACCTTCAATGCTGCTGGTTGCTGCTCTCTCTGTGCTGCTTCCCTAAACTTCCAGTCTTCACAGGAAAGAATTATCTGTGGACAGTGCAGTCTCCAGCCAATGTTAGTTTGGAGAAGAGGAGCTTTGCCATCCTAAGCTGTGGGCCTGTGTGTTTCTATTGATGCACACAGTGTAGGGAGATACACCTCTAGCTCCTGCATGCGAAGGTGGCTACCCTAAACCTGGAAAGCCTGGGCAGTGGTCATGGCACCAGCTTAAACAGGAACATAGACAAGGATCATAAAAATAAAGAAGCTGTATACTCAGTAGGTGATTAAAGCGGGGTTCCACTCAAATTTTTAACTTAATCTTGCCCCCTTCAGTTAATTGTATAGATGTTCAAATGCCGCACGAAAATTTTTTTTATCGCTGTAATTACCTTTATATTGTACTTTATTGTGGTACTTCCTGTCTCTCCTCCCATGGGAGTAGGCGTGTTTATTGCCTTTCCCCGGCGCCGCACTGTCTCCTGGGAGCTTAGTGTCAGGCTTCCCAAGATTCATCGCGGAAACAATGATCATGCGTGTGAACAAGCTGTAAATGAACAGCATTCACCGCATCCAGGAAATCAATGCTTGTGGGCTTCACATGCCCACAAGCAAGATGGAAACAGCCAGCATCACATTTTTTAAGTTATTCTTCACTACGAAAACGGACAGAGGTGGAAATATTACACCCAAACTGTGAGTATTATTTTGGGATTAGCAAAGTGTCTCAATGACCTGACAAAAAAAAAAAAAAAAAAAAAAGATTGGTCGCCAGACTCCCACTTTAAATAAACTGTAAACAGGCTTTAACTATTTACTGCCCTTAGATCGTACCTGTACATCTTTGGGACTAAGTGGTTATCTCGTGGCCATGACTGCAGCTGAACTCATGACCCCAGTATCTTTTTTTTTTTTTTTTTTTTTTTTTTTAAGAGCTGGTGATGCTCTGTAATGTACAGGTAATCCAAGCCACTATGCAGCCGCTGAATCACTTTTTTTACATGGAAGTGGTTTACCACCCTGATGCCTTCCTGGGCTTTCCTGTTCCACCAGAGAGCCCAGGCCTGAAGTCAGTGGTTCTACCAGCTGACTATAGAGATGAGGAAGGAACGGAAGTTTCTTGATCATCTCTATGGTCTCTGAAACCCGCAAGGATTTTGTCACTTCGGTTTGTTGTAAACAAGCGGTTACTGGTTTGTGAAGACATCTGATCAAACTGATCTTGGTTTTATCAGATGCTTTTGAGGCCAGAGGAGAGAGATGGCGCCTAATACAACATAGATCTCTCCATAAAGAGGATCTGTCATGGCTCATGCTATCACAAGGGATGTTGTTCATCCCTTGTGATAGCAAAGTTGATTCCACCCCCCCCCAAAAAGTAAGTACAATAACAAAAAATAAATTTAAAGCTCCCCGTGCTCGTGCACAGATGCGACTGTGCACGAGCAAGTCATGAACGCATATGTAAATGGTTATCGCACCACACATGAGGTATTGCTGCGAACATCAGAGCGAGAGCAGTAATTCTATAACCAGCTTTCCTGTGTAACTCTTAACTACTAAACTGGTAACCTATAAAGGCCTTTAAAGCATCACCTGTGGATAGTCTTAAGTACTGTAGTTTTTCTTTCCATGATCATGTGCAATTTAAAAGAGTTACATGTTGGGTATCTTTACTCAGTGTAACTTTATATTTTACAAAAAAAGTGGATGCTGTGTTTTTTTTTTTTTTTTTTTTTTTTTTTTTGCCTGTAAAGCAATTGTAAAGTCTTGTTTAACCACTTCCTGCCCACCATATAGCAAAATGATGGTCGTAAAGTGGTTCTGTTATCCTGACTGGGCATCATGTGACGTCCAGCAGGATAAGCCACACCCGTGGGGTACGGGGCTATCGGTGGTGTGGCGTGTCAGTCTGACACACTGCATCTCCAATCTCTGACAGAGGCTCTTTACCACGTGGTCAGCTGTGTCCAATCACAGCTGATCAGTGTAAACAGGAAAAGCCATGTATCGTCTTTTCCTCTACTCGCGCTGACAGACTGCTCTCCTGACAGGGTGGCACCGTGTGCCCATTAGTGATGCCAGCCAGCGCCTCTGATCAGTGCCACCCATCAGTGCTTTTTATCAGTGCCAGCTCATCAGTGCCAATCAGTGAAGGAAAAAACGTATTTATCGGCGTATAATATGCACTTTTTTCCCCTTAAAATCGGAGAAAATCATGGGTGCGTGTCTACACCGATCGCTGCTGTCGCTGAGGGAGGTGGAGCGAGCGCCACTGTTGGGCCACTGTTCTGCGTATTATATGAGCAGGGCCAGGAGGCGTGGCTGTGAGTGACATTGCTCCAGGTACACAGGAGATCCCGGCTCTGTGTAATTCAGTGGCGCTTGCTCCTCCTCTTCCCTCGGAGACACAGGGATAATCCAACACTGGTGAGGCTGCAATTATGGGAAAGATGAGGCTGCAGATGGGCACCAAACAGGCTGCATTGTTGGGTAATTTAATGGCTGCAAATGGGTACTGAGTAGGGTGCATTGATGAGCTGTGACCCTAATTTTGCTTCAAAGTTCTTTATGTAAAATTTAATTTTTTTTCGTTAAACTTCCCTCCTAAAATTGGGGTGCGTGTTATACACCGATAAATACAGTATTTACAAAGTTTTTTTCACAGAAACAAAAAACCTTTTTTTTTTCCCAAATTTTTGGTCTTTTTTTTTTTTTTTTTTTTTTTATTTATTTTTATTTATTTTTTTTTATTTGTGGAACGAAAAATAAAAACTCAGAGGTGATCAAATACCACCAAAAGAAAGCTCTATTTGTGGGGAAAAAAAGATAAAAATTTCTTTGGGTTAGAGCATCGCATGGCCACGCAATTGTCATTCAAAATGTGATAGCGCTGAAAATTGGTCTGGGCAGACAGGTGTCTAAGTGCCCGGTATTGAAGTGGTTAAAAAACAAAAACAAACCTGGTATGCTTACCTGCTCTGTGCAGTTGGTTTTGCACAGGGCAGCCTGGATCTTCCTCTTCTCCAGTGTCTCTTTGCTGCTCCTGGCCCCTCCCTCCTGTCAAGTGCTTCCACAGCAAGCAGCTTGGTATGGGGGCTTCCGAGGTGAGCTGCAGCTCCATGTGTCTATTCAGACACTAAGCTGCCATTTGGCCCCTCCCCCTTGATTGGCTAACTGACTTTGACAGCCGTGGGAGCCAATGGCGCGACTGCTGTGTTTCAGCCAATCGGAAGGAAGAGTCCCAGGCAGCCGAGGGATTTGTGGACATCACTGAACAGAGATGGGCTCAGTTAAGTATTAGTGGGTGCTGAGGGGGGCTGCTACATACAGAAATCCATTAAGATAAAATACCTCCTGCCTTTACAACTTCTTTAACATCCATTAAAGTGTATTTTTCCAAAAAATATGCTTTTTAAAAAAGTGCTTTGCAAATATTGCACAACCAACTTTTTTGGGTTTTTTTTCTCCCGGGTCTTTGCTTTCAGAAAATATTATGTGTTTTGGGGTTATAAATAATTCTATAATTTAAAAAAAAAAATGTACATGTATGAGAGATGTGTCAGAATTGGCATGGGTAGCTCGTGGTTAATATAACATTAATAGTCAGGTGGCTACCTGTGTCAGGACTACATGTCTAATAATTCCTTGTACCCAGCCTACAATATACATACATGCCTGTTCTCATAGAGTAAGCATGCCAGTGTGGCTACACTGGGGCTCCATGGAGACCCTGCACGGGAGCGTAGGCACCCTATAGGTGAAAATAACGACGACATAAATTCTGCTGTAAAGCCCCAGACTAATAACAGTGTCATACAGTCGCTGTTCCCTTTTGTCTTTACAGCAAACAATAAAAAGTACACAAGGTATGCTATAGATCTATGCACTCACCGGCCACTTTATTAGGTACACCTGTTTAATGGCTTGGCAACACAAATCACATGGCAGCATTTAGGCATCTAGACGTGGTGAGGATGACTTGCTAAAGTTCAAATCGAGCATCAGAATGGGGAAGAAAGGGGATTTAAGTGACCTTAAATGTGTCATGGCTGTTTGTGCCAGGTGGGCTGGTCTGAGTATTTCAAAAACTGATGATCTACTGGGATTTTCACACACAACCATCTCTAGGGTTTACAGAGAATGGTTCGAAAAAGAGAAAATATCCAGTGAGCAGAAGTTATGTAGATGAAAATGCCTTGTCAGAGGCGGATGGGCAGACTTCCAGATGAAAGGCAACAGTAACTCAAATAACTACTCGTTACAACCAAGGTATGCAGAATACCATTTCTGAATGCACAACACATCGAACCTTGAAGTAGGGCTGGGGAAAAAATAATTTTGAATCCAGTTTAGAGGTCAAATCGATATAAACATTTTAGCAAATGGATTTTTTTAGATTTTTCTTTTTCACCAGGATCGCTGACACCGCGCCGGTCCTGAGGAGCTGCGGGATGGAGTTTTTAGGCGAGGCTTCGGCCTAGTCCGCGAGGCCGGACGCCGCGGACTAGGCCAAAGCCGCCTCGCCTAAAAACTCCTGCCTGCAGCTCGCTAGGTCAGCTGCGACATAGCCCCACTATATGGGGGCTCATCCTGCGAGTTAAACGTCTCGCGAGGTCGCATACGACCGGGTCTTGGCTCGAGTTGCAGCGTCCCTCATGGCTGACAGACCCCCCCCCCCCCCCCACTTCGGTGGCGAGGAGGTTCTGTCTGGAGCGGTGCCCGCCTGGTCCTGGTATGTTGAGTAAATGTCCCCCCTCTCCCCTTGGTGGTTTTGAGGTGGACGTGGCCCCCTCCCCCAGGTTGGTCCTGCAGGTTTCCCTCCGGCCGTGGCTGCGTGTGAGAAGGTGCTGGTGGACGCACTGATTGCATCTGTGCGGGAAACTTTAAAAATGGAGGCTGCGGTGGAGGTGCCGATCCCTTTTGGCACTCACAAGCCGTCTCGCGCAGCAAAAGTGTTCCCTTATCCCTCCTTCTTTGACAAGTTTGTCTATAAGGAATGGGAGCGTCCAAAACGTCCCTTTGCGGTTCCAAAGTGCTTTGCTGTGCATTATCCTTTTGAGGAGGGTCTTCTCAAGAAGTGGACGACTCCACCTGTGGTGGATCCTCCGGCCTCTCGATTGAGCAAAGCCACCATGATTCCGGTTGAAGACTCTCCGGCTTTTAAAGATCCGGCTGACAGGAAAGCAGAGTCTCTGAGCCGTACTACATTCCCTATTGCGGGTTCGGCGCTTCGGCCGGTCTTGGCCATTGCCCTGGTGTCTCAAACGCTGACAGAGTGGGCGACGCTGTTGCGCCTTGACCTGGAGGGTGTTCAGTTTCCTCCTGCCTTCACTGAATAGGCGGTCCAGCTGGTCCAGGGGCTGCAGTTTGTCTGCGATGCCTTTTTGGACGCAGCTCCCCTGCTTTTTAAGCTGTCTGTTTCAGCGTTAGTGCTTCGGCGGGTATTGTGGCTGAAGTGTTGGACTGCGAACCAGGCCTCTAAAAAATCCCTAGAAAGGAGATTGTTTGTTTGGGCCACTCTGGATGATAATCATTAACCACTTAAGGACCAAGCCTCTTTCTGAGATTTGTTGTTTACAAGTTAAAAATAGTTTTGTTTTTTTTTTTTTTTTTCTAACACCCTAGAGAATAAAATGGCGATCGTTGCAATACTTTCTGTCACAACGTATTTGCGCAGCGGTCTTAAAAGCGCACTTTATTTGGAGAAAAATACACTTGTATTTTGAATGTAAACATCCCTTGTAATAGAAAAAAAGCATGACAGGACCTCTTTAAATATGAGATCTGGGGTCAAAAACACCTCAGATCTCATATTTACACTAAAATGCAATTTAAAAAAAAAAATGTAATTTTAAAAAATAGGCCCATGGGCGGAGGGTGCGCATGCGCAGTCTGTGAATATGGCTGGCCGTAGTGTGCACATGGGTTGTGCGGTGTGCTGATTGCGATTTGGTGGTCGGTGACTTTTTGTATCGGTTGAGGGTTACCCAGAATCTGTGATAAGGGAGCCACTGTGAACATTGAACCCAATAGTAGGAAACTACCTGGATGCTCGGTAGGACGGTGGGGGAGAGAAAATTGGGATCGCAATTCCCCATGCAACCTGTTCCATCTGAGGCTGGAGGAATCCATTGGGAAAACCAACGGCACGGAAATCATCCTGAATAGCCCGCATAACTGCCGCGGAGAGGAGACCGTGATTGAGACATCTTATGCTGGTCGCCCCTTTTGGGGCTGTTGGATCTGGTGAGTGGGGACCCGCAAGGGGGTGCACAAAAGTCACAGGAATTATCCGAGAGCACTCAAGTCACGAAATTGTTTGGAACACTGGGTCTGAACAAGTTTTTTCACTTTAAGGACTATAATCACTGAAAAACTGTTAACCTTGGTTTCCTTTGGACTCATTTTGATTACAATACGTTTATTTGCACTAATTTTGATTATAATATGTAATGTTTTGGTAACTTAGTTCTATATATGCTTATTTTGCACGGGGAGTAGAGTTTTATTTTGATGGTTTGAATTATTTTGGATCAGGAGAGTATATATAAGGTTTACACATATATGGTATAGGTGTTTCACCTAGTGGTGGCATATGGTGCAGATTTATCACATTAGTAGGGGCCTCAGCCCACACCCCTTTAATATAAGGTTCTGAGTGAACCACCACTGAAGATACTAATTATCTCTGCTGATATATATGTTATGTGTGCAGGCATAGACATATATACCCTTATGGTAACTAAGTTTTCCCTGGCAGGCACCAGGTACCTCTATTAGGATCTACTGAGGGAAATCACCTGTGCAAACCACCCCTCCCATTTATTACCCCATAGGAAGCGCCATAACCCTTGTTAATATATTCTTAGTCAGTAGAGAATCCCTAGGGAAGCTCTTTTAAGGGAGGCAGCATACCTAATTCAGTGTTCTAAGCGCAGCTCTTTGTATTTAATTCTATCAGGGGGACTTTCTTGCCTCCATCGACCATCAAGGATGCCTACCTGCACATTCCAATATGTGCACAACACCAGCGGTTCCTCTGCTTTGCTGTGGGAGAGAAGCATTATCAGTTCGCTGCATTACCCTTTGGTCTTGCCCACTCCTCGGGTCTTCACCAAGGTGTTAGCCTCTGCTGCGAGCATAGTCCCCAGCGACCCTGAGGGGTGACCTAGAGATCGCCATTCAGACTCTGGCAGATTTTGGGTGGCTGTTAAATTACCAAAAGTCTGCATTGATTCCAGTTCAGAAATTGGTTTATCTGGGTCTGACTCTGGATTCCGCTATGGCCAGAGTGTTCCTTCCTGCAGGACAAACTCTAGAGGTTACAGGCGGCAACCTGCTTACTGCTGTCCAGCAGGTAGGTCTCCGGACTTGCATGTGGGTGCTAGGTCTGATGGTTGTCTACGTTCAAGACAGTCCCGTTTGCTCAGTTCCATACGAGACCCCTGCAAAAGGAGATCTTGTTTAAGATGGGTCAAATGTCCAGGGTCTCTGGACAGTCAGATTCAGCTGAGCCAAGGAACCAAAGGGTCCCTGATCTGATGGCTTCGTTCCCCCGGCTCTTCGGCAGGGGAAATCGTTTCTCCCTCTGTACTGGACGGTGGTCACCACCCGATGCCAGTCTGTCTGGGTGGGGAGGAGTCCTGAGAAGTAGCCGGCATTCTCCAGTGGGCAGAGCGTTTCGTCCTGGCCATCTCCGCCGTCCACATTCCAGGGGTGGGCAACTGGCAGGCGTATTACCTCAGTCGACAAGTGTTGGACCAAGGGGAGTGGACCCTTCATCAGGAGGTATTTCAACAGATATGTCTGCGTTGAGGCTCTCCAGAGGTAGATCTGATGGCATCCCGGATCAACAGGAAGGTGCAGAGGTTTGTGGCCAGTCTCGGGACCCTCTGGTGGACGCCTCAGTCGCTCTGGTAGCTCCATGGGGCCAGTATTGTCTGATCTACGCCTTTCCGCCTCAAGCTTCTGCCTCGACTGTTACGCAGGATCGAGGCCAAAGAAATTCCGGTCATTGTAGTGGCCCAGGACTGGCCTTGTCAGCCCTGGTACGCCGACCTGGTGCGTCTGGTAGCAGGCGCCCCCTGGCGGCTACCTCTCAGGCAGGATCTGCTATCCCAAGGGCCGATCTTCCACCTTGCTTTAACGGCCTGGCTGTTGAAAGCCAGGTGTTGAAGGATAGAGACTTACTTGCGTCGGTGATGCTGGCACTACACAAAGCTAGGAAATCTACTTCCAGGAAGGTATATCATTCCTTTTTCGGTGGCTCGGATTTTGACTTTTCTTCAGAGGGGCGTTGAAAAGAATTTGGCCTTGAGTACTATCAAGGGCCAGATGTTGGTTTTGGCGGTTTGCTTTCAATGCCTCCTGGCTTCACATTCCTTGGTGCGTACCTTCATTCAGGGGGGTGCGACTTGTGGTTCCACTGGTGCAATCTCCCTTGCCACCGTGGGACTTAAATCTGGTGCTTTCGGTTCTACAGAAGCCTCCGTTTGAAAATTTTAGAAATTCCCCTGCTCACTGTCAAAGATGGTGGCCTTCTTGGTGGCTATCCCTTCTGCTCGCAGGGTGTCGAAATTGGCAGCGCTATCCTGTTGCATACCCTACCTGGTGATTCATAGGGACAAGGTGGTGCTTCATCCTTGTCCTTTGTTCCTTCCAAAAGTTGTTTCTGATTTCCGTTTAAATTAAGAATTGTGTTGTCTTACCTGTGTCTCGGGCCGCAACATCCGAGGGAATTTGCCTTGCACACTTGGATGTGGTTTGGGCGATCAGGGTGCATTGGCAGCCTCTGAGTCCTTTCGGAGGTCAGACTCCCTATTCGTGATCGCGGACGGGCCAAAGAAGGGGCTGTCTGCTTCCTCAGCGACCATTTCTAGATAGATCAGAAAGACGGTGACTCAGGCCTATTCTTTCAGGGGTTCCACAAGTGACCATAAAGCATGTAATGTGAGAACCTCCTCAGTACATAGGTATAGCTCCATGTCTATTTCACTCCTCCATGTGTGGATACCAATACGATCAAAGTCGGATATGCAGTGGTATGTGGAAGAAACTCTTTCCAGTATCAAATATCATCTGTCTCCCATCAGACTCTGTGGAATTGGCTCAGCCACAAAGAGCCACAGAAGGCAAGTATAGTGTAATGTTCCTTTTTATTTTAAAAGGTGCACTTGCATATGTCCATTCGGATGCAGAGAAGCACAAAAGCAGCTCACGGGTGTGTAGAACTGGTCCCGCACCGCTGTGTGATGTGCGGCGTGCATTCCAACTACCCAGCGGAAGTGGAGGGCTGCTTTTAATTTGCGTGTCAAGCCTCTTTTCTATGCATTTCACGCTCAAGCGTGCGTTATCAGGAATGTTGGAGCCTATATTGAAGAATTGTCTATATGGACATTTATGGATTTTGATGTAAATTGATGATTTTTTTTTTTTTTTGTCACTTGTATTTATATAAGGAATTTATTAATTTATCACTTATATAGTTTTATCCAGTTAACGCCCTTTATACACACTTTTTCATGAATAATTAGTATACCACTAATTTTAGGTGCAGCACTGGAATATTTAGTTATTGGCGCCGTAACCTTTTAATTTTTCACAGCTTTATGTAGAACAATTATTCCTTTCTTCAGATCCTCCATTTTTTGCCATGAGGTGCCATGTTGAACTTCCAGTGAGCAGTATGAGAGAGTGAGAGCGATAACACCAAATTTTACACACCTACTCCCCATTTACACCTGAGACCTTGTAACACTAATGAGTCACATGACACACTGGAGGAAAAATGACTAATTGGGCACAATTTGGACATTTTCACAGGCGTGTACTCACTTTGGTTGCCAGCGGTTTAGACATTAATGGCTGGGTGTTGAGTTATTTTGAGGAGACCGCAAATGTTCACGGTTATACAAGCTGTACACTCACTACTTTACATTGTAGCAAAGTGTCATTTCTTCAGTGTTGTCACGTGAAAAGGTATAATAAAATATTTACAAAAATGGGAGGTATGTGTGTGTGTGTGTGTATGTATGTATGTATGTATATATATATATATATATATATATATATATATATATATATATATATATATATATATATATATATATATATATATATATATATATATATAAATATAATATTGTGTGTGTCTAGAAAAAAAATACAGATTTTAACTTGTAAGCAACAAGTGTCAGATAAAGGCTAAGGCCTCATGTACACTGCTGCTGGTAAACAGACGTCCAGAGAGGCAGTTGGATGCTTTTTTTTTTTTTTTTTCAGCTGCTCCTGAACTCCTCCAATGTTATCTTATGTGTACATGTTCGTTTAATGTTGTGTTTAGAGGCCTTTTTTGGAAAGCAAAAAAATTAGTTCAGACGCTGAGTTTAGAGGCATTTCAAGCGCCGAACGCGGTAATTCACGTTTAGCCGCGTTTTGTTGACAAGCATTTTTTCATTTTTGGCTATTTTGAAAAAAAAAAAAAATTTTTTTTTTTTTTTTCAAACGCTTTTAAACGTAAATGCGGCAAAACAGACGTTTTAAGCGTGGGTTACTATCTGTCAAGTTAAATCATTCAGGAGAGGTTGTAAAAGCATCCCGTGTACATTAAGCCTAAGAGCCCATTCACACCTGAGCGTTTTGTAGCTTGAAGCTACAAAACGCTTGAGGGGGAAAAAAATCCATTATTCTCTATGGAGATGGTTCACATCTCCACTCCAAGTCGTCTGAAGCTCTAACAAGTTCTGGACCCTTTTTTGTCGGGCAGATTTGGGTGTTTTTGGAGCAGGAAGCAGATGACAAAATCTAACAACATAGCAACAAATGATGAAACAGATGATCATTTTTCCTATTGGCTAATAAAAAAAATGCCAAAGCTCAAAAACGCCGGACAACCCTGCATGGAAACATGCAAATATGCCCGAAAAAACGCGCAACAAAACGCCGGAAGAAACGCTCAAAAACGCCATGCTCAGGTGTGAATGCAGCCTTAGTCTTTAAGTGGTTAGACTGACCTAAGGTAATCCCTGATCTAAAAGAGCCAAATGATACAATGTTTCTTTTTTACCTCTCAAGGCTGAGCAATGTTGTGATAAACTTTGCTGGCTTTTTATATTTGTGACGGCTCTGAGCAGAGAACGGCTCTGTCTGTACTTGTTACATGAATTGTGGTAATGCTGGATTAAGTTGGGGGGGGGTGTTTGAATTGAGATATTTGTGTTTTTTCTTAACGATTAATCTTGCACAGCTCTGCACGGTTTAACACATCATATTACCTCATGGACAGCAGAGCGTTGCAATGTACATTTTTTGCAGTTGCTTATTTGAAGTGCCACATAGTGATACTTTAGTCAAATCTCTACACAGCAGTGAGGTGTGGTGATATGCACTGCTGTTCACTGCACTGCAGAAAAATGCTGCATTGTCCTACAACAGACTGCACTACACCAGTGTTGTGTTGTTATGTTCAGGGCACATAAAGTTGTTTTCTATGTGCGCTTGCAGTGACTAGCATTTATCTAGTCTTTTGCTGTGACTCCAGGGTGCCACAGCTGCAGCATTTTTTTTCACTTAGACATACATTACAAAAAACATGGTGCACACATAAATCTAAACGCCGCCACTTGCATACACAGGCGTACTTTTCAAAATGTAAAATATATCATTTTGAAAAATACCACAGTGCTGGCACTTGTGCATGAATAGTTGCATACAGCATTTCCTGTTTTATGTCAGTGAGCAAATGCGCTGCAGCTATGGCTTCTGGGAGCTACAACAAGAAGCATATTTTACTCTGTACAGACATGTGCAAGAGCTCTTTTTCTGTACTTGCAGCATCTTTAAAAGAATAACACGTGAAGAAACGTGCATGTATTGCGGAGATGTTCAACATATATTTATGATTTTTTTTGCCCTGGGATATGCTTTATCCTTGGAGTTTAACAAATGAATAATATACAGCTCTCCTCTTGGTCACACCTATGCAGTTTGCTTTTGATCCATTTTTGTGGTGTGTTTTGCGTTTTTGCACACGTGCTTAAAAATTAAAATTGCGGCAAAAACGCACTACGTGCTTTTCTGCAGCTTCTCCATTGAAATCTATTGAAGCAAAAATGCACTGTTTTGCTTAACCCCTTCACGCCGACCATACACTAATATGCAGTCCTCGGACATAAGTAGGGTTACATCTGCCGCTCCATATAGGTGAATTGAGGGTCCGATTGAGTCGGGCCAATCATGTGGAGTAGCAGCAAGGATGGGAAGTGTTATCATAATGGGGGATTTTAATTATCCAGACATAGATTGGGCGGAGGGAACCACGCATTCATTTAAGGCTCGCCAGTTCCTTAATGTCTTGCAGGACAATTTTATGGGTCAGATGGTAGACGCACCAACTAGAAATAAAACATTACTGGATCTACTGATTACCAACAATACAGACCTGATCACGGATGTGGAAATGCGGGGCAATTTAGGTAACCGCGATCACAGGTCAATTTAGTTTCAGTATAAATCACACAAATAGGAAACATAAAGGGAATACAAAGACACTGAATTTCAAAAAGAGCCAACTTCCCTAAACTACAAACCTTGCTAAAAGGCATAAACTGGGATAAAATATTAGAAACAAAGAATACAGAGGAGAGATGGGTTTGCTTTAAGAGCATATTAAATAAGGGCATTAGCCAATGTATCCCATTGGGTAATAAATTTAAAAGAGCGAACAAAAGTCCTGGATGGCTTAACTCCAATGTAAAAATGCATATAAAAGCAAAGGAGAAGGCCTTCAAAAAATACAAGGTTGAGGGATCATCCTCAGCATTCAGACTTTATAAAGAATGCAACAGGATATGTAAAGGTGCAATTAGGACAGCTAAGATAGAACATGAAAGACACATAGCGGAGGAGAGCAAAAAAAAATCCCAAGAAATTCTTTAAGTATGTAAACAGTAAAAAAGGGAGGACAGACCATATTGGCCCCATAAAGAATGAGGAAGGACATCTGGTTACAAAGGATGGGGAGATGGCGAAGGTATTGAATTTATTCTTCTCCTCAGTCTTCACGAGTGAATCGGGGGGCTTCAGTAACCAAAACTGCAGTGTTTATCCTCATGACCCAAAACAGGAAGCACCTCCATGGTTAACAGAGGACGGAATTGAAATTAGACTTGAGAAACTTAACATTAATAAATCACCGGGACCAGATGGCTTGCATCCGAGGGTACTTAGGGAACTCAGTCAAGTGATTGCCAGACCGTTGTTCCTAATTTTTACAGATAGTCTACTGACTGGAATGGTACCAGCTGATTGGAGAAAAGCCAATGTAGCTCCTATATTTAAAAAGGGCCCAAAATACATCCCTGGGAATTACAGACCAGTTAGCCTAACATCGATAGTATGTAAACTCTTGGAGGGGATGATAAGGGACTATATACAGGATTTTAGTAATACGAACGATATCATTAGCAGTAATCAGCATGGATTCATGAAGAATCGTTCTTGCCAAACCAATCTATTAACCTTCTATGAGGAGGTGAGTTGCCATCTAGATAAAGGAAGGCCTGTAGACGTGGTGTATCTGGATTTTGCAAAAGCATTTGACACAGTTCCCCATAAACGTTTACTGTACAAAATAAGGTCTGTTGGCATGGACCATAGGGTGAGTACATGGATTGAAAACTGGCTACAAGGGCGAGTTCAGAGGGTGGTGATAAATGGGGAGTACTCAGAATGGTCAGGGGTGGGTAGTGGGGTTCCCCAAGGTTCTGTGCTGGGACCAATCCTATTTAATTTGTTCATAAACGATCTGGAGGATGGGATAAACAGTTCAATCTCTGTATTTGCAGACGATACTAAGCTAAGCAGGGCAATAACTTCTCCGCAGGACGTGGAAACCTTGCAAAATGACCTGAACAAATTAATGGGGTGGGCGACTACATGGCAAATGAGGTTCAATGTAGAAAAATGTAAAATAATGCATTTGGGTGGCAAAAATATGAATGCAATCTATACACTGGGGGAGAACCTCTGGGGGAATCTAGGATGGAAAAGGACCTGGGGGTCCTAGTAGATGATAGGCTCAGCAATGGCAGGCAATGCCAAGCTGCTGCTAACAAAGCAAACAGAATATTGGCATGCATTAAAAAGGGGATCAACTCCAAAGATAAAACGATAATTCTCCGCTCTACAAGACTCTGGTCCGGCCGCACCTAGAGTATGCTGTCCAGTTCTGGGCACCAGTCCTCAGGAAGGATGTACTGGAAATGGAGCGAGTACAAAGAAGGGCAACAAAGCTAATAAAGGGTCTGGAGGATCTTCGTTATGAGGAAAGGTTGCGAGCACTGAACTTATTCTCTCTGGAGAAGAGACGCTTGAGAGGGGATATGATTTCAATTTACAAATACCGGACTGGTGACCCCTCAATAGGGATAAAACTTTTTCGCAGAAGAGAGTTTACCAAGACTCGTGGCCACTCATTACAATTAGAAGAAAAGAGGTTTAATCTTAAACTACGTAGAGGGTTCTTTACTGTAAGAGCGGCAAGGATGTGGAAGTCCCTTCCACAGGCGGTGGTCTCAGCGGGGAGCATTGATAGCTTCAAGAAACTATTAGATAAGCACCTGAATGACCACAACATACAGGGATATACAATGCAATACTGACACATAATCACACACATAGGTTGGACTTGATGGACTTGTGTCTTTTTTCAACCTCACCTACTATGTAACTATGTATGTGAAAGGGGTCTAAAGTTGCTTTCACAATGATGCGCTGCAGTTTACCCGCACCACAGGTACAGAGCAGTTCACCTGTGGATTAGCTTTACTATAGACTTCTATTATATCCTGCAGATGTGGTGCACTTTCTGAAAGTGCACCAAACATGCAGGTAATAACAGAAGTCTATGGCACAGTGCAGCTAACAGTTTGAAAGCAGCCCAGTAACCGCTGCAGAAGAGATATGCCATATATACACTGTGATTTTAGTAATAAACTTGCCTTTAATAACAGTCTTCTATTCAGGTATCGCTGGCTGTTGCTTTCTCAGGCATTTGTTATCACTCCGCCTATGACAGGAGCCGGTGCTATATAGGAAGCATTGGCTTATGCGGCTCTGCTCCGCAGCTGCTTGCTTCCTCTACTGCCTGCTCCATTCACAACACTGATGCTCTAGGATGGCGGGTTGGCAACCCACAATCTGGGCTAGCAGGAGGTCGCCGGCCACATGTGGCCCGAGCCACTGGTTGGGCACCCCTGAGATAGATGGTCAGTGAAGACTGGGTCCCTTAGATTGGTGATCAATTGGAGAAGAGCCCCATTACTCTGCTGGTCAGTGGGAAGGATGCTCCTTGTGGTTGTCAGTGAAAAGAATCTCCTCCTTTTAGAGAGACTGCTGGAAAGGTTGAAGTCAGTGATTACATAGCTGAGGGTCCGAAATTGCTCAAGAAACCCCTTCTTGAGGAACCTTACAGTATAACTAACTATATATTTCGGATAGAGTGAAGGGAGATTGGAATACCTGTCAGGTGTTTATTGCTGCCTTTTCCTCCATTAGGGAGATTAACTCTCTCGGTTGAATTGATTGCTGTTGTTAAAATAAAATCACAAAGGAATAGAGGGGACCTCTTCCTAATGGGGGCACTAGTTCTGGTGACAACCAAGCATTCCCTCATATTGGAAGGATTTGCTCTCACTTCCTGCGTTGGCTATGGGACAGGACGTGAAGGGAAATCTCCACAGTAGGAAACAGATGACCCAAAAAAAAAAAAAAAAAAGCTGACGGGTGTGAACCATTCGTTACTCTATTCAAAATGAAAACAAAATTACCTACAGTTCTACTTTAAACCCAGAACCAAAAATGTACTACATTTCAGCTTACAAATCATTCAATGTGGTCCTGCATTTGTTTTCTTTTGTAGTCTTTTCTGTTTTTTCTCCTGGCTATCTGGCCGGTAACACACCTTCCTGTCAGTTTATAGACACTACTTTGGATGAATGAGCACAGGTGGCAGAGTTGGCCAGCAGCGTTGTCAGTCTAGGGGCAGGTTGGATACTTTGAACATTTAAATACACTAACAAATTGAAGCTTAACTCCAGCTAATACTTTATAATCAGTTACAGCAAGCAGATTTTTTTTCTTTTTGGGGTAAAGATTTTCACCTGGTGATCTGGCCAGGGACACGCCACCTATGTTAATTTCTGGATGGAGGAGCACAGGGGGCACCTTTTGGATTGCAGCATTGTCAATCTGGGGGGAGAAGAATGTTAGATGTACTAGCAGATTTAGATACACTAACACATTGAAGCCAAAATTCCAGCTCACACTTTATAAGCAGTTACAGCTGTTTTTCTTTTTTTCTTTTTTTTTTTTTTTCTTTTGGGATAAAAGTTTTACATAAAAGCTGATCATTGTAAGCACCCCTGTCAGTACTAAATGGTTTGTCTCATCCCTGTACCTGATACATTCTGCAAGAGAGCTTGTTCTTTTGAAAAACTGGCTGAATCACCAGATGCAAGTAAAGGAAAGAAAACCTCAAAAAGCAGCCATCACAAATTGGTAAGCTGCAATATAGTAAATGTTTGCCTTTGGGTTTATTATTGCTTTAACCACTTCAGCCCCGGAAGGATTTACCCCCTTCCTGACCAGAGCACTTTTTACAATTTGGCACTGCGTCGCTTTAACTGCTAATTGCGTGGTCATGCAATGCTGTACCCAAACGAAATTTGCGTCCTTTTCTTCCCACAAATAGAGCTTTCTTTTGATGGTATTTGATCACCTCTGCTGTTTTTATTTTTTGCGCTATACACGGATATATATTCTACTTTTTGTTCTAAAAAAAATCCAATAAACTCAATTTTAGTCATACATTTAGGCCAAAATGTATTCGGCCACATGTCTTTGGTAAAAAAAAAATGTCAAGTGTAAATTTATTGGTTTGCGCAAAAGTTATAGCGTCTACAAACTAGGGTACATTTTCCAGAATTTACACAGCCTTTAATTTATGACTGCCTATGTCGTTTCTTGAGGTGCTAAAATGGCAGGGCAGTACAAACCCCCACAAATGACCCCATTTTGGAAAGTAGACACCCCAAGGAATTTGCTGAGAGGCATGTTGAGCCCATTGAATATTTATTTTTTTTGTCCCAAGTGATTGAATAATGACAAAAAAAAAAAAAAATTACAAAAAGTTGTCACTAAATGATATATTGCTCACACAGGCCATGGGCATATGTGGAATTGCACCCCAAAATACATTCAGCTGCTTCTCCTGAGTATGGGGATACCACATGTGTGGGACTTTTTGGGAGCCTAGCTGCGTACGGGGCCCCGAAAACCAATCACTGCCTTCAGGATTTCTAAGGGCGTACATTTTTGATTTTACTCCTCACTACCCATCACAGTTTTGAAGGCCATAAAATGCCCAGATGGCATAACCCCCCCCCCCAAATGACCCCATTTTGGAAAGTAGACACCCCAAGCTATTTGCTTTGAGGCATGTTGAGTCCATGGAATATTTTATATTTTGACACAAGGAAAGTGAAAGTGACAAATTTTTTTTTTTTTTTGCACAAAGTTGTCACTAAATGATATATTGCTCACACAGGCCATGGGCATATGTGAAATTACACCCCAAAATACATTTAGCTGCTTCTCCTGAGTATGAGGATACCACATGTGTGGGACTTTTTAGGAGCCTAGCCGCGTACGGGGCCCCGAAAACCAATCAACGCCTTCAGGATTTCTAAGGGTGTAAATTTTTGATTTCACTCTTCACTGCCTATCACAGTTTTGGAGGCCATGGAATGCCCAGGTGGCACAACCCCCCCTCCCAAATGACCCCATTTTGGAAAGTAGACACCCCAAGCTATTTGCTGAGAGGCATACTACACAGAGGCAGGGGATGATTGTCATTGGCTGGGAGCGATCGCGAGGGGGGGGCCACGATCGGATGGCCTCCCCCTCATCTCTGGCACCCCGGGGGGGGGGGGGCGATCGGACCCCCCGCCCGCGGGAAGGCAATCACGTACTAGGTACATGATTTTGCCTGCCCGTGCCATTGTGTTGACGTATATAGTCGTTAGGCGGTCGGCAAGTGGTTAACCACCTCCCACCCACGGTATAGCTGAAAGACAAAAGCGTGGGCTCACATTGCCGGGAGGCGTCTATGGACAGCCTCCCGTGATCACGCTTCCTGCACACCCTCTGCTGCGCGCATCGGCACGGATCTGTGATTGCCGTGTCCTTCATACACAGCTGATCACAGATCTGGGTAAAGAGCCAATTACAGTGGTTCTTTACAATGTGACCAGCTGTGTCCAATAACAGGTTTTGCCAGTTATCAGGAGTCCTCTCCTCACGCTGACAGCGCACGAGGAGAGCAGAAGTGGCAAATCCACACAGGAGACTTCACTGATAATTGGGGCACTGATCGGCCTTGTCCTGATTGCTAGTGCAGCCCCAATCTGTGCCCACAAGTGCCACCTCTTTAGTGCAACCCATCGGTGCCCATTAGTGCAGCCTCATTAGCGCATGTAAGTGAAGGAGAAAAATTTACTTATTTGGAATATTTTATAACAAACTTTTTTTTTTTTTTTCCCCCCAAAATTTTGTCTTTTTTCGTTTGTTTAGCAAAAAATAAAATATCCAGTGGTGATTAAATACTACCTAAAAGTTCTATCTCTCAAAAAAAAGTATAAAAATAGTTTGCGTACAGTGTTGCATGACTGCTCAATCGACATTCAGGGCCAGTTCACACCACATGCAGTTTTTTTCCTCTCTGCATCAAAAACGCATGGCAAGTAGGTTATATTGTTTCCATTGGCATAGTTCACACCAGTGCATTCCAATTCAAGAAAAATGCTGCATTTTTCCTGCATGGCACTGGACTGTACTTTAATGCGGTAAAAAGGCATATGCAATGCACTGGAACGCTTCAAAGAATGCACCAGACCCCAGTACAGTGAAAAGACAAGGGAAAAAAGAAAAGGAGCATCTGGAATGCATCCGGAAACGCATCAAAAAATGCCTTCCTCTGGATGACTGAAACAAAATTCAAGATCTACTGTTTTTGACATGTGGATTTCACTTTAGGTTACCTCTGCATATGCCTTTTTTTTTTTTTTTGAACATATGCTTTCTTAGTTTACATTGCCCAAGCTTTGCAATATTGGAGCACAAATAGTTGCCACTGAACGGCTATGTAATTGCTAATCAATGCTTTAGAAATGTACGTATAAATCATTACATTGTTCTGTCTAGTTGGTAATTGCCTTACGTTATTGACTAATGGATCTTCATATGTCATGCATCTTATTGTGGTTAAAGTGGTTGTAAATAAACTAGTCCTACTTACCTGCTGTGTGCAATGGTTTTGCACAAAACACCCCCAATCCTTCAGGCCCCCCCCCCCCCCCCCCCCGCGAGTCCCCACCATAGCAAGCTGCTTGTTATGTGGGGCACTTGGGAGGACTCACTCCAGAACCATTTACTGTGTCCATTGACGCACAGTGTGGTTCGGGCCCATTCCCTCCTCACTGGCTGTGATTGACAACAGTGGGGGCCATTGTCTCCCACTTCTGTCTCTGAGCCTATGAGGAGGGAGAGAGCATCAAGCCGCTGCTCTCATGCACAGCTCTGGATCGAGATCAGACTCCGTTAAGTATAAGGGAGGGGCTTGGGGGGCAGAGCTGCACTCAAAAGGTTTGTTTTGTTTTTTTGTTTTTTTTTTTTTACCCTGAGCACCTCCATACTGGCACTTTAACCCCCTTCCTCCCCAGGCCAATTTTAAGCTTTTAGTGCTGTCACACTTTGATAATTACTCGGTCATGCAACACTATACCCATATGACATTTTTATAATTTTATTTCTCACAAATGAGCTTTCTTTTGGTGGTATTTAATCACTTCAATACAAGGCACTTATACACCTTCCTGCCCAGACTAATTTTCAGCTTTCAGCGCTGTCGCAATTTGTATGACTATTGCACGGTCATGCTACACTGTACCCAAAGTACATTTTTATGATTTTGTTCCCACAAATAGAGCTTTCTTTTTGTGGTATTTGATCACCTCTGGGATTTTTTTTTCTGCTAAACAAATAAAAAAGACTGAAAAATATTTGAAGAGAACATTTTTTTTTTTTTTTTCTTTTTTCTTGTTTTTGTTACAAAATGTAAATAAGTTTTCTCCTTCACTGATGGGGCGGCACTGACGGGCACTGAGGAGGTGGCATGGATGGGCACTGATAGGTGGCACTGATGTACACTACTGGATGATACTGATGGGCATCGCTGATTGGCTGGCATCTATTGTGGGCACTGATTGTTATCCCTTGTGGTCATGGCAGACTAACACACCGCAACAATGATTGCGGGGGCGTGCAGTGGCTTGTTATCCTGGCGACGTCATATGACGTCCGTCAGGGTAACACAACCATTTTGCCGCCGTGATTTTGCTATATTGCGGGCGGCAAGTGGTTAATCATCACCCCCTTTTTTTGTTTATAACATTTTGCAAATAAGTAATTTTTCTTCATAAATTTTAACCAAAATGTATACTGCTACAATTCTTTGTTAAAAATATCCCAAATCAGTGTATATTTGGTCTGTGTGAAAGTTGGTCTAAGACCCCTTTCACACTGGGGTGCTTTTCTGGCATTTTAGTGCTAAAAATAGCTCCTGTGAAGCACCTGAAAAGCCACCTCAGTGTGAAAGCCCGAGTGCTTTCACATTGGGGGGGTGCGCTTGCAGGACGGGAAAAAAGTCCTGCAAGCAGCATCTTTGGGGTATACACCGCTCCCAAAACGCCCTGCTCATTGAAATAAGGCAGCGCTTCGGCAGCGCCACAACACGGGCACTATTTACTAGGGCTGCAACTAACGATTGTTTTCATAATCGATTAGTTGAGCGAAAAAATGTAGTTAGTATGTGAAATTTAAAAAAAAAAAAAGGCAATGTATTCTTAAATGTCTCTATGCAGTGGTAAATATAAATAAGCAACTATATGGTTAGGGAGCAAAATCTCTAATCCACTCTGAGAGTAACAGACAGAAGAGATATACTGTATATATTAGAGGTTGAAGCTGGTAAATTTCAGACTCTGAGATCAAATTTTTTTTATTTAAAGAAAAAAAAAGTTAGACTGTTTTGCAGATTGTCAAACAGAACTGTAATATATTATATGCTGGCCATACAAAAACAAACAATGTCTTCCTTCAAAAAAAAAATGTAATTTTAAGAACGTTCGTTCGATTTTCTAATCATTAGTAGGGTAAAATCGATGTTTGTTTTCAACCACAGTGACGGAAAATTTAGAAGTAATAGAAAACTTCTTGATCAAAGGAATTTTCAGATCGTGTATTTAGTTTTCGTTCAGAAATTACATTCATTTTAACCGCTTGACATCCGGAGGACGTCATATGACGTCCTCGACTTTCGGGGCTTATATCTGAATGATGTCTGAGGCTACAGACATCATTCAGATACCGGCATTTTCAGCCGGCGATTCCGTACACCATAAGAACGTTCATAGCGGCTGTTCCGCCGCATGATCGTTCTTACGGGCGGCGAGAGGGGACGTCCCCCCCCCTCCCGCCGCCCTCCGGTGCTACTACCGACTCACCTCAGTGATCGGTGAGTCGGATAGTGGATGCGCCGGATGTTCACCATAGAGATTTCCGGCGAACCAGATGGTCGCCGGAGTCTCTATGGTCGTTCAGAGGCCGGGCGCGATGTTATGACGTCACGCCCGGCCTCTGCATTCAAAAAAACGGCGCCGCTTCGGCTGTGAAGCGGCGATCGTTTTATTTATTTTTTTTTATTTTAGGCTTCCCAGCCTAGAGGTGAGATGTGGGGTCTTATTGACCCCATATCTCACTGTAAAGAGGACTGATCGTGTCATTTTCCTATTACAAGGGATGTTTACATTCCTTGTAATAGGAATAAAAGTGATCAAAAAAAAAAATTTTTTTTAAAGTGTAAAAATAAAAATTTTTAAGTAAAATTAACAATAAAAAAAAAAAAAAAAAAATTTTTAAAGCGCCCCTGTCCCCGTGAGCTCGCACGCAGAAGCGAACGCATACGTAAGTCCCGCCCACATATGAAAACGGTGTTCAAACCACACATGTGAGGTATCGCCGCGAACGTTAGAGCGAGAGCAATAATTTTGGCCCTAGACCTCCTCTGTAACTCAAAACATGTAACCAGTAAAAAATGTTAAAGCGTCGCCTATGGGGATTTTTAAGTACCAAAGTTTGGCGCCATTCCATGAGCGTGTGCAATTTTCAAGCGTGACATGTTAGGTATCTATTTACTCGGCATAACTTCATCTTTCACACAATGCAAAAAAATTTGGCTAACTTTGCTGTTTTGTTTTTTTTTTTTTTTTAAAAAAACGAGTTTGAAAAATTGCTGCGCAAATACCGTCGTGCAAGATAAAAAGTTGCAATGACTGCCATTGTATTCTCTAGGGTCTCTGCTAAAAAAACATATATAATGTTTGGGGGTTCTATCTAATTTTATAGCAAAGAAATTATGATTTTTGACATGTAGGAGCGAAGTGTCAGAAATGGCCTGGATGCGAAGTGGTTAAAATAGAATGTTAAAAGCAAGTGAAATTTTCGAATAACATTCTTTCATTCAGCGAATGTGTAAAGCTTTTTCGTATGAATTAGGGCTGCAACTAACGATTATTTTCATAATCGATTAGTTGGCCGATTATTCTTTCGATTAATCGATTATTCAGTTAATAACCTTAAAAAAAAAAAAAAAAAAAAAAAAGTGTGGTGTATAATTTAGTTAACCCCTTCCCGCCGACCGAACGCACATATGCGTACTTGGCTTTCCGGGGTTATACCGGGATGATGCCCGCAGCTACAGGCATCATCCCGGTACCGTTGTTTTCAGCGGGCGATCGGCTACCCGAGTATAACAACCGATGCGGCTAAAAGCCGCTCGGCTGTTATACCGGAGGAGCGGGAGGGGACATCCCCCCCCCCCCTCCCGCCGCTGTTACCGGGCCTCCCGTGCGATCGGGAGGCCCGGTGTCCGTTCGGCTGCCTTCGGCGGCTGGGGGCGGACTGGAACGAAGCTGCGAGCGGCTTCGTTCCAGCCTTCTTCTTGTAAATGCGGAAGCGACGTCATGACGTCACTTCCCGTTTACTCGGCTGCCAATGGCGCCGAATTTAAAAAAGTACACAGTATTCAGAATCGCCGTTTTCGGCGATCTGAATACTTTGAAGTGTAAAGGAGGGATGGGGGGTCTTTTAGACCCCCCATCCCTCCATAAAGAGTACCTGTAGTAAAAAAAAAAAAAAAAATTTTAAACACAAATTATAAAGTACAAAAATAAATAAATTAAATAAAAAAAACATTTTTTTTAAAGTGCCCCTGTCCCCGCGAGCTCGCGCAGCGAAGAAAACGCATACGGAAGTCGCTCCCGCATATGTAAACGGTGTTCAAACCACACATGTGAGGTATCGCCGCGATCGTCAGAGCAAGAGCAATAATTCTAGCCCTAGACCTCCTCTGTAGCTTAAACCTGGTAACCGTAAAAATGTTTTAAATCGTCGCCTATGGAATTTCAAAGGTACCGTAGTTCGTCGCCATTCCACAAGTGCGTGCAATTATAAAGGGTGACATGTTTGGTATCTATTTACTCGGCGTAACATCATCTTTCACATTATACAAAAAAATTGGGGTAACTTTACTGTTTGGATTTTTTAAAATTCATGAAAGTGTCACTTTTCCAAAAATTTGCGTTTAAAACACCGCTGCACAAATACCGTGTGATAAAAAATATTGCAACAATCGCCATTTTATTCTCTAGATTCTCTGCTAAAAAAATATATATAATGTTTGGGGGTTCTAAGTCATTTTCTAGCAAAAAATACGGATTTTAACTTGTAAACACCAAATTTCAAAAATAGGCTTAGTCATAAAAGGGTTAATGTGTAAAGTTTTAAAAAAAGGTCATTTATTCTTAAATATTTCTATGCAGTGGTAAATATAAATAACCAACTATATGGTTAGGAAGCAAAGTATCTAATCCACTCTGAGAATAACACAGACAGAGATACACTGTATAAACTATTAGAGGAGATATACTGCATATACTATTAACCACTTACCAACCAGCCCATAGCCGAATGACGGCTGCAGGGCGGTTGGATAACTCTGGGTGGACGTACTATGACGTCCTCCCAGAATTCCCCTCTCGCGCGCCACCTGGGGCGCGCACCTGAACACATCCGTGACCGCCGGGTCCAGAGGACCCGGCGCATCACGGATCCCGGTAAATGTCCGCTGATCGCGGCCGTTTACCATGTGATCGCGCCGTCAAATGACGGCGCGATCACATGTAAACGGACCGGCGTCATCTGATGACGCCGGTTCCTCTCCTCCCCTCCTGTGTACCGATCGGTACACAGTGAGCGGGGAGGGGGATGGATGGATGTCTGCAGCGCTGTGGGCTGTATGTGTAGTGCCCACAGCGCTGCACAGAGACATCCATCCATCCATCCATCCATGCTCAGCCATCCCTCACTACTATGCAATGCTGTGCAATACTCTGCAATACCCCCACAATACTCTGCAATGCTGTGCAATACTCTGCAATGCCCCCACAATACTCTGCAATGCCTCCACAATACTCTGCAATGCCCCCACAATACTCTGCAATGCCCCCACAATACTCTGCAATGCTGTGCAATACTCTGCAATGCTGTGCAATACTCTGCAATGCCCCCCGCCATGCTCTGCAATGCCCCCCGCCATGCTCTGCAATGCCCCCCGCCATGCTCTGCCATGCCCCCCGCCATGCTCTGCCATGCCCCCCGCCATGCTCTGCCATGCCCCCGCCATGCTCTGCCATGCCCCCGCCATGCTCCGCCGTACTCGCCCTCTGTATGTGGCCAGGCTGTGGAAGTCTCACACGTGGTATCGCCGTACTCAGGAGGAGCAGGAGAATCTATTTTGGGGTGTCATTTTTGGTATGTACATGTTATGTGGTAGAAATATTGTATAAATGGACAACTTTGTGTTAAAAAAAAAAAAAAAAAAGCGTTTTAACCACTTCCTGCCCGCCGGCCATCATACAACATCCTTGACTTTGTGCGGGGATATCTGAATGATGGTTGCAGCTACAGGCATCATTCAGATATCAGCTTTTTCAGCCAGCGATTCCCTACACCATGAGAATGATCATAGCAGCTGTTCCACTGCTTGATCGTTCTTACGGGAGGCGAGAGGGGATGTCCTTTTTTTTTTTTTTTTTTTTTTTTTAATGTTTATATTCCTTGTAATAGGAATAAAAGTGGTCAAAAATTTTTTTTTTTGGAAAAAAGCATCAAACTAAAATAAAGTAAAATGAACAATAAAAAAAAAAAAAAAAAAAAAATTTAAAGCGCCCCTGTCCCTGTGAGCTCGCATGCAGAAGCGAACGCATACGTAAGTCCCGCCCACATATGAAAACGGTGTTCAAACCACACATGTGAGGTATCGCTGCGATCGGTAGAGCGAGAGCAATAATTTTGGCCCTAGACCTCCTCTGTAACTCAAAAAACATGTAACCAGTAAAAAATTTTAAAGCGTCGCCTATGGGGATTTTTGAGTAGCAAAGTTTGGCGCCATTCCACAAGCGTGTGCAATTTTGAAAGGTGACATGTTGGGTATCTATTTACTCGGCGTAACTTCATCTTTCACATTATGCAAAAACATTGGGCTAACTTTACTGTTTTTTGTTTTTTGTAAAGCACAAAACAGTTTTTTTTCCAAAACAAACGCGTTAAAAAAATTGCTGCGCAAATACCGTGCGAGATAAAAAGTTGCAACGACCGCCATTGTATTCTCTAGGGTCTTTGCTAAAAAAACATATATAATGTTTTGGGGTTCTATGTAATTTTCTAGCTAATAAATGATGATTTTTACATGTAGGAGACAAATGTCAGAATTGGCCTGGGTGCTCCAGAATGCCTGAAGGTGCTCCGTGCATGTTGAGCCTCTGTATGTGGCCAGGCTATGTAAAATTCTCACACATGTGGTATTGCCGTACTCGGGAGTAATAGCAAAATGTGTTTTGGGGTGTAATTTGTGGTATGCATATGCAGTGTGTGAGAAATAACCTGCCAATATGACAATTTTGTGGGAAAAAAAACCTTGATTTTGCAAAGAATTGTGGGGAAAAAATGACAACTTCAAAAAACTCACCATGCATCTTTCTAAATACCTTGGAATGTCTTCTTTCCAAAAAGGGGTCATTTGGGGGGTATTTGTACTTTTCTGGCATGTTAGGGTCTCAAGAAATTAGATAGGCCGTCAGTACTTCAGGTGTGATCAATTTTCAGATATTCGCACCATAGCTTTTGGACTCTATAACTTTCAAAAAGACCAAATAATATCCACCGATTTGGGTTAATTTTACCAAAGATATGTAGCGGTATAAATTTTGGCCAAAATATATGAAGAAAAATTACTAATTTGCAAAATATTATAACAGAAATGAAGAAAAATGTATTTTTTTACAGATTTTTCGGTCTTTTTTCTTTTACGGCGCAAAAAATAAAGAACCCAGCGGTGATTAAATACCACCAAAAGAAAGCTCCATTTGTGTGAAAAAAAAGGACAAAAATTTCATATAGATACAGTGTTGCATGACTGAGTAATTGTCATTCAAAATGTGAGAGCACCAAAAGCTGAAAATTGGTCTGGTTAGGAAGGGGGTTTAAGTGCCCAGTTGTCAAGTGGTTAAAGGGTGAATCTGGTAAATATCAGACTCAGTGATCACATTTTTTTATTAACCACTTAAGGACCAGCCTCGTTTTGGATTTTAGGTGTTTACATGTTTAAAACAGGTTTTTCTGCTAGAAAATTACTTAGAACCCCCAAACATTATATATGGTTTTTCTCGAATCGTCTTCCAGGGCAGCATCCGAGAGAGATAGGCTCCTCCTCCCTAAAACAGGAAACACATTAGTCCACCATTATAAATTTCACACTCTTACCTGTGTGCCTCAGTTGTTTGTGTTTCCTCCGGACCCACAGGAGCTGCAAGAACGTTTGTTATTTTATTTTCACCTGTCTCTGTGCTTGTTGCAGGAGACCCCCTGCCAGCATCCCATACAGCCCAAGGGGCTTTGGGAGGGCGAGCAGGCGCAGCACTGGGCAACATTGCTCAAAGCCTGAGATTTCGCCCCTACTGAGGGGTCTGCAATCATCCCCCCAGGCTGCAGGAGGACTCTGTCATCCCCACCCCATGCCGCTGTTTAGGCCTGTGTATGCTTCCGCAAGCACCCCCCTCTGGCTTTCCGCAGAATCTGGAGCCCGCCAGGGGGGATGGATACATGCATAGATGGGCGCCCCCCCCCCCCACCGCCGCCGCCGACCGCTGCCGAAATCCTCAGCAGCAGAGGGTCTAGCAGGGAGGGGTTTGCACCTTCTAAATTAGGTCCCTGGTGGCTGCGGCTGTCCCCCCAAACGAATCCGCCGCTCTCCGGGCGGCGCAGCAGCGTCCTCACCGCCACAGGCCGCTACAGGAAGTCGGGGGTGTACCAAGATGGCGCCGAGGAAGTTCCGCTTCCGGGTTGGCGGCCATTTTCCCGTAGTCTATCTACTGCGGAGATAGAGCAGGGACTCCTAGGGGCGGGAAGTTTAAAAAAAAAAAAAAAAGAGAAAACAGAATACAAATAGCAAATTTGTTCAATGCTACCCTTCACTACCAGCACAGTTACTCTACAATACAGCGGCATGTGCAGGTGTGTCCACCAACCTGCACGGGGTCAGCCGGGGGCGGGGCCGGAGCTTATGCAGGAAGCAGATAAAAAGGCCTCTAAGCAGAGGATCCTGGTGGCTGATCATGTCTGACGCTTCCCCACCCTGCCCTGCAGATCCTGCAAATCAGGACAGCTCCAAGGTAAGCCAGAATATTCTTGAATTATCTCTGTCTTAACCTCTTTACTGCCTATCTACAGGCAGTTCCTTTGACTCACGGGGTTTTTCTTTGTTGTTCTCTATGCTCGCTTGCAGGCAAAGACCCCTGAGGAAAGGAAGGCTAAAGGCAAAACATGTGCCTCATGCAGCCACAGGCTTTCCCCAGATTGGAAAAAGCCCCTGTGTCAGAAATGCTTAGACAAAATGGTGGCAAAAGAATCCACAGGGATTTTTGAAAGACCTGCTCAATTCTTTTAAGAAAGAAATTCAGAGCACCATGGCACCACTACGCTCAGCTATAGAGAAATTAGAAACGCCAGCAAGTGTCGCTCAGGCCAGTATCCCATCTACCAGCGGAACACACATTCCAAGGGAGAACAAGGTACAGGCAGAACAAGAGGTGGATTCAGATGAATCTGAATCAGAAGACGGTATCTGTTCAGACTCAGAGGAGGAAGATGACACGACAGACTGCAACCTGTTTCCTTCTGAGGACACAGACAGTCTTCTCAAAGCCATCACTGACACTCTAGGCATTAAAGAACAGAAAACCGCAGAACTCACTATGCATGACAGAATGTACAAAGGGCTCCAGCCCAAGAAGCCAAGAACGTTCCCGGTACACCAAACACTTAAAGACATAGTCAAAAAGGAATGGGAAGACCCAGAGAAAAAGCTTTTCATCCCCGCCACAATCAAACGCAGATACCCGTTTGCGGAAGCAGACACCAAAACCTGGGCTAAATGCCCCAAGGTGGATGCCTCTCTGGCAAAAATCACGAACAAATCGGACTTGGCTTTTGATGACGCAGGTACCCTCAGCGACCCCATGGACAAGAAAATAGAAGCTCTCCTGAAAAGGGCATGGGAAGCAGGGGCGGCAAACCTAAATCCGGCTATTGCTTCCACCTGCACAGCCCGAACCTTGCTAATCTGGCTAACCCAGCTGCAAGATCTATTGGAGAACGACACACCCAGGGAGGAACTAATTAAAACCATCCCCACACTAACTAGAGCGGCAGCTTTCTTGGCAGATGCTTCAGCAGAAACTGTCAGAATATCCTCTAGGACCACGGCACTACTAAACTCGGCCCGCAGAGCCCTGTGGTTAAAATCCTGGGGGGGGGATGCACCTTCCAAGAACCGTTTATGTGGCATACCATTCACTGGAGACCTACTGTTTGGTCCCGAACTAGAAACAGTCCTGGATAGGACTGCAGCAAAAAATAAGGGGTTCCCTCAAACCAAGAAGAGACAAGGGAAGGCGCCCTTTCGGCATTTCAAGAAATTCAATAAGCCAGGGGTAAAAAAGCACTGGGGTCAACAAAACAAGAAAGGCAAAAGTGAATTCATCCTCAAGCCTAATACCCAAAAGAACAAAAAACAATGACTGCCTTCAGGTGGGGGGCAGATTGGCGGCTTTCTCCCACCAATGGGAGGAGATAACAGAAAACAAATTCATACTGCGCACCATAACGGATGGTTATGCAATAGAATTCTCCAACCGCCCCCCAACCAAATACTTAGCGACCATGCTACCCAAGGACAGCAATCAAGCAAAGGTGTTTCTAGAATCCCTACAGAAACTATTAGATCAGAAGGTGATTTGTCACGTTCCCCAAGAGGAGGAACAAAAGGGCTTCTACTCACACATCTTCGCAAAAAGAAAACCATCAGGCAAACTAAGGCTGATACTAAACCTCAAACCACTCAACCGAGGAATAAGATACAAGAGATTCAGAATGGAATCTATCTATTCAATCAGGAACATCCTACCGCAGGAGACATTCATGGCAACACTAGACTTACAGGATGCCTACCTACATGTCCCCATAAGGAAGGATCACCAAAAGTTTCTAAGGTTCGCAATCCAGGGGCCAGCAGCTACGCTGCACCTACAGTACACAGCTCTCCCCTTCGGAATCTCCTCGGCTCCAAGAATATTCTCAAAAATAATGGCGGAAGCACTAAAAGGTCTAAGACAGGAGGGTATTGGAATAATACCATACTTAGACGACCTCCTGTTCTTTGCGGACTCAGCAGCAATCCTAGAAAACAACCTGCGCAAGAGTATGATCTATCTGCAAAACCTGGGATGGTTAATAAACGCAGAGAAATCGCAAATGATCCCAAGCCAGAGAGTAGTGTACCTGGGATACGTGCTGGACTCCAGACTGTCAAAAATTTTCCTAACAAAGGAAAAAGACGTAAAAATGACACAAGCAATTACGTCCCTGCTAAGGAACCATTCCACAACGATCAGGCACGGAATGTCCGTACTAGGACTGATGACGTCTTCCATTCCAGCCATCACCTGGGCACAAATTCACATGCGACCCTTACAGAACTACATTCTGTCCCAATGGGATGGCAGGCAAGCATCCCTAGAAAAATCCATTCCCGTCCCCGCCACAGTCAAACAAACACTCTACTGGTGGCTCAACCCACTTCGGGTCATCGAGGGGCGCAGATGGGCTCAAGTCAATCCAGTCAGCATCACCACCGATGCAAGCGCCCTAGGATGGGGAGCCCACATGGAAGGGCGGTTCTCGCAAGGGAAATGGACACCCAAATGGGCACAAGCCTCCTCAAACTTGAGAGAGCTGAAAGCTGTGGGGGAAGCGCTAAAAACCTTCAAGCCAGCATTACAGGGGAAGGATGTAAAGATACAATCAGACAACGCAACGACAGTCGCATACCTAAACAGACAAGGGGGCACAAAATCCCAAAATCTGATGAGACTGACACAATCTATCCTACTGTGGACAGAAGTGAACATAAGATCGATATCCGGTATTCATCTAAAAGGAACAGACAATACAGTGGCAGATTTCCTGAGCCGGAAAACGATAAAACACACGGAATGGTCACTAAACCAAACAACCTTCACTCAAATCACCCAGAAGTGGGGAATACCCGAAGTAGACCTATTTGCTTCCAGGGCGAACGCAAAATCTCTGATATTTTTCTCCCTGGACCCTACAGATGGCAACAGCGGGGTGGATGCTTTCAACCAAAACTGGAAATGGCATCTGTGCTATGCATTCCCTCCAACTGCCATAATCCCAAAAGTAATCCAAAAAATCAAGGCAGAGAAAACAACAGTAATACTAATAGCACCACACTGGCCCCAGAGAGCATGGTTCAGTCATTTAAAAAATCTCAGCATACAACCTCAGCTGACACTGACGGACCGCCCGGATCTACTGTCACAAGGCCCAGTCAACCATCCGAACCACAAAATCTTGAAGCTCTCGGCTTGGTTACTGAGAGGGTAAAACTCCAGAACAAAGGCCTGTCGGACAGAGTAATCAACACCATCTTAAACAGCAGAAAGCCGGTAACGAGAGCCATCTATGAGAAAATAAGGAAAAAATTTGTTTCTTGGTACGAAGACAGACCAATCTCCAACGGTGGGATAATTCCAATAGTTTTGGACTTCCTACAAGATGGTGCAGACAAAAACATATCACCAAGTACCCTGAAAGTACAAGTTGCAGCACTTTCCTCGGTCATGGATACTAGACTAGCGGAAGACCCGCTGATAAGACGATTCCTCATAGCTCTTAAAAGATCCAAACCAGCCAAATTGTACAAAACTCCCACCTGGGACATGGGCACAGTACTTAAGGGCTTTCTCTCCCCTCCGTTTGAACCTATCGAGGACAGCTCAGACAAAAACCTCACGTTAAAAACTGCGCTCCTTCTGGCCTTAGTATCCGCCAGAAGAGTGAGTGAGATCCAAGCTCTATCTTCAATAGAACCATTTTGTCTAATACATCTGGACAAGATAATTCTCTCTCCAGATCCGGCCTTTCTACCCAAGGTCTCTTCTACATTTCACAGAACCCAAAACATCGTCATACCCTCACTTCCAACAACCATGGATAGTAGGAAAAGAAACATTTACAGCAAACTTGATGTAAGGAACACGCTCATAGCGTATCTCGAAAGAACAAAAGAATGGCGTAGAACGACCTCCCTCTTCATCCTCTATGCAGGAATCAACAGAGGGAAACCAGCTTCAAAAAGCACCATCAGCAGATGGATAAGGATGGCCATACAGATTACCTATAAGGCACAGAATCTCACTCCACCTAGTGAAATCAGAGCGCACTCAACTAGAGCCTGGGCAACCTCGGCCGCAGAGAAAGCAGGGGCAACTCCGGAGCAGATCTGCAGGGCAGCGACATGGTCGAGCTTCAGTACTTTCGCTAAGCACTACCGCATAGACCAGCTGTCTGACCAAGACCAAGCATTTGGTCGTAAAGTGCTCCAGTCTCTAACCCCACCCTAGTAAGTATTGCTTGATATATCCTCTCGGATGCTGCCCTGGAAGACGATTCGAGAAAACAGAGTTAGGTACCTGGTAACTCTTTTTCTAAGAAGTCTTCCAGGGCAGCACTAGTTCCCACCCTTGAAACAACAAAAACCAGGTACAGAGGGGGAGCTTGCAGCTTACAGGGAATTCCTTCGGTGCTTTAACATAACTGAGGCACACAGGTAAGAGTGTGAAATTTATAATGGTGGACTAATGTGTTTCCTGTTTTAGGGAGGAGGAGCCTATCTCGGATGCTGCCCTGGAAGACTTCTTAGAAAAAGAGTTACCAGGTACCTAACTCTGTTTTCTTCTAACACCCTAGAGAATACAATGGCGGTCATTGCAATACTTTTTTTGCACCGTATTTGCGCAGCGGTCTTATAAGCGCACTTTTTTTGGAAAAAATTCACTTTTTTGAATAAAAAAATAAAACAACAGTAAAGTTAGCCCAAATTTTTTTAATATTGTGAAATATAATGTTACGTCAAGTAAATTGATACCCAACATGTCATGCTTGAAAATTGCGCCCGCTCGTGGAATGGCGTCAAACTTTTACCCTCAAAAATTTCCATAGGCGACGTTTAAAAAATTCTACAGGTTGCATATTTTGCGCTACAGAGGAGGTCTAGGGCTAGAATTATTGCTCTCGCTCTACCGGTCGCTGTGATACCTCACATGAGTGGTTTGACCACCGTTTTCATATGCGGGCGCTACTCGCGTATGCTTCTGCGCGCGAGCTCGTCGGGACAGGGGGGTTTTAAAAAATTTTTTTTTTATTTATTTTAAAATATTTTATTTTTACACTGTTTAAAAAAAAAAAAAAATTGTTTCACTTTTATTCCTATTACAAGGAATGTAAACATCCCTTGTAATAGAAAAAAGCATGGCAGGACCTCTTAAATATGAGATCTGGGGTCAAAAAGACCTCAGATCTCATATTTACACTAAAATGCAATAAAAAAAAAAAAAAAAAAGTCATTTAGAAAAATGACATTTGAAAAAATATGCCTTTAAGAGGCGTGGACGGAAGTGACGTTTTGACGTCGCTTCCGCCCAGCAGTATCTTGGAGACGAGTGAGCGCCATCTTGGCCTTACTTGTCTCCTGACACACAACGGAAGAGGACGCGATCGCCTCCGCCGCTACCGACGGCTCCGGTAAGCGGCGGAGGGCACCAGATCGCGGCGGGAGGGGGGGGGCCCCTCTCCCGCCACCGATAAAAGTGATCTCGCGGCGAATCCGCCGCAGGGACCACTTTTATCTGAAAGCCGGCCGCCGCACGAAAATGGGGATACCGGGGTTATGGCAGCTAGCTGCTGCTATAACAACGATATCCCCGTTCAAACTTAGGACGTATATAGTCGTGCGGCGGTCGGGAAGTGGTTAAAAACAAAAACAATGTCTTCCTTCAAAAATAATGTCATTTTAAGAACGTTTGTTCTTTCATTCAGCGAATGTACAAAGATTTTTTGTCTGAATATTCTCGTCTGAAAATTGATCCGTGTGGCCAGCATAAGGCTCAGTACACACCTATGCAGTTTGCTTTTGATCTGTTTCTGCAATGCTTTTTGCTGTGCGTTTTGATTTCTGTGCACGTGATTTTGCTGCGATTTGCATTTTTTTGGCCAATTTGTTGTTGGGCAGATTAAAAAACACAAATTGCTGCAAAAACGCATTACATGCTTTTCTGCAGCTTTTCAATTGAAGTATATTGAACCAAAAAAGCACCGTTTTGCGTGAACGTGTGTCCCATAGGAAAACATGTAAATGAACTGTAGTAGCGATTATTTGCTCTTCTATAAAGGGCTCATTTTAGGGATTTAACCCTATTATGTTACTGGCCGATTAATCGATTATGAAAATGGTAATCGATTAATTGCATAATTGATTCGTTGTCGATTAATCGATTAGTTGTTTCAGCCCTAGTATGAATATTCTTGTCTGAAAATTGATCCGTGTGGCCAGAATAAGGCTCGCTACACACCTATGCAGTTTGCTTTTGATCTGCTTCTGCTGTGCTTTTTGTTGTGCGTTTTGATTTTTGCAAACGTGATTTTGCTGCTATTTGCGTTTTTTGCATTTTTTTTTTAATGCTTTTTTTTTTTTTTTGGCCAATTTGTTGTTGGGCAGATTAAAAAAATCGCAAAACCACGTTACATGCTTTTTTGCAGCCTCTCTATTAAAGTATATTGAACCAAAAAAAGCACAGTTTTGCATTGAAAAAAGTCCTTGACCCTTTCCAAATACGAAAAAAAGCCTCGATGTGAATGTGTCCCATATAGAACCATGTTAAATGAACTGTAGTGTGTTCCTGCAAAAAGCACCAAAAAAAAACACCTAGGTGTGAACCAGGACTAAAACGTTTAGTAAAATAATGGGGTTAAACTAAAATGAACCCTTTTATAGTACAAAAAGAGCAAATTGCTACTGTAAGGGGTTAATTTTTTTTTTTTTCTACTGAGGAACAGTGAAAGTAATATTTGCTGTAGCGATTATTTGCTCTTTTTGTACTATAAAGGGCTAATTTTATTTTTTTAACCCCCTTATGTTACTGGCCGATTAATCGATTACTATTTGCATAATCGATTAGTTGTCGATTAATCGATTAGTTGTTTCGGCCCTACTATTAACCCTTCGGGCCACTAGCAGCGGTTAAAAGTGCCCCACTAGCGGCTGAAAAGTGCCGCTAAAGCTAGCGGCGATTTACCGCTAACACCTGCACCGCCCCAGTGTGAAAGGGGTCTTAAAACTATAGCGCCAATTATTGAAATTTTATCACACCTAATGTACTGACAGCCTATCATTTATTGAGGCCCTAACGTGCCAATACAGTACAAATGCCCCCCAAATGACCCCTTTTTGGAAAGTAGACCATCGAAGATATTTAGTAGGCAAAATGGCAAATTTTTTGTAGTTGTAATTATTTCCCACAATTCTTAGGAAAATTAAGAATTTAAATGTGTGTTTTTGTGAGGGGGAAAAAAAAAGTAATTAAGTTATTTCTCACACATGGCATAGGCATACTTGCAATTACACCCCAAAATATATTCGGCTACTCCTCCTGAGTATGATGATACCACATGTGCGAGACTTTGACAGCCTGACCACATATTTTTATATCACCATGGTATTTTGCGATTTTTCAAACGCAATTTCACACACTAACGCATAAATACACTTTAATGAGTTTCAATACACACAAAGACAATCTAATACCCAAATTTCTGGAAAAATATAAAATATGGTGGTGTGCCACATAAATTGGTACCAAACATGTCATGCTTTTTTGTTTACACACACAAATCCCCGATCTGGCTCTCGTGCCCACAATCACAGGTGACCAGCGGCAATCATGCCCACCGGTCAAGCGCAGCCTGCAGCTCTTAAAGGAGCCACCGTACAGTAATGGCGGTTTGCACAGTGGTGCCATTCTGCGGACGTATATCGGCGTGAGCCAGACGGAAAGTGGTTAACTATATATTGAGGTCTCTAAAATCCATTCTATTTACAGCACACTGACCATCTCCAAGTTCAGTAGGAGGGCAGTAGGTGTTTGCTTTTTGAAGTCTGTGCTCCTATAATTTTTTGTTTCTGCTTCCCGCGTAACCAGTTACATTTGAACTTCAAAGGCAGGTGAATGAGACAGATCTTGGCACAGGCATATCTTTTACATCATGCATTTCTTTTTGCTAGCAGGGACGTATACCCTGAACATGGACTTTCTGTGTTTGCAGCATACGTCCCTGTACACAAGCTGGAGCTGCGCGATTAATCGATTCAATCCCCCTTACGATCTTAATCCGGCATTTCCATGATTCATTTTATGTAACAAGTGCAGAGCCGTTCTCTGCTCACTTTTCATTTTTTCCAGAATCGTGTTATAAAAATCCAATTTTACAGAAGGGCGATTTTAACCACTTCAATACTGGGCACTTTAACTCCCTTCCTGCTCAGGCCAATTTTAAGTTTTCAGTGCTGTTGCACTTTGATTGTCAATTGCATGGTTGTGCAAAACTGTACCCAAAAATAATATTATTATTATTATTTTTTTTTTTTCTTCTTTTGGTGGTATTTAATCGCCACTGTTCTATATATTTACCGGTTTTTATTTTGTTTTTTTTTTTTTTGCTAAATAAACAGAGACCCAAAATTTTGAGGGGGGCGTGGTTCTGGGAGGACATCCATGGACACCTGGACACCCTCCCAGAATGAGAGAGCCCCATTGCAGCCATTTTTCCGCTATAGCGCGGTCGTGAGGTGGTTAATCAGAACGTACATCTTTTTGCTGCTTCAAAAGTATGTTGAAGCAGTACTGCTCATTTAGAACATGAGTATGCAGTATTGTATCTGCTTTTAACATGTTATGTGCATTTTTATTGTGTTATCATTATGTGTGAGGTTGCATTAAAGGTAGAGAAGGCGTCTATAAACACCATCAGTTTGCTTGTTGTGTTAGGTTCTGCCAGAAAATACAGGATTTTTACTTGTAAGCAACAAATGTCAGAAAAGATTTAGGCCCCTTTCACACGAGGCGGACTCCGTTTCTACGGAGCCCGCCTCGGTCCGCCGGCTCAGCGGGAGATCTGTCCGTTGATCTCTGCTGAGCCGGTGGATGACAGGTCTCTCTCTGCACACTGAGTGGGGAGGGGCTTGTCAGACGCCGCTGCCGCCTATGGAGGGATCGGATGAAAACGGACAGCATGTCCGTTTTCATCAGATCTCATCTGATCCGCCAGCGAAGGACCTGGACGTAGAGCCATCCGTCTGCTTTTAGCGAATCGGACGGGGTCGGATGTCAGCGGACATGTCTCCGCTGACATCCGTCGCTCCATAGGCTAACATGGAGCGCCCGTTCAGGTCCGCCGTCAAAACTGACAGGCGGACCTGAACGGTCCGATCTTGTGACAGGGGCCTTAGTCTTTAAATGGTTAAATTGAGAACTCCTAACACAGGAGTTCAGTTCATTGATAAGTAGAAACATTGTTTCTTTTTAGCTTCTTTTATCAGACTTGGCAGGCTGCCCAGAGAGGAGAGAAGTCACTCCACAAAGACTTCAGGCAACTTGCATTGACTTCTATTACAGAAGTCATTTACAAGTCGCGCTGAAGTTATAATCGGCCTTTTTTATCAGCACAATCGGCCGATGCTGTTTAATTAAAAACCCCAAATATCGGCTGATATATCGGCCGGCTTCTAACCACAGCCCCCCACCCATCACCGTGACCCTTGCCGTCATGGCTCCCTCCTTTCCTCTTATTCTCAACAATTACCCGCTTGTAAATATGAAAAGACTCCCGCTCTCTGTCCAGATTGGCAGTGGGCGGGAAACTCGGTAGAGGACAGAGAACACAGTCGCTGCTTTCCGCCTCCTGCTGTGGGGCCCAGTTACCAAAAGACCAGGGACCGCTAGCTTTCTGTGATCCGGGTGTTGGGGACCTCTGCAATACATGATTATGTAGCTGTGCTGGCTGTTTTGAAAAATTAAGTAGAAGTATGTCGGTGCATTGCCATCATTTGAGCATTCAGAGCATGTCCTGTGTTCACATTCTAACACAGAATCATTGTTCTGTTGGGTTGAAAAGTGCAGGTATATAACTTTGTTGCCAGTCAGTCTAATCAGCTTGTACAAGTAAATTGGGCAGACAGGATTGACTCAAAAGAATAGGCCCAAGAGCTTTGAGCTTAGAGCAGTGTGCCAACAGTAATCTGCTTGATCTAGATTGGCTAGTACAGTTGATCAGTAAGCAAAACTTAATTCTTTTGGTACCAGAGAATATCATTGTAAAATCATGTTTTGAAGGTTTTTGCAACCAATAGTTATAGGACCACGGGTAAAAAAGGAAGGCGTGTGTTATATTATATATATATATATATATATAACCACTGGCAACAAAAGTGAGTACGGCCCAAAGTGTCAGAGAGGTGTGTGTGTGTGTGTATATATATATATATATATATATATATATATATATATATATATATATATATATATATATATATATATATATATATATATATATATATATATAATCTCAATCAGTCAAACCAAGCAAATCAAGCTCTATTTGTGTGAAGAAAAAAAATTACATTTTGTTTGGGTACAACATTGCATGATCAGCGCAGTGTTAAAGAGCAAAATATGGCCCGGTCATGAAGTGGGTAAAATCCCCTGGAGTTGTAGTGGTTAAGGTAGTTTAGCCTATTAAGAATGTGAAAAATTAAGCTTTCCTATTCATATAGAAAGCTTTGTATGAGAAACGTATCTTGCTTATAACCTGATTTAGAATCTGCTGTTTTGCATAGGGGATTTTATAATGTCCGTGTGAGGGCTTTCATCAAACCGATGTGCTTGGGTTATATACTTTCCATTGTTTGTAATGTCATGGCTGATTGATGAATAGGAACAAGGTAGGTGGATCCATAGATGGACATATGGGGGATCAGAGAGACAAGCAACTTCTTTCAGTTCACAGGCATGCCTTGCTATTTCTCTGTGCATCACAAATGTTTTTCCAGTTTGCCAAATTGCCGTTTGGCCTATCCTCTGCTTCCAGAGCATTCACAAAGGTGCTCAAACCCCTTCCTGCCTTCTTAAATCAGGGCACTCAGGGTATCTAGATAATCTTCTGATGGACTCCTCCCTTGCAGCTATGCCCAAATGTCCATAGGAATATTTGAATACTCAGGCTTTTGGTTAAAGTGGAGTTCCACCCACTTTTACAACTCTTCAGCATCCCTCACTAAACTGTGCACTGTAAAAAAAATTGGATTTTTTTTTTTTCTCACCACCTACTGTATATCTGCTGTATTCATTTTTCACTTCCTCCTCCCTGGCCGTGGCCCATCGCATCATTTCCTGTTTGCAATGCCTTCTGGGAAGGGGCGGCAACTTCCTCTGAAACTGCCGTTGCTATGGAAACCTGACCTGAAACCTATTACACTGCTTGTGCTGCACTGAGCATGTGCGAGATCTGCAAGGATGAGATCCAGGAAGAAATACAGTCTGGCTTCAGATGCCCACACTTAAGATGGCCACGGCCTGCTGTAAGTTTATAAAATAACAAACTACTGCTATAAACTAACAAAACAGACCTTAGTTTACAGACTAACTTTACTAGAATACATTAAGCTTGTGTATTATAGAGGTATTTTTATTTAAAAAGTATAATTTGGGCCGGAACACCACTTTAAGTAATCAACTTCCAGATATCCACTCTTTCCTACACCCTAAAGTGATTGTAAAGTCTTAGGGGTTTTTTTTTTTTTCTACAAAAATAACAAACATGTTTATACTTACCTGCTCTGTGCAGTGGTTTTGCACAGGGCAGCCCAGATCCTCCTCTTCTCTGGTCCCTGGCTGGAGCTCCTGGCCCCTCCCTCCTTTTGAGTGCCCTTACGGCAATCAGCTTGCTATGGGGGCACGCGAGCCGAGCTGCAGCTTCATGTATCCATTCAGACACAGAGCAGCTGTTCAGGCCCTCCTTCTCCTTCTCCCCTTCCCCCTCTTCCTCCGTCCTGGACAGCTGAGGCACTCGTGGACATCACTGGACAGAGAATGGGGCTCAGGGGGGGAGCTGCACACGGAAGGCTTTTTATCCTAATGCATAGAATGCATTAAGATAAAAAACCTTCTGACTTTATAACCCCTTTTTAAGTACTTGGGTCTCATTCTAGAAACACCCGAAGCAAAAGTCTTTCTTCAAGAAAACAAAACTGTTTCAGATATCTCGCTCAGGCCTTGAGATCAAAGAAGTATCCCTCTGTGACATTCTCTGACAGGTCTGGGTCTTGTGTTGGTCGTCTTTTGAGGCTGTTTCATTCAAGGCCTATCCAACACAATATCTTGATGGCATGGAACAAATATGCTCGCCTCTCTTGACCTGTCTATGCTACTATCCAGCCAAGGTTCTGCCATCCGTTTTTAGTTTTGGACAGAGGAGATGGATTAGTCGGTTTTTATTGGGGTCTCTGCCACTGTTTGGGAGATTCAATCTCTATTTTTTCCTGTTTACCATTATCATAGAAAGAGGCCCTAGAAAACTAATAGAGTGGGAATTTTCCAATGGAGACACTAATTCTGGCGACCCCCAATTCCCATCTCCCCAATGGGAAACAGATGGCATACAAATGAAGACTAGTTATGTCTTCTCTAGCCAAATGAAAAGTTTTGCCTATAGTTCTACTTAAGTACACTTAAGGAACAGGTTTTGGCCTTGTCCGTGTTTTTTTTCCCCCCACAAAGCTAAAGCCTGTGTCCTGTCCTGTACTGTATAATTAGGATAAAAGGAGTTTTTTTGACCTGCCTTTTAAAGCGGCATTAAACAAACCCAAAATCTAATATATTGCAGCTTACCAATTATTTGATGTGGTGGCTACATTTGTTTTCTTTTAGGTTTTTTTCCCTCTGTTTTCACCTGGTGATCTGGCCAGTAACGCAACTCTTGTATTAGAGTGCCCCCAATCTGGATGAAGGAGCTGGGGGGGAGTGTTAGATGTACTAGCAGATTTAAATACAGTAACAAAGTGTTACTAAACGTAAGGTGTTGAGGATGTCCCCTGGCTCTGTAAATATCAGGTTATTTATTTTGGAGTCGGAGTCGGTGGAAGAAGGGGAGGATCAGAGAAGCCAGGATCGAGCAGATTTTTTACACAATGCAGAGGCTTAACCCCTTAGGTTCCACAGTGAGTATAACAAGCATGCTGTACTGCATATAGAGGCTGATTTTGCTGTTGTGTGCTTAGTAACACTTTAACCACTTAAGCCCCGGACCATTTGGCTGGCCAAAGACCAGAGCACTTTTTTCGATTTGGCACTGCATCGCTTTAACTGACAATTGCACGGTCGTGTGATGTGGCTCCCAAACAAAATTGATGTCCTATTTTCCCCACAAATAGAGCTTTCTTTTGGTGGTATTTGATCATCTCTGCGGTTTTTATTTTTTGCACTATAAACAAAAAAATAGCGACAATTTTGAAAAAACACATTATTTTTTACTTTTTGCTATAATAAATATCCCCAAAAAATATATACAAAAAAAAAAAAATTTTCCTCAGTTTAGGCCGATACATATTCTTCTACATATTCTTCTACATAATTTTGGTAAAAAAAATCGCAATAAGCGTTTGGTTTGCGCAAAAGTTATAGCGTCTACAAAATAGGGGATAGTTTTATGGCATTTTTATTGATAATTTTTTTCACTAGTAATGGCGGCGAGCCGCGATTTTTATTGTGACTGCGACATTAAAAATGGACACACCGGACAATTTTCGCGCGATTTTGGGACCATTCACATTTTATACATCGATCAGTGCGATTAAAAATGCATTGATTACTGTGTAAATGTGACTGGCAGTGAATGGGTTAACCACTAGGTGGCGATGTAGGGGTTAAGTGTGTCCTAGGGAGTGATTCTAACTGTGAGGGGGAGGGGCATTGTGTGACACGAAACTGATCACCGCTCCCGATTACAGCGAGCTGTGATCAGTGAGTGTGTCATTAGGCAGAACAGGGAGATGCTTGTTTACATTAGCATCTCCCCGTTCTTCCTCACCGTGAGACGATTGCGGGTATGCCCGCGGACATCAAGTCTACGGGACCCGCGATCACGGAGCTCCCAGCGGGCGCACCCGCAAGCTGCCTCTTAGAGGGCAACGTACAAGTACATTAATCTGCCTCTACGTGCCCTTTTGCCGCAGTATATTTGCATGAGGCGGTCGGGAAGCGGATAAAGCTGAACTCCAGCTAATACTTTATAAGTTACAGCATAGATTTTTTTTTTTTTTTTCCTTTTGGGATATAGGTTTTACATAATAAAAGCTGATCATTTTGAGCATTCCTGTCAGTATTACATGGTTTCTCACCCTGTAACTGCAAGAGAGCTGTTCTGTTGAAATGATGCAGACTTGGATCACTAGATGCAAATAGAAGAAATAAAGCCTAAAAAACCTGAAAACGAATGCAGTCATCACATTGGAGTATTGGTAAGCTGCAATGTAATGTTTGCGTTTATGTTTAATATTACTTTAATTCCATATCCTGAAGTACAGGACACAGGCCCCCCCCCCTCCCCTCTGTGTTACTCTGTCTTCAAATGATTTGCCAGTGTCCATGCACTGGTTCCAGCTCTATGAATAACAAGCCTGTGTCCCGTACTGTACTTCATGATATGTAATTTACAGGAAAGTCAAATTAAATTTTTCATTCTTCTAATGTTTAACTGCTTAAGGACCAGCCGCCGCAGTTATAACCGGCAGGTTGGCTCCCCTGCACGAATCATCGTCGTGGTACATCGGCTGGTTTAAGAGCACTAGGGAGCATGCGCCCACTGCGCGACGACGGAGCCGATGCGCATGCCCGGTGGCCGTGATGTCTGCTGGGAACCTACAATTGCTCCTAAAAGAGACGGAATGGAGATCTGTCAATGTAAACAGACATTTCTGTTCTGTCAGGAGAGAGGAGACAGATCTGTTGTTCCTACTGATTAGGAACAGCAATCAGTCTCCTCCAGGCAGTCCCACCCCCGACAGTTAGAAACACTCCCTAGGACACACATTTAACCCCTAGTGTTAACCCCTTCCCTGCTAATGACATTTATACAGTAATCGGTGGCTATTTTTAGCTCTGATCACTGTATAAATGTCAGTGGTCCTAAAAAAGTGTACGATCTGTCCGCCGCAATGTCTTGGTCCTGCTAAAAATTGCTGCTCATCGCCATTACTAGTAAAAAAAAAGAAAAAAAAAAATTTTTTTTTCAAAATTGTCGCTCTTTTTTTGTCAACTTTGTTTGGGTGCAACGTCGCACGACCGCGCAATTGTCAAACCGCCGCAGTGCCGTATCGCAAAAAGTGCTCTGGTCAGGAAGGGGGTAAATCCTTCTGGGGCTGAAGTGGTTAAGGGGGCAAATCCTTCCGGTCCTTAAGTGGTTAATTTCTATTTTTGAGAGGAGGGTGGGGAGGCAAGGTCCATTTAGTACAAAAAATGGCTTGTAGCAGCTATGTTTTACAGTGCTTTCATAATTTACAATCCATTGTCAGTACCATAGTTGTACAGGTGTAAACAGTCATGAAAAGAAATTGGAGCAGCTGGAAGAATCTCTATCAATGTGAGGTCTGGGTTTGAATTAGTTCAGTAACTCAATGCTACAAGGATACACTGTGCTGCACAGCCAGTTGGAAGCAGTAGACAGTTGCACATTCAACACACACACACATGTTGGCTTCAAATCGATTTGAAGATGAACACCTGCAAATACTACAAGGTGCTTGCACTTAAAAAGGAGCATGACGGGGAAAATGCACTTTGTATATATTGAGTAGATGTTTTATTGCACACTTTTTGGAAGCATATATAATGCCAGCCTAATATGGGCTGAGTCCATTATCTTGTGCCTGGATGTCACCTGTGAAAGCTAGGAGGTCAGCCAGTTTTTTGCAGTAAAATATTTCTTGCCACTTGTGGTACTTGAGCGTTTGACGTGCTTCTTTGATAAGTATAAGTGGATTATCGATGATGTGCGTCATTTACGATGCGTGAGTTGTATGGTGGAGGTCATCAGCCTGAATTTTAACATATCGGGTCTGTACTGTTCAGCGCATAACAGTTCTAAGTTTGTATAATTTCCCTTGTATTTAAAGCTAATGTGTACAGTGAATGGATTCAAAAGTGTCGGTTAACCAGCAATGAAGTCAGTGGGCTACTACTGTTATTCTGCAAACACTACAGCTTTGCTAAAGTCACTCAATATCCCCTATTCTGGTTCATCCCAACGCTATATCCAAAATACAGAGCACACATCACAGGATGGCTGGGAATACACTTTCCAATGCCTCTGCTGTGCAGCTTACTCTTTCTCACTGCTTCCTGTATCATAAATCCTATTTAAAATTCCAAGCCAAGTATGAGTTTCATTGGTAGCTGTGCAAAACTTCTAATTACTGCCATTTTTGAACATTAATATAAAATTTTATATGAGAAGCCGCAAGATGTCTGCAGTGAGAGAGCGTTAGGCCCCTTTCACACTGGGGCGGTGGGGGCGTCAGCGGTCGTTTAAGTGGCGGTATTCGGCCGCCAGCTGTGCAGTTTTAACCCCCGCTGGCGGCCGAAAAAGGGTTACAACCGCTCGCATAGCACCGCTACATCGGCGGTATAGCCGCGCTGCCCCATTGATTTCAATGGACAGGAGCGGTGAATACACCGCTCCTTCACCGCTCCAAAGATGCTGTTTGCAGGAGTTTTTTTTCTCTCCTGCCAGCGCACCGCTTCAGTGTGAAAGCCCTCGGGCTTTCACACTGGAGAAACCGTAGTGGCAGTTTTAGGTCGGTTTGCAGGCGCTATTTTTAGCGCAATAACGCCTGCAAACCGCCCCAGTGTGAAAGGGGCCTTAGAAATCAATTTCCTGAATCACAAGCCGAGTTCTCAAGATGAACGGATTAGTGGAGAAAGGAGTCTGGTGGATTGGAGGAGTACAGCAGTGTGTGGCTGTAAAATGTCACTACAAGTGAACCAGCAACCTTCCCAACCTTCCTCCGTTTAAGGTAGAGAATACCCCTTTGGACCCCAATTAGTGTGATCCTTTAGTGACGTTGTAACATGCCTTGGCATTGCTGTGTAGGAGGGACTGAAGAGCCTGCCTATACAAATACAGTTTTTGAGCGAGTTCATTTTTGCCTAGACACAGTTGTGGTGGTGGGGGCTGCTCCAAAGTGGTCAGTAATAAAAGGATAGTCATCTGCTGGCACCTTATAAAATAAACTGTTTGGAGGGACTGCCATTCGCAGCTTTACTAAAAATAATTGCCTGGCTGTCTTTGTACTCCATGTGCAGGGCAAAAGACTAGTTTACTTTAAACACTTGCCAACCACAATACATATATATATACGTTGTGGTTTGCAATTAGTTTACTGGGGTTGTGGCTGAAGCTATTGGCCATAACCCAGGTGTTTTTTATTTATTTTTTTTTCCCAGCCTGCGGCTGGCTTGCTTGCTCTTGAAAGTGTTCTGAAAGTGTTTTATTGCCTCTGGGAGTGCACTCCCAGAGGCAATAAAAATAGTAGATCGTCTTTGATCACCGATATAGCCTTGGAGGACAGGAGCGACATCATGACGTCACTTGCTGTCCCCTCAAAATAAAGCAACACACAGCCATTACTGTCTAAACAGCTGACAACAATAGTGCGCACACCCCCTAAGTGAAAATGTCCAGATTGGGCCCAATTAGCCATTTTCCCTCCCCGGTGTCATGTGACTCGTTGGTGTTAAAAGGTCTCATGTGTGAGTGGGGAGCAGGTGTGTTAAATTTGGTGTTATCGCTCTCACTGTCTCATACTGGTCACTGGACGTTCAACATGGCACCCCATGGCAAAGAACTCTCTGAGGATCTGAAAAAAATGATTGTTGCTCTACATAAATATGGCCTAGGCTATAAGAAGATTGCCAAGAAACTGCGGCACAGTGGCCAAGACCATGCAGCGGTTTAACAGGATAGGTTCCACTCGGAACAGGCCTTGCCATGGTCGACCAAAGAAGTCTCGTACACATGCTCAGCGTCCACATCCTGAGGTTGTCTTTGGGAAATAGACGCATAAGTCCTGCCAGCATTGCTGCAGAGATTGAAGGGGTCAGCCTGTCAGTGCTCAGACATCCCCCACTGCATCAGACTGGTCTGCATGGCTGTCGTCCCAGAAGGAAGCCTCTTCTAAAGATGATGCACAAGAAAGCCCCAAAACACTTTGAAGACAAGCAGACTAAGGACATGGTTCCAGTAATCCATGTCCTGTGGTCTGATGAGACCAAGATAAACGTATTTGGTTCAGATGGTGTTAAGTGTGTGTGGCAGCAACCAGGTGAGGAGTACAGCATGATCCCCTCCCTTAAGAGACTGGGCCGCAGGGTAGTATTCCAACATAATGACCCCAAACGCACCTCCAAGACTACCGCTGCCTTGCTAAAGAAGCTGAGGGTAAAAGTGATGGACTGACCAAGCATGTCTCCAGACCTAAACCCTATTGCGCATCTGTGGGGCATGGAGGAGTCTAAGAGGTCTCCAGTGACAACCTGTGAAGCTCTGGTGAACTCCATGCCCAAAGGGTTGAGGCAGTGCTGGAAAATAATGGTGGCCACACAAAATTGACACTTTGGGCCCAGTTTGGACATTTTCACTTAGGGGTGTACTCACTTTTGTTGCCAGTGGTTTAGACATTAATGGCTGTGGGTTGAGTTATTTTGAGGGGACAGAAAATTTACACTGTTATACAAGCTGTACACTCACTACTTTATATCTGTATTTATATCTATATTCTTTGTAGCTGATGATGGCAATGGTGGGTTTTTTTTTTTTTTGTTTGTTTGTTTTTTCTCCCAGTGAATGTATATGCAATATAGGAGGAAGAAGTAGTGGGGATGCCGGATAGTGTAATATTTAAATCCAATATTTTATTCTTAAACAGCTAGGGTACTCGCATCTCTATACATATTAAAATCAATACACCGCGAGTGGCAAGCTTGTACGCTGACGTCACTTCTGGTGCCTGTCTGTCCCAATGTGTATTGTCAGTCACGTGACTTCATCAGGGAATAATGAAGTCACGTGACTGTGATGATACGCGCCTGCCACCCCAGAATTTTTGGAACTACATTTCCCATGATGCTCAGCTACACTGCAGAGTGCATGAGCATCATGGGAAATGTAGTTCCAAAACCTCTGGGGTGCCAAGCCTTCTATATATATAATGTTTGGGGGTTATAATTAATTTTCTATCAAAAAATACTAATGCCAGAAAAGGTTTGGTCTTCAAATGGTTGATGGCATCCTCCCATCTGCAGCACATATATTCGCTTTTCCTTCCCTCCCCTGCTGCTTTTTTCGGCTCCCAGATGCAAAGAAAAATGCCCAAAACTTAAGGGTATGGGCCATGTGTAAATTAATCATCCCCCCCCCCCCCCTGGTAAATTGAGGAAAGTGAAGAGTCATCAACCCTCTGCAAGTCACAATTTGGAGCATACATGAGGTTGGCTCTCTCTGACTCCCAGTAGCTGGAAAGTGCATTGAGGGAGCAAATGGAAGTCAAGTACGTCCATTTCATTATATAGTGTTCCATACCCACACTCGGTGATCTTGGATGATCTCCCCCCACCCCCCCCCTCCTTTTTTTTTTTAAGTGATCACATTCCCTCTGTTCTCAGCTGCCATAAGAGCTGTGGGGAGGAGAAGGAAAGACACAGCTTCTTGGTGAAAGACTGTGCAGAGGGGGCGTGTCAGGACAAGTCTAATCGTTGTATGAGAGCATGCTGAGTTCCCAGCATAGCTAGAGAACTGACCAGGCTGTGCTCTCCTGCTTAGTTTGGTCAGTGTTTAATAGGAAAGCTGAGGGACTGGCGGGAACACCAGGGATTTCACACAAAGGAAGCCTTACAAAGAGAACAAAATACTTTTTTAAACAAGTACATGGTACAACAGGCACATATCAGGAATATAAAATGCTGGGGTAACAAACACATTGCTGGACTCCTGAAAATGCTAATTACCTGGCTGTTTGATTTCAATACTTCTAAGTAAAATTGAAGTCCCCTGATGTTTTGATATGAATGTTTCTAGACCTTGGTTTTCTTTGCCAAGCGCATAAAATATACATGTTATATTAGTTGCTCCTTGTTTTACAGGAAACCCAGCGCTTAATGGCAGAACCAGTTCCTGGAATAAAAGCTGAACCAGATGACAGCAACGCACGGTATTTCCATGTTGTAATTGCAGGTCCACAGGATTCACCATTTGAAGGAGGAACATTTAAACTTGAACTATTCCTTCCTGAAGAGTACCCAATGGCAGCTCCTAAAGTACGTTTCATGACCAAAATCTATCATCCGAATGTAGACAAGTTGGGAAGAATATGTTTAGATATATTGAAAGGTAAGGCTTTATTTACTGCATTGCTCCAATTGAGTGCTCTTTTCTTTTTATATACAGCAAATGCAAACTCCTAACCAAGGGCGGTGCATTGTTTCCTTTCAGGTCCTTTGTTATATTCAGTAACTTTTTTATTTTGTAGCATTATCAGGCAGATATCCTTGTACTGTCCATGGACTGTTAAAAAGTCATGAGACATCACTGGCGGATGGATTACCTTTGTGTAAATAAAAAGAACCGCGCTTGACCTAAAAATATATAACTAGCAGCAGCTTATAGTGCGATCACACCAAAATAAATAGTCCAAAAAAGAAGAAAGCTGCGCTCAAACAAAACAGTCTATGTAATGACATCAGAGAGGTTTTAAAATCCTTCCAGAATAAACAGCACCGCCACCGTGTACTTTGAAGCAATAGTGACAATCCACCCTAGAAGTTAAAACCTGCTTACCAGATGGCAAGCATAAAAGGGCAGGTGGCTATAGCCCAGCCAAGGCCTTTTAGCTTGCTGGCACTCCCGGTGTTCGTATGGGGGGTAAAACTCCAAATTCACTTGCATTGCCACATGTCACCATTCACAACGAAAACCACGGATGACCCAGAAGGAAGAAGAACTCACCATAGTATAAAAATCCTTAGTTGTATAGTAGCGTTCGGTGTTTGTCAAATCTACGATCAATCCAAGGCCTAGCATTCCTTTGGCAGTGCTGAGTGGCGGAGAGGTGGCAGTCCGGTGGCGCTCTCTGACAGCCATTGGCACTCGAGTTCCAGGATCCCGGTTTATTGCCTTCAAAGTACCTCTGAAAGGGGCCACAAATCAACGTGTGACACAGACCCAGAAATTTACCCCTAAGGATTTGGTGACAGCAATTCGCAACCAAAATGAAGAACTTGGATTGATCGTAGATTTGACAAACACCGAACGCTACTATACAACTAAGGATTTTTATACTATGGTGAGTTCTTCTTCCTTCTGGGTCATCCGTGGTTTTCGTGGTGAATGGTGACATGTGGCAACGCAAGTGAATTTGGAGTTTTACCCCCCACACGAACACCGGGAGTGCCAGCAAGCTAAAAGGCCTTGGCTGGGCTATAGCCACCTGCCCTTTTATGCTTGCCATCTGGTAAGCAGGTTTTAACTTCTAGGGTGGATTGTCACTATTGCTTCAAAGTACACGGTGGCGGTGCTGTTTATTCTGGAAGGATTTTAAAACCTCTCTGATGTCATTACATAGACTGTTTTGTTTGAGCGCAGCTTTCTTCTTTTTTGGATGGATTACCTTTGTTTATAGTAAGCATTCAAATTCATGGTTTTATTTCAAAGAATAAATCTTTTGACTGCTATGGTTAGTGGCTTTTTGGTTTTTTTTGTTTATGGTCTACATTATTGGGTCTTGTTTAAATCAATTGCTTCCATTTAAAAATCAATATGGATAGTTCTCAACCGGAGAATGTTTGTGAAATCACATTCTCTGCTTTATAATAGACTCCTATGTGTTGTCATACTGTGTTTCATAATGGATCATTTTTTGTTATCAAGGGTTCCCTATATGCAACAGGGTCAGAGTTTATCAAGTTGTTTTATCCAAACAGCACCACCCGACCCCCCCCCCCCCCCCCTTCTAAATGTAAGTGGTAGTAACCTAGGGCACTCTCTGAAACCCTTTTCGAATATTGACTCCAAGGCATTTTTAGTGCTTATTGTGTTTACTAGTAATCACAGCTGTTATGAATATAACCCATTCATGACAGTATCATTGTAACTGCAATCAAAGTATTAAAAAGTGACAAACTCGCCATGCCTCTAACCAAATGTCTGACTGTCTACATTCCAAAAAGGTAATTTTGTGGGTATTTGTACTGTCCTTGCATTTTAAGGGCCCCAAGAAATGAGAGAGGCCTTCAAAACATCAGGATTGATGAATTTTCAAATATATATATATATATATATATATTTCTATCTATCGCTTAGTTTGAAGACGGGGTCTCAAACTGGCAGCCTTCCAGCTATTGCGAAACCCTCAAGGAGCTTACAATCTAAGGTCCCTACTCACATTTATACACACTAGGGACAATTTAGACAGGATGCAATTCACCTACCAGCATGTCTTTGGAGTGTGGGAGTAAACCTGAAACCCACACAGGGAGAACATGCAAACCCCAGGCAGGTAGTGTCGTGGTTGGGATTCGAACCAGCGACCCTTCTTACTGCTAGGCGAAAGTGCTACCCACTACACCACTGTGCCGCCCACTTATAGTTTTGCAACAGCTGGAGGCCCGCCAGTTTGAGACCCGTGCACTATAGCTTTCACATCAATTAAATAATATAAAATGCAGCGCTAGATAACAAAATATGTAATATATATATATATATATATATATATATATATATATATATATATATATATATATATATATATATATATATATATATATATATATATTAAAGTGCATAATTGTAAACAATTGTGCGCAAACTTAATTCAAAATATGATACAAATGCATGCAATGATATAAAGTCATTGGGATGAATATGGGTAAGTTCAGTTGAAGACCCAACGTGGTCTGCTGCATAGTCCACACTGTGAGCCGATAAGTAGGATCTAAAGCCTCGTACACATAGTATGATTGTTGGCCATTCGAGCATCTGATTTTGACGCCACCCTTTGGGCCCCTTCTGCTAATTTTGTGTTTGGTGAACATTGATTCCGAGCATGCGTGTTTGTGCTTTCGACTTTTGTGTGATGGATTTGTGTACTGACAATTCAAAAATCTGATGTCAAACTCTTGTCCGCTGAACATTTACTAGCCTGTCATCCAACATTTGTTGGCCAAAAGTTGGACAATTGTCAAAAGGTGCGTACTAACGCTAAGATTTTAGGACAACAGTCTGTCAACAGACAATCCCCTGCCAACAATTGTACCGTGTGTAGGAGGCTTTAGTCTGGAACCTAAAAGCAAAAGATAAACCTAGGTTGGTGTCAGATCACCCGGGATAGTGTGTCTTCCACTTGGGGTAAGGAATGGGTACTCTTACCAGAAACTGTGGATCCACTTGGCAGTGAGTCAGCCAAGCTTAGCGGTAGGAAACTGGAACTCCAGTACTGATCACCGAGTGTCCTGGCACAGCATGCAAAGATCCCATCCAATAGATATTCAAATGTGGGGGCCATAAACAGAAAGAATGCCTCTGCATAGCGTAGATCAAAAAGGATGGCTTTATTTAAAAGAACGGTACAAACATCTGAATGATGTGTGCAGATAAAATGTGATCACAGGTTCAAAAATTAAACTCCAGTTGAAGTCCAGTGGGGCAAAACGCGTCAGTTTTTCTAGTGATCACATTTTATCTGTACACATCATTCAGATGTTTGTACCTTTCTTTTAACTAAATCCATCCTTTTTGTGTAAAAAAAAAAAAACAAAAACATTTTTATTTGCGTACAGTGTTTCCTGACCGAGCAATTGCCAGTTAGTGACACAGGGCTGAATCCTAAGAGATCACTTCATAGCCCAAATAAAAATAAAAAAGAAATTGCGCTAGGTGCTAAACAAAAATGATGATAATAATGAAAATAAAACACTGTGAGGGAAATCCTGCAGCTAAAACACCATAACCCCAATACACGGGGACATGAAAAATATATCTCAAAGGACAGTGTAGCGCTGGACTAGTGATATAGTGAACATATATGTTATAAACACATGTAAATTATTATATCATGACCTAAAATTATTCAGTTATAAAATAAAAATAAAATGGTGAAAATTAAGTAGTATTAGCTAGTGTGAATCTGTACCCCAAAAGGGTGTATGCAAGAAAAAGGCACAAGTGCAAAATAATAAAAAATAAAATTCATAAGTGCAAAATAATAAAAATAAAGTTTATAAGTGTCATAAGTGAAAAATAAGTCCACAAAAAAGCCACTGCTGGGTGCGGGATTACGTGGTCCACCACTAGTTCAGCCCGCTACCAGATGGTAAAGTTGGAGGCTAACCAGAGAGCCTGCGACCGCCCTTACTCAGGGGGGGTCAAAACAGCCTTAGTAGTGGAAGATGGACTCCCGGGAACGTCTCACAATGGATTCCTTAGGCTGTCCTACCGGTCTCCTCGCCAAACGGTTGGTCCGCAGCAACGGGGACACCAGTACTGAGGGAATACTCCCAGGGGTTCCTTCCAGTGCTTCTTCCCAGATGGACCAGGCACAAATAAGCCACAAATCCTTCCTTACTACAGGGTGTTATCCACTTCAAAGCCCAAGTCTGAGTAGCTTGATTTTCATAATTTCCAATGTCTTAGCAATTTTTAGCTATGCCTTTTTTTTTATGTACATTTTGTTTTGATGAAAACTATTGTAAACCCTGTATTTAGCTGGTCCCAGAATGTCCGGTGGGAGCTGTACTTCTGCCTCCTCCCCTTAGCTGAAAGAACATTATGATGGATGCCAGTTAATGGTGTTTTGCCTCTCCCCTTTATCTGTGCTTTACCTTACACAGAGCACTGCATGTAAAGGAGCTGCAGCAGGTAGACTCCGTTTTTTGAATAGGTTTTTATCAAAGCAAACTGTGTATAAATGGGTTTAGGTACAAAATATGAAGACATCTGGAAGGTTATAATAAGCTATAGAAGTCATGGTGTCCAGAGCTGGACGTAAAGGAAAGCTATGTTGGTTGCAGAATAAATGACATCCTATGTATCCGTGAATTAGATACAGGCTCTTTTATTTAGTGAGTTTGTCACTAGTACTCGTATCTCCTTCTTATGTTAATGGATCACTGCCATGGTGTTAGCCCTTTTACTCCTCAAATCCAAATTTATCTGGTCATACCACTTCCAAAATCCTGGTCCATACCCCTAGAATTTCTTGCCTGCATTGCTTTATTATGCTACCACTCTCCATAACCTAGTAGCTTTGTTTGTCCTGCTTCTCCTTTCCATTATGGTATTTAGCTGTATTTGGTTACATCTAGAGGTTGAATTCTGAGTAGCTAATTCAAATGCAATCCATGTACATGTAGAAAGACTGGCTATTGAGAAACTAAAGCCGGCCATACACTACCGTTCAAAAGTTTGGGGTCACATTGAAATGTCCTTATTTTTGAAGGAAAAGCACTGTACTTTTAAATGAAGCTAACTTTAAACTAGTCCTAACTTTAAACAAATATACTCTATACATTGCTAATGTGGTAAATGACTATTCTAACTGCAAATGTCTAGTTTTTGGTGCAATATCTACATAGGTGTATAGAGGCCCATTTCCAGCAACTATCACTCCAGTGTTCTAATGGTACAATGTGTTTGCTCATTGGCTCAGAAGGCTAATTGATGATTAGCAAACCCTTGTGCAATCATGTTCACACATCTAAAAACAGTCTAGCTCCTTCCAGAAGCTACAAAACTGACCTTCCTGTGAGCAGATTGAGTTTCTGGAGCATCACATTTGTGGGGTCAATTAAACGCTCAAAATGGCCAGAAAAAGAGAACTTTCATCTGAAACTCGACAGTCTATTCTTGTTCTTAGAAATGAAGGCTATTCCATGCGAGAAATTGCAAAGAAATTGAAGATTTCCTACAACGGTGTGTACTACTCCCTTCAGAGGACAGCACAAACAGGCTCTAACCAGAGTAGAAAAAGAAGTGGGAGGCCGCGTTGCACAACTAAGCAAGAAGATAAGCACATTAGAGTCTCTAGTTTGAGAAACAGACGCCTCACAGGTCCCCAACTGGCATCTTCATTAAATAGTACCCGCAAAACACCAGTGTCAACATCTACAGTGAAGAGGCGGCTGCGGGATTTTGGGCTTCAGGGCAGAGTGGCAAAGAAAAAGCCATATCTGAGACTGGCCAATAAAAGAAAAAGATTAAGATGGGCAAAAGAACACAGACATTGGACAGAGGAAGACTGGAAAAAAGTGTTGTGGACGGATGCCAAAGGTGTGCAATGCTGTAATTGCTGCAAAAGGAGGATTCTTTGATGAAAGCAAAGTTTGATGTAAAAACAATGTTATTTCAAATACAAATCATTATTTCTAACCTTGTCAATGTCTTGACTCTATTTTCTATTCATTTCACAACGTATGGTGGTGAATAAGTGTGACTTTTCATGGAAAACACAAAATTGTTTGGGTGACCCCAAACTTTTGAACGGTAGTGTACGTGTATCAAAATGTGGCTGGTTCAGTAGGAACTGGCCGTGTTTTGATCCTTGTAAGGGTGAAAGTTGATCTGTCGAATGACTTCTGTCAGGGTGGATTTGATTTAAATCACTAGTAAAAAGGCTTGATTTAAATCATAATTTTTAAGGAGCAACTGTCATCTCTGTCCCGCAGCATCTCCTCCGACCTGCTGTTGACTCACCTACCCATTCACTTTAATGGGACGACTGGTGATGCAGCAGTGACACAACAAGGTGAGGGAGAGATGGCGGCAGCAGTTGAGTGGCTGCCCACTAACAGGCGCTGCCATGATGGATCTGAAATGACAGGTGCTCTTTTTAAATGCATGGACTTATTCTTGCTGGTAGTTAGAACCTTTAATATTTTCAAACAAAATTAGAATAATAAGCCGTCAGGTTAGTAAAACAGCGATATCAGAACCGATTCAATCATACAGTTTGTAGTGTACATAGATTTGCAAAACAATGGTATAAAGGAATATTCCTGAACTTTGTTTTATCTCATGGTTACTGTGAAATTGTGTGAATGCATCAATGCAGTGCATGTTATCTCAGCTTGCAGAGCTTGAATTAATTGAATGAGTTTACCAAAAATGTAAATATTGCAGAATATACAGCCTCATGCTACATAACTAAGCTCCATTTCATGCTTAATAAATGAACTTATTAATGTATCTTAAATTGAAAAAGATCTTTTAGATTTCTACTCCAAAAGCATTTTATTTAAAAAAAAATTATAATCAAAAAAATAATTAATATCCACCCTGACTTCTGTACAGCCTCCCTGACTGACGCTTGGCTGCTCGATTAGCACCACGGGCTATAGTCTGCACCACTCATCAGTGTATTCTGATGGCGGGGAATCTGCCGGTTGAACAAAAAATAACTATTTCTTCCTATGGGCTGCCTAACTGACATGAAATGCCTTTCTTGAGCTCATAGGGTAAAGTTCAAACCTGCAGTAAAGTGATTGTTAATTTTTGCAGAGAGAGTTTTCATTTGAAGCATAAAGCTTGGTCATGGACATTGGAGTGTGTGGGCAAGATCAGGCAGGCAATGGGTTTCTCACCTCTGATCGCTGCTTCCTTGGATGATCCTTGTCCAGGAATTCCTGCTGGCGAGCCATAGTTATTAGAACGCTAGTTGTCTTAGTCTTCTTGGTCAGTGGCTCAAAATAATAAAAACATAGGATGAGCATGACATCCAGGAATCTAGCATTCAGTTCTGTTATGACAGCCTGCATAATTCTGAGCCAATTTTTCTTTAGAAATGTTCAAAATAACTATCAGGAGAACCTGCTTTGTGTGTTTTCTGTGAGAAGAATGAACTTGTAGGCATAGATATTGTAAATCTCCCTGCTGTCTACAAATCTACTATAAAAATGTCCTGCCTGCGTGTGTTGTTTTGAAATGTGAACTGCTGGTTCCTGTCATGGGCTGAAAATGTAGAGCTGAGAGACTTGTCTGCTAGAAGGTATAATTGAACTGGAGCAGTAAGGAGGCCTTTCCAGAATACAAACTAGTCCTATATGAAGATTCATACTACTCCAATTCAAAATATTCCATTAGTAAAATGCTCTTCAAAAACAAAGTATATCTAAAGCCAGAAGGGACAATTGCATGCATTAAGGTAAAAAAAACTCTCTTAGCCTTTAGAACCACTTTAAGCTGTTAGGACTATTCTAAACATTGTTTTTGTAGGAAGTGTATTAATGTTGATTTGAAGAATACAGTGTTTGACTGTTTAGCATTTATGTGTATGAAGACCATGTTTATTTTTCTCTCTGACAGTGCATTGAGTGTCTTTTTGTTCTCATTTGTCTGTAGATAAATGGTCTCCAGCTCTGCAGATCCGTACAGTGCTTCTATCAATTCAGGCTTTGTTAAGCGCACCCAATCCAGACGATCCATTAGCAAACGATGTAGCTGAGCAGTGGAAGACAAATGAAGCCCAAGCTATCGAGACAGGTATACTTGCACAAGGGCATAATTTCTAGTTTATTAGAGCCACAGATTAACTATAGTCTTGCTGCTTGCTTTGTCTTAGAAATCCCTTGATTTGCACATATTAATCATATTTAACTTACCTTGCTGCTGAGTGGTCACCCTGCTGATTTTGCCATATAGAGTAACTCTTCCTGTATTAAACTTTACCCCTAATCGTGCCATCATTTTTATACATGCATACTGTCCTGATATGCCCAAGTGTTCTAGGCTGTAATGGCGACACTGCAATGGAGTGATTCTGCCACTTCCAGTGAATCTTCCTGTGACATAGCGCCACTCCCCCCACCTATAAAAGCTGGTTCACAGAATAGTACTCCCCTCCCTAGGAGATATCATTTAAAGCAGGGATATGCAATTAGCAGACCTCCAGCTGTTGCAGAACTACAGGTCCCATGAGGCATTGCAAGACTCTGACAGCCACAAGCATGACACCCAGAGGCAGAGGCATGATGAGACTTGTAGTTTTGCAACAGCTGGAGGTCTGCTAATTGCATATCCCTGAGTTTAAAATGATGAAGCAGGGTCATGTGACCTGGTGTTAGGTGATAATTTTATGGTAATTTTACAATTTGAAGAAATCTTTTTCAAGTACTAAGTTTTCCTGTTGAATAGCAAGTTACTAGAGAGATGCTATAGGCCAGACAGAACAATGCAAATAACCATAACTTAAACCGCATAATGTCTTTTTTTCAATCTTGATCATAATACACTTGGTTTGATGAATGGTCCTATTGTGATATTGATGGTAACACATTTTTCCTTTCTTCTTTTTATTCCTTGCAGCCAGAGCATGGACTAGGCTATACGCCACGAATAACGTTTAAACTCCTCTTGCTCTTCAGGTGTGCATCACTTCTTCGGTTCTGCCAAGATTTCTTCCTTATATTTTTCTTTGCGTTCAATGGACACAGTCTTAAAAAGAAAAAAATAAATAAAAATACAGAATAAAAAAAAAAGCCCAGACATGGTCAGTCTTTGGTGATTAAGTGCACAATAGCAGATCTCATGTCTTGTTCTGATTCACTTGTAGCGCATGAGCAGAGGCAGTAGATTATCATCAGCATGTTCCTTAACATTTAAGAGGTGGCAAGACCTCTGTAACTTTCCATTTTAGCATCATAATTTCAGTGTGAGCACTGTGAATGGAAATAGTCTAGGGTTGTTGCAGTATCCTATTTTTTTTTCTTCCCCTTTTAACAAATGGATACCTCCTTTTTATTAATATTGTTTGAAAAAGGCTAACTTGTCTGTAGTATGTTGGCCCCCTAGCTCGCTTCTGTAGACAGACAAGCTTTCCCGAAGACACAAAAAAAAAGTTGTGAATCCAGTGTGACTCCTATTAAATTATAACTAACTTCTCTTTTTGAGTGTTAAACCATCCAAAGCTTGTGACCATTTTGTATGGCTTGTCTTGGAAATCTGTAAATCTTATGTTTTAGTAAAATATTTTTTTTTGTTATTCTACTTTTGCCTTTGTACAGTTTTTTTTTTTTTTTTTTTTCCTTATTTTTCTTTAACGTATACAAACTTGACAAATATTATATTAAGTGTAAAAGGGATGCTCAGCAAAGCAGACCTGTATTTTGTTGCTGAGCTGTGAATATTGTTAGGTTTGTTCGAATTCTAATTACCTTGGCATAACAGTGAGATGATTTGCTGAATAGTCCTCCAATCAGGGTGCTATGTTCAAATGTGAATTTTACAGAAGAATGCCACCTATTTTAGGGCATTGGAGATCTCTTCCTGGTATGTAATGAGCTGCAGTCCACTTCCTGTCTTTCCTAAAGTGACTCCATAGAGTAGGGAGGTCTAGTGTCCACTTCCCAAGAACTCATGTGTGGTCCAGATTTAGAGACTGGCCCCTTTCACATAAGGCCTCACACATTTGTCTTGCCTTGTCACAAATTCCCTGTACATAGAATTAAGTGTACATTAGGAGAAGCCCTCAAACCCCAACATCCTCATGAACAAATTTAAACATGGAATAACTATAAAAAATGTCTTCTTTTATGGTATTAACTCAGAGAATTAAATGTACTCTTGTATAGAGTTTTCAATTTTTTTCTTTGTATTTACAAAGTCTTTCAATGCACCTCTGATTGCTAACTTATCAGATGACATGTCATTGCAGCCTGAAGTGTACTTCTCACTTTCAGAATGTAAATTGGCATAACCTAGCTTGGCTTCTAATCAGTGATCTATGAAAGATAGTTGTGGATATGATCAAATCAGCATAGGTAAGACATGATTTCATTTCTAGTAGTGGAGCATGCTGCAGAGATATTCTACTGTAACATCTGTATGCTTTTAAAGGTTTTTTCAGGGTTATAATATGGAATCTGCCATCTAATTTTACAGCCAGCAAGTCTGTGTCCAATCTGCACCTTTTTTTGTTCAGGGTTAGCGACTCGCTATTTAGGGAAGCAAAGAGGAGGTTGACAGACCCAAGTCTTGCATCTTTAAAAGAAAATCAATAATCTCAGATGCTATCTTGCTATCCAGAGAAGTTTCCTTTAGTCCACATTTACACCCAAGTGTCCCATTTTTTCAAGTGTTTTTTTTTTTTTCAAACGTTTTTTGGAGCAGAATTGAAAGTTTTTGCAGCTTTTGTCAGGCGTTTTTTGAGGCATGTGGAATGCTGCATGAAAAGGGGGCAGAAAGCTGCTGTTTTAGCAGAAAACGCATGACAAAACGCTTAAAAGCTCATGTTGTGCTTTTTAGGCATTTCCATTGAAGTGTATGGGGACAAAAAACGTTTTGTTTCTGCCTGAAAAGTAGTTTGTGTACTTTTTTGAGCAGCAGGCGTTTTGCTACAAGCAACAGGACGCTCCAGATGTGAACAAAGGCTATTAAAAACGATCGATTTTTGTTTGTTCGAGTGTTTTTGAGCTTCAAAAAGCTCAAGTGTGAATGAGGCATAAGGCTCTGTTCACACACAGGCGTTTTGAAAGGAACTTCTTTTGGGCAACAATCGCGGCAGAATTGTACTGCGTTTTTAGGTGCCATTAAAATAAATGGCACCTGAACAGGCTGATGTGCATTTTGACATTTTAACAGCGCCTTTTGAAATCGCGGGCTGAATCGTGGCGATTCGGCCCGGCGATTCAAAATGCCTATGTATGAACGGAGCCTTAAGGAAGAGTCATTCTTTATAGAACAGGTACGTAATATGAGAACATGAGCAGGTGGTGGCAGGCGAATTGTAACCATTTATGTTCATGAACTCGGCTAATATTTGGCATATGGTAAATTTTAAGAAGTCCCTGTTCATTTATCAGGAGCTCCATGTAAACCTATTGCTGGGATGGGGTAGGGGTGTAAATATTTCTTGCCATTTAGTCTTCCCATTTTCCTTTCGAATATAACTTATCTGCCAGTCATTGGCCACTTATGGCATAGGACTAAAATGCATTTCCTCACATGAACCTGTGTAGAAACCTCTACCCAATGTGCCTAGGTGAAATTTGCTTCCAAGCATTTTGCAGCACTCTTGAAGTTATGTTGTTGCATCCCAAACCAAAATGCAAACATGTCACGAGAGAGATGAGGGCTGCATTGCTGACTGACTTCAGAAATGGTAGATGCTTAGCTTTCATGCTGAACTAGTGGCTTCAATACTTGGCCTGGAACAATGTATAGTAGGTCAAAACCTCCGACAAAAGTAGATTCCCATATTTACATTTGAAGCCGGAGATTCAGCAAGACAGCCAGGCTAGTAGAATTTTCAGAGGCATCAATAATCGCAACTTTCATGTTTCTCAAGACCAATTTTCTTTAAAATTTGTTGGAAATGTAGAATTAAATTCAAACCATGCATTAACGGGCTCTCGAATGACTCGCAACCCTTTATCCACTGGAGTTTACTTTCCAAGCCTCTGCCCTTCTAGAGCACTGTGAGTGTAAAAGGATATTACTTTTTCCTAGTTCTGGTTTCGGGACATTTGCATAGGGTTATAGTAAGCTCTGTCTTGCAAACAGCTCACCTTTGTTAACAGAACCCACCCCATTGCCTTTAAGCACCATCACTTTTCTATATGGCCTCTCTAAAGCCATCTGTTAGTGGGAAGAGTTTAGTGCTATTGATAATGATGCTCTGCGATGCTGAATTGACAAATCGGCTCCTGTTTCACAGGGATCCTTGGGATTAAAACATGTCTTTTAAATATGGTTCCCACACAAAACTGCAACAATGAAAATACAAAATACCCTTACCCTCATCCTTGGGAATCTTTTTACCACTCACAGGGAAACTATAGTGTATTTTAGGTGGGCACATATTTATCATTCTGCTCACCATGAGGTGTGCACTGTTTTTGGTAGGTTGGCAGACCCATATATTTAATTTGTGTGATGGATTTGTAAATCACAACCAGTTGTGTGGCTTTGAAAAGCAGAAGGCAGATAGAATGAGCAGATGGCTCTACTCCTATGTACATGTATAATTGCTAACTGTATACAGTGAGGGGAAAAAAGTATTTGATCCCCTGCTGATTTTGTACATTTTACCACTGACAAATGATCAGTCTATAATTTTAATGGTAGGTTTATTTTAACAGTGAGAGACAGAATAACAAACAAATCCAGAAAAACGCATTTCTAAAAAGATATAAATTGATTTGCATTTTAATGAGTGATATAAGTATTTGACCCCTTCGCAAAACACGACTTAGTACTTGGTGGCAAAACCCTTGTTGGCAATCAGAGGTCAGACGTTTCTTGTCGTTGGCCACCATGTTTGCACACATCTCTGGAGGGATTTTGTCCCACTCCTCTTTGCAGATCCTCTCCAAGTCATTAAGGTTTCGAGGCTGACGTTTGGTAACTCGAACCTTCAGCTCCCTCCACATATTTTCTATGGTATTAAGGTCTGGAGACTGGCTAGGCCACTCCAGGACCTTAATTTACTTATTGTCATGCTGGAATACCCATCCAGGACCCATTTTCAATGCCCTGGCTGAGGGAAGGAGATTCTCACCCAAGATTTGACAGTACATGGCCCTGTCCATCATCCCTTTTAATGCGGTGAAGTTGTCCTAGTTGTCCTGTCCCCTTAGCAGAAACCCCCCCCCCCAAAACATAATGTTTCCACCCCCATGTTTGACGGTGTTCTTGGGGTCATAGCCAGCATTCCTCCTACCCCAAGCACGGCGCAATGAGTTGATGCCAAAGAGCTTGATTTTGGTCTCATCTGACCACAACACTTTAACCCAGTTCTCCTCTGAATCATTCAGATGTTCATTAGCAAGCTTCAGACGGGCCTGTACATGTGCTTTCTTGAGCAGGGGAACCTTGTGGGCGCTACACGATTTCAGTCCTTCGTGGCGTAGTATGTTACCAATTGTTTTCTTGGTGATTATGGTCCCATCTGCCTTGAAATCATTGACAAGATTCTCGTGTGTCCTTCTGGGCTGATTCCTCACCCTTCTCATGATCATTTAAACTCCACAAGACGAGATCTTGCATGGAGCCCCAGACCGAGGGAGATTTACGGTTCTTTTGTGTTTCTTTCATTTGCCAATAATAAACGCACAAACTGTTCTCACCCTCTCTCAAAGCTGCTTGCCGATGGTCTTGTAGCCCATTCCAGCCTTGTGTAGGTCTACAGTCTTGTCCCTGACATTCTTTGATAGCTCTTTGGTCTTGGCCATGGTGGAGAGATTGGAATCGAATTAATTTGCTTCTGTGGACAGGTGTCTTATACAGGTAACAAGCTGAGATTAGGAGCACTCTGAGAAGATACCTGGGAGCCAGAAGTCTTGCTGATTGATAGGGGATCAAATACTTATTTCACTCACTTAGAATGCAAATCAATTTATAACTTTTTTGAAATGCGTTTTTCTGGATATTTTTGTTCTGTCTCTCACTGTTAAAATAAACCTACCATTAAAATTATAGATTGATCATTTCTTTGTCAGTGGGCAAATGTACAAAATCAGGGGATCAAATACTTTTTTTTCCCCGCACTGTATATGTAACAAAAAACCTTCATAACAGTAAGATTTACATTAAGCTGATCACATTCATGTATATATCTAAAATTATGTAAAAAAAAGTTTTAGGTGTACTGTCTGTTGGGTAAGCATGTGTAATGTAATTGGAGATAAAAGGTGTTCACTAGAAACATGTGGCTGGTGGTATGAAGTCTTGTGATGCATTCCGTTGTCGGTGACATTTCATGTCGAACAAGCTGTAGTCATGGATTGACATGTGAGCCATAAATACAGAAGAGTACTAATACCTCTTATTAGATGAGGAAGAGGCTACCCCTGTTGAGCTCTTATTTGGGTAGTTCTAGTTTCTTGGCTATCATGCCACCCTTATTCCTCAGTAGTTTGAATCTTTCCAAGTGCAAGATTGTGAATAAGGACTAATGAATTCTCTGACTCTCCTGACCTGCATGTCAGTGACTCAAAATATTAAAATCCTATAGGCAGATTAACAATTGGCAAGCATTCCTAATTCAGCAATGGCAGGCCCTATATTTTTCCCATCACAGATGAAACTGATGCTGAGCTGTTTCGGCGGGGGTCACTATATCTTTTTCTTTAGACTGAAAAACATCTTTGATTTTGGGTATAGCAATCAGGTACTCTAGTGAGATTTCCTTTTTCATGTTTCAGTTTTCATGAGGTAGTCAATTTTATAAGGATCAGATACTCTGGCCCTTAAAGTGGTTGTAAACTTAGACATGCAATATGAACATAGGCTATCCCTCTTATAGTGTGTACTTTGTCTCAGTTAAAACCACTAAGGCCTCATGCACACAGGGTGTTTTTACAGCTGCTTTTAGCAGCGTCGGACGTGTTTTTTGTTTTGTTTTGTTTTGTTTTGTTTTGTTTTGTTTTTTTTTGTTTTGTTTTTTTTTACAGCTTAAAAACGCCTCTGTTATTCTATGGCCTCATGCGCGTGCACACACAGGCTTTTAGGAGCTGTAAGTGGCATAGGCCTTAAGCATAAGCTGCTAAAATTAAAAAAAACTCAGGGCCAGTGCTTTCCTGGAGCAGCAGTGTTAAACTGACGCGTGTTAACGCTGTATACGGCATCAAGCATTTTTAAGCTGTAGTAATTGGATTTGAGAGTAGAAAAAAAGAGGGCAGAAAGAGGCTGCTAAACTAAACGCGCATTAACGCCAATACAAAATCTTTCTAAAAGCACCTTTTTTACAGCTGCTTTTTCCTGGCATCAGAACTGGCTTTGCAGCCCGTTTTTTCAAATGCCCTGTGTGCATGAGGACTAAGTGCCATTTCTGTCTGCTGCTTAATTTCTCAATCAGCAGAAGTCCCTTCTGATGAATTTTCTTGACACCAAGAGAAAAAAGGTGACAGGGTAGGTACCTTCAGATGACTGACAGCCCTGGCTCTGTTCCTGTGTGCTGTGTGAAAGGGGGTGTCCCCCTAACTGATATAATTAGCTCCCCACCCCCGGCTTTTCAGGGCTGAGAGATCCTGTGTAAACTCTGCACTTTGAATGTGTAGGGGAAAGACAGCTGTAGATAACCAGGTATAACCTAATGTAGCAGGATTTGTTTCATCTCTGTGTATCACCTGAGGCAGTCACTTCACTGGGTATATATAAGGGGTTGCAACCACTTTAACATAACAATGAGCTGATGCGTGGGTTCTATGTAGGGGTGCAATCCCATTGGCACTTGCCTTAGTGGGAACAATTAAGGGGTGACCATGTTTACACATATATTCCTGGGTTGTAAATTGAAACTAGCTAGTATCATGACAGCCTAAAACGTTCCTGAAGTTGCACTATATTTAGATCTGCTGTTAGAGGCAAAATCCCGGCATACATGTAAGCGGCTTAACTAAACTGATTGTAACCTGAAGGAAACGTTGAAAGCCACAATTTTAAATTAGTTTTGACGAAAGTTCAATCTATCAGTATCAATTTATAGTAAAGATATGGCATACTGTAATGACCATAATATTTTTTACTAAATGGTGTGCCATAAATAATGAAATCTGGAGTGAGGTGTTTCTTTTCTTTCACCTACCAGTTTACAGTCATAGGGTGCTCTGGTTGGGTAATGTGAAAAATAACCATTTGTATTAGTGTGCTGCTAACCATTGCTTTAACCTGCTTGCCCAAGCTGTGTTTTTTTGTAGCTTAAGATATGGCTTTGCACCACTAAAATGGCAAGTTGACAGACCTATTCAAGTTTGCACACATTTTAAGTGGTTTTAGTTTTTGTATATTTTCTTGAACTTTACTGTTCTTTCATTTCTCTCCCTTACAGCCTTAATTCTGTCCATTTTGTTTTCTAAGCTGTCCCTTGAAACATGTGTATGGTGTTATTGATAGTTCCTTTTAACTTTAAACCAGTGCTTCATATGATTTCATTTGTTATCTGTTATCTGTCATAGTCAATATATTGCAAATGATGCAATGGTCAACAAGTAGTTGAAATTGCTTTTAAATGTTCTGTAAAGTACTTGAATGTGTACAGGCATGGATGAGCAACCCTGAATGCAGACAGATTGCGTTAAGGGTTGCTTATCTGTACCAGTACTCATGCAAAAGCCGGGTGTGTGGCGACATGCGTACAGCTACAGCCTGTCATAGGTATTGATTTACTAAAACTGGAGAGTGCAAAATCTGGTGCTGCTGTGCATGTTGGCCAGTCAGATTCTAACTTCAGCTTGTTCAATTAAACTTTAGCAAAACAAAAAAACTGGAAGCGGATTGGTTTCTATGCAGAACTGCACCAAATTTTGCGCACTCCAGTTTTAGCAAATCAACCCCATAGTCATACAGGCAGCTGTAGGCAAATATCTGCCGTTCCTGGCCATGTAAACACCTTCAAACTCTATGGTCCTCTGCATTGGTGTAAGGGCTTCATGTACACCTGGCAGTTCCTAAACTTGAGTTTAGGAGCTTTTGGCATTTTTTGTTTTTTTTTGCCAAAGCTGTGTCCATGCACACATAGGCTTTTAGCAGAGTTTAGGAGCTGCCGTATTTAGGTTAAGGTAAACCTACCTCTCCTGAACGTGGAAGAAACGAGTTTAGGATAGGAAAGTTTTGTCTACCCGCCATGGGAAAATGTAAAACGTGGCAACACGGTTTGCGTTTTTACCACGGTCCAGGAAGGCTAGTGTACATGTAGCCTTAACAAGGCCTTCTAGGTTGGTGAAGAAACTGTTTAATCCTATTTAAGTAGGCACTCCAGCTTGGTGTTTGGAGCATCTGCATGTTTGGTGGAGCAATGCATGAAAACATCTGATGTTTGTGTATTGTGAGCCTATTGATGTGTGGCTTAGAACTTGTAATAGTGGAAATAAAAATTTAATAGAAAGAGAAAACCTCTATACAAAACCCTTAGATTAGTAAAAAAATTCAAGTGTACCTACAGTGCTTATATATATATTTTTTATTTTTTTTCTCTCATCCTGTCTTGTCAGAGTATCAATTTAAATGGGTAAAACTTTGTATTCTCAGCATGGTCATTTGAATTCCCACAGAGGTACAGTACAGATTTGATTTGGGTAACAGGAACCCATCAGGATAAAAATATGCAATTTGCCACAGCTGACTTTAGTTTTTTAATTTTCAAGCTTTGAGACTTCTTTGTCCCCCCTGTCACTACTTAGTCATTGACAAAGATTCAGCCATTGAGGTATAGGGCACGTGATATGTACACACGGTTGTCCTAGGTCAGAGACTTTCTGTGTAGTGAAGGAAGGACAATAGTGACAACTAACTCTATTTCTTCACTGATTGAATTGAATTTTCACCTACATAGAGGGTGGCAGTTCGGTTATTTACAGCCCTCAGCTTGTTAACTTGCATAAAAAAGCCAAGGTCATTGTGAAAGTGAGGCTCTTATACTATATCGGCTGTCTTGAGACAAGCTAATTGATAGGTGAAAGTGCTGCCACAGATATCTGTTCAGTTCTATGAACATCTGTGGTATACCCTTCTCTAACAACCAGTCTGTCAGCACAATGGATTACAAACCAGGACTTGGAGTTCTTGACACAACCTTTTGGCTTTTTTTTTTGTTTGTGAATAAGTAGAAAGAGTTTAACTATATCTTAAGAACTTATAAACTGTAGACGGTGTAAACCTGGTTCTGCAACGTTTTATGGGTGAACTTCTTAGCTTTTTATAGAAATATTTGTTGGTGTAGCTTGGCAAGTAAAACCGGCATCCACTTCTTTTATATAAATCAGTTTGTTGCACTTGAAAATAATCCTTACACATCACATAGAAACATCTACAGTATGGGCTAACTGAATTTATCACTAGTCCTCTTTGCAAATGTTACTTGTGCAGAACACCTGCAAGGCTGTTTTTCTTATTTGTATGGAGAAAACCTCACACTCCAAATAGTTTGTAAATAGTTCATAGAGATTTGTAACCTAAAAAGTAGTTGACCAGTGAGTTGAATGTGTTTTTCTGCATGCAAGTCAACACCGGTTATCTGAGCGCTGAACGCAATAGATTTTTTATCTTTGTCCAGTCTGGAACAGTGTTCCAAGAAAGCATTTTTCATACACACAAGTGTCCTGTGAAATGGTCCTGAGATTCTAACTTGCTCATGCAGACCTATATATGTTTATAATTCTTTAAATTAATGTAACACTCTGTGACAGTTCATTATGAATGTTTTAGAACTTCTCTTATAATGGCATGTCTCAATGTAAGATAACATTATAAATAAAAAGGAAGAACATGGTTTGAGTCCTGCTTTTCTTCCAGGGATTTCAACTTTTCTTTTGTAGAAATGCAGTTTGCTTTGGTAAATGGTCATCTTTGCGGTCCATAATAAACATAGCATGGTTTTTCAGAAGCAGCGGTGGAAATTTTATATTTTTTTTTTTTTTTACAGGTCAGTCAGATGTTCAAACAACTTTTGTGAGCCTACGGTCACATCCAAAGTTCTATGTTGTGATGGAAAGTAGTCCCTAAAGTGTTACTAAACCCAGGACCCTGCATTCACTATATCTGGTCTCCCACAGTACACAGAACATGGAAATGCAAATATTTTAGGGCCCATTCACACCTGAGTGTTTTTCAGCTTGTAAAACGTTCATCTCAAAAAGTTCCAAAACGCCCAACAAGCAAAATCCCATTCATTTGAATGGCCCCTGTTCACATCTGAGCATTCTGTCGCCTGAAGCTCAAAAAAGTACATGAGCTTTTTAGGCAGCTTACAGGCATTTTCTGCTTTTTTCATTGGTGACCTTTTGACCTGTACAAAATGGCAGTAAAATCTTTCTGCCTGAAAAGGATATGCTCAGGTGTGAATGCAGCCTTAGTAAATATAAACTGCTAAATACCTTTTCTCATCAGCACTATATAATAGTCTTGTGACTTCTATCAGTATCAGGCTGAGCACTGGTTAAAGTTTTTGTAGGAAGAGTTTTCATTCTCTGACTGTCCTATGAGGTTGCAGGTCCTTTGACCCTCTGTCTGGACAGTGCTGATCACATACAAGCTCCCAAGGGGGGAAAAAAAACTTTTGGCAATACACACCAAACTGAGCATGTGCAGAGTGCCCCCAAGGCTTGGGGACTGTAGAAGGAGGAGGATCAAACAGAATTTTTAAACAATGAGTATAACAAGCATGCTTTACTGCATATACAGACTTATTTTTACTGTTGTGGTTTTAGTAACACTTTAACTGCTTCCCGACCATGCCACGCAGATATACGGTGGCACAATGGCTCTCCTGGGCGAAATCCCATACGGGTATGTCCTACCCTTTTTCGGCCACCAGAGGGCGCATGCCCGCTGGGCACGATCGCTGCCTGCCATGCACGATTGCGTGCACGAGTGACAGCACTGGGATTTGTATGTGTAAACACAAATCCCTGTGCTGTCAGAGGAGCCATATTGTTTGTTCCTACAAAGTAGGAAAAACGATGTCTCCTCTCCTAGTCACTCCCATCCCCACACAGAACACAGTGAGGGAACACACAACCCCTTGATCGCCCTCGGTGTTAACCCCTTCCCTGCCCATGGACATTTACACAGTATTCTGTGCATTTTTATAGCACTGATCGCTGTTTAAATGCCAATGGTCCCAAAAAAAGCGTCAAAAGTCTCCGATATGTCTGTCGCAATACCACTAAAAATCACAGATCGCCACCACTAGTAAAAAGTTATAAAAATGCCATAAATCTTTCCCATAGTTTGCAGACGCTATATCTTTTGCGCAAACCAATCAATATACGCTTAGTGCGATTTTATTTATTTTTTTACCAAAAATATGTAGAAAATATATATTGGCCTAAATTGATGAAGACAATTTTGGGGATATTTATTATAGCAAAATGTAAAAAAAATTTTTTTTTAACTTTCAAAATTTTCGCTCTCTTTTCTTTTATAGTGCAAGAAATAAAAACTGCAGAGGTGATCAAATACCTCCAAAAGAAAGCTCTATTTAAAAAGGACGCAAATTTTGTTTGGGTACAGCTTCGAACAACTGTGCAGTTGTCAGTTAAAACGACGCAGTGCCAAATTGAAAAAAGTGCTCTGGTCAGGGGGGTAAAATCTTCCAGGTCTGAAGTGGTTATGAAGACTCTAATTAAAAAAAAAAAAAGCTACAGGTTTTAATATTAAGGCATCTAAGAATTCCCACTGTAGCCTCCCACACCCTCTTGTCACAGCAAAGCTAATCACTTTTGGGTAGGGTTGGAGCTTGCCTGTAAACCCCACAAACATTCCTATTGGTCCATCTCTGTGGTGGGTAATCTCACTGACCAATTGGAACATACAGGATAGGAGGGCAAGCTTCAGGACTATCAAAGTACCAATCCTGAACATCTTTATAAAAAAAAAAAAGGCAAACGTTTATTCTAACCTAGGTGGCTGCACCATGGATCCGATGCTGCATCTGTCTCCTGCTACCTCTACACCGAGAACTGAGAGATTAAAGGCCATTGGTCAGGTCTCTGTCTTCAGAGTCAGTAACTGTTATTTACCAGCTCTGTGCTCTTTGCGTTGCCCCTCCTATGCTCACAGGAGCCCCAGCTGTGGAGAGGGTGGGAGTGGCTGGCTCAGTCTCCCAACGGTTAGCTGAGAAGCTGAGCCAGCTTCTGGTACAGGCATCTGGGTGGATCCCAACATTAAAGTCGGGATCATTCCAGAGTCTGGACTGACTGAGTGAAGTCAGCTGGTTTTAGCCCACTGTTGGCTGCATATGAGTGAGTGCACAACGAAGTGTACTTGTTTGATCTCCAGGAGAAGTAGGGCCAAAAGCTCTACCTGAATGTGGCCTACGGGCCATACTTTGGAGAACCCTGTTCTAGCCAGTAGAATGAGTTTACATTCATAAGTTTGTAAAAATGCAGCATTTTTTTCTGGCATCATATTTAGAGCATTTTTTTTCTGAAGATGAATGTATTTATTCTGAAGATGAATGTATAGCATATTTTATTTCCAACAGGAGATAGAGGAATACCATTACACAAGCAGCACTGATAGTCAAAGCCCTGATTTTTAGTGTAAAAGTCCTGTCACACTTGCTGGTTACCGGCTCTCCTCACGCTGTGACAGTGCGCGAGGAAGGGAAAGCCGATAAGCGGCAAGTTTGTTTACATGTGATCAGCTATGATTGGACACAACTGATCACATGGTAAAGAGCCACTGTGATTGGCCCTTTACCCTGATCTGTGATCAGCTGTGTTAGGAGGACAACTGCACTGTAGCTGTCTTTCAGAAATAGAGTGGTCAAGAAAAGTGGTTTAAAGGCTTAAAGTATTTGTTAACCCGTTCTTATAAGTCTATGCCAGCCCCTCTATTAGAGGCTGGCATAGCAGACTTTAAGTGGTTTTAAATAACGAGCGTTGTAAATACCGAATTTGAGCTGTCTTCAGGCCGGTCACATGACTCACGGCCTCTTTACAGCTTCGATTGGATGGCTTCTGCGGGTGGGGCTGTGATCTCCCTCTGACCTCAGCCGGTGAGATCACATGGCCGCTTGTCTCCTCCCGCAGAAGCTCTGTCTCATAGCTGTAAAGCGGCCGCTAGTCACGTGACTGAAGACAGCTCAAATTTAAAACAACTTACATAGTGTGCTATGCCAGCCTCTAATGGAGGGGCAGGCAGTGACTATTTTACTTTCTTTCCCCAAGAATAATGGCGGAGCGGAGACGGACACAGAGAGGGAGCGGACAGGCAGGAAGGAGGGGATAAGGAGGAGAGCAGAGGGAATAGCAGGGTATGATGCAGGGACGCACTCTGACCCAGGTGGTCAGGGATCAGCAGCCCTGATTTTCTTGGTCAGCGCAGAGAGGGCATACAGGAAGTGGCAGATTCAGAGGTTTTTTTTTTTTTTTTTTTTTTTTTACAGTTTAGAGGGGGGCAGATTACACAGCATGAGCACTGTGCTGTGTAATCTGCTGTAAGGGACCAGGATCTGTACTTTTTTTTTTTTTTTTTTGGTGGGGTTAACACACACTTTAAGAACACTCCAAATTCTTGTTGCTGGAAAATGGTATCTGTAGACCTTAAAAATGCCCACCTCTTTCCAGTGCAGAAGCCATCATGTATGTAATCTTCAAAGAACAGTATGACCCAGACAGAAAGGCCTGTCTTTACTAGATCTTTAAAAAAAAATATTTTTTTTGACAGATGCTTGTTTTTGATAACAAATGTTCCAATTTTAATGCTGCCCTATCTAATGTTTCTAAAAAAAAAAAAAAAAAAAATGTGGGATATGGGATTACTCAACACTAGGTCAAAAAAGAAGCTTGGGTGGCCTAAGCTTATGTTAGTATAGTCTGACATCTGGAAACCTAATTGTAATCTAATCTAATCACATTGTAGATATACATGATTTGCCTTCCGCGGACCCCCCCCCCCCCCCCCCCCGGTGCCCGAGGTGGTCGTCTTTTGTCCAGCGGCGATCAGAGGTGAGGGGGAGGCCATCCGTTCGTGGCCCCCCCCTCGCGATCGCTCCGGCCAATCACATCATTCCTTTGCTGCTGTATGCTAAACAGCAGCAAAGGAAATGATGTCATCTCTCCTCGGCTCGGTAATTTCCGTTCCGGCCCGAGGAGAGAAGACAGGTATGTGAGTGCACAACACTACACAACACAGTAGAACATGCCAGGCACACAAAACACCCCGATTTCCCCCCCCCCCCCCCCCCCCGTCACAAACTGACACCAGCAGTTTTTTTTTTTTTTTTTTCTGATTACTGCATTGGTGTCAGTTTGTGACAGTTACAGTGTTGGGACAGTTAGTATTACCCCCCTGTAGGTCTAGGATACCCCCCCTAATAAAGTTTTAACCCCTTGATCACCCCCTGTCACCAGTGTCGCTAAGCGATCATTTTTCTGATCGATGTATTAGTGTCGCTGGTGACGCTAGTTAGGGACCTAAATATTTAGGTTCGCCATCAGCGTTTTATAGCGACAGGGCCCTTTCACCACTGATCACCGTATAACTGTTACGGGTGACGCTGGTTAGTTTGTTTATATTTTATAGTGTCAGGGCACCCGCCGTTTATTACCGAATAAAGGTTTAGCCCCCTGATCGCCCGGCGGTGATATGCGTCGCCCCAGGCAGCGTCAGATTAGCGCCAGTACCGCTAACGCCCACGCACGCAGCATACGCCTCTCTTAGTGGTATAGTATCTGATCGGATCAATATCTGATCCGATCAGATCTATACTAGCGTCCCCAGCAGTTTAGGGTTCCCAAAAACACAGTGTTAGCGGGATCAGCCCAGATACCTGCTAGCACCTGCGTTTTGCCCCTCCGCCCGGCCCAGCCCAAGTGCAGTATCGATCGATCACTGTCACTTACAAAACACTAAACGCATAACTGCAGCGTTCGCAGAGTCAGGCCTGATCCCTGCGATCGCTAACAGTTTTTTTGGTAGCATTTTGGTGAACTGGCAAGCACCAGCCCCAGGCAGCGTCAGGTTAGCGCCAGTAGCGCTAACACCCACGCACGCACCGTACAGCTCCCTTAGTGGTATAGTATCTGATCGGATCAATATCTGATCCGATCAGATCTATACTAGCGTCCCCAGCAGTTTAGGGTTCCCAAAAACGCAGTGTTAGCGGGATCAGCCCAGATACCTGCTAGCACCTGCGTTTTGCCCCTCAGCCCGGCCCAGCCCACCCAAGTGCAGTATCGATCGATCACTGACACTTACAAAACACTTAACGCATAACTGCAGCATTCGCAGAGTCAGGCCTGATCCCTGCGATCGCTAACAGTTTTTTTGGTAGCTTTTTATTGAACTGGCAAGCGCCAGCGGCCTAGTACACCCCGGTCGTAGTCAAACCAGCACTGCAGTAACACTTGGTGACGTGGCGAGTCCCATAAGTGCAGTTCAAGCTGGTGAGGTGGCAAGCACAAGTAGTGTCCTGCTGCCACCAAGAAGACAAACACAGGCCCGTCGTGCCCATAGTGCCCTTCCTGCTGCATTCGCCAATCCTAATTGGGAACCCACCGCTTCTGCAGCGCCCGTACTTCCCCCATTCACATCCCCAACCAAATGCAGTCGGCTGCATGAGAGGCATTTTCTTTATGTCCTCCCGAGTACCCCTACCCAACGAACCCCCAAAAAAGATGTTGTGTCTGCAGCAAGCGCGAATATAGGCGTAACACCCTCTATTATTGTCCCTCCTGTCCTGACAATCCTGGTCTTTGCATTGGTGAATGTTTTGAACGCTACCATTCATTAGTTGAGTATTAGCGTAGGGTACAGCATTGCACAGACTAGGCACACTTTCACAGGGTCTCCCAAGATGCCATCGCATTTTGAGAGACCCGAACCTGGAACCGGTTACCGTTATAAAAGTTAGTTACAAAAAAAGTGTAAAAAAAAAAAAAAAATATATATATAAAATAAAAAATAGTTGTCGTTTTATTGTTCTCTCTCTCTCTATTCTCTCTCTCTTGTTCTGCTCTTTTTTACTGTATTCTATTCTGCAATGTTTTATTGTTATTATGTTTTATCATGTTTGCTTTTCAGGTATGCAATTTTTTATACTTTACCGTTTACTGTGCCTTATTGTTAACCATTTTTTTGTCTTCAGGTACGCCATTCATGACTTTGAATGGTTATACCAGAATGATGCCTGCAGGTTTAGGTATCATCTTGGTATCATTCTTTTCAGCCAGCGGTCGGCTTTCATGTAAAAGCAATCCTAGTGGCTAATTAGCCTCTAGACTGCTTTTACAAGCCGTGGGAGGGAAAGCCCCCCCCCCCCCCACCGTCTTCCGTGTTTTTCTCTGGCTCTCCTGTCTCAACAGGGAACCTGAGAATGTTATGACTTAGATTTCGCCGGATGTAAATAGCGCCATTGGGAAATTGGGGAAGCATTTTATCACACCGATCTTGGTGTCATCAGATGCTTTGAGGGCAGAGGAGAGATCTAGGGTCTAATAGACACCAATTTTTTCAAAAAAGAGTACCTGTCACTACCTATTGCTATCATAGGGGATATTTACATTCCCCGAGATAACAATAAAAATGATTTAAAAAAAATGAAAGGAACAGTTTAAAAATAAGATAAAAAAGCAAAAAAAATTATAAAGAAAAAAAAAAAAAAAAGCACCCCTGTCGCCCCCTGCTCTCGCGTACGCGGCTAAGCTCCCAAAAAGTCCCACACATGTGGTATCCCCATACTCAGGAGAAGCAGCTGAATGTATTTTGGGGTGCAATTCCACATAGGCCCATGGCCTGTGTGAGCAATATATCATTTAGTGACAACTTTTTGTAAATATTTTTTTTTTTTTTTTTTTGTCATTATTCAATCACTTGGGACAAAAAAAATAAATATTCAATGGGTTCAACATGCCTCTCAGCAATTTCCTTGGGGTGTCTACTTTCCAAAATGGGGTCATTTGGGGGGGGGGGGGGGGGTTTGTACTGCCCTGCCATTTTAGCACCTCAAGAAATGACATAGGCAGTCATAAACTAAAAGCTGTGTAAATTACAGAAAATGTACCCTAGTTTGCAGACGCTATAACTTTTGCGCAAACCAATAAATATATGCTTATTGACATTTTTTTTACCAAAGACATGTGGCCGAATACATTTTGGCCTAAATGTATGACTAAAATTTAGTTTATTGGATTTTTTTTATAACAAAAAGTAGAAAATATCATTTTTTTTCAAAATTTTTGGTCTTTTTCCGTTTATAGCGCAAAAAATAAAAACTGCAGAGGTGATCAAATACCATCAAAAGAAAGCTCTATTTGTGGGAAGAAAAGGACGCAAATTTCGTTTGGGTACAGCATTGCATGACCGCGCAATTAGCAGTTAAAGCGACGCAGTGCCAAATTGGAAAAAGACCTCTGGTCCTTAGGCAGCATAATGGTCCGGGGCTCAAGTGGTTAAAACAAAGCTGAGCTGTAGGCACTATGGAGCAATTATTGTATAAAGTTTACAGCAGAAGCACTAAAATTGTTCTCAGCAGCGCAGCTCATGCTGCCCCCCTTCCTTTTTCTAGTAGTGACTCAACTACCAGTGTATGAAGGCACTTCAATACTGATCACCAAAGTAAATGTTGTTTCATCATTAATTACTAATGTAAGGCGGTACTTTAACACCACCAATGTAAGAAGGAAATTCACCATTGGCCATGGTGGCCCCAATGTAAGGGGACACTACACTACTGAACTCCTGTATAAGGGGCACTTCTCCACTGACCACTAGTCACTCAACAGGAGCGAGGGGCCAGGAGCGCTGGGGAGGGACCTGAGAAAAGGAGGATCTGGCCTGCTCTGTGCAAAACCACTGCATGGAGTAGGTAAGTATAACATGTTTGTCATTTTTTTTTTAGACAAAAAAAAAATGAGACTTTAATATCACTAACTTTAGTGAAATATTTTTTGTCCCCTCGCCTTTCAGGACAGCACCTTGGAGAGAGCGTAGCTCCACCCTTCACAGGAAACACTGCCGTGACAACACCCTTTAAATGCAGTTGCTTCCACTATGCCATCAGTCTTCGTGTTTCCCCCGCCATGGTGGAAGCACTGATGGGGGCTACGCTTTCTCCAAGAAATTTTCTGAGGGAGAGGGGGTGGCAGTACCTCCAGGAATCGTCTGTGACCAGCCCAGTACCCCTGCACGTGGGAAAAGGGTGTCCCGGTGCTTTCTTCCTTCTCCAGCTCATGAGGGTGATTGCCACCCAGGGGGAGGCCGTGGGAGTGCAGGCAGCGTGCATGCTGAGAGCTCTCGACATGTCAGATCCGAGTCCTGGAGGGTGGGTGGTGCCATTCCAGTAGGCGGGACCTCTGAGGTGGGCATATGGCAAGTGGTTCTGGCTGTTGAAACGCAGGAGGAAGAGGCGGGTTATCGATGGTGCATCCTTCCGGCCCTAGAGCAGGAAGGAGAGGACGCCGGAAGGATAACTTTTTAAAGAGCCGGAATGGCAGCAGCGCAACCGCTGTGTACCCTGCAATGGAGGTATTGCCACAGCAGTTGGGGATGGATACAGGTGCCCAGTGCACCAGCCAGTCCCAGGTAAGAGAGGTAAAGAGGTGCCTGTAAGCTTATTTACTGGGTGTTTGCTTTCCTGTGCTGTCTGCTAGAGCTTTCATGTTCTTTTAGCAGTACAGCAGAATGGGGTGTTTCCTGGGTACGTCTCTCTGTCTGCCTTAATTAAAGGCTCTGTGGCACCCGGGGTTGAAAACCACTGCCAAATCAGAGAGAGGTCCTTCTAGGGGCAAAAAGCCCCTCCTTTAAGAATCCGCTGAGGAACTCCTGGCTTAAACCACTTTGTGGGGTATTGCAGGGCTAGTGAGGGAATCCGCACAACAATGCATAGAACTCTTCTCAGTGAGGAGCATGCGGAAACCGTGGGGTATGTAGGCTCTCGGTTGAAGAGGAGTTCAGGTCAGCAACAGAGCTTCCCCTCCAACCCTCTGCCACCCACCTCAAAAAGCTGAGAGTGAATCAGGAAGAAAAAAAAGTACCCCCCCTCCTATGCTGGACTCAGAGGATGATGAGGGAGAAGAGATGAGGACCTCCCATTACAAATTGTCCTGGAAAGAGGTGGACAATCTTCTAAAGGCAATTTATACCACCCTTGATATTCAAGCAGTGGCTAACAGGTTAGCATTTCCGCCTAGCAGCACTGACTTTCTGGGTTTTCATCCCAAACATATCACTTCATGTAAGAGGTTCTGTTCTTCCTGAATTTGAGTTATGTGGCTAAACATAACTCCTGACTCAGGGCCAGGGCAGCCATCAGAAATTTTTGGGCCACTTACACAGCTTTAGACCTGCCCCCCCCCCCCCCTCCCAGCCTGACCACCAATATTCCCCAGGGCTTGCCTATGGGCTATCCTACTGAATCCGCACACTGGCCACCTCACCTGTACACACTCAGCCCCCTCCCCTCAATCCTGTATATATGTCAGCCCCCCACACGCACCTGTATATATGTCAGCCCCCCCACGCACCTGTATATTTGTCCGCCCCCCCACGCACCTGTATATTTGTCCGCCCCCCCACGCACCTGTATATTTGTCCGCCCCCACGCACCTGTATATTTGTCCGCCCCCCCAAACCTGTATATATGTCAACCCCCTCACACACCTTTATATATGGCAGCCCCCCTCACACATACCTGTATATAGGTCAGCCCCCCATACACACACACACACCCCTGTATATATGTCAGCCCCCTCACAACCTGTATATATATCAGCGCCCCCCCCACACACACACCTGTATATATATATATCAGCGCCCCCCCACACACACACCTGTGTATAGATCATCCCCCCCACACACACACACACACACACACACACCTGCATATATATCAGTGCCCCTCCCACACACTCACACACCTGTATATATGTCAGCGCCCCCCACACACCTGTATATATGTCAGCGCCCCCCCCACACACACCTGTATATATGTCACCGCCCCCCCCACACACACCTGTATATATGTCAGCGCCCCCCACACACAGGCCCTGTATATATGGCAGCCCCACATACACAAATCTGTACACATACAAGCCTCTGGCCGCTCCCTGTACACAAACAGCCCCCCTCCCTTTCCTTCACAGCCCCTACTTGTAACTTCCCACCTGGTCCCAGCTCGTTTTTACAAAGCTGACATGTTGCTGAGAAGCATAGTACAGGCAGATCACTGTCACACGAAGGGTGCACATGCACAAAGTAGCCAGAGGTGGTAGTAAAGAGCTCGATGTCTAACATCAATGACACAAGAACTGCAGAAACTGTGAGATCGTTTCTATTCTCCCAAAGAATCAAGAGAAAGCCCTGGCCATGATGTCCCTTTTAAGGGAACTGATTCAACAGGGGTTCCGAGGGAGCAGGAGGCAGAAGGCTTCTATTCCCACATCTTTCTAGCCAAAAAACCTTCAGGAAAATTTTGGCTTATCCTGAATTTGAAGATCCTAAACAGATCCATCAGGTACGAAAGGGTTCGGGTGGACAAGATCTTTTCTCTAAGGAATCTGCTCATTCCAATTGTTTCATGGTGTCAATCGACTTGTGAGACACATATCTACACATCCCAATTGCAAGCTCCTCTCAAGAGTTTCGGCAGTTTGGCAGTCAATCTGGGAAATAATAGGGCAGATCAGGGCTCTAACTCTTGGTCTTTTCTCCTCCCCCAGAGTTTTACCAAAGAAAGCCTTAGAACCCCTAAGAGAGTGGTCACCAAAGTACCCTATTTGGACGATCTGCTAATATTTGCAGAGTCCAAAAATTCAGTTAGCAGACAATCTGCAGATGACTCGGCACCTAAACAATTTGGGATGGCACAGCAAGTAAGATTCCTGGGTCATGAGAGGGACTCGACACAGATTTTTCCTTCTGCAAGAAAGAATAGGAAAAGTGGACAAATGCGCCCTGCTAGTAACCATGAGGTTGCGAGTTCAAATCCCACGTGTGCCATAGGATAGACTCCAGAAGTGGTCGTATCAGGACTAAATGGAAAAGTTCAAGAATGCTACAAGAACAACTGGCAGCACAGTGGCTTAGAGGTTAGTATTTCCACCTACAAACAATGAGGGTCTGGGTTCGCAGCCCAAACATGCCACCAGAAGTTCTGTTCTTTCTATGTTGTTAAACATAGCTCCTGACTCAGGGACTTCCTTAAATTATAAAAGGAAGATCCTTCAATGGGAGAGAACGAAGGGCGATTCAACTATGTCTTTTGTTCTTCCGGCGGTCCTTAGAATATCAGCATATTCAGGTTCTGTCAGACAACATGTCAGCAGTTTTATACCTGAAAAAACAGGGCAAGGCGAAAATCAAAATCTAGCTTCGCTGTCAGCAGTGTACTTGAAGAACACACAAAATGTCTGAATGGTTATTGAATCAGGAGATCTTTTGGATGATCTCCGAGAAGTGGGGCCTAACTCAAGTAGATTTATTTGCAGACCAGAGAAACACGAAGACACCTGCCTTCTTTTTTGCTCTACAGAGTGGGTCAGGCTATGCTGTTAGATGCCTTGGTTCACAAATGGGACTTCCCCATGTCTTACGTGTTCCCCCGTCTAGCTGATCCCGCAGATGCTAGCGAAGTTCATAATGGAATCCACGGATCTGATTTTAATCACACCCTTTAGGTAAAAAGACCTTGGTTTTCAGCCCCGCTGAACTTATCAGCAAAGCCCCCTGGAGATTACCAGTCAGAAGAGACTTACCGAGTCAAGGATCCATCATTCATCCGGACCCAGCATATCTCACCCTGACGGCCTTTTTTCTGTGGAGGACCTACTAAGATGCAGAAGCCTGTCACAAAAGCTTTTCAACACCCTTTTATCAAGCAGGAAAAAGGTAACCAGGGCAATTTTATTCCAAAGTTTGGAAGTATTATAAACTCCTGGTGTTCCAGAAAAAAACTTTGATTTCAATAGTTTAATTTCTGTTCCGAATTTCTCCATGAAGGAATGGGGAAGGGATTAGCAGCGAGCACCCTTGAGGTGGACAGGGCAGCGCTGTTGGTGTTTCTAGAAAAAACCTTATCTAGAGCCATTTAATTTGTTTTGTTTTTTTCTTAGAGCTATGGCTAGGGGTAGACCTATGCTGAGCCTTTCCTGAGATGTTCTCTAGACAAAATAATCTTAGGGACAGATTTTCTTCCAAAAAATGTCTACAGCATTCCACTGTATGCAAAAAATTATACTGCCCACATTCTGTCTAGCTCCCTCTGGCCCGGGAGACGTCAGAAGATGTCTTTTAAAATATCTTGAAGTAAAGAAACACCTCAAAGTCTATCACCCGGTTCACCCTGGCAACAGAAGCACGCAAAGGGGAGAAAGCTTCCAGAAGTACTTTGGGAAGGGGGCTAAAAGCAGGCTATCAAAGAAGCTTACCTGGCATTTATAAGGCACTACAGGTTAGATCTGCTGTCTGACTTGGATCAATCTTTTGGAAGGAAGGTCTTATAAGCTATGGTCCCACCCTGAAGTAAGTACTCTGTTATCATCACCAAGGTGCTGTCCTGAAAGATGAGGGGAGAAAACCCTAGTTACTTACCGGTAACGTTATTTCTATGAGCATTTCAGGACAGCAGCTACTTCCCTCCCTTGCTTATCCGCTTGCCGACCGCCTCCTGTAGATATGTCTTCAGAATGGCACGGCTGGGCAAAGTAACGTACCTGTACGTTACTTTGAAATTCCCGCCGCGAGCTCCGTGACTGTGCCCGCGGGACCCGCGGACTCGATGTCCTCTGGGTGCCTGCAATCGTGTCACAGAGCTGCAGAACGGGGAGATGCCAGTGTAAACACATCTCCCCGTTCTGCCTAGTAACAGGACACTGATCGTCTGCTCCCTCTCATCGGGAGCGGCGATCAGTGTCATGTCACTGCTAGCCCATCCCCCAGACAGTTAGAATCACTCCCTAGGACACACTTAACCCCTTCACTGCCAATGACATTTTTACAGTAATCAATGCAATTTTATAGCATTGATCGCTGTATTAATACCAATGGTTCCAAAAATGTGTCAGAATTGTCCAAAATGTCCAAATTGCTGATCGCTGCCATTACTAGTAAAAAAAAAAAATAATAAAAATGCCATAAAACTATCCCCTATTTTGTAGACGCTATAACTTTTGCGCAAATCAATCAATAAACGCTTATTGCTATTTTTTTTTTTTTTTTACCAAAAATATGTAGAAGAATACATATCGGCCTAAACTGAGGAAAAAAATAGGTTTTTTTATATATTTATTATAGCAAAAAGTAAAAAATATTGCTTTTTTTTCAAAATTGTCGCTCTATTTTTGTTTGTAGCGCAAAAAATAAAAAACGCAGAGGTGATCAAATACCACCAAAAGAAAGCTCTATTTGTGGGAAAAAAAGGACGTCAATTTTGTTTGGGAGCCACGTCGCACAACCGCGCAATTGTCAGTTAAAGCGACGCAGTGCCGAATCGCAAAAAAGTGGCCTGGGGCTGAAGTGGTTATTATATGCATTTATATAGTGTCTCTGGTGGTTGGTGTTTTCTATGCTTATATCTTCCAGTATTTCGGAGGAATTTTCGGGGACGACTGATGGCATGGTGGAAGCAGTTGCATTTAAAGAGCATTGTCACTGCAGTGTGTCCTGAAGGATGGAGCTACGCTCTCTCCAAGGTGCTGTTCTGAAAGGCTCATAGAAATAATTTCTAGATTGTAAGCTCTAACGAGCAGAGCCCTCTGATCCCTCCTGTATTGATTTGTATTGTAAGTGTACTGTCTGCCCTCATGTTGTAAAGCGCTGCACAAACTGTTGGCACTATATAAATCCTGTATAATAATAATAACGTTACCGGTAAGTAACTAAGGTTTTTTTTATTTTTTTTTATTTGTACCAGGGACAGTACATACAATGAAATGTGTCCCTGTGCTGGTGGCTGCTTTGTTCATTGAAATCTTCATTCCTCTGCCCCAGGCCGGATACCCCCCCAGCTGTGATCTTCCTGTACTGTGTGATTAATAGGAGCAGCTCGACCTGAAACATGTCAAAAGTGCTGACCATACTTACCCCTTTCTCCCACCCTGCTCCATTTGCTGTACTATTGCTTTCCACAGTAAAAGCACTCTCTAAATGGAGGACAAGCAGATGAATGAAAGGTCCGCCTCCTCCATTCATAGAACGCTATTCACTGTGAAAACCAATAACACAGCTTCTAGGAAGGGAACGGGGACAGAAAGTGTGGGCATAGTCGGCACTTTTGATGAATGCCTGTGACAAGTCCAGCCACTTGCATTAACCCCTGCAGCACCAGAAAATCACAGCTGCAGATGCGTTGCTAGGATTGTAAAGACCTGGGGCACCTCCAGCAATCCAAGTAGAGCAGTAGTGTGTCGGGGTGGGTGTGGACAAATTTTAACAATGGGAGGGGCTTGAAGGAACATGATTAAATAAAAACAAACACCCTTTTGTACCTATCAGATATGCTTTGATTTATGTGGCACAGGTAAGTGTCTCACAGACGTATAAAAATTGGCACAATATTTTTTTTAAATGAAACTCCAATTACATATTACTTTGTGTAAACTGAATATAGGCAGAGAGCTGACACTTTGTCTGAGTCTACCTTAAAGAAGAACTTCATTCAATTATTCAGGGACTGCTTAGCAACCAGCAATTGTTGAAACAATAAACACTTTGATCATAAGTATGTCATTAACAAGATAGTGTATGTAGTGCAGGCTGAACAAAAAATACTAACCGATTCCTTCATCCACATAAACAAACTGACAGGAGCAATCTCCCCACTAGGATATTGCAATCTAAGAGTGGCACCAAACAACATCAGAATACACTAATCGGTGGCTGCAGCTGATTGGATGCAGTCGCTGATCGAAGATAATTTTTCCAACGTGTCTTCAACAGAAGTTGAGCAATCAACTGTCTAATGGTGGCAGCCACACACAAATTGAAGTTTAGCTGGTCCCGGCTGAACTAGTATAATCAGGTCAGTGCAGGTGTCAGGCATATGTAGTGCACAAAATGTCAGGTGTGTAATGTGCAGAGGTCAGGAGTAACCTCTTAGTACAAAGGCCCCCCACCCCCCCATCATTCCACTTCTCAGCATGAATTTCCTCCCCTCTAAATTCCACCTTTCTAGTACTAACCCCCACCCCCAATACTACCTCCCAACATAAATTCTCAGAAAATCCTCCTGCCCCCCAAGGCAATCTTAGAAGAAAACCTGTTAGAGTCTGCACAAGACTTGAGACTGGGGCGGAGGTTCACCTTCCAGCAGGACAACGACCCTTAATATACAGCCAGAGCTACAATGAAATGGTTTAGATGAAGGCATATTTATGTGTTTGGGCCATTCCAGACCTAAATCCAATTGAGACTCTGTGGCAAGACTTGAAAATTGCTGTTCACAGACATTCTCCATCCAATCTGACAGAGCATGAACTATTTTGCAAAGAATGGGCAAAAATTTCACTCTCTAGCTGTGCAAAGCTGGTAGAGACATCCCCAAAAAGATGTTTTCGCTGTAATTGCAGCAAAAGGTGGTATTGACTCAGGTGGGCTGAACACAAATGTACCTTTCAGATATTTATTTGTAAAACATTTTGAAAACCATTTATCATTTCCCTTCCACTTCACAATTATGTACCACGTTGTGTTGGTCTATCACATAAAATACCAATAAAATTTATTTATGTTTTTGAAAATGGAAAACCTCAAGGAGTATGAATACTTTTTGAAAGGCACTGTACTGTCCCTGGTGCTGTCATTAAACATAAAAATCACTAAAATTAAGCTTTATGGCAAAGGTTTCCAACCTGCAGCCTAAGACCACTATGAATGCGGCCCAACACAAAATCACAAACTTACTTAAAAATGTTCATTTTAGTGAACGCATGCGAGTGAAGTCTATATTATTGAACTCTTACAAGTTGTATCTTCCCAAAGAAAAATATCCCACTCTTCATATTCATGTCACCAGTTTTCGGCAGCACCTATATTTCTGAGCAAATATTTTCAAGGGTGAAGCACACAAAGGGCAAAATTAGAACCGAAATATCTGAAGAGAATCTTGAGAATTCAATGAGAATTGCTGCTACATCCATCAAACCAGATATTGATGCGTTCATTTATCAAAAACTGTTTACAATATTACACTAGTTTTATGTTGCCCTCTTTTACTTTTATAATAAAAAAAATACACAATAAAATGAAGTTTTTTTATTACTAAGGTAGGTAAATTAACTATATCAGCGATTGTCAACTTGTGATCTTTCTGACTTTTTCTACTCATCAGCTATCCTTATTGTTAGTGTATTTTATATGCTGCCCAGGACAATTCCTCTTTTTCCAATGTGTGAGAAAGGTTCCCCCAAGGAGGATTGGGATTTTAAAATAGCTTCACTGCTGGCTACAACCTGACTTGAAATGAAGATGGAATCCAAAACATAGAGATGAAAAACTTCTGATTAGCACAGCATAGTGATCACAACACCAATAAGTTGAGGAAGTGGCTGTTAAGCGGTAGTCAGAAGCCAGAAAATATGGCTAGGAAATAACAAATTAAAGTTGTCAGAGTGCATGATGGACGCCAATGCAGGTGCTAAAGGATAAACATGACAAATAAGTATAAACACATACTGTGCTGTATTACTATATATAGTCACACAGAAAAACCCCAACGTATGATGTGTGTCAATTGGTAGTCCACCAACCACACATATAATACACTAAACGTATAAGACACAACCTTAAGTTGCTGTGTGTAAAGTCAGTACCAAGGTTGCAAACAAACATCAAGCAAAGAGGACAGAAAGTAATAATGGCCTCTGTGTTTGTTGCAAACTAACAATTTACAAAAATACCTCGGGAAATTAAAATAAATCTATATTATCGGTAATCCAAACAATAAGATTTTTCAGAATGAATTAATGGTGATGATATCCCAAAATTAATTTTGATTGCAATAGACTAGATTTAAAGCCTCCAAACAGCATAATATAACCTAACACAAACAAATAGAGTCTAGCGTCAATAGCAATACCTTAGAATCTCTTAAGCAGTGTATCAGGAAGACCAGACATCAGGAAGCAGTGATGACAATGAATGTTAGAGATACCAAAGTTATATAGACTCCAAATAGGTGGGTGTCTGTGCCGTGTGGATCAGATAACAGCTGTGGTCAATTGCAACATAATGAGGACATGAACAGGACGGCAGCAACAACACATGGATCACATGACCAGTCAGGTGTCAGGAACAGCACGCTCAAGAAAGATACAGCAAGGGCGCCATGACAACGGATAAACAATATATATATATATATATACACATATATAGAATAAAAAAAAAAAAAACTGGAGGTAGGAGACCGAAATGGGCAGGGATGATGAACCAGACACTCCACCACTCTCAAGGGATTATACAGCTATCATTGGCAAGCCTGGCACACATAACAAATTGATGGTATTCTTACAGTCAGAGAAATACAAAAGAAAAACAACAACAAACAGCAAGATATAAATTGATGGATCATAATAGCAGATTAAGACCAACCTCCAGTTGTTTTTGTTTTTTTTTTTGGAGGTGGGTATAATCTTGCATGTGTTGGGATCATGATTTTCTTGCACTCCCCTGCCCTTAACGATGCTCACTTCATGCATTCTGTTTACATGATTCTCAATGTTGATTTATGTTTTATTATAGATGTACATTTGTCTTCCACAAGGAACCGCCCCTGAGGAAAGGACAAGTTCCTGAAACGCATCGGGTGTAATTTCCATCTAGGAGACAATACTTGTATTTAGTGTATTTGTTGTACATTCTGATGTTATTCCTAAATAGTCAAATCGCAATTTCTATGCAGATATTGGCTTTTTATAATATTTAATAAATTACAATTTGTTATAAATCAATACTTGGTTTTGTACCATTACTCAGTTGCCGTTAAAATCCCAATCCTCCTTGGGGGGACCCTTTCTCACATATTATTGTTTGGAATGGTGGTAACAAATTAGTCCTCTTATGGTGAAATATATTCTTTTGGAGTTATCTTTTTCCAATGTGGCTCAGGAAGGTCAAAAGGTTGGACACCCCTGCTCTAAGGGTTCCACTAGGAAATAGAGGCTGGAAAAGGATGGTGTAATATAAATACAATCAGTAATCTGGGATGGGGGCATGGAGTAAGCTGTGTTGCTGAGAGAACAACTTGCATGACTTCAGTGCTTCTTATAGCCTCTTGTTCACTTTAAATAATAGGTACTTGTATATTTATTTATTTTAGGCTGTTTCCAAAGTATTGACTTTGCTGCTTTCCTTTGAGAGACAGCTTCTGTATCTTTCTGAGTCAGACACAGTTTGGCCCATATGGAAGACAAACAAGGGTTTTATAGACAAGTGCAGTTTGAGAACCTGAAAAAATAGTGTTAGGGACAAGTGACAAGAACAGTGGGCCTATCCACACAGTATACATTAGGTGACTGGATATAATGAGCATAATACATGCAGTAAAGGAAATATAAACAGGAAGAATACAAAAGGAAACATATCACACAAGAGTTTACGTTGCTTTGGAGACACTTCCTTCAGCTTTCAGCCAATAAACAGTGAACCACCCAAAAAAATCAATCCTCTGATTTTAACACTCTGAGTCATTGAACCAGACAGCACGATTCAACTGAATTGTAAATACTATAGTATCATACGTGCCTGTATTGTAAAAACCTAGGTACACTTTGTGGTTGGGTTGCGCTCATAAAGAGCCCCTTCCCATCACAATGTACCAGTGGTGGCTCTAGGCTTTGTGAGGCCTTAGGGAAACCTTAGACATGAGGCCCCACTCACTCCCACAACGGAAATAGAAATTACTGCAGAAAAGACTGCAGACATGATACAGGGGATGGTCAGAGACCGCAGACATAATACAAGAGATGGCCAGAGACTGCCAGTGTGGGCCGGCTCACTCACCCCGCCAGCCTGGGGACACCCAGGGCCATCTTTATTATTGATTGGACCCTGGGCAAAAATGTTGCTGACCCCCCCCCCCCCCCCCCACTCCAGCAATTTCACTCTCCAGCCCAACATCCCAAAAAACAAGCACGCAGATAGAATTATCTAAAAAAAACCAAAAAACTTTAACCACTTCAATACCAGGCACTTAGACACCTTCCCGCCCAGACCAATTTTCAGCTTTCAGCGCTGTCGCAATTTGAATGACGATTGCGCGGTCATGCTACACTGCACCCAAACAAATTTTTTATCATTTTGTTCCCACAAATAGAGCTTTCTTTTGGTGGTATTTGATCACCTCTGCGGTTTTTATTTTTTGCGCAACAAATAAAAAAGACCGAAAATTTTGAAAAAAAAACAAGTTTTTCTTTGTTTCTGTTAAAACTTTTTGTAAATAAGTACATTTTCTTCTTCAATGACGGGCACTGATACGGCGGCACTGATGGGCACCGATGAGGTGGCACCAATGAGGTGGCACTAATGAGGTGGCACTGACGGGCACTGATGATGGGCACTGATAGGCGGCACTGATGGGCACTGATAGGTGCCACTGGTATGCGGCACTGATGGGCACTCATAGGTGGCACGGATGGGCACTTATAGGCGGCACTGATGGGCACTCATAGGTGGCATTGATGGGCACTCATAGGTGGCATTGATGGTTACTTATGGGTGGCACTGATAGTTGGCACAGATGGGCACAGATGGGCACTGATAGATGGGCACTGATGGGCACGGATGGGCACTGACAGGTGGCATGAATGGACACTGATGGGTGGCACTGATGGCACTGCTTGTTTGCAGTGATGCCCCTAAGGATGGCATTGCTGGGCATCACTGCAACATAATGGTGCCAATCAGTGCCCATTTGTGGGCACTGATTGGCACAGATTTGGCACACTGGGCACATGTGGATGGCCATGGGGTACATACCTGGCCATCCACATGTTGCCCCTTCCCTGGTGGTCCTAGTGGCGATCCCTGGTGGTCCAGTGTGGTGATCTGCGGGGGGGCTGCGCTGATAAACAATCAGTGCAGACCCCCCTGCCAGGAGAGCCGCCGATCGGCTCTCCTCTACTCGCGTCTGTCAGACGCGAGTGAGGAAGAGCCGATCAACGGCTCTTCCTATTGACAGCGTGATCAGACGTGATTGGACACGGCTGATCACGTGGTAAAGAGCCTCCGCCGGAGGCTCTTTACCAAGATTGGTGTAGCAGTGTGTCAGACTGACACACCGCTCCACCTATCGCCGCGGTGCACGCCCTCGGGGGCGCGCTGCGGCATGTTATCCTGCTGGACGTCATATGACGTCCAGTCAGGATAACAGAACCACTTCCCAGACGTCAATCCGCCATAGGGCGGGCGGGAAGTGGTTAATAATGTAAACATAAAAATCTGGTTCACACTCACAGGTTGCTTTAGGCTCACTGATTGGCTGCTAGAAGTTACTGCACATCATTACCACTCACTGGTTGCTAGAAGTTACTGCACAATATTACCACTCAATGATTGGTTGCTAAAGGTTACTGCACATCATTACCACGTACCCATTGGTTGCTAGAGGTTACTGCACATCGTTACTGCTCACTGGTTGCTAGAGGATACTGCACATCATTACTGCTTACCCATTGGTTGCTAGAGGTTACTGCACACCATTACCGCTCACTGATTGGTTGCTAGAGGTTACTGCACAGAATTACTGTTCACTGATTGGTTGCTAGAGGTTACTGCACATTACTACTGCTCACTGATTGGTTGCTATAGGTAACTGCTTATCATTATCACTCACTGATTGGTTGCTAGAGGTTACTGCACCTTATTACCAGTCACTGATTGTTTGCTAGGGATTACAGCACATCATTACCTCTCACTGGGTGGCAGAGCAGTATTGTGGTGTGTGATGCAACTGTTGGGGTACAGTTGGTTGGATGACAGGATGCAATTTATGGTGATGGCGGCAGCATTGGGGTGAGAGGCTGAGATTATATCTCCCCTATAATGAAAAGGGGTCTGGGTGATAGAATGCCAGAGGTGGGGTTTTGGAGGGATGTGGATGATAACGACAGGAGGTAGGATGCCAGAGGCGGTGTGCAGGGGGATGATGATGACAGGGGGTGGGGTGGTAGGATGTCAGCAGAGGGGGATGGTTATAACAGTGGATGGGGTGGTAGGAAGCTGGCAGTGGGGAACAGGGGGGGTGAAGATAAGGATGATGGGGATAGGATGGTTGGATGCTAGAGGTAGGGTACAGGTGGATGATGGGGATGTTGATGGCAGGGTGGTAGGATGTCAGAGGTGAGTTATGGGGATGATGATGATGATTATATTAGGTGCGGTGGTAGGAAGCTGGCAGAGGGGTGGAAGGAAGCTAGCAGAGGGGTACCGGGGGAGGTTGAAGATGACGGGAGTGGGTAGATAGGATGTCAGAGGTGGGGTACAGGGGGGATGAAATGATATGGGGACAGGGTGGTAGGATACCAGGAACAGGGGGATTGTCATGAGGAGGGGGATGATGATGACAGGGGGTGGGGTGGTAGGAATCTGGCAGTGGAGCACAGGGAGGATGATGATGATGACAGGGGGTGGGGTATTAGGAAGCTGGCAGAGGGGTGCAGGGGGGTGAAGATGACAGGGGGTCAGGTGGTAGGAGGCTGGCAGTGGGGTACAGGGGGATGAAGATAAGGATGATAACATTGGGGTAGAGTTAGAGGTGGGGTATAGGGGGGTGAAGATGACATTGGGGTGGAGTGACAGGATGTCAGAGGTGGGGTACAGGGAGATGAAGATAACGTGGGTTGGGGTTGTAGGATACCAGCGACAGGGGGGATTGTGATGAGGAGGGGGATTATGATGACGGGGTTGGGTGGTAGGAAGCTGGCAGAGGGGTGCAGGGGGGATGAAGATGGCAGGGGGTGGGGTGGTAGGAAGCTGGCAGTGGGGATCAAGATAAGGATGATGATAATGGGGGTAGGGTTAGAGGTAGGGTACATGGGGATGTTGATGACAGGAGGCAGGGTGATAGGATGTCAGAGGTGGGGTACAGGGGGGGTTGAAGATGACATGGGAGTGGGGTGGTAGGATACCAGGGACAGGGGGATTGTGATGAGGAGGGGGGTGAGGATGACAGGGGGTGGGTGGTAGGAAGCTGGCAGGGGGGATGAAGATGACAGGAGATGAGGTGGTAGGAAGCTGGCAGTGGGGTACAGGTGAATGATAAAAAGTATGATGACAGGAGGTAGGGTGGTGGGATTTCAGGAACAGGGGATGATGAGGAGGATAATAATGATGTTGACAGGGGATGAGTAGGTGGCATCATATGCTGGACGGCATACATGTCATCAGTGCTCTGTGTGTGAGTGAGGTCACAGGTGGCTGGCAGCGGTGATTTTCGGGGTGCCCCACATGGGATGCTGTTAGTGTCCAGCAGGAGTGTCATGTGTAGTACCTTGAGGCTCTGTGATCGGCAGGCGCCAGCTCTGGCAGGTCCTTCATTACGGATTAGATCAGGGAGCTGCTCAGCCGCTGTGGGCATTATACTGCTGTGTCTGCACATGTCAGATCCTCAGAGCGTGGCAGAAGGGGAGGAGTTGGAAGAATACATTTAGCCACTCAGTAATCCTGGTCTCTCGGGCAGTGCTCAAGTGGCCGGGGAAAACTAGTTGTGAGCACCGCAGGCTTTTTCCCCGCATTAAAGGCTCTGAGGGTACAAACCAGTGGACATTCACTCCCACGCACAGTAAGCAAATTAGGCGGCCACGAGGCCCCTAGGAGAGTGAGGCCTTAGGCGACCACCTAATTTGCCTAATTAGAGAGCCGTCTCTGCAAAGTACCATATTCTGCTTATAACCCAAGTATGACATTTCTTAAAGTGAAGTTGTGAGAATATAGTTATAGAGGAGCTGCTGCTGACTTTATATTTAGAAAGGTCAGCTTTAGGCTGGGTTCACACTAGCTGCGACCACGGCTCACAGCAGGGGTCCGGTGCGTCCTTGTACACCATTTCAGGTGTGAATCAGGTCCGAATTTTTGGCTGATTTCGCACCTAAAATGGAGCCAAAGACGCACAGGACCCTTTTCCAGTACGCTCCGCGGCTGCCCCGGAGCTGTGTGAACCAGCTCCATTGAGAGCTGGTAACAGTCTTCTTTAATGCAAATTGGATGCAGGGAAACCCGCATTCAATTTGCAGGAGTATGAACCCAGCCTTAGTCCTATCATCCTAATCCTGACCTAATTACCCAGTGAGTCAGTGAATGTCCTGGAATGTGCATGCAGCCAGTGAAGACTAAAAAGTCTAAGGTGTCAGTTTAATAAACTGCGATATTGCTTGTATTATCGTTGTTCATCTTTTGATCCTGTTTAAGGGCATCAATTATCATAGATGTGGTCTGGGCTTAACACGCTCAGTTGGGGAACCCTGAGTGAGCTTTCACTAGTGCCCCCAATGACAGACTGAGGCTGCTGTCAGGTGAAATCATCATTAAGGTAGCACTTCATCTTAAAAGCGAGGCTCAGTCGCATGTTTAACTCTTTAGACTCCAATACAACACAGTGCCCTAAATATTTACACAGATTCTCCCTTGATTGATGCATCATTTCTGGATTGGTGCTGCTGAGCGTGCACCAAACCTCACTCCTGAATTTCACCGTGACATACAGGGCACACCACGCCGCAATATCATGCTCGGTTTGTGGGGAATCCATCTCTAGGGAAGGAGCCAAGCTCATAAGATTCTTCATTACAAGGGCACCCATCACCTGGGCCAAATCTTGTCTGGCTGGCTGCATATGCACCTAGAGCTGTTCTGGTTGTCATTAGCAACATTTCTGCAGCTACTCCTGAATAGCTTTCTGCCTATTAGACATAGATACAGTTCCTTCCTCCACTCCCCTCATTCCCTGTTTCAAGCCCTAGTTCTTTGATACGCCATGCATGTACCCCTTTAGTGACTTCAGATTGACTGAACAACATGTTTCTTTTACCAAAGTGGTTAAGTCATACAGAAGAACAGTTCTCAGAAACATCTTTCATACACATTCCTGCACAAGTCCTTTTAGTGCCATTTTGGTGTGTCCCTGGTGCTCCCTTGTGCTCATTGGGTAGTCATGCTTTATTTGGGTGAGAAAGCAAGTGGTAATTTGATCCTCTGCAGCACTCTCTTTCCCTTCCCATGCAGAGAGTAAAGGACCCTAGACCCAGGTACAGTCTACCCCTTTTATGTTTTGTCCAGCTGATGTAGAGGAGAGGTAGTTCTTAGAAAAGCCCGGGAAAACCTGAACAGCATGTTAACCCTTACCTCTCTGCACCACTTCTGCTTGGCAAAATTAACTATGCAGTGCAATTGACACAGCAGAAAATACACTTAACCCAGTTACAACAGGCAACAACAGTACTTTATTAAGAACCTGCTTCCACTGTGATATGCCACAATAAACAGCAGTGAAATATCATCATAATGTGGAAAGCGCAACCTATACTTTAGAAGGATGCACAAAGGCATTTATGAGAGAAACCAATGTTCCTTAAAGGAGTCTTAGGTCATTACTCACAAATAATGAATAAGGAAAAAAAGTTATACTGCGGCAGGTTGGCTCAGCTGGGCAAATCGCTGTAGCTGTACGTCACTCCTTTAAGACGACGCAGCAGGTGCACGCACACACCCGCCGAGCGTCCCGGAGCCGATGCACGTGCCCGGCGGGCACGTTGGTCTTCAGGCACCCGTGATCGCTTGTGACAGAGCGAGAACCGGTATCTGTGTGTGTAAACACACAAATCCTGGTTCTCTCAGGGAAGAGGAGAGAGATTGTGTGTTCATACTACGTATGAACACCGATCTCTCTCCTCCCCTAGTCAGTCCCATCCCCCCTACAGTTAGAACACATGGAGGGAACACAGTTACCCCTTCCATGCCAGTGTCATTTATACAGTAATCAATGGCTATTTTAAGCTCTGATCGCTGTATAAATGTCAATGGTCCGAAAATAGTGTCAAAAGTGTCCGTTCTGTCTGCCCCAATGTCAGTCCTGATCAATATCGCAGATCACCGTCAATACTAAAAAAAAAAAAAATTAAAAATTAAAAAAGTAAAAAATAAATAAATAAATAATAAAAATGCCATAAAACTATCCCCTATTTTATAGACGCTATAACTTTTGAGCAAACCACTCAATGTACGCTTATTGCGATATTTTTTTTACCAAAAATATGTAGAAGAATACATATCGGCCTAAACTGAGGAAAAAATTAGTTTTTTTTTTTTTAAATTGGGGATATTTATTACAGCAAAAACTACAAAATATTGTGTTTTTTGTAAAATTGGCTGCTCTTTTTTTGTTTATAGCGCAAAAAATAAAAACCACAGAGGTGATCAAATGTCACCAAAAGAAAGCTCTATTGAAAGCGCAATTGTCAGTTAAAGCGACGCAGTGCCGTATCACAAAAAATGGCCTGGTCAGGGGCAAATCCTTCCGGGGCTGAAGTGGTTAAAGGCTGTAACGAGCCCCTTGCTCGCTCGGTTCCACTCTCCCGACACTCCTCTGCTGCTATAGAATCAGATTGCAGATCGCAACATCTGATGGTTCGGTCATCCGATGCTCCGGGACTAGAACTACAGCTATGTGCCATTCTAATCCAGTTGTGTAGCTCAGAACAAACACAAGGCAGGCTGTATGTAAGTTCAACCAGGAATCTCTTTTATTGCAAAATACAGGCTCTTTTATACAGTAAAAGAGGAGGTGTATACCTCCTGCTCTAGCAGACAACAGACAGGTAGCTGGAATTGATGACATTAGCATTTAACAGTAGGAGTCCTAACGGTATGAATCAGTCACTATTCTAATATGGCATATAAAGGGTTCCCAGAGTCTTGTGTCTTGGGGGGACATGGAGCTGAATCCAAAGTAACACCAACCCCAGGGTCCCCAGAGTCTGTGTGTCCTGGGGGACCAGGACCCGAATCCACAGTACTACCACCTCAAGGGTCCCCAGGAATACAGCTCCCAAAAAGCACCGTTCCCCCAAATGCCAGGGCCCACGATTGATCTGTCACAAAGGCCACCTAGTGTTAAGTGTTGAGGACGTGGAAACTCAGCTCCTTACAGAGATAGAAAGGGCTGCAAGGGCTGGTACAATTGTAATAAATAGCAGAATTTAACTATTCTGAAACTGACTAGAGTAATGACACTGCTGGAACAGTAAAAAGGCAGACATTTCTAAAACGTTTACATAACAATTTTATGGTACAGTTTATACAAACATCAACTAGAAATGATGTGTCTGGTTATCTCAAACCATGCAAAGCTTATTACTAATGTTTAAATAAAAGAACATCTGAGTAGCAGTGACCATAAACGTGATTTCATTTAAAGTGGTTGTAAACCTCAGTCAGGAAATCTGAACAAAGCACATATATCTGTAGTGTTTACTTGTCTATCTCCAAAGCTCTAAATATAATTTCTCTCTGCTGCTTTGTTTCTTTGTTATCAGCATGTGCCACTTCTGACAAGTTGTCAGTACACCAGAAATAAAATGGTGACGGGGGAGGAGAGCTTATCACACAGCTTATCTATTCACAACACAGCTCTGCATTGTTCCTTTTTCTGTGCCATGTGTAAAGGCGGGGGGGACTGTCACCCTACTGCCTAACAGAAGACGTCCATTCAGACGAAACATACATTAGGCAAGGCAAGGAAATAGCGGTGATGCCGTGACGCCCATGGTGGGTGAGGGACGATTGTTCAATTTCCAAATGCCTGTTTTTACTTTGCTGTTTTAAGTAGAACCTTTATTAACTACTAGCTGCCCGCCCACTGTCATACGACTGCGGGACGAGGCAGCTCTCGTTCTGGGCGGACGTCATATGATGTGACCACCTTCCCGAGCCACTAGGGGACGTGCGCGCGCCTGCCGCTTCACTGGTGACCCGATGTGCATGCCTGGCAGCCGCCATGTCCACCAGGCACCCGCGGTTGCCCAGCAACTGAGCAGGACCGTGGATCTGTGTGTGTAAACACACAGATCCACATCCTGTCAGAGAGGAGACCGATGTGTGTCTCTTGTACATAGGGACACCGATCGGTCACCTCCCCCAGTCAGTCCCCTCCCCCCACAGTTAGAATCACCTCCCTAGGACACACATTAACCCCTCGATCACCCCCTAGTGTTAACCCCTTCCCTGCCAGTCACACTTACACAGTAATCAATGCATTTTTATAGCACGGATCGCTGTATAAATGTGAATGGTCTCAAAAATGTGTCAAAAGTGTCCGATATGTCTGCCGCAATATCGCAGTCACAATAAAAATCGCAGATCGCCGCCATTACTAGTAAAAAAAAAATAATAAAAATGCTATAAATCTATCCCCTATTTGGAGACGCTATAACTTTTGTGCAAACCAATCAATATACGCTTATTGCGTTTTTTTTTTTACCAAAAATATGTAGAAGAATACGTATTTGCCTAAACTGAGGAAAAATTTAAAAAAATAAATAAATAAAAATTGGATATTTATTAATGCAAAAAGTAAAAAATATTGTGTTTTTTTTAAACTTGTCCCTCTTCTTTTGTTTATAGCGCAATAAATAAAAACCGCAGAGGTGATCAAATACCACCAAAAGAAAGCTATATTTGTGGGAAAAAAATGATAAAAATTTCATTAGGGTGCAGTGTAACATGACCGTGCAATTGTCATTCAAAATGCAACAGTGCTGAAAGCTGAAAAATGGTTTGGGCAGGAAGGGGGTGAAAGTGCCCTGTATTGAGGTGTTTTTTTTTAGCTGGACGCTGCGCAATGAGTTTTCTCTTTTCTCATTGTTATATCACATGACTGGTTCCTGAGGATACCTTAAAGGCATATATGTTTGGTGATTTCCATCATCAGTTTCCACTGTACATAGTGTGAGGGGTAAAGCTCACAAATGCGAGTACAGACCTTGATAGGTCTATCGATCTGGTAAGCAAATGTATTAAATACCTTCTTTAGCTCTATGTATACAAAGGAAATTTGGGGGGGGGGGGGTCTCAAGTCCATAATGAGGGTAGTATTAGCAAAGCCCCAATAGGACCCAAATGGCGCATAATTGACATAGTCAAGAAAAATTAAGACAAAAAAAAAGGTGAATAAAGCACCTGATCCAAATGGCTTGCACTTTTGTTTCCTCAAAGAGTTAACCTCTGTTATTTCAGCGGCATTGTTATTAACTTTTTAAGACTCTTTAATGACTGGCTCAGTACCACAGAACGATGCAGGGCCTATGTAGTGCCTATATTTAATTGTGTCCCAGACGGCCCATGTAGATAAACGGCAGGACAGGAGCAGTGCTTATGCGAGTGGACATAAGTTGTCCCACATCGGCCCGCTCATGCAGAGCAATCTGGGACCACTGTTGGGTTTAAAGGCTTTTGAGACGTTGGCTCAGTCAATATGTGAGTATGGGATCTCCTTTGTGTAAAGTCCCTCATATTTGCTGTATGGTATTAATTTTTATGTTATATATTTCTCATTGACATTTTTATTTTATTGTAGATACACTGCATTTACATCTACTCCTAAAGAAGTGAGCAGCGACCCGTGAAACGCATCAAGTTATACGATGCCTGCCTATTAGGCCCCTTTCACACATGCGGACCGTATGTCCGTATTTCATCCATCCGTTTTCGGATGAAATACGGACATACATGCATCCCTATGGGATAGCGGGTGTCAGCGGATGTACATCCGCTAACACCCGATGTCGTCCGCCTCCGCTCTCGTCCGATTCTGCGGACGGAAGAAAATCCTATTTTTCTATCCGTCTGCAGAGCGGATCGGAGGAACACGGACAGACGGTCCGTGTTCCTCCGATCCCCCATAGGGGAGAGCGGAGATCTGACAGGGCGGTCCCTGCACAGTGTGCGGGTCCCGCCCTGTCATCTGCCTGCTCAGCTGGGGAAAGCGGAGCGATCCCCGCTGAGCAGCGGATAAACACGGGGCGGATCAACACGGATCCGTCCCGTGTGAAAGGGGCCTTACTGTACATCAACAATTCTAAATATATATGTATGTGGCCACTTGGTCATGTTATACAATTTTAATAAATTTATAAACCATATTTACATTGTATACTCTCATTACCCCTTTTGTGCTCACCTCATTCAAAGTCCCACGGGTGTAATACTTCTTTTACTGCTGTGCCTCTCAGTCACAGGGGATCACAGATAGGGGTACAGGGCCACTGTGTTTTACCAAGTCCAAAGTTAGCGCAGCCCTCTAGCAGGAAATTCTAGAGCACGTCATGCTTCTCTCTGCTGACCAGCTTTATGGAGATGCTGATTTCATTTTCCAGCAGGACTTGGCACCTGCCCACACTGCCAAAAGTTCCAATACCTGGTTTAATGATCATGGTATCACTGTGCTTGATTGGCCAGCAAACACGTCTGACCTAAACCCCATAGAGAATCTGCCATGTATTGTGAAGAGGAAGATGAGAGACACAAGACCCAACAATGCAGACAAGCTGAAGGCCACTATCAAAGCAACCTGGGCTTCCATAACACCTCAGCAGTGCCACAGGCTGATTGCCTCCATGCCACGCCACATTGATGCAGTAATTAAGGCAAAAGGAGCCTCGACCAAGTATTGGGTGCATACTATACTGTACATGGACATACTTTTCAGTAAGCCAACATTTCTGTAATAAAAATCCTTGTTTTTTGGTCTTATGTAATATAAAATATTCTCTAGATACTGAATTTTGGGTTTTTACTAGCTGTAAGCCATAATCATCAAAATTAAAAGAAAAAATGCTTGAAATATATCACTTTGTTTCCCTTTTTGAATTTAATTATTGAAATGAATTACATTTTTGATGATATTTACATTTGTGGAGATGCACCTTGTTTGTATACCTTTCACACAAATACACGCTGATTTTGGTTATTTTTTTTACCAAAGAAATGTAGCAGAATACATTTTGGCTTAAATTTATAAAGAAAGATTATTTTTTTTCAAAATGTTATAACAAAAACTAAGAAAAATTTATTTTCTTTATATAGCAACATATTTAAAAAAATGGTGATTAAATATAACTAAAAGAAAATGCTATAGGTTTTACAAAATTATATAAAATTAATTTGGTACAATATTGCATGACTGAGTTATTTGTCATTCAAAGTGTGATAGCACCAAAATCTGAAAAATGGGCAGGATTGGACGGCGGGGTGAAACAGTCCAGACTTGAAGTGGTTAAAAAGGGATCAAAGTCTTTACCTAGTTACTACAGACTGGTTAGTTTAACTTCTATAATCAGGGCATCTCTACTTGATAATTTGATAAAAGATCACATAGAATAGTTTTTGCTAGAAAACAATATTTTGAGCAATAATCGGCATGGATTCACGAAACACTGAAGTTGTCAAACAAATGTAATTTCCTTTTTTGAAGAAGTAAAAACGTAGACAAAGGAATGGCTGTGGATATAGCATACTTGGACTTTGTAAAAGTGTTTGACACAGTTCCCCATACACAGCTAATGTGTAAATTCAGTTTGTAAATGGCCACGGCCGCTCCGTCTATCCATGCATCCGGCCACTTGTAGGACGCCGGATACATGAATTCCAAGGGGGGGGGAAGGAATTGGTTGGGTTGCGTTTTTCTGAAGCTCCCGATTAGAGCCAGAGACTTTAATAGGCTTCAAAATAGGGTGGGCTCGGGGGGCAAAGCATTGTTGCCCCCCCCCCCCACCCAATAAAAAAAAAAATTACCACCGGCCGCCACTGTATTATTGAATAATACTCTGAATGGTCTAAAGTTGTTAGTGTTGGGAAACTTAATTTTTACCATATTTATAAATGATATATAGAGTTTGGGATTAAAAGTACCATTTCTGTGTTTGTACATGACACCAAGCTGTAGAGTGAAATAATGTCCACAGATCAACTGTGGGTATAAGTTTTTATATACAGAGGTTGTTTTTTTTTTGGGGGGGGGGGTCCCCTATTGGTTTTACTAGATGCATTTGTGTGTTTTTTTTTTTCAGTCTGACTAACTACGTAACTATGAAAGCCAGTCTCCAATCAGAATTGTAGGAAGGTATCGGTGAAATACAGCAGATATAGATTTAAAACATTTTTTTTAAGCACTTGCCAACCGTATAGCTAACATATATGGTGGCAAGGTGGCTCTGCTGCACCAGATCATGTACCTAGTTTGTAAGGGACATGTATGCGCGCCACCAGCGGCCAGCTCCTGCCGTGATTATACAGCAGCTGGAGCTGATCAATGTCTGCCGGCACCTGCCGATCGTTCGGCAGAGAGCCAGAACGGCGGTCTGCCTATGTAAATAAGGCAGCTGTCCATTCTGACAAGAGGGAAGGCATTGATTCTGTGTCTCTGCAAAGCAGGGACTAGAATCCACATCTTCCCCTAGTAAAAGCACCCCCCCACAGTACAATAAAACACTGGCTAGGCACACATTTAACCCTTTGATTGCCCCTGATGTTTAACCCCTTCCCAGCCAGTGTCATTAGTACAGAGACAGTGCATATTTTTTTTAGCACTGATTACATTGCATTAGTATCACTGGTCCCCAAAAAGTGTCAAAAGTGTCAGTTAGTGTCCAACTGTCCGCCGCAATATCAAAGTCCCGCTATAAGTTGCTGATTACTAGCAAAAAAGAAATGCATAAAAATATCCCATAGTTTGTGTTTGCTATAACTTTTGCACAAACCAATCAATATAGCCTTAGTGGGATTTTTTTCCAAAAATATGTAGCAGAATACATATTGGCCTAAATTTATGAGGACGTTTGATTTTTTTCAGTTTTTTGATTGGCTATGTTTTATAGCAGAAAGTAGAAAATGTTTTTTTCTTTTTTTCAAAATTGTCAGGGTTTTTTTGTTTATAGCACAAAAAAATAAAAACCACAGAGGTGATCAAATACCACCAAAAGAAAGCTTTATTTGTGGAGAAAAAGGACATACATTCTATTTGAGTACAGCATCGCACGACCACGCAATTGTCAGTTAAAGCAACACAGTGCAGTATCCCAAAAAATGGCTTGGTCATAAAGGTGGGGGGGGGGTAAATCTTCCGTAGGTCAAGTGGTTACCTGCAAAATCTTTTAGGAACACATTTATGTGTTGCTGCTTAGAGCTAGCCCAAAGAGAGCTATGTTTTTTCAGTTTCAAACACATAACCTGTACATTTGTATCATCTGTAGCGCAGTAGGTGATCACAGATTATTTTTGGGAATTGCAGTTCTATGTCATACATATAGGTGTCACACTAGCACCTTTGCTATACTCTACTTATTCACAAAGAACAAGAAAGACAGCTGCAACCTGTATCAGTATCAGTGGCTTTACACCCATTTGGCATAGATCTCAAATGATTCATGTTTTATGACTCACAAACAGTATATGATAAATGTAATTATGACTTTATGTACATTGAACTACAACTAATCTGTTTTAATTTACATAAGTAGTAGACGTTTCAAGTTGCACATTGTCAGTGTATGACGCATTTATGCTTCTGCTGCTGGGCAATTTGTTTTCATTTTTTACATGCACAGTGTAATGCACACCGTAGAAGTGATAATTCACTGATAACCTTATCCCAAACCATACCATTCTAAATAGCATAGGATAGAAAGAATTTTAATTTTTGATTTTGTTTGCATCACACTACTTGTTAAAAAGTTAATAAAAAATGTGCAATAAACAAACAAAATACACTAAGGAGCATATTTATACAGGATTGAATGGTCACTTTCATCATGTTTATATTGTGGAAGTCTGTGAATGTCAGGCAACTGTATCAAGCAACTAGAGCAGTGGTCTCCAAACTATGGCGCGGAGGCCAGATGCTGCCCTTTGCTTGCTTTATCTGGCTCAGCATAGTTCCTGCCACTGACACCAACAACAGGGCACCATTTCTCCCACTGTTATCAATGAGGGGGCACTATTCCTCCCACTGACAACAAAGATGGGGCACTATTCCTCCCACTGATACTAATGATGGGGCACTATTCCTCCCACTGACACCTACAATGGGGCACTATTCCCCCCACTGACAACAAAGATGGGGAACCATTCCTCCCGCTAACATCAAAGATGGGGCACTATTCCTCCCACTAATACCAACGATGGGGCATTATTCCTCCCACTAACATCAACAATGGGGCACTATTCCTCCCACTAACACCAACAATGGGGCACTATTGATCTTTTATTAAAAGAATCAAGCAACCAATTTTATACAAAAGTAAAAAACAAAACCATAGTACAAAACTTCAACAGAAATCCAAGGAATACACATTCATGTTCAGAATATATACAATATATACATAATCCACTACCAAAATTATTTACATAAAGCAGCAGAGAGGGCCTAAGAGGCACAACCCATCACCTATGTACGCAGCCATTTATCAAAAATTAATCCAAAAAAATAATAATCTAGGGTGATAAGAGACAGACAGCCACACCCGGGAAAGAGACTCCTGGCAGTCAGGGAGGCTTGAAACCCCTCCACGCCTTCAACCAAGCCCCCTGACTCCGCTTGTCTCTCTCAAGTACCCGAATCTTCTCCACCTCATGCAGAATGTCATACACCACCACCTGAACAGGAAGGATTTTACGCCGAATGCAGACCTGACACCGTGCGTTCCAAGTGAAATAACGGACTACTAGGCTAACTAGAAAAAGTGTATCTAAACAAAAAACCCCACCAGTATTGAATGCTCCGTACACCCACTCAGCATAACCCAGCCTGGAGAGGAAAGGGACACCGAGGGCCCGCCCCACCTGTTTGTACACCTCTATGTTAAAAGGGCAATGAAGCAGAAAATGGTCCATAGTCTCCTCCTCACCTGCACACTCCTCCCGAGGACAGCTACGATCCACCCCACTGCGGAATTTCAAATTGCCCCTAACATAGAGTCTCCCATGGAAGCACAACCAGGCCAGATCCCTGAATTTAGGGGGTACTCTGTCCAAATTAATAAGTCTCAACCCTGCCCTCAAAACTGGGCCTGGGCAATCCCTTAAGGCCAGTGGGTCATGAAAGACTTCGCTCAAGACTCGACTCATAAGGACTTTCCTCGGAACCGATCTGAGATCTTCAGCCGACAATCGCCACTGCCGTAGTAACTTCAGGCACGGAGCGACATAGGCTGGTAGCTGACCACGATGACCCCTGAGATTCTTCACTTGGCCACCTTCTTCCCAAAGTCGTAGAAAAGGCCTAAACCAAGATCTAAATATGCCTGCCCATCCAGGAGGTTCCACTGCAAGCATATTACCAATATTAAACTTGAGAAAAAGCAGTGAAAAGAAAAGAACTGGGTTGACCATACCTAAGCCACCCTCCCTCCTGGATAGATAGGTGACATTCCTCTTGATGGGGTTCAGTCTGTTCCCCCACAACATCTGGAAGAACACACTACTGACCCTAGCATAGAGAGACACTGGCAAGATGCAGACAAAGCTGACATACAAGAAGATCGGAATCAGGTAAGTCTTAATCAGATCAACCCTTTCCCTCATAGATAACTTCCATCTCTTCCAGCTGACCACCTTAGTATTGGCAATTTCCAGTCTGCCTTCCCAGTTTTTGAGGCCATAATCGCCAGGTCCAAATTCAATGCCTAAAATCTTAATTCTTTCCTGGGGCACTGGAAAGGTGTCCGGGAGATCAAACCCCTCACCTTCCTTTCCCATCCAGAAAACTTCACTCTTTTCCTGATTGATCTTGGAGCCTGATGCTTCAGAATACCGTGATGTCAGAGAGACCACCTCCTCTGCTTCATCCGCCCCAGTGACAATCACCGACACATCGTCCGCATAGGCAACAACCCTCAAAGGCGGCTCACCCGGAAGCCCCACTGGCACCCCACACAACATGCTGCTCTCTAGCCTCCTGATGAAGGGGTCGATTGCAAACACATAGAGCAGGGGACTCAGGGGACAACCCTGGCGCACCCCGGAGCCAACCTCAAAGGACTGCCCAACCCAACCATTAACAAGAGGAAAGCTCTCTGCCCCCTCATACAAGACTTTTAACCAATCGACAAAACCACCCGGCAGACCGTACTTACTAAGGAGCAACCACAGGTACTCATGGTTAACACGATCAAAAGCCTTTGCCTGATCCAATGTCAGCAAATACTTTCCCCAGCCTGCAGCCCTGCACCGCTCCAAGGCCTCCCGGACAGCTAAAACTGCTGTGAAGGTGCACCTACCCTGGACCGAACAGTGCTGATGGCGAGAAAGCAAAGACTCTGCTACTGACGATAGGCGCCAGAAAATGATCTTTGCCAGTATCTTTCTATCGACATTAAGAAGGCTGATGGGGCGCCAATTCTCAATCATCGAAGGATCTTTACCCTTTGAAAGAAGAATCACAGCTGAGTGCCTCATGGAAGAGGGAAGTACCCCCTCAGCAAGGCAACTGTTAAAAACCACTACCAAATGTGGGGCCAGAATAGACTTAAAAGCTTTGTAAAACTCAGCCGTCAAGCCATCCGGTCCAGGTGACTTTTTGATGGCAAGCTGTTCAATTGCCCTTATCACCTCTTCAACTGTGATCTCCTCTGTCAAATTCATCAATGGGACATCTTCATCATTTAGACCTGGAGTAGAGTCCAAAAAGCTTTCCATCTTGTCACGGTCAAGCTCTTTCCTCCCAAGAAGGTCAGCATAAAAGGACCTCACGACCTCCAGAATCCCTGACCTGGACTTTGTCAAGGAACCTGTACTGTCCTTAAGGCCAACGACCGTTTTAACAGCTACACCTTGTTTGCAGTTCTGGTAAGGGTCAGGCGAGTGGTACTTCCCATAGTCCCTCTCCAGAACCAAAGAGGCATGCCGGTCATATTGACACTTCCTGAGAAGGAGTTTCACTTCGGAGATTGCCCCAGGATCTCCTCCTCTCGAGACAAGAATATCCAGCTTCCTCCGTAAACGTTGGTAGGTCATGTATTTATTAAACTGCTTTCTATTGGCTAGGCCCCTGAAGAATCCAGCAATCCTCTTTTTGGTCAGCTCCCACCACTCAGCCTTGCTGCTACAAAAGTCCAGGATGGTCACCTGTGCCTGAAAGAATTCCTCAAAGGATTGTCTAACATGTTCTTCCTTGAGTAGAGTCGAATTCAATCTCCAGATGCCCTTGCCCCTCTGAGGGGCGTCTGAAGCATTCAGGACCACAGATAGCATACAGTGATCAGAGAACTCTACTGCCTGCACCACTGGGGGTGAGAAAGCAGAGGTCTCCTTAAAAAAAAACCTATCTATTCTACTCTGACTATTACCTCGATGAAAGGTGAACCCAGTGTCATCCGGGAGGTGCTTAATGTGCACATCCATAAGACCAGCATCCCTAACCATACTATTTAAAAAAACGCTATCATATCCCAGCCTGTCCTTGAAGTCCTTCCTGTCCTTGGGCCTAGTTACTGTATTAAAGTCACCTCCAAAGACCACTTGCCGGGATGTAAAAAGAAATGGCTTGATCCTTGTAAAAAGGCATTTCCTGTCCCACTTTGTGTGCGGTCCATAAACATTAATTAGGCGCAGGTCCTGCCCTCCCACAAGGACGTCTAAGACCATACATCTCCCAATCTCCACCTCAATAACCCGCCGGACAGTTACCATGCCGGTTTTAAACAACACCGCCACACCGCCGTAAGGCTCGGCCGCAAGAGACCAGTAAGATGGACCATACCTCCACTCTCTCTTGGCCATATGAATATCTGCCAAGGAGGTGAGCCTAGTCTCTTGCAAAAATAAAATTTCAGCATCTAATTGGCTGAACAAAAAGAAGGCCATAGAACGAGCTCTTACTGACTTAATGCTAGCGACATTTATTGTCACCACTTTTAACGGAGGGGGAACCGCCATTTGGGTTATTGGGTGGATTGCTTCTTAGCTCCCCTCTGCTGCTCATCACCAGAAGCCTCTCTCTTTCTTGAGGCCGCCTCAAACTCCATTTCGGAATCAGAACTTCGCTCCGAAGAAGCTCCAGATGAAGAGATATCCCAATTAGAGGACCTATACCGGTTGGAGACAGGCACTGGAGCCTGTTCTGTCCTCACCACCTGCTTCTTCCGCTTCCCAACCTTCCTTCTCTCCTCCAGGTACTGCAGGTCAGCTTCAGAGATGCCCTCATCTCTTACTTTTTTCTGTGAAGTCTTTACAGAAGACTTCTTTACAGAGGAAGAAGCAACCTTTTTAGTACCCACTACCACTGCTGGTGGGGGGGGTGCTCCCTTTGAATCAGACTTAGGAGGGGTAGACTCCTGGGGGGGAACTGACTCGGGGGGCACAGACTTGGAAGGTTCTGACACATGAGGAGAGGGTACAGTAGGCTGGGGGGAGACAGATACAGATACAGAAGGAATACTTACAGACACATGAGGGGTGGCCACAGGAACTGGAGAGGGATCCTGAGCAGGACCAGGGGAGTCGGTCACCGCAGAGGAGGATGGTACACCAGGGGCCTCACCCTCCATCCTGTCCAACCTTGACATGTCATCAATTACCTCCTTCTCCATATTGTGCCAGGCTTCAGGACATCTGCTGTAGGGGGGGCCAAGGCGCAGGCACAGGTTGCACCTGATCATTTCGGTGCAGTCCTTAGCCATATGACCCTGACCCCGACACACTGAACATATCAAGGCTGAACAGGAGGAACTCAAATGCCCCTTTTCTCCACAGCGGTGACACAGCTTCGGCTGACCAGGGTAAAAAACAGTCATCCTATCCCTCCCTATAAAAGCTGAGGAGGGCAGGTGACGGACAACATTCCCATCCCTGGCCAACCTGACTGTAACTGACCAACCCCCAGTCCAGATGTTACGCTCATCAAGGATTTTATTGGGCTTGGTCAAAACCTCCCCATAGTTCCTTAACCAAACCTCTAGATCCCGGGCAGGGACACTCTCATTAGTGAGGATAATTGTGATTTTTTTTACTGTAGACCTCTGAGAAACTGCAACTGGGGCCAGACCTTCCCATTCAGGTCTTGACCTGCACCGAGCCTCATATCTCTCCCAGAACAGGTCAAGACCCTCTGGCCTGGTGAAGCTAACTGTATAATCCCGGCTCCCAGCTACATGTATAAAGGCATACAGATCATTTGCCCCAAAACCCATCTCCAAAATCAAATCCACCACTGCACGCCGTGCTGGAGGGATCGCACCACCTTCCCATTTCAGAATAACAACATTACGTCTGGGACCCCCAGCAGAAGCCAGAGACCCAAGACCAGATCCTGGGGTGCTCAAAGTGGTAGCCTGTAGGGGAAAACCCCGCTTGGGAGCAGAGCTACCAGGAGCAGAGCGTACCACCTGAGCAAAGGTAGGTTTATCAGGGCCAAGGCCCCACACTGAAGTCACATTAGTCTGTACATCATTATCAACTCTCTGAACTGAACTGGAAGAATCCATAGCAGGACGATTGTCCATCACACTGATACTGGGGTGATTGTTATCAGTCACAGCAATATTCAATTTCCCATCAGGAAAGGTCACAGTTTCTGCTGCAATACCAGCTGTCTCCTGATGCTGCGCTGTAGAGTCCTCAGCAGCAGTGGGGCAAACAGCTTTGGACTCAGCTAAAGGGGGGTTAATGGGCTCTGCTGACACCTGTGGTTCTTCTACAGAAATTACATTTTTTAAAAGTAACTCTTGCTGCATTGCAGCATCAGCAGGCACAACATTGCTGCACACAGGATCAGCAGCCTGATTGTCATTAGGCACATTGTCGGTGTTAAAAGACACAAAAACAGTCTTATCCACAACATGGGACTTGGCAGTCTTTACCTTATCAGGTACATCATCTGTAATGTCCTCCACATTAAACATTAACTGATTCCTCCGCATAGGAGACTCCATTACCTGGATGGCCCTGAGCATGCCTCCTGAGTCCTGGGAAGGCATGGGGCTGCTTACCTCTCCCTGAGGGGGCAGGGGGTCAGAACTGGGGGTCTCCTCCTCCACCTCCATCTTTGTCATCCTTCCAAACCTCCTGTCATTTCCAAACTTCTCCTTAAATGGCCCATCTCTGCCTTCCATCATGGCCACAATGGTCTCCTGATGGTCCACACGGACTTTGGCCAACTGGATCTCCGGATCCATGGATCCACGCTTCTGGCTGTGTAAGCCCTCACGCTGCCTTCGCAGACGCTTCAGCTCCGCTCGTAGCTTGTAAAGCTTATCCCTCTCCCTATTTAGGGCCTTAATCCCGGCCACCACTCGCTCCCGAATGGCTTCGGAACCTTCATCCCCACCAGGGGTAGAGAGATCAGCTTGTACAGGGGCAGGCATGTCACCCGACGGCCCAGGAGATGGCTGTGAGCTTCCAGCAGGAGAGGCCCTGCTGGCCTCCATGGCTTCCCCAGAAAGGGGCCAGGAGAGCTGGGAGAGATTTCCTCACCAGTCCCCTCTCACACAGATCTGCAGCAGCTCCAGAGAGACAGCCTCCTCCTGACACACCTGTGCTCCAATGATGGGTGGGGCACTATTGATCTTTTATTAAAAGAATCAAGCAACCAATTTTATACAAAAGTAAAAAACAAAACCAAAGTACAAAACTTCAACAGAAATCCAAGGAATACACATTCATGTTCAGAATATATACAATATATACATAATCCACTACCAAAATTATTTACATAAAGCAGCAGAGAGGGCCTAAGAGGCACAACCCATCACCTATGTACGCAGCCATTTATCAAAAATTAATCCAAAAAAATAATAATCTAGGGTGATAAGAGACAGACAGCCACACCCGGGAAAGAGACTCCTGGCAGTCAGGGAGGCTTGAAACCCCTCCACGCCTTCAACCAAGCCCCCTGACTCCGCTTGTCTCTCTCAAGTACCCGAATCTTCTCCACCTCATGCAGAATGTCATACACCACCACCTGAACAGGAAGGATTTTACGCCGAATGCAGACCTGACACCGTGCGTTCCAAGTGAAATAACGGACTACTAGGCTAACTAGAAAAAGTGTATCTAAACAAAAAACCCCACCAGTATTGAATGCTCCGTACACCCACTCAGCATAACCCAGCCTGGAGAGGAAAGGGACACCGAGGGCCCGCCCCACCTGTTTGTACACCTCTATGTTAAAAGGGCAATGAAGCAGAAAATGGTCCATAGTCTCCTCCTCACCTGCACACTCCTCCCGAGGACAGCTACGATCCACCCCACTGCGGAATTTCAAATTGCCCCTAACATAGAGTCTCCCATGGAAGCACAACCAGGCCAGATCCCTGAATTTAGGGGGTACTCTGTCCAAATTAATAAGTCTCAACCCTGCCCTCAAAACTGGGCCTGGGCAATCCCTTAAGGCCAGTGGGTCATGAAAGACTTCGCTCAAGACTCGACTCATAAGGACTTTCCTCGGAACCGATCTGAGATCTTCAGCCGACAATCGCCACTGCCGTAGTAACTTCAGGCACGGAGCGACATAGGCTGGTAGCTGACCACGATGACCCCTGAGATTCTTCACTTGGCCACCTTCTTCCCAAAGTCGTAGAAAAGGCCTAAACCAAGATCTAAATATGCCTGCCCATCCAGGAGGTTCCACTGCAAGCATATTACCAATATTAAACTTGAGAAAAAGCAGTGAAAAGAAAAGAACTGGGTTGACCATACCTAAGCCACCCTCCCTCCTGGATAGATAGGTGACATTCCTCTTGATGGGGTTCAGTCTGTTCCCCCACAACATCTGGAAGAACACACTACTGACCCTAGCATAGAGAGACACTGGCAAGATGCAGACAAAGCTGACATACAAGAAGATCGGAATCAGGTAAGTCTTAATCAGATCAACCCTTTCCCTCATAGATAACTTCCATCTCTTCCAGCTGACCACCTTAGTATTGGCAATTTCCAGTCTGCCTTCCCAGTTTTTGAGGCCATAATCGCCAGGTCCAAATTCAATGCCTAAAATCTTAATTCTTTCCTGGGGCACTGGAAAGGTGTCCGGGAGATCAAACCCCTCACCTTCCTTTCCCATCCAGAAAACTTCACTCTTTTCCTGATTGATCTTGGAGCCTGATGCTTCAGAATACCGTGATGTCAGAGAGACCACCTCCTCTGCTTCATCCGCCCCAGTGACAATCACCGACACATCGTCCGCATAGGCAACAACCCTCAAAGGCGGCTCACCCGGAAGCCCCACTGGCACCCCACACAACATGCCGCTCTCTAGCCTCCTGATGAAGGGGTCGATTGCAAACACATAGAGCAGGGGACTCAGGGGACAACCCTGGCGCACCCCGGAGCCAACCTCAAAGGACTGCCCAACCCAACCATTAACAAGAGGAAAGCTCTCTGCCCCCTCATACAAGACTTTTAACCAATCGACAAAACCACCCGGCAGACCGTACTTACTAAGGAGCAACCACAGGTACTCATGGTTAACACGATCAAAAGCCTTTGCCTGATCCAATGTCAGCAAATACTTTCCCCAGCCTGCAGCCCTGCACCGCTCCAAGGCCTCCCGGACAGCTAAAACTGCTGTGAAGGTGCACCTACCCTGGACCGAACAGTGCTGATGGCGAGAAAGCAAAGACTCTGCTACTGACGATAGGCGCCAGAAAATGATCTTTGCCAGTATCTTTCTATCGACATTAAGAAGGCTGATGGGGCGCCAATTCTCAATCATCGAAGGATCTTTACCCTTTGAAAGAAGAATCACAGCTGAGTGCCTCATGGAAGAGGGAAGTACCCCCTCAGCAAGGCAACTGTTAAAAACCTCTACCAAATGTGGGGCCAGAATAGACTTAAAAGCTTTGTAAAACTCAGCCGTCAAGCCATCCGGTCCAGGTGACTTTTTGATGGCAAGCTGTTCAATTGCCCTTATCACCTCTTCAACTGTGATCTCCTCTGTCAAATTCATCAATGGGACATCTTCATCATTTAGACCTGGAGTAGAGTCCAAAAAGCTTTCCATCTTGTCACGGTCAAGCTCTTTCCTCCCAAGAAGGTCAGCATAAAAGGACCTCACGACCTCCAGAATCCCTGACCTGGACTTTGTCAAGGAACCTGTACTGTCCTTAAGGCCAACGACCGTTTTAACAGCTACACCTTGTTTGCAGTTCTGGTAAGGGTCAGGCGAGTGGTACTTCCCATAGTCCCTCTCCAGAACCAAAGAGGCATGCCGGTCATATTGACACTTCCTGAGAAGGAGTTTCACTTCGGAGATTGCCCCAGGATCTCCTCCTCTCGAGACAAGAATATCCAGCTTCCTCCGTAAACGTTGGTAGGTCATGTATTTATTAAACTGCTTTCTATTGGCTAGGCCCCTGAAGAATCCAGCAATCCTCTTTTTGGTCAGCTCCCACCACTCAGCCTTGCTGCTACAAAAGTCCAGGATGGTCACCTGTGCCTGAAAGAATTCCTCAAAGGATTGTCTAACATGTTCTTCCTTGAGTAGAGTCGAATTCAATCTCCAGATGCCCTTGCCCCTCTGAGGGGCGTCTGAAGCATTCAGGACCACAGATAGCATACAGTGATCAGAGAACTCTACTGCCTGCACCACTGGGGGTGAGAAAGCAGAGGTCTCCTTCAAAAAAAACCTATCTATTCTACTCTGACTATTACCTCGATGAAAGGTGAACCCAGTGTCATCCGGGAGGTGCTTAATGTGCACATCCACAAGACCAGCATCCCTAACCATACTATTTAAAAAAACGCTATCATATCCCAGCCTGTCCTTGAAGTCCTTCCTGTCCTTGGGCCTAGTTACTGTATTAAAGTCACCTCCAAAGACCACTTGCCGGGATGTAAAAAGAAATGGCTTGATCCTTGTAAAAAGGCATTTCCTGTCCCACTTTGTGTGCGGTCCATAAACATTAATTAGGCGCAGGTCCTGCCCTCCCACAAGGACGTCTAAGACCATACATCTCCCAATCTCCACCTCAATAACCCGCCGGACAGTTACCATGCCGGTTTTAAACAACACCGCCACACCGCCGTAAGGCTCGGCCGCAAGAGACCAGTAAGATGGACCATACCTCCACTCTCTCTTGGCCATATGAATATCTGCCAAGGAGGTGAGCCTAGTCTCTTGCAAAAATAAAATTTCAGCATCTAATTGGCTGAACAAAAAGAAGGCCATAGAACGAGCTCTTACTGACTTAATGCTAGCGACATTTATTGTCACCACTTTTAACGGAGGGGGAACCGCCATTTGGGTTATTGGGTGGATTGCTTCTTAGCTCCCCTCTGCTGCTCATCACCAGAAGCCTCTCTCTTTCTTGAGGCCGCCTCAAACTCCATTTCGGAATCAGAACTTCGCTCCGAAGAAGCTCCAGATGAAGAGATATCCCAATTAGAGGACCTATACCGGTTGGAGACAGGCACTGGAGCCTGTTCTGTCCTCACCACCTGCTTCTTCCGCTTCCCAACCTTCCTTCTCTCCTCCAGGTACTGCAGGTCAGCTTCAGAGATGCCCTCATCTCTTACTTTTTTCTGTGAAGTCTTTACAGAAGACTTCTTTACAGAGGAAGAAGCAACCTTTTTAGTACCCATTACCACTGCTGGTGGGGGGGGTGCTCCCTTTGAATCAGACTTAGGAGGGGTAGACTCCTGGGGGGGAACTGACTCGGGGGGCACAGACTTGGAAGGTTCTGACACATGAGGAGAGGGTACAGTAGGCTGGGGGGAGACAGATACAGATACAGAAGGAATACTTACAGACACATGAGGGGTGGCCACAGGAACTGGAGAGGGATCCTGAGCAGGACCAGGGGAGTCAGTCACCGCAGAGGAAGATGGTACACCAGGGGCCTCACCCTCCATCCTGTCCAACCTTGACATGTCATCAATTACCTCCTTCTCCATATTGTGCCAGGATTCAGGACATCTGCTGTAGGGGTGGCCAAGGCGCAGGCACAGGTTGCACCTGATCATTTCGGTGCAGTCCTTAGCCATATGACCCTGACCCCGACACACTGAACATATCAAGGCTGAACAGGAGGAACTCAAATGCCCCTTTTCTCCACAGCGGTGACACAGCTTCGGCTGACCAGGGTAAAAAACAGTCATCCTATCCCTCCCTATAAAAGCTGAGGAGGGCAGGTGACGGACAACATTCCCATCCCTGGCCAACCTGACTGTAACTGACCAACCCCCAGTCCAGATGTTACGCTCATCAAGGATTTTATTGGGCTTGGTCAAAACCTCCCCATAGTTCCTTAACCAAACCTCTAGATCCCGGGCAGGGACACTCTCATTAGTGAGGATAATTGTGATTTTTTTTACTGTAGACCTCTGAGAAACTGCAACTGGGGCCAGACCTTCCCATTCAGGTCTTGACCTGCACCGAGCCTCATATCTCTCCCAGAACAGGTCAAGACCCTCTGGCCTGGTGAAGCTAACTGTATAATCCCGGCTCCCAGCTACATGTATAAAGGCATACAGATCATTTGCCCCAAAACCCATCTCCAAAATCAAATCCACCACTGCACGCCGTGCTGGAGGGATCGCACCACCTTCCCATTTCAGAATAACAACATTACGTCTGGGACCCCCAGCAGAAGCCAGAGACCCAAGACCAGATCCTGGGGTGCTCAAAGTGGTAGCCTGTAGGGGAAAACCCCGCTTGGGAGCAGAGCTACCAGGAGCAGAGCGTACCACCTGAGCAAAGGTAGGTTTATCAGGGCCAAGGCCCCACACTGAAGTCACATTAGTCTGTACATCATTATCAACTCTCTGAACTGAACTGGAAGAATCCATAGCAGGACGATTGTCCATCACACTGATACTGGGGTGATTGTTATCAGTCACACAAACATTCACATTCCCATCAGGAATAATCACAGTTTCTGCTGCAATACCAGCTGTCTCCTGAAGCTGTGCTGTAGAGTCCTCAGCAGCTGTGGGGCAAACAGCTTTGGACTCAGCTAAAGGAGGGTTAATGGGCTCTGCTGACACCTGTGGTTCTTCTACAGAAATGACATTTTTTAAAAGTAACTCTTGCTGCATTGCAGCATCAGCAGGCACAACATTGCTGCACACAGGATCAGCAGCCTGATTGTCATTAGGCACATTGTCGGTGTTGAAAGGCACAAAAACAGTCTTATCCACAACATGGGACTTGGCAGTCTTTACCTTATCAGGTACATCATCCGTAATGTCCTCCTCATTAAACATTAACTGATTCCTCCGCATAGGAGACTCCATTACCTGGATGGCCCTGAGCATGCCTCCTGAGTCCTGGGAAGGCATGGGGCTGCTTACCTCTCCCTGAGGGGGCAGGGGGTCAGAACTGGGGGTCTCCTTCTCCTCCTCCACCTCCATCTTTGTCATCCTTCCAAACCTCCTGTCATTTCCAAACTTCTCCTTAAATGGCCCATCTCTGCCTTCCATCATGGCCACAATGGTCTCCTGATGGTCCACACGGACTTTGGCCAACTGGATCTCCGGATCCATGGATCCACGCTTCTGGCTGTGTAAGCCCTCACGCTGCCTTCGCAGACGCTTCAGCTCCGCTCGTAGCTTGTAAAGCTTATCCCTCTCCCTATTTAGGACCTTAATCCCGGCCACCACTCGCTCCCGAATGGCTTCGGAACCTTCATCCCCACCAGGGGTAGAGAGATCAGCTTGTACAGGGGCAGGCATGTCACCCGACGGCCCAGGAGATGGCTGTGAGATTCCAGCAGGAGAGGCCCTGCTGGCCTCCATGGCTTCCCCAGAAAGGGGCCAGGAGAGCTGGGATAGATTTCCTCACCAGTCCCCTCTCACACGGATCTGCAGCAGCTCCAGAGAGACAGCCTCCTCCTGACACACCTGTGCTCCAATGATGGGTGGGGCACTATTCCTCCCACTGACACCAATGATGGGGCACTATTCCTCCCACTGACACCAACGATGGGGCAATATTCTTCCCACTGACACCAAAGATGGGGCACTATTCCTCCCACTGACACCAAAGAAGGGGCACAATTCCTCCCACTGACACCAAGGTTGGGGCACTATTCATCCCACTGACACCAACGATGGGGCTCTATTCATCCCACTGACACCAACGATGGGGCTCTATTCCTCTCATTAGCACCAACAATGGGGCACTATTCTTCCCACTAACACCAACGATGGGGCACTATTCTTCCCACTGACACCAACGATGGGGCACTATTGATCTTTTATTAAAAAGAATCAAGCAACCAATTTTATACAAAAGTAAAAAACAAAACCATAGTACAAAACTTCAACATAAATCCAAGGAATACACATCCATGTTCAGAATATATACAATATATACATAATCCACTACCAAAATTATTTACATAAAGCAGCAGAGAGGGCCTAAGAGGCACAACCCATCACCTATGTACGCAGCCATTTATCAAAAAATAAATCCAAATAATAATAATCTAGGGTGATAAGAGACAGACAGCCACACCCGGGAAAGAGACTCCTGGCAGTCAGGGAGGCTTGAAACCCCTCCACGCCTTCAACCAAGCCCCCTGACTCCGCTTGTCTCTCTCGAGCACCCGAATCTTCTCCACCTCATGCAGAATGTCATACACCACCACCTGAACAGGAAGGATTTTACGCCGAATGCAGACCTGACACCGTGCGTTCCAAGTGAAATAACGGACTACTAGGCTAACTAGAAAAAGTGTATCTAAACAAAAAAGCCCACCAGTATTGAATGCTCCATACACCCACTCAGCATAACCCAGCCTGGAGAGGAAAGGGACACCGAGGGCCCGCCCCACCTGTTTGTACACTTCTATGTTAAAGGGGCAATGAAGCAGAAAATGGTCCATAGTCTCCTCCTCACCTGCACACTCCTCCCGAGGACAGCTACGATCCACCCCACTGCGGAATTTCAAATTGCCCCTAACATAGAGCCTCCCATGGAAGCACAACCAGGCCAGATCCCTAAATTTAGGAGGTACTCTGTCCAAATTAATCAGTCTTAACCCTGCCCTCAAAACTGGGCCTGGGCAATCCCTTAAGGCCAGTGGGTCATGAAAGACTTCGCTCAAGACTCGACTCATAAGGACTTTCCTCGGAACCGATCTGAGATCTTCAGCCGACAATCGCCACTGCCGTAGTAACTTCAGGCACGGAGCGACATAGGCTGGTAGCTGACCACGATGACCCCTGAGATTCTTCACTTGGCCACCCTCTTCCCAAAGTCGCAGAAAAGGCCTAAACCAAGATCTAAAGATGCCTACCCATCCAGGAGGTTCCACTGCAAGCATATTACCAATGTTAAACTTGAGAAAAAGCAGTGAAAAGAAAAGAACTGGGTTGACCATACCTAAGCCACCCTCCCTCCTGGATAGATAGGTGACATTCCTCTTGATGGGGTTCAGTCTGTTCCCCCACAACATCTGGAAGAACACACTACTGACCCTAGCATAGAGAGACACTGGCAAGATGCAGACAAAGCTGACATACAAGAAGATCGGAATCAGGTAAGTCTTAATCAGATCAACCCTTTCCCTCATAGATAACTTCCATCTCTTCCAGCTGACCACCTTAGTATTGGCAATTTCCAGTCTGCCTTCCCAGTTTTTGAGGCCATAATCACCAGGTCCAAATTCAATGCCTAGAATCTTAATTCTTTCCTGGGGCACTGGAAAGGTGTCCGGGAGATCAAAACCCTCACCTTCCTTTCCCATCCAGAAAACTTCAGTCTTTTCCTGATTGATCTTGGAGCCTGATGCTTCAGAATACCGTGATGTCAGAGAGACCACCTCCTCTGCTTCATCCGCCCCAGTGACAATCACGGACACATCGTCCGCATAGGCAACAACCCTCAAAGGCTGCTCACCTGGGAGCCCCACTGGCACCCCACACAACATGCCGCTCTCTAGCCTCCTGATGAAGGGGTCGATTGCAAACACATAGAGCAAGGGACTCAGGGGACAACCCTGGCGCACCCCGGAGCCAACCTCAAAGGACTGCCCAACCCAACCATTAACAAGAGGAAAGCTTTCTGCCCCCTTATACAAGACTTTTAACCAATTGACAAAACCACCCGGCAGACCGTACTTACTAAGGAGCAACCACAGGTACTCGTGGTTAACACGATCAAAAGCTTTTGCCTGATCCAATGTCAGCAAATACTTTCCCCAGCCTGCAGCCCTGCATCGCTCCAAGGCCTCCCGGACAGCTAAAACTGCTGTGAAGGTGCACCTACCCTGGACCGAACAGTGCTGATGACGAGAAAGCAAAGACTCTGCTACTGACGATAGGCGCCAGAAAATGATCTTTGCCAGTATCTTTCTATCGACATTAAGAAGGCTGATGGGGCGCCAATTCTCAATCATCGAAGGATCTTTACCCTTTGAAAGAAGAATCACAGCTGAGTGCCTCATGGAAGGGGGAAGTACCCCCTCTGCAAGGCAACTGTTAAAAACCTCTACCAAATGTGGGGCCAGAATAGGCTTAAAAGCTTTGTAAAACTCAGCCGTCAAGCCATCCGGTCCAGGTGACTTTTTGATGGCAAGCTGTTCAATTGCCCTCATCACCTCTTCAACTGTGATCTCCTCTGTCAAATTCATCAATGGGACATCTTCATCATTTAGACCTGGAGTAGAGTCCAAAAAGCTTTCCATCTTGTCACGGTCAAGCTCTTTCCTCCCAAGAAGGTCAGCATAAAAGGACCTCACGACCTCCAGAATCCCTGACCTGGACTTTGTCAAGGAACCTGTACTGTCCTTAAGGCCAACGACCGTTTTAACAGCTACACCTTGTTTGCAGTTCTGGTAAGGGTCAGGCGAGTGGTACTTCCCATAGTCCCTCTCCAGAACCAAAGAGGCATGCCGGTCATATTGACACTTCCTGAGAAGGAGTTTCACTTCGGAGATTGCCCCAGGATCTCCTCCTCTCGAGACAAGAATATCCAGCTTCCTCCGTAAACGTTGGTAGGTCATGTATTTATTAAACTGCTTTCTATTGGCTAGGCCCCTGAAGAATCCAGCAATCCTCTTTTTGGTCAGCTCCCACCACTCAGCCTTGCTGCTACAAAAGTCCAGGATGGTCACCTGTGCCTGAAAGAATTCCTCAAAGGATTGTCTAACATGTTCTTCCTTGAGTAGAGTCGAATTCAATCTCCAGATGCCCTTACCCCTCTGAGGGGCGTCTGAAGCATTCAGGACCACAGATAGCATACAGTGATCAGAGAACTCCACTGTCTGCACCACTGGGGGTGAGAAAGCAGAGGTCTCCTTCAAAAAAAACCTATCTATTCTACTCTGACTATTACCTCGATGAAAGGTGAACCCAGTGTCATCCGGGAGGTGCTTAATGTGCACATCCACAAGACCAGCATCCCTAACCATACTATTTAAAAAAACGCTATCATATCCCAGCCTGTCCTTGAAGTCCTTCCTGTCCTTGGGCCTAGTTACTGTATTAAAGTCACCTCCAAAGACCACTTGCCGGGATGTAAAAAGAAATGGCTTGATCCTTGTAAAAAGGCATTTCCTGTCCCACTTTGTGTGCGGCCCATAAACATTAATTAGGCGCAGGTCCTGCCCTCCCACAAGGACGTCTAAGACCATACATCTCCCAATCTCCACCTCAATAACCCGCCGGACAGTTACCATGCCGGTTTTAAACAACACCGCCACACCGCCGTAAGGCTCGGCCGCAAGAGACCAGTAAGATGGACCATACCTCCACTCTCTCTTGGCCATATGAATATCTGCCAAGGAGGTGAGCCTAGTCTCTTGCAAAAATAAAATTTCAGCATCTAATTGGCTGAACAAAAAGAAGGCCATAGAACGAGCTCTTACTGACTTAATGCTGGCGACATTTATTGTCACCACTTTTAACGGAGGGGGAACCGCCATTTGGGTTATTGGGTGGATTGCTTCTTAGCTCCCCTCTGCTGCTCATCACCAGAAGCCTCTCTCTTTCTTGAGGCCGCCTCAAACTCCATCTCAGAATCAGAACTTCGCTCCGAAGAAGCTCCAGATGAAGAAATTTCCCAATTATAGGACCTATAACGGTTGGAGACAGGCACTGGAGCCTGTTCTGTCCTCACCACCTGCTTCTTCCGCTTCCCAACCTTCCTTCTCTCCTCCAGGTACTGCAGGTCAGCTTCAGAGATGCCCTCATCTCTTACTTTTTTCTGTGAAGTCTTTACAGAAGACTTCTTTATAGAGGAAGAAGCAACCTTTTTAGTACCCGCTACCACTCCTGGTGGGGGGGGTGCTCCCTTTGAATCAGACTTAGGAGGGGTAGACTCCTGGGGGGTAACTGACTCGGGGGGCACAGACTTGGAAGGTTCTGACACAAGAGGAGGGGATACAGTAGGCTGGGGGGACACAGAGACAGATACAGAAGGAATACTTACAGACACAGGAGGGGTGGCCACAGGAACTGGAGAGGGATCCTGAGCAGGACCAGGGGAGTCGGTCACCACAGAGGAGGATGGTACACCAGGGGCATCACCCTCCATCCTGTCCAGCCTTGACATGTCATCAATTACCTCCTTCTCCATATTGTGCCAGGCTTCAGGACATCTGCTATAGGGGTGGCCAAGGCGCAGGCACAGGTTGCACCTGATCATCTCGGTGCAGTCCTTGGCCATATGACCCTGACCCCGACACACTGAACATATCAAGGTTGAACAGGAGGAGCTCAAATGTCCCTTTTCTCCACAGCGGTGACACAGCTTCGGCTGACCAGGGTAGAAAATAGTCATCCTATCCCTCCCTATAAAAGCTGAGGAGGGCAGGTGACGGACAACATTCCCATCCCTGGCCAACCTGACTGTAACCGACCAACCCCCAGTCCAGATGTTACGCTCATCAAGTATTTTATCGGGCTTAGTCAATACCTCACCATAATTCTTTAACCAGACCTCTAGATCTCGAGCAGGAACACTCTCATTAGTGAGAATAATTGTGATTTTTTTCACTGTAGACCTTTGTGAAACTGCAACTGGAGTCAGACCTTCCCATTCGGGTCTTGACCTGCACCGAGCCTCATATCTCTCCCAGAACAGGTCAAGACCCTCTGGCCTGGTGAAACTAATAGTATATTCCCGGCTCCCAGCAACATGTATTAGGGCATACAGATCGTTTGCCCCAAAACCCATCTCCAAAATCATGTCCACCACTGCACGCCGTGCTGGAGGGGTTGCACCACCTTCCCATTTAAGAATCACTACATTTCTTCTTGGACCCCCAGCAGAAGCCAGAGACCCAAGACCAGATCCCAGGGTGCTCAAGGTGGTAGGTCGCAGGGGGAAAACCCTCTTGGGGGCGGAGCTACCAGGAGCAGAACGTACCACCTGGGCAAATGTAGGCTTATCAGGGCCAAGGCCCCACACTGATGTTACATTAGTCTGTACATTACAATTATTATTATCTGCTGGAACGGAGTTGGTAGGACTGTCCATCACACTTGAACTGGGACCATTATTCATCACACTTGTACTGGGATGATTTTTATCAGTCACACAAACATTCACATTCCCATCAGGAATAATCACAGTTTCTGCTGCAATACCAGCTGTCTCCTGAAGCTGTGCTGTAGAGTCCTCAGCAGCTGTGGGGCAAACAGCATTAGACTCAGCTGAAGGGGGGCTAATTGGCTCTGCTGAATGCTGCAGTTCATCTGCAGGAATGTCATTTTTTAAATGCAAACTTTGCTGTACTGTAGCATCAGCAGGTACAGCATTGCTACAAATGGGATTAGCAGCCTGATTGTCACTGGGCACATTGTCTGTATCAGTCACAGTGTTCACAAAAACAGTTTTATGCACCACATGGGGCTTGACAGGCTTTACCTTGTCAGGCATGTTATCAGTAATGTCCTCCTCATGGAACACCAACTGATCTTCCCGTATAGGAGACTCCATTGCCTGGATGGCCCTGAGCATGCCTCCTGAGTCCTGGGAAGGCATGGGGCTGCTTACCTCTCCCTGAGGGGGCAGGGGGTCAGAACTGGGGGTCTCCTCCTCCACCTCCATTTTTGTCATCCTGGCAAACCTTCTGTCATTGCAGAACTTTTCCTTAAATGGCCCATCTCTTCCTTCCATGATGGACACAATGGTCTCCTGATGTTCCACCCGGACCTTGGCCAGTTGGATCTCCGGATCCATGGACCCTCGTTTCTGGCTGTGTAAGCCCTCACGCTGCCTTCTCAAGCGCTTCAGCTCCGCTCTCAGTTTATAGAGCTTGTCTCTTTCCCTATTCAGGGCTTTAATCCCGGCCACCACTCGCTCCTGAATTGCCTCTGAGCCTTCATCCTTACCAGGGGCAGAGAGATCACAAGCCATGGCTTGTACAGAGGAAGGCATGTTACCTGATGGCCCAGGAGATGGCTGAGAGCTTCCAGCAGGAGAGGCCCTGCTGGCCTCCATGGCTTCCCCAGAAAGGGGCCAGGAGAGCTGGGATAGATTTCCTCACCAGTCCCCTCTCACACGGATCTGCAGCAGCTCCAGAGAGACAGCCTCCTCCTGACACACCTGTGCTCCAATGATGGGTGGGGCACTATTCCTCCCACTGACACCAATGATGGGGCACTATTCCTCCCACTGACACCAACGATGGGGCAATATTCTTCCCACTGACACCAAAGATGGGGCACTATTCCTCCCACTGACACCAAAGAAGGGGCACAATTCCTCCCACTGACACCAAGGTTGGGGCACTATTCATCCCACTGACACCAACGATGGGGCTCTATTCATCCCACTGACACCAACGATGGGGCTCTATTCCTCTCATTAGCACCAACAATGGGGCACTATTCTTCCCACTAACACCAACGATGGGGCACTATTCTTCCCACTGACACCAACGATGGGGCACTATTCCTCCCACTGACACCAACGATGGGGCACAATTCCTCTCACTGACACCAATGATGGGGGCTTTATTCCTCCACCCAATACAAAAGAGGGGACACTGCTTACTCACACTGACACCAGGACATTTTCTACTCCTGCATGCCACAGTCTGGTCCCCCTAAAGTTCACAGGACAGTAAACTGGCCCTATGCTTAGAAAGTTTGGAGACCCCTGCAATAGAGGTAAGATCAGCTTATAGCCCAAACTAGTTCAACCTTTCTAATAAAGCAAGAACAATTTAATTAGGTTACATTAAGAATAAAGGTATTTCTAAAAGAAGAGCTTGTTGGAGGTAGAGGTGGTTACTCAGAAAAAAACAGGTAGTATTTTCAGAAAACGTTCACCAAAGATAGCTCCCAAATTTCCTGTAATGGGCTCACTTTTTACTTTTAATCATATCATACCTGCTATCATATTGAATCCTCCCACAAAGAAGGGGAAAGGCACCCTCTTGGGGGAACAGGTAAGGTAATACAGCGCTCCCTTGCCAGCACCCTTTCTTGATACTATGGTGGTTGTCTAAATAAACAATCCAAGTGCTGAAACTAGCCCCCCTTTGTGACAGTATACAAAGATGGTGACTTCATGAGCCTTTCACTGCCATGACTTACCAGATAAGTTTTTGGCAGTCAGAGTTAAAGAGCAGTCACTTTTTACTTGCAACTATGCGACACATTCTAACTATGTGTTACACAACTGAGAGGAACGTAAGCATTTTAGTATATGATCTGTGATGTCACTTATTAATTTACATCAGGAAAATAGGTCAAGAGCAAAATGCGTTATTTTAAAACTGTTGTTATGCAATTCATTAATTACATAAAATGTAATCTACCTGGATATGACTGTAAAAACAAAAACTTATTATAAACAAGCTTGAGCAATAAAAATATCACTGTAAGTTAATTTTACAGATGGCCGCTTTTTATATCACCGTGGCCCTGGTTGTTACCGCAGATGACCAATATATTTAACATAAGGAGATAGCCCTTCTAGATTGTAAGCTCTAACGAGCAGGGATATCTGATCCCTCCTGTATGGATTTGTATTGTAAGTGTACTGTCTGCCCTCATGTTGTAAAGTGCTGCGCAAACTGTTGGCGCTATATAAATCCTGTATAATAATAATAATAATAGAGCGGCTGTCATCTGTAAAAGGTATCTGTAAGCAACAGGTGTTTCATCCAAATAATAGGATTTTTATAACAGCTTACCTGTAAAATCCTTTTCTTTGAAGTACATCACGGGACGCAGAGCCATAGTAGTTACTATGTGGGTTATAGGCCACCTTCAGGTGATGGACACTGGCACACCCTAAGACAGGAATTCCACTCCCTATATAACCCCTCCCACTACTGGAAGTATCTCAGTTTTTGTAGCAAAGCAATACACGTGTATACCAGAAAGAAGAGAGGGACTTATGTGTCCCGTGATGTACTTCAAAGAAAAGGATTTTACAGGTAAGCTGTTATTAAAATCCTATTTTCTTATCGTACATCACGGGACACAGAGCCATAGTAGGTACTATGTGGGATGTCCCATAGCAATGCCAACTGAAGGGAGGGAAACACAACACAAGTAGGGCATCATGAGACCAGAGGACTTATACTGCTGCCTGCAGCACACTGCACCCAAAGGCGATATCCTCATGACCTTTTACATGTACTTGACAGAATCTGGTAAATGTATGGACTGAAGACCAAGTTGCGGCCTTGCAGATTTGAACCATAGAAGCTTGGTGATGCACTGCCCAGGAAGTACTAACAGCCCTGGTGGAGTGCGCTTTAATATGAAAAGGTGGAACTTTCCTCTTTAAACCATAAGCTTGAACAATCACTTGTCGAATCCATTTAGAAATAGTAGATTTCGATGCTGCCTGTCCTCCTTTAGGACCTTCAGGCAACACAAACAAAACATCCATTTTGAGCAGTCGCCTTCAAATAGATTTTGACTGCTCTCACCACATCAAGAGAATGTAGTGACTTTTCTTCCGCAGAATGGGTATCTGGGAAAAATGAAGGTAGAACAATATCCTGGTTTAAATGAAAACCTGACACTACCATACCTCCCAACATTTTGAGATGGGAATGAGGGACACCTACTAGCAAATGTATGTAGGCATAGGAAACGCCCCCTGCCACACCCCCTTAAAGGAGAATTAACTAAAAAAAAAAAGGTTAATTAAATCCACAAGTGCTTTATTTTAACACTACTATTCCTTTATACTGGCTTTTGGAATTTACAAATGCAGCAATTTAGAAATCAGATGAAAAGGTTTAGCACTGGGAAACACTTTTTGAAAGATATATAGATCAGACCAAAATGAGGGACAAATGAGGAGCTATGAGGGACATTGCTCCAAATCAGGGACAGTCCCTCGAAATCAGGAACAGTTGGTAGGTATGCACTACCTTCAGTAGAAAATTAGGATGAGGACGCAATACAACCTTATCCTTGTGAATAATTAAATATGGTTCTTTACAAGAAAGAGCAGCCAACTCTGATAACCTTCTTTCAGAAGATATGGCTACCAGAAAAAAACAGTTTCCTTGTCAAAAGGACCAAGGGAATATGTTGTATCAGCTCAAAAGGCTGTTTAAAGCCGACAGGACAAAATTCAAGTCCCAAGGGTTCAGGGGTGACCTAACCGGAGGATTAAGCCGCGTTACCCCCTGAACAAAGCTACGAACCAAAGAGTGTGAAGCAAGTGGTCGCTGAAATAATACCGATAAGGCCCTTGATAGCCAGCTTTATTTCTAATCCCATTTGTAGAAAGTCAAGGATTCTACCTATGACATACTTTCTGGGGTGCCCGGGAACAACTACTGGCGACTCAAGTAGTCCGCCTGCCAATTTTCTATTCCTAGAATGAAGACTGCCGACAGGCAAAGTACATTGTTTTCTGCCCAAGATAGATATGATTCACCTTTCTCTGGGCCGCATAACTTCTTGTGCCCCCTTGGTGATTAATGTGGGCCATTGCTGTGGCATAGTCGGATTGAATCCTGGCAGGACAATACCGTAAACTGAACATTCAGGCCCTCAGAACCAAGTGCTCTGCCTGAATTTCTAGAATGATAATGGGCAAGGCCATTTCTGATCTGGGCCACTTCTGTGGTAACTGAAGGAAGGATTTTCCCCTTTGCAGATTTTTGGATATTAACCATAAACTGAGGCTCCGGCGTACCCAGCCTACAGCACCTGGTATTTCCAGGAGGTCCATCCGGGTACTAACCAGGCCCGACCCTGCTTAGCCTCCAAGATCAGATGAGATTGGGCGCTTTCAGGGTAATGTGCCATAGGCTTTGGAGTCAGACACACTGGGAATCTAGAGCTTGAACCCTTTGTTCCAAGCTGATAGGATACCTATGATCAGACCCAAGTATTTTAGCTTTTTTCATGGTTTTAAAGAAGATTTCTTTTAGTTTGTGAATCCGACCTACATATTCCAGGTAGTTGAATGTGGTGACCATACTTTGGTCTAAGCGGGCTACCGACTGAACTATCAAGAACAGTTCGTCCAGGTAAACCATAATCGTTATACCTTGGGCCCTTAATCTGGCTAGAAGAGGGGCCAGAACCTTTGTAAACACTCAAGGTGCAGTAGCTAGACTGGAAAGCAGAGCTACACACTGAAAATGAAGATTTTCCACCTTAAAAAGTAGATATTACTAGTGAGCGAGGAAATAGGCATATGGAGGTATGCATCTTTGACGTCGATTGACGCCAGAAGTTCTCCTCCTTGTAGGATGGAGATAACTGATTGGATTGACTCCATGCAAAAAAAGAGTGGTTATATTCAGGAATTGAATTTAGATTTTTGAGATCCAGAACGTCCATTTGGATTTAACCAAACCCCAACCTCTGCTCTTACAGGGGGGCCACCATGATCACTTTTTGCCTAAAGATAGACCAATGCTTGAGAGAAAGACTTCTTTTTCTCTGGATCCTTAGGAACGTTTGATCTGAGAAAACGAGGAGACGGGAACTCTTGGAACTCCAGTTTGTACCTTGGAGCTATTGAGGAAGTCCCCCATTCGTTTTGACACTCTTCCTGCCAGATCCTTGAGAACTGCAGAAGAACTGCAGAAGAACTGCAGAAGAACTGCAGAAGAATTCCCCCTATTGAGAGAGCGGGGGCGCCATAAGGAGGCTTCAGTATCTTGTAGGTTTCCTCCCCTATGACCTCTTTTGTACCTGGGGTTAACCCTGAGGGTTACCTTTTGAACCTGATGGCGGAAGCCGTTGTGACTGTCTGGAGGCTGATGCCCCTGGCACAGAAGAAGGAGCTTTAAAACAAACATACATTTACTCCTTTTCTTAAATGGCAAAAGGGGTACTTTTTCCACTAGAATTTCTTTGGATGTATTATCCAAAACATCCCCAAATAGCTGTTTCACCGCAAAAAGGAAGACTAGCCAGGAGCTTCTGCATGGTACTTAGCGAAGGGCGCAAGGCCTGAAGGATAGAATCTCTCATAGCAACTATTGCAAACATAAAGCTGCCAGATGCTGAGCCTGTTTTTTTTTTTTTTTTTAATAGGAATTCCAACTTTTTATCCGTTGGATCCCTAAGCATTTGAGCATTGTCTGCCGGACAAGACAAACTTTTACTCACAGAGGATATAACAGCGTTAATTGCTGGTATACCCTACTTAGTGAATTTCCTCCACCATAGAATAAAGTGTGAAAAGCTTTTTTAGGAGGGAAAATAATGCTTATCTGGGTGATCCTCTCAGATACAAAAATCTTTTCCAACAATGAATGGACAGGAGAAGGCATGCACAGCTGGGGAGGCTTTAGCGAACCCAAACACTCAGTTAAGGGTACATAAATGTGGAGCGGACCATTCAGCAAGAAATTGCACCATCAATCTTAAGATTGAAACAGCTGATTCTCCCGCATTTGACACCTCAGAAGAGGAGTCATCAGCCTCACCACAGTCCCCTAAGGGAATTCGTCTTCTCCCGCCCCCAGTTCCTCAGTTTGAGGGTCCTGGGTAATGGAAGAGAACCTGACGTATTTTGACGCGCATTAGGATGCGATTAAAGTCGCTAAACTTTTTTTTTTTTTTTTAAACCTATCATGGCTGAGGAAAAAATATCATTTTAGTAAAATAAACAGGGGCTGCAGTGTTGAAAACAGTTGAAAACATTTCATGGGCCCAATGCTCACTCTGACCAGCCACCCCCTCACAGGGGATGATGCCATTTGTAGAGATGAGTAGGCTTTCCAGAGCTTGAGGGAGACCCATTTAGCTCTTTTTTTGGGGGTGTTTCAACCCCCTCCTTCTGAGCTTAGGTGGTTTGCACAAAGCAGAGGTACTACCAGAAGAAATTGCATCCACTGCTTGAGCAAAAGTCCAGTCAACGCCGCTGCTATTAAGGCTCAGCCTGATGCAAATAGTAAATGTGTCAAATAGGAAATGCCTATGTCCCCAAAACCTCTTTCATGTTCCTCTTTGCTCTTATGTCTCTCTGACAATTTTGCAGCCAGCACAAATGGAGTTTATTTTTTTTAAACACACTCCCGCGTTGGAGGACGCCAACGCCGCACTAAGCCCTGCCCCACCACGCATCACCCCCCCCCCCTCCTTTCTCTTTAAAAAAAAAAAATTTCCTGCGCAAGCACAGGCCTCCGATCCGATGGGATCGGCTTGTGAGTGAGGGAGGGATGGCATGGAGGAGACCTGGAAGCCGTCGACGACTAGGGGCAGTGAAAGAAAACGGCATTGCCGATCGTTTGTATTTCTCCCTTATACTCAGCCTCATGAAGAGGGGAAGAGTTCAGCCCAGGTCGGGGTGTCTGGAGGAAGCAAAACCCTCCAAACTTACCGGAGGTCTGCCTGCTAGCCGGAGTAAAAAAAGTGCTGTTTCTGTGACACAGCGTGATCTCTGAGCAAAGCATGAGAAGGTAAGTGCTCCATATAGCCCCTAGTGGTGACACTTAGGCATGACAACATTTACTTTAAAGGAGACATTTCATTAAAAAAAATGTAAAAATTCCTTAGAAAACTCCACTTACCTTTCCCATCGCAGGGTTACATAGTTACATAGTCAGGTTGAAAAAATACAAAAGTCCATCCAGTTCAACCATAAAAAAAATTAATAAATAAATAAAATAAAAAATATCGTACAATCCAATATACCCAATTCTATATCCACAGTTGATCCAGAGGAAGGCAAAGAACCCCAGCAGAGTATGCTCCAATTTGCTACAGCAGGGGAAAAAATTCCTTCCCGATCCCCCAAGAGGCAATCGGATTTTCCCTGAATCAACTTTACCTATAAATGTTAGTACCCAGTTATATTATGCACATTTAGGAAAGTATCCAGGCCTTTCTTAAAGCAATCTACTGAGCTGGCCAGAACCACCTCATGCGGGAGCCACATTTTCACAGCTCTTCTATATTTGGAGATGAAATCTCTTTTCCGCTAGACGTAAAGAGTGACCCCGTGTCCTCTGTGCTGACCGTAAAGAGAATAATTCAACACCAAGTTCACTATATGGACCCCTTCTATATTTGAACATGTTGATCATATCCCCCCTTATTTTCCTCTTCTCAAGAGTGAATAAATTCAGTTCCTCTAATCTTTCCTCATAGCTGAGCTCCTCCATGCCTCTTATCAGTTTGGTTGCCCTTCTCTGCACTTTCTCCAGTTCCCTGATATCCTACTATGGGTCAGCTCCGCCCCCTCTGACCCCTCCAGGACCACCTCTTTTCTAGCCCATAAAGGGCGGCTGGCTGCCCACACCAGTGTTCAAAAAAACCCCGCCTCGCGACGGATAAACTGGGTGGGAATCCTCCGGCTGACATGGGGAGGATCCAGGAAAGGAAAATTACTGTAAGTATGGACAACAATTTAACTTATTCCTGGACCTCCCCATGTCAGCCTACTATGGATGTACCAAGCACTATTAAGAAGGGAGAGAAGAAAAAAAAAATAAAAATAAGCCAAACCCTCAATGCAATGTTACTAAAAAATTTTCAATGGGCAACAGCCGCCGTAATACTGTAGAGCCAAATGTTTCCTCAGGTGGACAAGCCTGAGCTTGTAATGCCTAAGCTTGTAATGCCTAAAAAAGGTGTTGGGCACGCTCCAGTTTGCTGCTCTGCAAACTACCTCAGGGGCGACCTTCGCGTATGCCCAGGATGCTGCCATACCCCTCGTCGAATGTGCTTTGATCTCTGAAGGAGGAGGAAGGCCCATCGTTTTGTATGCAATATGCATGGTCTTGACAAACCAGGAAGACCCAATTCTGGATGTTGCTGCCATACCCTTTAGGCCCCATTGGGAAAACCTACAGCTGATCTTGTTTGCCAAAGCTTTTAGTCCATTTCAGGTAGGTTGAAACGGCAGAGACCAGGTCTAACCTACTCCACTCATCAGCTGTATCCGCCGGAAAGGCTGGGAGAATGACCTCCCAGTTCATATGAAATTATGTGGCCACCTTAGGTAGAAAGCTCGGTATCGGCCTAAGGACTATCTTGTCTGGGAGCACCAAACAATATGGTTCTTTAGATGAGAAGGTGCACAACTTGGAGTCTCTTCTGGCTGAGGCCAGGGCTATTAGAAAAAAAAAAACGTTAAAAGAAATAATGAACAAGAGAAAGCTTGATCAAACGGAGGAACCAGCAATGTTCCCAAGACTAGTGTTAAGTCCTCTTTTGGAAAAAAACAATTTCAATGGAGGACTGATTTCAATGGCTGCCCCTAAAAATCAGATCACCAACGGATGTAGAGCATATCTTGTACACGACATAGCCGACAAGGCAGGGATTTGACCCTTCAGGGAATTATAAGCTAACCCTGAAGATCTTGCGTAGGTACTTGGGGTTGAGGCCTCATTTGTTGTGATCCCAAAGCCTCGACTCAAGCGATCTGCTAAAACATTGCCAGGCCCTGGGAGTTAAGATGCTGTTTGAGACCCGAGATTCTTCTCTGTGCAGAGGAAGATTGGCATGCCACCTGAAGGAGAGGGTGACTTCTTGTGCCCCCTTGATGAGACACATAAGCCACCGTAGTTTTGTTGTCCAAAAGAATCTTGACAGCTTGACCTCACAACATAGGTTGGAGCACTAAGAGCGCGTCTGACAGCAGCCAATCCCAGGAAATTTGAACTCTTCGTCCCACAAAGGTACCATTGGTCTTGAACCTGCTGTCCCAGGCAGTGTGCCCTGCAGCCTGCCAGACTGGCATTGGTCGACACCACTATTGGTTCTGAGGCCTTCAACAGAACTCCGCTGGAAAGATTGCGAGCTACTGACCATCAACCAGGGACCAGATTATCAGAATTGGCAGATGATCCCACTGAAGAAGAAAGTTGCATTGAAACCTCCTTCTGCGCCACCTGACCCACTGGACTACTGGACCTGTGGCTGATAAAACCCCCAGATACTGCATGGATTCCTTCAGCAACATAGAAGGCCTGGTCATCACTGCTTTGTCTGAGACTGGATCCCCTGGACCTTCCACTGAGGAAGAGAAACATGACCCAAATCTGTGTTGAATTGTACTCCTAAATACTCCAACATTTGGGTCAGATGCATCTGGCTCTTCCGAAAGTTGATCAACCAACTGAAACGAGTTAGTGTTTTGCAGGTGAATTCGCATAAACTAGGAGCTCATTTGACGGACCCAGAAGTAGCATGTCATCTAGATAATGAAATATTTGCACTCCCTTGACCCTGAGTCGCAACGACAGCAGACAGTAGCTTTAAAAAACGTTCTCTGAGTCATGCAGAGACCGAATGGGAGAGATTAAAAATGAAAATGAAAGCCTTCCATGGAAGGCCTGAGAAAGCGATGGTGAGATGCATCTATAGAGACATGAAGATACGCATCCGCCAGATCGATGGAAACCATCCAGTCTCCTGACTCCACAATTGAAACGATCGTTTCCAATGGCTCCATTTTGAATGGTGGAAACTTCATGTAAGAATTCAGGACTTTGAGGTCAAAAACTGGTCCGAAACCCCCTGAAGCCTCTGGGACCAAAAACAGAGGGTGAACATACTCCTTGACCCAATTCGTGCCTTGGAACCGGAAGGATGGCCCTTGCTGCCAACAGCTCCCCCATATATCCTTGCAAACATTGCCTCCTTTCCAAATCCGTAGGCAGTCCAGTTTCTATGAACAAGGTCTGAGGGGGCCTTGTTCTGAACTCGAGACGATAACATGATCGAATGACGGCTACAATCCAGGCATCATGTCATTTGTCTGCCCAAACCCCCCCTGAATTGGGCTAGTCTTGCTCCTACTTGAGAGGGTTAAGCGGAGACAGCTTCAGAAGGACATATTTGAAGCCTTAGGCTCTGTCTCCACTACTGCGAGTTGTGCGACCTGACAAAACCCATGTATTTCAATGGTCCCCATTCTATTTGGTGCAACTTAAGTCACAGCGACTCCAAAAAAGGTTTTTGCACTACTTTGTTCCGACATCTGTGCGATTTGTTCTCACATGGTTTTCACAGGTCGAATGACATTGCATCACAAAACGCACAGCAAAGTCGCAGTGTAAATCATGCGACTCTGGGGATGCAGCAGTGGAAACAGCCCCAGGAGCTTTGTTGGCCCTGGGCTTGGAAGGTTTCTGGAAGGTTGAACCAGCTCCCCTCCACTGTCTGAAAAACTGTCTGTAAGCCCTGGCCTCTCTGAATCCTTTTTTGGATCTCTTGTTAAACCGAAAGGGCTACTGTGTCTTAAAGAGCCATTATCTTTGCTGTCATCTTGACCTGATCTACAGCCACTTCAGCCACAACTCTAAAGCAGTTTGCAAAGGAGAAGAACTGCCACTTCCCAGACTTTCATCCAAACATCCATCCACCAGTTTTGCTACCCACACTCTAAGGCTGGATTCACACCCATGCACTCCCGGCGCATTCCGCAGAACCGCACCACAGAACATGTTCCATAGGAGACCATGATAAACGGATGGTAGTGCAAATCCGCAAAAAGCACCAAAAAAACGCACAGGTGCCAACCCAGCCCAAGTGCTGCTGCCACAGGAGTGCTGCCGCCGGTATGCAGGCTGCTGTCCAAACTATATAACCTTTTTAGGTCTGTGTTTACTTTGCGATCCATAGGATTCCTAAAAGAGACCGAATACTCCAGCGGAAGTGTAATGTGGCGGGCAAATATACGTAATGAAGCATCCACCTTAGGCGTAGTGTCCCAAGGGGTACAGCTTGGATACTCCATTATGCACACTGAGCTTCTTCTCAGCCCCCCCACTCATCGTCAATTACTTTTTAATTTCAGAAATGAAATGGGAAGGAGGGTAACGATCTCTTTAAATATAGGTAGTATCTTTGCTGTTTATTTGGAGGCGAAGATTCTTTCCTTAACAGCCTCCACCAAGGGGGGAACCAGTGTAAAGATCAAACATATGCGATTCTGAGACCATCTCAGCCTCAGATGGATCTGAATCGCTATCGTCTCCAGAGTTAAAACGCACTGAAAACACATGATCTGAATCTGCAGATGGTGAAGATACAGCAGGATGAGCAGGATTCCTTGAAATACTCTTTAACCCTTCCTTGACTGCGTGCCTAATGTAGGATTTAACCTGGCGTTCTTTCGCAGCATTGTCCTGAGCCGTCTGATGTCTTGACCTCTCTTGGCTTGGGTGCAAGCGACTAAAGTGGGGTAAGAGCTGCATGCAACTCTGCGATTTGTCATGTCTAGTCCCTTCTTTACTCTTTTGAGGCTGGAATGTTGATTTGGAACCTCTTTGTGGGAGTTTATCTCACAGTGGGTCCTTCTCTCTGTAAAACACAGAGTATGTGCTCTCTTTTAAAAAATAAATAAATAAATAAACTACAGTTAAAATAAACTTCTCCATCCAAATCTTCGGTACTTAAGGCAGCTAGGCAGGCAGGCATAATTCCTCAAGAAAAGAAAGTGAGCCTCTGGTGGGACATCTGCACCTTTGAGACATACCTTATACCTTAAGCATTGTCCCTAGAAGGTTAAGGTGGGATGTCCCCCAAATGATGGGCTTACTGACCAGGAATCAAATGACGAGTGGTATAAATTTTTCAATGATAAAGGCCTAGAACTTATAGGTTTCCTGTTAGATAGGAAAAGGAGGAAAAACAAGCTAATAGACCAGAATATTGCGGACCTCAAAGGAGAAATAGAACAATATAAGGATACGATTGAATACAAAACTTTAATGACTCAATTGAATAAGGACCTTGCCAAAAAAGATAAAGAGGTCCAACAAAGGAAAAGTAAGAAACATACGAGAGACACCAACGACTTTCGCAATGACCAAGTTTTTAAATGGCAAAGCCAATTGGGAAAAATGGAATCTTTATCTACATATTCTACACCCGAAAAAACAGTAAGAATGTATTCCCAGCCTCAAAATGAACTACCTAGGCCAGTTACGGAAAATAGAAGACATCAGGACCCTAGAGAAGAAAATAGAACTATGACTCCAAGACAAAGAGAGAATGATGGAAGAAACAACGAATATCAAAGCTATACTCCATACCGGTATGAAAGGAGGCCCCAACAAAATAACCGGACACCACGAAATGGAGGTAGAAAACCTTACTATGGGAAGAATAACAGAAGACCCTACAACCGGAATAACTGGTACAGACCCCCATACGAAGAACGAGAATATAGAGGCCCACCATATGAATACAGAGACCAAAGGAGACCTATGCAAGAATATAGAGACAATAGAGATTTGGAATATTATAGACCAAGAGACAGAAGTCCCATGCAAGAATACAGATATGAAGACAGAAGAGGCCCACCGTAGAGAAATTATCGGTCGGACGAACGAAGTTCAGTCCCCACTTACAACTATTATGCTCCCCTGGCAAATAGAGAAGGAGAAGAAAGATCAGCCAGACCCTACCCTCCACCATACGGAGACCAAGAATTAAACAGGCCTTTTTTAGACCAGAGCAGAGAGAATCATCCGGTGAGAAATCTAGACAAGATGAGGGGTCTCAGAAAAAGCCCCGAAAGAAGAGAGGATGAAGATCCGGCAAGAGACAGCAAAAGAAAGAGAGAGTAAAAGGAGAGGGGATTTTTAACCTCAGTGAGCGGGCATTGACACACGAAGAAGTTGGGGTACTCGACAAAGGGTTGAAATATGCACCCACAAAAAACCTTAATTCGGGATCCAAAAATTTGTACGAAAGCTAAATATACAAAGATACACGGTAGGAAATCCCCCGATGCCCAGAATAGCACAGCCATCAGATAATGGGATTTTACATAATTCACTCAGGAACAAATCTGTTTTTAATCCGCCAGCAAAAGATAATAAACATATTGATGTTTTTAAAAAAAATAGTTTTAGATGAAATAAAAGATGTGCAAATTAAGAAGAAAGAAGAACCTAACTATATTAAAAGTGGGATTCGCAAGCTAACCAAGAGGCGGGATATTGTCATCCGACCAGCCGACAAGGGAGGAGGGATTGTGATCCTCTCTAAAGAACAATATCATAATACAATGACCCTTATGCTGAATGATACCAACACATGTACCAAACTATTGAAGAACCCGGTATTTGGGTGTCGTAAAGCGCTCGAGCAGGTTGTTCATCTGGGGGTAAAGAAGACAATATTGAATAGAAAAGAAGCAAGATTCCTCATACCAGATTCCTGTCGTACGCCAATCATCTATTCAGTACCTAAAATACACAAAAATAGAACTGACCCACCACCTAGGCCGATAGTTAATGGCATCGAGTCAATAACAGCGAGGATGGGCCAGTATATAGACTTTTTTTTACAGCCGGCGGTTTAGAAAACAGAAGCATATCTGAAAGATAGCAAAGAGATGTTACGAGTCATAGAGAACATCCAGGGAGAGGATAGATCATTGGTTATGGCCACTGCCGATGTGTCGGCTCTATACACAATCATTCCCCATCATAAGGCGTGTGAGGCAGTAAAATGGGGTTTAAGAAAATATACTGAACTCCCATGCATACAGAGGAAGTTCCTGATTAAATGTTTAGAATTCAGCCTCAAAAACAATTACTTTTGGTACGATAAGTCCTACTACCATCAGCAGACCGGGGTGGCTATGGGTGCCAGGTTTGCCCCGAGTATAGCCGGCCTGTTCATGGCACAGTGGGAAGAATACAACGTTTTTAGTGAGCGCCCAAGCCAGCTTGTCATATACAAAAGATATATCGATGACATCTTTATATTGTGGGATGGAGAAGAAAGCGACCTAATTGAATTCCTTGTGAAACTTAACAATAACGACAGAAATATCTCACTGACTTGGGATGTCAGCTCAGAAAAAATCAACTTCCTGGATCTAGAGATTTCACTAGATAATTCCATATTCAGCACGAAGACGCACTTTAAGGGAGTTGATAGGAACAGCTACCTCCCAACCACAAGTTGCCACCATAAAAACTGGATTTTTAATATTCCGAAAGGGCAATTGATGCGGATAAAGAGAAATTGTACCAAAATAGATGCATATTTCGAACAAGCAGAAAAAATGGGCGAGAGGTTTATGTCAAAAGGCTATGATCACAAATTTATTAAGACCAAAATTGCTGAAGTTTCTAAACTTGATCGGAACCAACTGGTTGAAGAAAAGATCACACAACAAAAAAATACAGTTGAGGGAATACCGTTTATCCTAGATTTCAACGTACAATACAAGAAAATAGAAAGGATAATCAAGCGCCATTGGCATATTTTATTGGCAGACAAGCAATTACAAGATATTCTCCCCAAGAATCCGAAATTTATATATAAAAGGGCACCCACGATTAGGGATATAGTAGTAAAAAATGTTGTAGACCCACCCAAGAAACTGTTTTCTTTTTTTACCGGTAACGGATTTTTTCCAGTGCAAAAGGTGTTTCGCCTGCCTAAGGACCAAACGTCCAAACAAGAAAGTGTTTCACTTCACTTCAACTAGCACAGGAGAGAACCATGAAATTAAAGATTTCATCTGTTGCAATACTGAAGGGGCAGTATACGCACTTGAATGTGGCTGTGGTCTTCAGCATGTAGGCCGTACAAAAAGACCCCTGAGAGTTCGTATTAAGGAACACGTTAAAAATATCCTTAACGGCTATGATAAACATTGTGTGTCAAAACATTTTCTCACTTGCCATAACAAAGATCCCACCCATCTTAATTTTTGGGGCATTACCCCATACATCAAACACTGGCGGGGAGGCCACAAGGTGAGAACCCTAAGTAAACTGGAATCCAAATGGATCTTCATCTTGGACACTTTCTGGCCCCGTGGTCTAAACATAGAGTTTGACCTAAACTGCTTCCTGAGTGATTTTTAAATATATATCTTGAAATATAAATTTTTAAATGTAGATTTTATACTTATTTTTAAAAAAATACTTACTGTGTCTGCTCTATTTTTTATGCAATAATTTAATGCAATGTCTGTTATGGCCTCTATGCCTAGACTCTCATATTTTGCCATATATTTGACAAACAACTTGCTTACACCCAATTGCTGGAGACTCTTGTCAAAGGCCAAAGTTTTTTCTTTATGTCCATTCATATTCCCACAGAATCTGGTTGAATGGACTGGAGGTACCTATAAATGTCCCCATTGGACTATCACCTACATTTGTTGTAGCTTCTCTTTTTTTCCTTTCTATGACTAAGTAAAATTTGAGCCCATTTTTTATTTATTTTATTCTTATTGCTAATTATAAATTATAATATGTATTAAAAGTATATAACTGTTTCTAATAGGTTTTAAACTACAGGTCCTTTGGTAACAAACTTAATGACATTCTAGTCTATTTTATATTATATATCTGTGTGGACTGGTTTTATATTTTAATATATTATGTACACTAAGCGTGCTATCAGTGTTTGCTGCCTCTCTCTTTCCGTCGTTCTTGAGTGTCAGACCCATCACTTATATTATCCTATAAGCTCTGCCCAGTATAGACTCAAGCCAGGGCGGGTGTTGTTTGTTATTTATGCTGATATGCTAAAACTACAGCGCCAACTCTATCTAGCTATTTCACAGCCAGAATCATTCATTTAGCAGAAATCCCTATTCGGTTTTCCCCGCTTGGCTTCTAACATCAGAAGCATTACTTGTCTTTCTCTGCTGACAGTACAAGCGGCTTAAATTAGCTGAACAGCGCCTATTGGCCCTATAAGTCAGCTGATGCCTCACACAGACGCATACCATAAGCGGAACTTGCGTCTTATAACCTCTAGGAAAATGGCCACCGCATTAAAATGCATTAGACTCTGGGAAAATGGCCGCCCATTGCCGGCCAATACTAAACTATTTAAGGACACTTTCTCAGCCTGTACTTATCCCCTGAAGAAGTCACGTGTGGTGTGACGTCACGCGTAGGGACGGGACAGGCTGCACACACTGTCAGAGACTTACGAGCTCGCCGCTCGTCGGATACAACCAAACGGAATTACACTATTGGGTTTCTTCCTGCCTTATCATCTTTTACAACCCCCCCCCCCTCGCACTACATCTGAGGAAACCTCATCCTAGGATCTAGGAGGGTGAGGGATGCGCAGGAGCCCCTAGGTGGATGTTACAAAAGTTCTCCTGGTCATATGCTTTTGCCCCACTACCTTAAGGTAAGGGGCCATTACCCACTTGAGTGTCTGTACACGAAGAAGCACTTGATGTGATTCACCTAAAGCACTTTAATTGCAACGTGTGCATGCTAGAACGTTGCTGTCACAAATTTCATTTATAAAAGGACTTTTTTTGTGAATTCTTTTTTCTCACCTCTTTTCAATTTTTTTCAATTTTTTAAATTTTTCTCATTTTTGATTTATTTTCACATATTTTTTGGGACATTTATACTGTATCTATCTCTGGAGGTTTTTGCACATTTTGCACTATGCATATGAAGTTTAGTTTATCAATACCCTATCTTATAGAGGTATAGACACTACTCCACATTGTGCACATTGCTTGCACATTGCACATTGTCACTTTTGAGCTGTGTATGTACATAGCCTGAACCACCTTGCACTTTATTTAGGATTGTTTTCTATCACTGACTTTGAGTCAGATATTTACTATGGTGATCTAAGTTTTTAATACGTGTGTTTTATTATATTTATTTTGATACACTTATGATATTTATATCCAGTTCAGTGATACGTACCACTTGTATTAGTTATTAACCAGTCTCTATAATACTTTTTTATCCTTCTGGTGATATAAATTATGACCATCACCTAAGCCACCTGGTTTTTGCATTTAGGATTAGTGCAGCACCACCCATTTACACATTTATTCAAAAGGCAGGCATAATTCCTCAGTCCTAGAAGGTACAGGATAATAAAAAATACTCTGACAGACAAGTAACACAGCAGAAAGTGCCTGGAAGGAGGCTTACCAGAGCAGAGCAGCAGATTGACCAGCTGGAGATTGAGATCAGCCCAGAGGACAGAGGCTGCTGCAATCAGCAGTGAGCATTCTGGTGTTTGCTAGACAACCCAAAGAGGAAGCTACCTCTGACCTCACCTGCACAACTCTGAGCTTCCTAAAAGGAGTACATGTGGAGGAGGTGAACTACAAGACCCAGCAAGCCAAACCACTGCCTGAACACACAAAAACACGGAAGGAGAGAGTGCCAGCACCTGCCTAACGAAGGTATTTACAGTCATTTATACTGCCAGTGACCTTTGCCAGTAATACACAGTCATTTATACTGTACCATACAATCCCAGCACCACGGGAACCCACCTCCTCAGGAGATTTACAGCCTATATGGGGGGGTCTTCTGAATCGGGAGAGGCTGAACCCGACAGGATGGATGGATGGAGAAGAGAAATAAATAAATAAATAAATAATAAAAAACGTTAAAAGGTGTCCGGAGCGAGGATGAAAAAAGAACACTGGTGTGGGCAGCCAGCCGCCCTTTATGGACTAGAAAAGAGGTGGTCCTGGAGGGGTCAGAGGGGGCGGAGCTGACCCATAGTAGGCGGACATGGGAAGGTCCAGGAAATTAAGTATATAGTTACGTTTCTCAACCCATTGTTTATGGGTTGGAGGATCAGCAGATGACCATTTTTGTAAAATAACAACGTGCTAAATATAAGGATCTTATCCACGTAGTATGCATCTCTACTGGTAGCGCTACATCAGGGATTATTCCCAGTAGTGCGTTTGATGAAGTTTGGGCGTCCCTGTTATCTCAATGGAGCATAATAAATTTAGGGTTATAAATATTTTTTCCCATTAACGAAGCTTTGGACATCGCCAGAGCATGTGGATAAGAGATCAATTAAATAGAGAGCATCACGGGCATAACGGTGTTATATATTTTCCCAAAGCATAGAGTTTTGTGGGGTGTAATGAGCTCTATGTATGATAAAGAGCTGAGATAACCTTTGGGAGGGCGAGAGAGATGTCCTGGGAAGTGTTTCCAAGGCACTTGTCCAGTCCTCCTCATCTAGATCCTCTATGTCTCCTTGCCACCAGGCAAAACTTTTTTGTTTTCCAGTATTCTCTATTATTTGTAAATTAGAAAATAGATCTCCTACTAATCCCTGTTTCGTGCAGGTAACCAAAATTGCCTTTGATAGTATTTTAGAGTGTTTATACTGTAATTGGATTTTTGAGCTTTGGATTTGTAATCCGTGGCATAATTGGAGATATTGGTAGAAGTTATTGTTGGTTAACTGATATGGGTCTTTTAATATACTAAAAGGAAGTAAAACATCCCCTTCATATAACTGATACAAAAATATCATACCCACTTTTTTCCAATCTAAGTATCCCGAAAGTCTATTTAATTCATAAAGGTAGTAGTTATCCCATATAGACATGCGTTTCGTATAACCCTTATGCTGAGTGATAGTTCGCACTGCTTCCCATACCCTATGAATAAAGTAAAAGTAGGGAATTTTGTTTCATTATAAAAGTGGTGAGCTACTATTAATTCAACTAAAGGGTATTTTTTGAATTGGGATATCACCATCTTCTGTGTGGGGTCCTGAATGTCCACTATCTCCCAGCCGTGCCAATGTTGTAATTGTGATGCAATAGAGTATATTCTTGCATTAGGTATCGCAATTTTCCCCCTTATCTATAGCCTGTTATAATGTTTCAAATCTAATTCTAGGCTTTCCACCTTTTCACACAAAATCCCTAAAAAGAGTCGATATTCCTAAATAATCGTAACGTCAACCATATGGGGAAATTATGCAATACATATAGCATTTGGGGCATCCACACCATCTTTACCAAATTCGCTCTTCCTACCATGGACAAAGGGAATTTATTCCATGTTTTGCTCAGTTGTCTAAATTTGACAATAAGAGGGAGTATATTCTTATCTGTATATTCTGTAATATTCGGTGTAATTATCACTCCCAAATATTTAAATGATGTAACCAGGGCCATCTGATGAGCCTGGCGTAGATGCTCCAAACGCGCGGGGTCCAAAAGCAGCATTACAGACTTGCCCCAATTAATATTGAATTCTGAAAAGGATCCATACAAGTCTATTAAGGACATAACTGCGGACAGGGATGGGCCTGTATCCCCCAAAAACACTAAAGTGTCATCCGCATAGAGTGCTATCTTATCTTTGCCTGTAGATCTACAAAATCCTTCAACATTTGTAGAAGAGCTAATAGCCTCAGCCAGTGATTCAATGGCCAGAGCAAAAAGAAGCGGGGATAGGGGGACATCCCTGCCTTGTCCCTCTGGTCAATGAAAAAGGGGCCAATATGCAACCATTCACCTGTACCCTTGCCCTTGGGGAGTCATATAAAAGTTGTATCAATTTAATAATTCTAGGGCCAAACCCATTTCATTTTAAGCAATTCCACAAAAAGACCCACTCTATACTGTCAAATGCTTTAGCTGCATCGAGTGACAGTATAGCTCTGTTTCCCATGTTGTCTGTTGGGAGTTGTAGATTTAAAAATAGACGCCAGATATTATTCGCTGTAGATCTATTAGGAACAAAGCCCAACTGACCACAATGAATTAATTTTGAAATGTAGCTTCATAATCTAATAGCCAGTACTTTTGCCAGCAGCTTGATGTCTGACGTTAACAAAGATATTGGACAGTACGAGTCAGAATTACTTGGGTCCTTACCAGGTTTCAGTAAGACAATAATTACTGCTTCAGTCATAGAGGGAGGTAATGAACCCACCTCCATGGCATAATTAAAGACATTGAGCAATTCAGGTAACAACACATCCCCATATTTTTTATATATTTCCCCTGGAAGACAATCCGGTCCTGGTGCTTTATTATTAGGTAAATTAGATGCTGCATTTCTTAGCTCGTCCAATAATAATGGTCCCTCCAAAGACAGCCTTTCATCATTTGAAATGCTTGGTAAATCAATAGTATCAAAGAATCTAATATAGGGACTCCTCCGGGTAAGATACCCTACTCTTATATAGTGCCTGGTAAAATTCCCTGAATATCTTCAATATCTCTGGGGCAGTATCAGTCCTCTTATTTGAAGATGACTGTATTTCAATTATATATGATGCTGGCCGCTGAGCTTTTACAATAGTTGCCAATAGGTGTCCTGTCCCCTCTCCCTCCTCAAAATATTGTTGTTGTAGGAAGAATCTATCAATCCCAATTCTGCTACATATCTGGCAAAAGCTGCAAGCCCCAATGAAGTTTGCTTAACTGTTATATTGTATTTATCTATTGCGGAATCCATATAGCTATTAAAGTCACCAACCAATAGGCATGCACTATCTAGGTTATCAGATACAAACTGAATATATTCTTTAAATACTTCCGTTGAATATGGCAGGAGAATATATATATATTTCCAATCACATATGGTCGGCCTGATAATGTACAGTACAATAAAATAAATCGACCTTTACTATCCTTCTTAATGTCTCTACATGTAAAATCCAATCCATTAGATATGTAGCGCCCTGCTCCTGAAGGGCAGGTGCTATTTATGTAAATTTAAGTTGTCTGAAGCTGTGGTTTAGCTTAGATCAATTATGGTAAATTCGCTGGTTTCTGTACCAGTTCAACTGGGTTGTGTCAGTTTCCACTTGGCAGTGGGTGTCACTGTAGCCACCGGTAAGTGTTGGAAATGCAACAGGCTGGATGCATTGGGTACCCCTTTTACTCAAAAATAACCCGGTGGAAGTGGTTCACTTGCCATGCATTCTGGGTAAGGGTACTTAAGGTACAGGCGCCAATTGGTCGGGGTTCGTTGTTCCTGCCCTGAAGGCCCTCCTGGCTCAAGGTGTGACGTGACAGCTCTGCTGTCTCTGGGCCAGCTGGCCCGAGGCTTTGTTACTACAGAAGTAGGCCCAGGAGTTCTGGGCCTGCTGATCCAGAGGGTGGTCCTGTGCTGTCTTGCCTGCGGGGAGAAGCCGATCGATTCAAGGAAACCAGGGGAGGACTTTCCTGGAGGTGACCGAGCAAAGTATGCTGCTATCTCAGGAGAAGCCTGGAAACTCAATTGAAGGATGCAACCCGGGTCACCTACCTCACAGTATCGCCGGATCAGCTGAAAGAAACTGGTATTGTGCAGTTATGCTTTAATCTTGCAAAAAAGTTTGGTTACACCATCCTGTGGCAGAGGATTGTGCAACAACCGTAATGCGATTTTTCAAGTCTGTAGCAGAGACTATGTCCGAGCATTGCACCGGCTGCTAGGTCAGTAAGAGAGGCCTATCTGGTGATTGCTATATCCAGTTGAGGAAACAGTTGGTCTTCTGGATTGAATACCCTGACCCGCAATACAAGGTACCTGAATCTCCCTTAACCCTCCATCCCTCTATCAGTCTTTGTTAAATAAAAGAATTGAAGAGAAAGAAACTGTTTGGTGCAGACATCATTGAACATTTTTTCTAATGGGACCCCTGTGACAGACACAGTGAAACACTGAGGTAACGATAAGCCCCAAAAACTTAAACAGCAGCTCTTTCAGGGGTAAGTGCTACAGATATAAGTAAAGAAACTCCTCTGGAGTATGATGTATATGTACAGTTGCAATAAAAAGTATGTGAACCCTTTTGGAATGATATGGATTTCTGCACAAATTGGTCATTAAATGTGATCTGATCTTCATCTAAGTCACAATAGACAATCACAGTCTGCTTAAACTAATAACACACAAAGAAGTAAATGTTACTATCTTTTTATTGAACACACCATGTAAACATTCACAGTGCAGGTGGAAAAAGTATGTGAACCCTTGGATTTAATAACTGGTTGAACCTCCTTTGGCAGCAATAACTTCAACCAAACGTTTCCTGTAGTTGCAGATCAGACGTGCACAACGGTCAGGAGTAATTTTTGACCATTCCTCTTTACATAACTGTTTCAGTTCAGCAATATTCTTGGGATGTCTGGTTGAGAATTGCTTTCTTGAGGTCATGCCACAGTATCTCAATCGAGTTGAGGTCAGGACTCTGGGCCACTCCAGAAGGCGTATTTTCTTCTGTTTAAGCCATTCTGTTGTTGATTTACTTCTATGCTTTGGGTCATTGTCCTGTTGCAACACCCATCTTCTGTTGAGCTTCAGCTGGTGGACAGATGGCCTTAATGTCTCCTGCAAAATGTCTTGATAAACTTGGGAATTCATTTTTTCTTCGATGATAGCAATCCGTCCAGGCCCTGACACAGCAAAGCAGCCCCAAACCATGATGCCCCCACCACCATACTTCACAGTTGGGATGAGGTTTTGATGTTGGTGTGCTGTGCCTTTTTTTCTCCACACATAGTATTGTGTGTTTCTTTCAAACAACTCAACTTTGGTTTCATCTGTCCACAGAATATTTTGCCAGTACTGCTGTGGAACATCCAGGTGCTCTTGTGCAAACTGTAAACGTGCAGCAATTTTTTTTGGAGAGCAGTGGCTTCCTCTGTGGTATCCTCCCATGAAATCCATTCTTGTTTAGTGTTTTATATATCGTAGATTCGCTAACAGGGATGTTAGCATATGCCAGAGACTTTCGTAAGTCTTTAGCTGACACTCTAGGATTCTTCTTCACCTCACTGAGCAGTCTGCGCTGTGCTCTTGCAGTCATCTTTACAGGACGCCCACTCCTAGGGAGAGTAGCAGCAGTGCTGAACTTTCTCCATTTATAGACAATTTGTCTTACCGTGGACTGATGAACAGCAAGGCTTTTGGAGATACTTTTATAACCCTTTCCAGCTTTATGCAAGTCAACAATTCTTAATCGTAGGTCTTCTGAGAGCTCTTTTGTGCGAGGCATCATTCACATCAGGCAATGCTTCTTGTGAAAAGCAAACCCAGAACTGGTGTGTTTTTTTATAGGGCAGGGCAGCTGTAACCAACACCTCCAATCTCATTTTATTGATTAGACTCCAGTTGGCTGACACCTCACTCCAATTAGCTCTTGGAGATCTCATTAATCTAGGGGTTCACATACTTTTTTCCACCTGCACTGTGAATGTTTACATGGTGTGTTCAATAAAAAGATGGTAACATTTAATTCTGTGTGTGTTATTAGTTTAAGCAGACTGATTGTCTATTGTTTATGCAGAAATCCATATCATTCCAAAAGGGTTCACATACTTTGTATTGCAACTGTATAATGATACTGAATATTAAACGGATTCTGTTTTAAGTAATGCAATGTGTCAGAGTTTAAATGGGTTTCCTGGAGCCATATTGAGGATGAAAATCTCCCTAGTAAACACTACTTGCAGCTTGGAAGGACTACCAAGACCCCTAACATTCCATAAGATTAGCACTTCACTCAAAGGAGTCATGTCAAACTAATCTCAAATAAACTGACCAAAATAATCAAACCAAATACAGCAAATCCAAAATTTTTCACTCCAACCCATGTCTCCCTACTTCCTTCCCCACTCCGCCATCTCCATCACCCAATCCCTCATAGGTCTCCCCCATGAAGGTGAGGGAAAAGGCATAGACAGGGGAGGAAAGAAAAGGGGAGGCAAAAATATATTCCGAGAGGTGCACATAAATCATAAATCAACATTCAAGACAAACATACACAGACAAGCACATGATTAACATAACAAAACAATTACATATACACAGACATAGGGGCTATCTGATCGAGAGGGCTACAGAAAAAAAAAAAAAAAAATAGTGCTTTCTCCACCCTTTTCCCTTTCCCAAAAAATCTATTCAGCCTCCCCCCAAAAAGGATTTAAAAAAAATCCTTTTAGGAAGTAATTTGTCCATTTATAGTTGTCTAACCACTGAGCTGCTAGTTCTGGGGATGCAAAAAAAAATGTGTGGTGCCCTGTGCTGTTACTTTGAGTTTAGCTGGAAAGAGTATAGAATAGGGCAAGCAAATCCATCTGCCTCAATTGCCGCTTCACTTCCATGAATCCCGCCCTTTGACGCTGCACGGTTGCTGAAAAATCAGGGAAAAAGCTCATCTTTGAGCCGTCCATCTGTATATCTGAGAGTTGTCTAGCTCTCTGCAACTTAATATCCCTATCTTTGTAGCTCATCATTTTCAAAATCAGGGTCCTAGGTGCACCCCCCCCACACACAGATGATGCTCTAGTAGGCACTGTACCCTTTAAACTGAAAAAAAAAAAAAGAGGAAAAATGTTCTAAGCCCATCGTGGATATAAGCCATTTCTCTATGAATTCAACTGGTGCATTTCCCTCTACCCACAGGAAGGCCTACTATTCTAATATTATTCCGACGAAGACAATTCTCCATGTCTTCCAATCGAGAGTCATGTATGGATAATTGTTGCATAAGCCTTTTATTGGAGTTCACAGCTGTATGTAAGGAATCTTCAACTGTACTTATTCTCTCCTCAGCTGCTGGCATTCTCTCTTTGAAGGTTTGCATATCTTGTCTAATTGAAGTTAGATCTTCCCTCATTCCTTCTAAATTACGAGAAAGAATATTTACAGAAGTGTTGCATGTAGTAATGACTTTCATTTTATCTGTCAGCATAATTACACGTTCTGTATCTGAGGTATTCAATATATTTGAGGATTTAGGAGAGTTATTACACAAGCCACTCTTTGGGTTCTGGATATAACAGGTGGTAGATATAGCAGGCAGCTGGTGTTTTTTTCCCCTCTTCTACTGCTATAGCAAGTAGCTGCTATAGCAGATGATAGATGCAGCAGGTATTATTATAGCAGATGGCTAATGTAGCAGGCAGCTGATATATATATATATTATATAGCAAGCAACTTATGTAGCAAGTAATAGATATAACGGCAGACAGCTGATATCTAACAAGCAGCTATTATAACAGGCAGCAAGTAAAGCAGACAGTTAATATATTTTTTAAATCTGAAGCAGGCTAGATAATCAGAGTTGCCATAAAGTAAGCCCCGAGAGCCTAGGATACCACAGGGGGCCCATATAGTCACTTAAATACATGAGACAGAGTCTGATTAAAGAAGCCAAAGATGGATCCAAATAACTGACCAACCAAAAGGAGGATCAAGTGTTGAAGAGTCCAGGATTGCCGTGAGACTGTGGAGAAGCTGCTGATCTCACTGAATGACAAGGATTTCCTCCAAGCGCTGTAGCTTAGCGATAACCAGAGATAAGGAAGGGATACACTAAAAAGCAGAAAGCACTGCTGCGAAAGGAGCAGTGACACACCAGCAATAGAGAGAGAGAGGAAGCCAGTGGTAGGAAGGCAACAGCCAGGATCTACACGGCGTTAGCATGGCTCATCGTACCATCAATCATCTAGTCACAGGATAAGAGGGATAGAAGAGAGATTAAGCAGGAGCTCTATCCCATCACATCGCATGTCCTCTCTCACTGCCGTGCCCCGCCCCCCTTAGGAAAATCTATTCTTACTGGGAGATCACTGTACTAACATCAGATTGTTAGTATAGGATATCCTCCCGAGCTCTTCAGCTTTTTTTTTTTTTCCCCGTTCAGTCCGCTGGGTTGAACGAAAAAAAAACCAAATCGTGTGTACCAGGCTCATCAATCCACCATATAATGGAGATGGTAATTGTCCAACTTGTGTGACAATCATGACTGCCCCCATAAATCTAAAAGGAAAAACGAGTGTAGACATGAAAAGACAGCCTGTAAAAAGAAAAAAGGGGGGAAAAAAATGCAACCACCTCTAATGACTAGTAAGCTACAATATATTACAACTTTATTTTTGGGTTTAGACACACTAAGTAAGCCTTTTTTCAATCAGGGTGCCTTGATGTTTCTTCAGCGGCATCTTAACAAAATTCCAAAAAATTTCCCCATAATTGTATGCAAGCCAGTGGGTGGATGAAACCTGCCTTTTATAGTTAAACAAAGCCACAGGTTTTCAATAAACACCATTACAACCTTCTAGCTGCCAACCTCCTAACAACCAATGACAACATCCGTTGCTAAGGAGGATGTCAGTTGCCCGCATTTCATCCTTGTTTGACCCTCCCTTGCTGTTCTCCATCAGCTTTAGGGTTTCATTAGCGAAGCGATGGAGAAAAACTGAAATAGCTTCCAATGTTAGGTGTCCTACACTTATTGATGTTGCTGCACTATGTAGAACTATTAGAATAGTTTTTACAATTTTAGAATGGGTGCCTCAAGACTGTCCATAATTTTGGAGGGTGCCTCGAGATTATTCATAATTTTAAAGGGGGCCATGACTGAAAAAAGGTTGAGAAACACTGCACTAGGCATTTGTAAAAGGTGGATGAGAAACACAGTAATCGTATTTTCTATGTGATCTAAGGTTGATGTGCAGTTACCTTATCTTCAAAATAAGATTTTATGTATCCGTTAGGTGGAAAGATATTTATTGTTTGGACCATTTCACAACTCCACGCATTACCTGTTATGTCTGAGTAGCTCTAAAGTACTGCCATTCAGAGCTCTGCTTTAGAAAGTGTTGTCAAAATAACATTAAATTATACATACGTAAGGTGAGAGGACAGGAATAACCTCAATAAGCTGCTCCTTCACCATTTCAATCAGCAGACTGGGAGAGGAGAGGCAACCAAGGATGAATTTCAGCAGTCATTGTTTTCCAGTAGTCACCCATCAGATGGATCTAAACCATTGCCATGAGGTAGCCTCCATGGAGGTATCATTATGTCACTTTTTTGTGTCTCAAAGAGGTACAATTATTTTGTATAGAAAATTTGGCGTTTTATATTGTAGGCCTGTAATTCTTAGGAATAACACACTTACATCTGTCCACCAAGAGTCTAGTAGATAACCCGGTTATGATGAAGTTTCAAACACAAAATCATAATAATAAATTAAAAAAATATATAATAATAAAATTAATTTACCCACAATTATTCACTATCGCTCAATTCTGCAAGTGTTCTAATTTATTATCACTGTTTTCTAGCTGGTCTAAAACCACTTTTGATGTAAAAAGGGATACTTTTTGGTTGCTATGGACAATCTCAAGTTTCCAGGCAGAAAGAACAGTATATATATATATATATATATATATATATATATATATATATATATATATATAATATATAATATATAATATAAAACTGCATGCAGGGTATTGGGCAAAGCACTGGGGACAAAAGGGATGTGAAATAATTTCACACAATAATGTAATCCATAAGATTACAGTGTACTGTATGTATTATGATTTTTGAATTTGCCACTGGGCTCCACCACGTGCGTCGCAACGCTCGCAGGGAACGGAGCCCGGCACAGAGAGGCTTCAGGCGGAGGACAGAGCCCACGTACACAGCGGGGGGACATCACAGGATCCTGGGGACAAGGTAATTATACCGCACCAGGATCCTGCAATGCAATCCCTAGTGTGGCTCGGGGTTACCGCTAATGGTGCTGAAATTTAACCCCGAGCCACAATCGGGAAAACCACCAGGGAGGTTAAGAAAGGAGTAAAGAATTTTGCACGACGAGGATACTGACATGAAGTTAGGCAACACTAAAACATGATGCAGAAAACTAGTTACATGTTAATGCTGAACTCGCAAATGAAATATATGAAAATAGTTATTTATATCCTAAAGGATTTGTTTTTCCATCCTCTTCTGAAATGTATACAGCAGTCTGTCTGGTAAAGCAAGACTCCCTGACTACATTTACCACAGCAAAATTGTGCAGCGGTTCTGCATTTTCCCACAGTCAAAGCGTTCCTATCCCGAACAAGTTTATTCCACGTTCAGGAGAGGGAGGATGAAGCTCACCTAACTGCAGCAGCTCCTAAACTCTGTGTACATGGACATATAGGCTTTCATGGGGTTGCGTTTAGGAGCTTTGGTGGAGAAAAAAAAAAAAAAAAAAATTAACTCCTAAAGCTGCTAAACTTAAAGAGGTTTCGCTGCTGGCGTCCCCCCCCCCCCTTTACAAAAATAAACAAATCTGACTTTTAATATTAGGACACTTAACTATCCAGGGTTCCCACAATGACGGCGCCCCAGCCAATTTTCAGATAAGCTGCGGGTACTGCCACCTCCATACCTGGAGCTGGCTGCACAGCAAGTTCCCTACTGCGCATGCGTGAAGAGCTTTCTAATTGGGCCGGCGGCGGAGAAAGGGCCCAAACTTCTGAGGAACGGTGCCATCCCCTGGAAGGGGGGGGAAGGGTACCTGTCAAAAACTCCTCCTTCCAGAATGGCACACCTGAGAGGATAATTTAATAACCACAGGCCTACCTTAGGGTGTGACCACTGCCTGAAGCACCTTCCGGCCAAAGGCATAGTCTTGCTGGGATAGTACTTCCACTCGATAATGCTTCAAGAGGGTATCTTGACTGGACCAGGTGGCAGCACTGAATCTGCTCCCAGGAGGTCCCTGCCTTCACCGCCCAGGAAGTCGCCAGAGCACTAGTTGAGTGTGCTACCACTTTAGCTGGTACAGGAATCCCTGAGTTCTCATATGCTAGCACAATAGACTGCCTAATCCATATGGAGCCTGAAGCCTTAGATGCTTGGAGTCCCTTCCCTGGTCCAGAATAGAGGATTAAAAGAGGATTACGCCTAAACGCTTTACCCCTCTGTCAATAAGTGGGAAGACATCTTGCAGGATCAACAAAAATGGTTCTGTAATAGAGAGGTCCCCTACTCTTCTAGCCATGGTGATAGCTAACAGAAAGGACATTTTAAACGTTAGGAACTTAAAGGGAACATCTTCTATTGGTGGATGGATGCATCGACAAGGCCTCTAGCACCTTCGTCAAATCCCTCCGTGGGAACCTGTTCTTTGTGACTAGGGTAACTATCCCTAGCCACCACAAATAGTTTAACTAAAGGATCTTTTGCCACCCTGGCCCCCAGAAAAACTACAAGTGCTGCTACTTTGCACTCGAAGGGTGCTAACTGCCACCCCCTTATCTACCCCGTCTTGAAGGAATTCTAAAACTAATGGGACAGAGGTAGGAGAAATCTGTTTCTGCTTGCACCAAGAACAAAAAAGAGTTTTCCATTATTTAGACTACATTTGTCTCATTACTGGCTTCCTACTCAGAAGGGTGTATATAGGTCTGCCCCCCCAGCAGGTTGCTTGGGTCCAGCTACCAGTCTAGAGGCACTTTCACCTGAAGAGTGAGGACCACCCTCTCGCCTAAGGATTCTCTCTTGTCCCAAGAGGAAAAAGGAAGAATTGAAGGGCTTGTGTGGAGCTGAGCCCACACAAATCGCCAGAATACTGGTCGACGCGAGACCCTGAACCCTCAGAATCTCCCTCCTGGAGTAAGAGGGGGGTTCTGCCAACCTTTAAACAGAAGTTATCTTCTCTACCTTTTCTTTTGGTAGAAAGTTGTTGTATCCTTGCTTCTAACTGGTAACCCAGGAAGGTCTAGACCTGAGCTGGTTCCAGGCTATACTTCTGGAGACTCACTATCCAAACCATGTCTGCAGGAGTGTGACCACCCTCTTGTGTGTCTTTACCTGAACAGCAAAAGACCTAAAAAAGAAAAGCAGGTTGTCCAGGTAGATAATTAAGGCTATTCGCAGGAGGTGTAGGAAGGCCACTGCTTCTGCTAAGACTTTTGTGAAAATCCTCAGGCTGGCCTCGAGTCCGATGGGGAGCGCCCTGAACTGCCAATAGAAGACTTCTTCCTTGGTCACCACTGCAAATCTCAAGAAAGCCTGATGTTCCAGGTGAATTGGAACATGTAAATAGGCATCCTTCAGATCCAGTGTAGTCAGAAAGGCTTCTTTCAAAAGATTCTTGCAAACAAAGTATGTTCTCCATGGAAAACCTTTTGTACTCTAGGAACTTGTTTGTTTAAGTTGCTGGGGTTTATAATGAGGCGGTACTTTCCCAAAAGGTTTGCAAACTACAAACACTTAGGAATAGAACATCTGGAATTGTTGCTCCTTTGGAAAAAGGCCCTCCTCAAATAAATCCAGGAACTGGCAGAACAGCAGGTAGTGGTGCCTTGTACCAAACATCCCTGGGGGGATGAGTTAGAATGATCATTAGTGAGGGCCTAGAACAGACTTCTAGGCAATAGCCTACTCTCAAATGCTGACAAAAGCGCTGTCTGAGATTTCCTCCCACTGGGAGATGAAGAAAGGCAGCCCCTCCACCCTGATCTTAGCGTCACTTTTGTAGTTTTGGTGCTTGTACTGGGAGAAGAGAATCGCAAATTGACTATCACCCCCTACCATAACCCCACTTCTTGTTGGGTTCTTTCTTGAAGCTCTTTGCTAGTTCTGCCCTGGTGGGCCACAAAAAAAAGCCTTCTGGGTCTTTCACTTTCTGGCTTAACAGGGAATTTCTTCCCATTCCCAGAAGACCTGGACAGTACATTATCTAGTCCTGGCCTACAGAGCAAAGAACCGTCAAAAGGTAGACCAGACAGCTTAGACATGAAGTCACCTTCCCACACCTTCACCCAAATAGCCCTCCTGGCTATTAATGAGCACGGCAACCTTGGCAGAGACTCTGATGGATTCCACTGCTGCAGCCGCTAAATATGCGACAGCCTTCCCTATGATTGAAAGGGAATCCACTAGCTCCTCTGCCTTGGTCCCCTGAGACAGATGATTGTAGAGAGTCTCCCAATCCAACAATCAGCATTCCTGGCCACACAGGTTGCTGCTAAGGCTGGGGCCATAGCAGAGGTGTTAGCGTCCAAGGCTTTTCTTAGAAGGGACTCAGACCTACAGTCCATCAAGTCTTTGACAGTCCGAGTCCTCACAGGAGAGGTCAGACCTTTAAGTCACTTAAGAGTGCCCTGTCCAATTTAGGGACTTTAAAGCAAAAGTCCAGCCAAAGCTCATTTGGCTGGGCTTCTCCTATAGATCACAGGAGGAGTGCAATTCGTTTTGCACTCCTGTGACTGTTTTTAGCAGAGAGCGGAGCGCCTCCTCCTCCCATGAGTGAAAGAAAAGTTTGTGTTGTCATTCATATTCTCTGAAAAATGGCCAAGAAATCATAAATTCTGCCAGGGTATGTAAACTTATGAACACAACTATCTCCACAGCAACCACACTTTTTTAGAGGCACTAGCGGAGGTAGAAGGTGTTTTGTCGGAGGCCTCCAGGGATCCTGCGAATGAGAAGGAAGGAAAACAGACCATACATAAAAGGTCACTCTTCCCAAACCCCCTGGCTGCAAACGTACCCCCAACCCTCTTTGGGGGGAGGGGGGTGGGAGGAGAAGAGGGAGAGAGTTCTGTATGTATATACCTGGCAGGAACTAGACATGGACCAGCAGGTACTAAGTCTTGAAATAACTTGCATATGGGGCAGCCAAACAAGTGTTTTGCATAGAATTCTATGCAAAAAAACAGAGCCGGATACCAGCACCTGACATCCTCATGTCGCACCCTGCCAGTGCAAGGCAAGAGACCAGACCCAGACAGGCAGTACCAGCTGCAAAGCTGCCCCCCTCCCCAAATGTCAGGTCCCAGGCATTCCTCCCTCCCCTGACCCCAAAGGAAGGAGTCACTGCCCAGATTGTTCTTGTCTGCAGTCACCGGTGCCGCCATCCCCTCCTCATTCTCAATCGGGGCATGGCACAAGAGAACACTAACCAGCCCCACCAAAACTGGTCTGCTCACTCGGTCAGCTCCCTCCGCTCACGTGTCCCGGCATCTCTCAGCATCCTTTAAGCAGCTTCCGGGTTATCTGAGCCTTTGACTTTCCCCACTGCAGACAGGAAGTTGTTTACAGACAAAATGGAGGCTTGGAACACACCTGGCCCCCCCCCCCAGCCACTTTGCCGTTAAAAACGACAGGAGAGAAGTGGAAAGCCTAATATGCAGTCGACAGAGGAACAAACTCCCGTTATCCATAACGCCGCTGCCTCCAGAGGCCACCTGTGAAAGGGAACTGGAGCATCCAGCCCAGCAGGTTAGTTTAGCCCTCCCTATGCCTGCCTCACAGGGTTACCATCTGACCTTGCCCTGGTCATCTAGTTAAGGAAAAATAACACGCCGCTGTGTAGAGAGAAACACAATCAATACTGAGGACCAAGGGAATGGGTTTGGACTTATAACAGCTTCTAAAGCAGGGGTCTCAAACTGGTGGCCCTCCAGCTGTTGTGGAACTACAAGTCCCATCATGCCTCTGCCTGAGAGAGCCATGCTTATAACTGTCAGCCTTGCAATGCCTCATGGGACTTGTAGTTTTGCAACAGCTGGAGGGCCACCAGTTTGAGACCCCTGTTCTAAAGCGATTGTGCTTTCTGTAGGGAGAAGCCTCTTATCTCTCAGGCGTGCCATCCTGGAAGGGGAGGGAAAAATCTGTTTTTACTAGTTAATTACTTGGAACGCCCAAACAATAGCCGCTCGGATCGCTTTTATATTATTCAGCATCGGAAAAATACATTCATTTTTAACCACTTGAGATCCGCGCTATAGCCGAATGACAGCTACAGCGCAGACCTGCTTTGCCGGGACTACGTCTATTGACATCGAGCCCCGTGCAGCGCGCTCTGTGATCAGCGAGTCTGGGACTCGCCTGATCACAGATCGGAGTAAGGGGTCGATCCTCCTCATGCTGACAGCGTGAGGAGGAAAAAAGCCGATCACCGGCAGCCGTGAGAGGGACATCAGGCCCGATCACAGAGATCTGCCGCCAGATCACCAGTGCCCACCTGTGCCCCCTAGCAATAGGCAGTGTCACCCATCAGAGCCCACAATCAGTGCCTCAACAGTGCTGCACATAAGTGCCACCTATCAGTGCCCATCTGTGCCACCCCTCAGTGGCCATCAAGTGCCACCTTATCTGTGCCCACCAGTGCCGCCCTAACGGTGCCTATCAGTGCCGCCTCATCAGCGCATATCAATGAAGGAGAAAAATTACCTGTTTGCAAGATTTAACTATGAAACTTTTTTTTTTTTTTTTAATTTTTCATCTTTTTTTGTTTGTTTAGCAAAAAATAAAAATCCCAGCTGTGATTAAATACCACCACACCAAAAGAAAGCTCTATTTGTGGGAAAAAAAATGCTAAAAATTTCATTTGGGTACAGTGTTGTATGACCACGCAATTGTCATTCAAAGTGCGTCAGCGCTGAAAGCAGAAGATTGGTCTGGGCAGGAGCGGGGTTTAAGTGCCCAGTAAGCAAGTGGTTAAACACATACACATATAGTATAATCACAAAAGTGAACACACCTCACATTTTTGTAAATATTTTATTATATCTTTTCATGTGACAACACTGAAGAAATGACACTTTGCTACAATGTAAAAGTAGACAGTGTACAGCTTGTATAGGTGTAAATTTGCTGTCCCCTCAAAATAACACAGCCATTAATGTCTAAATCGCTGGCAACAAAAGTGAGTACACCCCTAAGTAAAAATGTCCAAATTGGGCCCAATTAGCCATTTTCCCTCCCCGCTGTCATGTGACTCGTTAATGTTACAAGGTATCAGGCGTGAATGGAGAGCAAGTGTGTTAAATTTGGTGTTATCGCTCTCACTCTCATACTGGTCACTAGAAGTTCAACATGGCACCTCATAGCAAAAAAAACTGAGGATCTGGAGAAAAAAAAAAAAAAGAAGAATTGTTACTCTAGAAAAAGATGGCCTAGGCTGTAAGAAGATTGCCAAGACCCTGAAACTGAGCTGCAGCACTGTGGCCAAGACCATACATTAGTTTAACAGGACAGGTTCCACTCAGAACAGAACAGACCTTGCCATGGTTAACCAAAGAAGTTGGGTGCACGAGCACAGCGTCATATCCAGAGGTTGTCTTTGGGAAATGGATGTACGAATGCTGCAAAGGTTGAAGGGGTGGGGGTTAACCTGTCAGTGCTCAGACCATACGCTTCACACTGCATCAAATTGGTCTGGTCTGCATGGCTGTCGTCCCAGAAGGAAGCCACTTCTAAAGATGATGCACAAAATAGCCCGAAAACAGTTTGCTGAAGACAAGCAGACTATGGACATAGATTACTGGAACCATGCCCTGGGGTCTGATGAGACCAAGATAAACTTATTTGGTTCAGATGGTGTCACGCGTGTGTGGCGGCAACCAGGTTAGGAGCACAAAGACAAGTGTGTCTTGGCTACAGTCAAGCATGGTAATGAGAGTGTCAGGATCTGGGGCTGCATGAGTGCTGCCGGCACTGGGGAGCTACAGTTCATTTACCATGAATGCCAACATGCACTGCGACATACTGAAGCTGAGCATGGTCCCCTCCCTTCGGCGACTGGGCCACAGGGCAGTATCCCAACATAACGACCCCAAACACACCTCCAAGATTATCACTGCCTTGCTAAATAAGCTGAGGATAAAGGTGATGGCCAAGCACGTCTCCAGCCTAAACCCTATTGAGCATTTGTGGGGTATCCTCAAAACAGAAGGTGGAGGAGCGCAAGGTCTCCAACATCCACCAGCTTCGTGATGTTGTCATGGAGGAGTGGAAGAGGACTCCAGTGGGAACCTGTAAAGCTCTGGTGAACTTCATGCCCAAGAGGGTTAAGGCAATGCTGGAAAATAATGGTGACTACACAAAATATTGATACTTTGGGCCCAATTTGGACATTTTCACTTAGGGGTGTACTCACTTTTGTTGCCAGCAGTTTAGACATTAATGGCCGTGTTATTTTGAGGGGACAGCAAATTTACACTGTTATACAAGCTGTACACTCAGTACTTTGCTACAATGTAAAGTGCAATTTCGTCAGTGTTGTCACATGAAAAGATATAATAAAATATTTATAAAAACTGCAGCTATGAACCTGGAATAATCACTGAAACCCTAGTGCATACGGGTACGTCCTAATAGCGGGAAATGGTTAAGTATACACGCACATCCTTTAAAACTTCAGATTTTCGTACACCCCTCTTTTTAAACAGTCCATTGCATTACATAACTCTGCAAAAGATACTCATTCAAAAGGCACACATTAAAAACAAAAGAAAAATTGGCTCATGGAACTTAAATACTTAGAGCACAACCGATCATTTTTTTTTTTTAATTTCAATGATGGATTTATTTCTCAATAAACAAATTCAGAAGCTGAATAACATTTCATTGTTCCACTAGAAAAAAAAAAAAGATATGTACAGCCGATTCTGCATATTGAAAAGTTTGTACATTAGACATGGGTTACTGAAATATATACATGTTCCCATGTGCTATACACATTATACCTGTATAATGACAACGAATGACACAAGCATTTCACATTTTATGTCTGTCTTTCTATTCTTCTGTTCTGCAAACATCAAAGTGCAGTGTTTCTAAAAACACCAATGTGAAACTTGATCTGGGGAGAAAAAAAAAAAAAAAACCTAACACCCACCTCCATAAGTTAAATGTAAATTGCTAGACTTAACATTTTCAGGAATATTGGGTAACTGTATTGATATTTCAGCGTGTATGGCACACAATCTCTCTCAAAAAAAAAAATCCCATTGACATATAGGAAAATTACTGTATGGTCTTTAGTTATTTACATCAGTAACATACAAAATCATACATATCAATGTGGTATATTCCAGCTGCAGCAGATCACTTAAGTTGTTAAAGCACATTGCCAAAGGGTCAGGATCTCATCCAATTTATGCTAAATTTCCTAATCAAAGAATAATCTTAGCAGCTGTATCAGCATTGAAACGGTTGGATTAAAGCCCGTAGACTGAAAAGAAAAAAAAAAATAATCACAGTTCAGCAGGAACTGGCTGATTTTTGGTCCATGTGTACAGCTGTCTAACAGAAGCCGATTTAACAACCGCCTTGTCTCAAACGGTCATGCTGGAAAACCAGCGTTCGATCAGAGCTTGCAGCCCGTCAGAATGCAATGTCTCAGCGGGGGAGATGACTGCATCAGCATCACTTATATGATATAATTCTGTGCACCCAGCTTTAGTCATGTGTGTGAATTTAAATTGCTAGTGGGACTTTTTGCAACAATTATAGTAGTCCTGCATTCTTACAAAACTAGCAATGGAGTCCGTTAGCTAGTTTCAGCAACAAAATATGAAATTTTCCATCAACATTCCCATATTTAAAGTCAGCCCAACACGCATAAAAAGAAAAAAAAATGGATCAACCAAATTTCCAGGTTGGTCATGGAATCACTGGTGGTGAAAGCAGATCTGATGTAGAAATACAGCAATCAAATTCAAAGGCAACATAAGCAGACAACTACACCCTCAATCTAAGGTTTTGAAAAACTAAAGTTATATAAAAATGCCAGTGTTCATCTGTGGAGCCTTCAAGGATATGCGCTCAAGTTGCATAGAGAGGTTGTGTAGTAACTGACTTTGGCACAAACAGCCAAAGTTTAATAGGCCTACCCAAAAACTCCAGTGAAACAGAATGTACAGATCATTAAGTTATGATACATCAATACTGTACATGTTTCTTTACATCAAATACAGAATACATATTTTTTTTTAAATAACCATGCAGTACAAACTCTAAGGACATTTATCACAACATTACTCATTTCCATTTTACACAGAATAGCAAACAAAAAACTATTGACTGCTTTAAATGATATTTCAGATCTTGAGAGAAAGATTGCATTTTTGGTGCAAAGTATTAAAACGCGAATGAGTGGTTTCTGTGTGATGACAAAAAAAAAAAAAGTGTATGTGCTTACTTCTACATTCCTCTGGTCTGTAAAAGCCACAAAGGTATGTTCTAAATGGCACAAATATCCAAGCTGACTTATGGTACTACTACTTTAGGGCAATTGTGACAAAAAGGAATTAGCATTCCGTTCCACAGTAGTCCTCCAACTACATTAACATATGTACAATATCCAATACCTTGATAGAACTTGAGGTATTTCATAATAATTGCAGCATATATAGTTTATTTAAGGCCATTTAGGATAGGCAGCGGCTGACTGCAGTATTTTGTGAAACATTGACCCGAGTACTTTCTGAAACATTTCTCTGTACCTGTGCTATTCATAATGCTTATGTGACATCTTCATTAGTAGAAAATGGCACTTTCATCATTCTGGAAAGTGTCAACCATCCTAGATAGCAAGTATTTAATCCACAAGCGAAAAGCATTGTTTTTTACCCTTTTAGTGCTAGTTCACACCAGATGCAGTTCCGTGCGTTTTTCTGCGCTAAAAAATCCATGCAGTGTTTTCCATGCATTCCAATGGCTTCCATAGCATAAAGAAAAAAAAAAAAAAAAATTAAAAAAAAAGTAGAGCGTGCTGCATTTTTTCTGCACAGAACTGTACTGGAACCTAGCAAATTGTATCAAAAACGCACTGGAACTGCAGGTGGTGTGAAGTGTAAGCAAAAAATAATCCAGAACGTATCGGGAGTGCATTTTTGTGGTGTGAACTGGTCCTAAAAATGCATGCAGTGTTTTCCATGTATTCCAATGGCTCTAGTTCATACCAGTGCAGTCAGTTGCCAGTGCAGATCTGACTGCATTGGTGTGAACTAGAGCCATTGGAATACATGGAAAACACTGTGCTTGCATTTTTAGTGCAGAAAAAAAGCGCACGGAACTGCATCTGGTGTGAACTGGCCCTTAATGAAACTATGCTGTCTGCAGGACAGCCAATCTTCAGTCTATCCACAGAGCGGCACTCCCTCTCTGAACCCTGGAATTACAGGGATGTTACATCACTGCTCTCCTGGGGCTCCTCCTCACCCCCCCCCCTCTTTTTCTTTGCATTCGTGGTGAAGTGCTGATGTGTGCAGTCAGTGAACAGCTTCTGCCATGGTAGGAATAACTTTTCCCACAGTGAAATCCCGTGACAGCTGTTTTTAAGCAATTTTTTAATCATTTAGAATGTGCGTTTATAAGCTGAGGCAGTCATGTATACCCTCCATAAATGAATTTAAAGGCTGGGTGTACACCAGAAATTTTTGCTACAGCAATCAACACCTGTTAGCACTCCACTACTAATCACTAACAATTGCCACACATAGGCAACTGAGTGATGTATGCAGTATAGATTAAATGTAATTGGTAGCAAAATGCCACAATTTGGATTGTGGCATGTAGAAATGATCAGTTGTCCACTGCTACATAAGTGTAGCAATTGGTAGTGGTTAGCAGCTGGGCAAAAAATTCCCATGTGTTCCCCAGCCTAAAGCACGCTACACACGGGCCAAAAATCAGTATGCTAAGATACGGTCTTCTTCCAGCGGGGAGGCAGGTGGGGAAATCCATCCCCTCTGGGAGAAGAAAGTGATTAGCGTTAGTGGCTTTAGCAGCCGCCTGCGATAATTGGAAGCAAATCCGGCAGTACCAAAGTTGATCAACTTGGTACATTCAGTCTGCCAATTAATGGTTCGACTCTGGCGGTTCCTGCTGAACTGGTCAAGATTCTAACAGTGCATGGCCTGCTTTACTCCTTTAGTAAAAGGACCTTTAAAATGTTTAGTCGACACATTTTTTATTAAATATGTGCACAGCCTATGCTTTAAAGATATTAGTTAGCATGCAACAGTAACAAATCTCAAGTTCCACATATCAAGGAATTAAACATTTTACACATTTTGAAAGTTACCAAAGGTTCACTTATTTAAGGGGTACATAAAGTATATCTAATGCCATTTTGTATACAGTAGGGAAAGGTAAAGTCCCATGTAGGGGGTTATTGACACCTGTTTCATCATTGGAAGATTACTCCTCTACTTCTGTTCAGCTGACAACTGTAAAAACTTGTATTTCGCATCAGCAACAAAGCTGTCCCAGCAACAAGGTTACCAGGTCATATAAAAGGGTGAACTTCCCCAGAGGGGTCACAGACAATATTAAAACCCTATAGAAGTTGTAACACTTCCAGGCTATATCCAAAACCAAAAAGTTTGGCTTTAGATACACTTAAGGCTTGTTGGTAAACTAGAAAATAAAAACACCCAGCTGTTAATATAGTAAGTTCTTGCTACCGGCACCGATTCCTTACTGAAAGGTACGCACACTATGAACCACATATTCAGAAATTTTTTTGCAACGTATGACATTCCTCCTCTCTGCATTCAACTCCTGCTGTGGAGATGCTAACTTAACTGGCTAATTTGGCAGGTTGGTCTAGAGCACATTTCCCTTTCTATATTTTGTAATACTGGACATAATGATGTGGTGCCTGCATGAGATGCCTTAAACATGAAGAATGTTATTCAGGGATTTATGAATCAGGTTTGGAACACCACATTAGGACGACGTTACATTCATAAACTATTTTGTCATTTTGTATGTAGATATAATGGCTACTTTATTTTAAAACTTATGATATGTTGCAATTCTTCCCCTTCCTGCTAAATACGTATTACAGAATTTACATTCAACAGCGTGAGGGATAAAAAAACAAAAAAAAAAAAAAAAACAAAACACAGCATTAAACTTAAATAAAGCTTTTCCAATAAAAGTTGGTAAACCTACAGAACCACAGAATCTGTGAATTAGGGAAGCCTAGAATAAGAAGCCCTTTAGAACCAGGAACCTGAAGCTGCATATCAGAAAATTGTGGGCATATATTATTTACAACACACCCTTGTTCACAATCTGCACCTTCTGAAGTTCCTATACCAAGGGTCTCAAACTGGTGGCCTTCCAGCTGTTGCGAAACTACAAGTCCCATCATGCCTCTGCCTGTGGGAGTCATGCTTGTAACTGTCAGGCTTGCAATGCCTCATGGGACTTGTAGTTTCACAACAGCTGGAGGGCCACTAGTTTGAGACCCCTGTCTTATACCATACCCAGAGAACAAGAACTGTTTGTACAGCTTTTATTCTCTGGACAAAGCAAAGACTTGAATGAATCGAAGGATTGAGCCGTAAATATGCTTGGTACATACATTACTCAAAAAGGTAATAAAAATCTAATTATATGGCACAGGTATATTTAACTTCCAAAACAATTGTGGCACCATTCTTAAAAAAAAAAAAAAAAAAAAAAAAAAACTAAAATAAATGTAACAGCACTCACAATGATTTTAATTTATAGCAGCATTTTACACAGTTTGTGTTATAAAAAAAAAAATGTATTGAGTAACAAAATGTTTAAATTACAACAATCCTTTGTGCACTCGCCATATTTACTGATTTGATTATTTACAAAAAAAGATGCATTTTTACACAGAATATATTGTTAACACTGAAAGCAATATTACAACTTATCTACAGTTATTCTGGAACAATCCGGGGCCAGTGTAAAATGGAACAACGCAAAAAAAATCATATCTATACCATGCCTCAATTATTATATTGGGAAATGTGTTTTTATTAAACTCTCCTGTTTCAGATGCGGTTTTAAAGATGCAAGACTACAGAGTTTTTAGTCCAACAATTCTTCAAAAGCAGGTCACATACAGATCTGGGACCTACTGCATGAAAAGTGTCCTAAAGGAAAGCATTCGTTGCCGATAGCAATAAATCAGCTTCTGTTAATTTTCTACGTGAAGTTTAAGATAACATCTGATAGAAAACTAAGGGCAATCAAAACACTTTCTTCTGTAGACTACCTTGTATACATTACATTCACTGTTACAAGGTACACACAATGTTTAGCCTACTATATGAGAAAACCTCAGAGTATTGGCTACAAATGATTCTAAGACAAAGCCCTGAGAGATGGTCATTACATGAGTAAAAGATCTCTGGGGACGAAACTGTGGCAGTTACTATAATATTCTCTCTACTGAGAGTGTAGAGAAGCCGACGTAATTGCTTACAGCCTATGGGAAGACTGACTTGTGCTCAACAGTGCATGTATAGGATACTGCAAAGGTTCAAGCAGCCAGAAAAGAATCTTTTTCATGGTGAAGATTAAATAATCAAAGCACTACAGGCATTCCAATGGATGATCTTTCACTGCTATGTAGTGCTTGTGTGAACATAGGCAGATGTCGAGGAAGCATCTGAGAAGGTGGCAGGTAACTTGTTAAAGATAAAATGAATGTGTGAAAATACATACACATATACATACTTTACAGATATACTGATGAAGACCTCAATGAGACTACTGAAGGAAAAAGCTACTCATCTAAACATATCAGGACCAGGAGATGAGGACAGAAAGTACCATATCCTTTTTCTATATACAGATCAATGGCATTTAACCTGAGAGAAGAAACTGTTTGCTGTGGCTGTGTGCGTGGGTAGAGGATCCAAATCATCTTCTGTTAAAATTCTTAGCATTAAGAGAACTATAAGGATCCACAATCTTAGACTATGATATTACCACGCAGAATAATGGATTACTTGCCCAGTATAACATTTAAAAACCAAAATGTAAAATTTCTTTGGCATCCTGCACAAAAGCACTGGGCTCTTGGATCTGCGTGCGTTTTACCTGATGTGGCAAATGCATTTACATTAAGTATAAGCATAACATGTGGAAAGCTACATACAGATGGATAGATTTTAATCTGGATTGTTCTGTTGGTGGAAAGTGAACACAAGAAAGTCTGCCGTTTTCATTGATCCCTTCTGAGCATGAATGATGGAAAATCTACAAGGATTAGCATGTATGTTTAATTCCCTTGCAGGCATGTTTAATCATTTCAATAAGCAGTCTCTACATTCCTCAGTAGGGATCATTCATCCTCATCCTGGCTGAGGTAAAGATACCAGTGTGCACATTAACTTTTCTTTGGACTTAAACTCTCACCTTTTTCATGAATGCAACAAACCCGCTCCAAGTGTCAGTTGCAAAGTGCATACACTGGCTATTACTACATGTATTTTTAGGCTTAAAAAGAAACATTCACCCAAGCTCATAATTCAGTTAACAGGAACCCACCAGGAGATAAATATGGGAGCAATCATTGCTACAGGTGTCCAGCCTGGGACTTTATCTCTGTCCTTTTTCACTAATTGGTAAGACACTCGAAAAGAAAATAGCTTTTGTATACTAGGTAGTGACACTACCTAATATTTATTTATATATGCACTTTTTTTTCCAGCTCAGCCACACTCTAAATAAGGCAAGAACAAAAACGAAAATAAAAGCCTAAAGCCAACACCTTAAAAGTCAGCAGTGGAAAAATCTCCATACTCCTGATGGGTTCCTTTAAAAAACTTTCCTTGCAGTCTTTGGTGGTGATAATCTATGTTCTCAAGTTTCTGGGTATGCACATTCTCCAGGCTTCTTTCTGTTCTCATGTTGGGTTTTTAAGTCATTTTAGTATACAGAAAATCTAGAACTATAGTGGAAGAATATTACTGTTGGCTGTTCCCAAAATATAAGCCAGAGGGCGATTCAGACTACCAAATTTAAACTGGTATTAAAATGTCACTTTTAGGTGGACTAGCCTTTTACCTATTAAGAGCTAATGAACCAGTCGCTGGAAAATAAAAACGATTTTTCCAGAACTGGAAACAATACTAAACCAAGATTAAGCATGTTTAAATATGGGTGCTGTCCAGTTAAAAGTATAGCACATATATACACAAGTTGGTTTACTTAATAAGCCACCAATAAAATCAATTTACATAAGAATAAATCCAAATGAGCTGTTGGGTAGCTGTTGCCAAGACAGCAATTAAAAAAAAAAACTAAAAAAATGTCGCCATCACAGCAGACACAGCTGACTGTGCCAACTGGTGCGACTCCATCCACAGCTTTGAACACTGTGTATGTTTTGAGCAAGTTAGGCAATGACTGCAAATACCATAAACTACTTACAAGCAAGCAGCTATCAAACACTCATATGGATGTACTTCAAGGTTCGGTCCACACAAACATTTCACACATCTATACATTTTTCAGGTGTACAACCTCAGAAATGCAGTCACTGGGTTCAAGGTTTCCTGCAAAAACTGACATAAGAACTGTCTACTTAGATGCTATGTATGATAGTAATTGGGGGGGATACTAACAATTTTCTTAAACATAATGGGATCCAAATTTCCTTGTCAGGGACAAATGTCAAAATTACACCCATTTTATTTTTTAAGCAGGGCTGCAGATTTAGTGCCAGCCTTGCAAATACAGGTCATAGTGAAACATACAGTCAGTATTACAACATGCTGTATAACTGAACAAAGTGTGGGATTACAAAAAAAAAACCCTCCACAAACTTACATATTCACCTACAGGGACGCAGCATTGGTCCGATGCTGCAGCAGTCCCCCTCTGGCTCCAAGACCAAGAAAAGAGTGTTCCCCTGCCTGCTGATCACTCCTTTCTCAGTCTTTCCTGAGCAGAGAGTGGTGACCACCTATCATCGGCTCTCTGCTTCTCCAGCACCCACTGGAGTACCGAGCTATGGAGGGGGTGGGAGCGGCTGGCTCAGGCCTCTCAGAGGCATGCTGAGAGACTGAACCAGCTGCCCCGTCAGGCATCTGGGTAGATCCCAACATCGTCAGGATTGCTGCAAAGTCTGAACCAGCTCTGACATCAGCAAGCTTTGGTCTGCTGTTGACTGAATCTGGGTCACAGGTGTGCTGAACTAAGTGAACTCCAGTGACACAGAAGAGAAGTATGGCTAAAAGAGCTCAGGCCATACTTCTCTTTTAAGGACACATGAAAATTAGGTGAATAAGGTTTCCAAATTCTATAGTATGAAGCCAATCAGATGGCAGTAGCCAAATAAGACTGCTGACAGAATCGCTCTACAGTTAACTACATAACAAATGTAATTATGTCAAGTTCAATAAAAGAACTGAACATTTACATGTGAATGTTATTAGCAACACTTATCAACGAGGATTGTAGTTTAGGCATCCTCTTGTAGCATATCATAATCAGAGAATTGCATGAGTTGATGCATTTATGCAGTAGAAACAGGTGTATGGTCTATATAATTTCTTATGCTTCTCTACTTTAGGGACATTCCCCAAATATCACATTATCTTAATTGATGCAGGCATTAGAGTACAACTAAAAGCAAAACTTTTTTTTTTTTTTTTGGATGGAGGGAGGGTTATAACCCCTGTAAGGTACATTTTTGCCATCTGTATCCAATTAAGGAGATATCCCTTCACTTATTGTCCCAAAACAGGAAGTGAGAGAAAAACGCTCTAAAGTGAGGGACTCCCTGGTTGTCAGAGTCACCAGAACTGGCGATACCCACACTATTCCTGTTCTGATTTTTTTTTTTACTTTTGGGGATATAAAAGGTAAACAGGTCAAGAGGGTGAATCTCACTAACATGTGCAGGTAGAGTTAATACAATAAAAAAGGAAAACCTGACAAGCGTTCTAATCAACTCCATCAAAACAAAATAAAAAAATTTTTGCCTTTAGTTATAATACTTTAAAAAGGAGAACCAGTCCAGAAAACTAAGATGAACTGATTTTAAGGAATATGAGCAGACTGAAATCTTTAGTGACAACACCCATGTTACAGAGCAGTCAGTGACATAACAGTGTACAGCTGAGCCCGGTGAAGGCCACACTTCTCTCTCAACCTGAAGCCTTTCACACTGCAAATTAAAGGCTTATCTTGCATCCAGCGGAAGTTAAAGCCCTTTTGAAAAAGTTGTAAAAGCTTGCAATGGCACATAAGCCATATTACAATGGTAGTTACAGAACATAAGACAGAAGAATGGCCATTTAAGGCATCTAAAAAAATCCGTATGGCTTTTGTTGGATGAACACTATTATACATGGTTAAAAAAAAGGTGTAGAATTAAGCAAACAAAACGGTTTGTAGCACATCTTGCAAGAGGATCCAGGTCTAATCATCAGGATGTTTTCATGAGAACACATAATGGCATCCTCCCCACTTGTATAGGTAAGATGCCTTAAAGTGCAGTTTTATCTCACACTTGATGGTAAGCTAGAAGTCTGTGCAGAGGTTACATACAGAGATGTGTTGTCCGATATAGGTGGGACCACAGAGTTTCCATTAGTTGGGGAGCATCCCAATTTCAGTTTTTCTAAATATTCTGCATGTACAGGCTTGTGGCACTGTAACACTTTCAAAGCGTCTTCAACTTTAAACCATTCCCTCTTTCGCCCTAAAGAAAACAAAAAAAAAATTATGTAATAAGCAAAACTGGTGAATTCCTGTATTACAGGCCACAATGCGACATCTTATGGCACACATGTTAGAACCTTAATTTTCTAAGAGAATTTTCTTTTTTACAGGCATTTGAGGGTTTTTTTTTCCCTCTCCCTCTAAACTCCCCTTCATGTTAACCTATGTATCTATGCACACTATAGGCATTTACAGGATTTTAGGAGGCAGGGGGAAAAAAAAAAAAAAAAAAAAAAAGAAAAGGACACACACACACAAATATACAACTCGTGCATTCAGGAGAGGAGCTTTTGAACATGGCGTTAACCCTAGGCAATTTAGATGTTTGAGACTTTTTTCGTCATTTCAAAAGGCCAGAATGAATACTTAACCACTTGCCGCCCGCCATATAGTAATGACGGCGGCAAAGTGGTTTCAATATCCTGACCAGACGTCATATGATGTGATCAGGATATTAAGCCGTTGTTGTGGTGTCAGTCTGACACACCGCAACTCTGATCTAGGTAAAGAGTCTGACTGACAACGTAAATAGGAAGAGCCGGTGATTGGCTTTTCCTCACTCGCGTCTGACAGGCGCGAGTAGAGGAGAGCCGATCGGCTGCTCTCCTGATGGGGGTGGGGTGGGGGGGGTCTGACCACCAGGTATGCCCCCTAGACCCCCAGAGAAATACCAATCTGTGCCCAGGCAGCTGCCAATCAATGACCACTCCAATGCCTACCACTGCCACCAGGGATGCCCATCAGTAGCCATCTTTACAGCCCGTCAGTGCCCCCCCCCCATCTGTGCCGCCTTATCAGTGCCCATCAGTGAAAGAGAAAACTTACTTAATTACAATTTTTTTTTAACAGAAACAAAAGCAAAACTTTAATTTTTCTCAAAATTTTCTGTTTTTTTATTTTAATTTGTTTAGCAAAAAATAAAAACAGCAGAGGTGATCAAATACCACCAAAAGAAAGCTCTATTTGTGGGAACAAAATATTAAAAACTTCTGTTTGGGTACAGCGATGGATGACCGCGCAATTGTCATTCAAACTGCGACAGCGCTGAAAGCTGAAAATTGGTCTGGGCAGGAAGATGTATAAGTGCCCTGTATTGAAGTGGTTAAAGTAATACTAAAGTCTTCTTTTTTTTTGTTTTTTCAGTTTAAAAATAACAAACATGTTATACTTATCTGCGCTGTGCAGTGGTTTTGCATAGAGCAGCCCAGATCCTGCCCTTCTCTTCAATGAAGAGGGAGGGGCCAGGATCACAGAAGAGGGACCCGAGAAGAGAAGGATCCGGGCTGCTCTGTGCAAATCCACTCCACAGGGCAGGTAAGTATAATATGTTTATTATTTTTAAAGGGGAAAAAAACAAGACTTTACAATCACTTTAACACGTCCATTAATTTTACCTGTGAGATTAACAGGGTCTATATAAACAAAAATGTTTTACGGCTTGATATTTTGGTAATGAATCATGAATACTATCACACTGGATGCACTCGTACTTTTGTCAGACATGGAAGAGACAACATCAGAATAAGATTAAAAGTGCAATTATGAAAATAAAGGGAAATGCTGGATTACTACTGGGCTGAATCGATATGCCCCCTGAAAAAACAAATTCGCATGATGCCACTGGTGCTTCAATGCCAACACCGGTCCCCCATTTTATCACTGTAATGGGCTGCATTGTGTATATAGCACGATTACTGAGCACTGTAGCCCAACATATGAAGTCTACAAACTGAATCCAGGAAATTCAAACAGTTTAACAGCACTCTGTTCAAGGGGATACCCCACATCGGACTGCCAGGTAATGAACAGGTAATGTATCAGAATAATTGTATATACAGAGATAAGAATAAGGGATCAGAAAGTTCAAATTCCATTTTACTGAATGGTATCGCTCTAAAATTGCAAATGTCAAAAGGCGTATTTTGTGTCCAAGTTCACCTGCGTATCACTTTCCATAACCTGTTAAGACATTTATTGTCACAATTAAACTGCAATGCCAAGAAAAAGCAGCACACCCAGTTTACCGGATTTCAGGCAGTGGCAAAAAAGAAAAACACCACACACTTAGAGCCAGTTCACACCACATGCAGTGCATTTCTTTTCTGCATCAAAACTCATGGATAGTAAGCTATATGCTTTTGAATGGCATAGTTCACACCAGTTCGGTCAGTTCCAGATTTAAAAAAAAAAAAAAAAAAAAAAAAAAACACAACACACACATCGGAACACACCAAACACTCATATGTCCTTTAAAGGTGAAGAAAATAAATAAATAAATAAATAAAAAAAAAAAAAGGAGGAGGGGGGAAATTATGCACCGCAATGAGTCTAAAACCGCATGCAGAAAAGCATCCGGACTGTTTCTATGGTGTGAACTGGCCCTTAACCAGGGAAGATGCTCTCTCTCGCTAGTATTAAAATATTGCAGATACACACTACTATTTGACAGCATAGTACGGTATAGAAAACACCATTTCTCCTACGTGCTATTTGACAGCATAGTACGGTATAGAAAACACCATTTCTCCTACGTTCCACAATACATCTAAATAGCTTACCAATGTTCACAGAATCCTCCCAGTCTTCCAGCACTTCTGTTACTGTGAGAACATACACATATGTTCTGTGTTTCCTATCTTGGTTCTGCTTAAATGGGAAAAAATACACATCTTTAGTGTGAAATATTCATATTAAAAATTAGACTCATTGTTCTTGACATATGGAGAGAAAGAGCAAGCAGACTTTAGACCACCCAGCACCCCATGTGATAAAGCAACACATTAAAAAAAAAAAAAAAAAAAAAAAAAACAAAGACTGCCAAGTTTCACAACATTCCTCAGCTGCTGAGCTGACTAAACATTGTAACTTTTTGTTCTTTAGATCAAAAGGAATGAACTTTGGTCTGTAAATGAGGGAAATTTAACCACAAAAAAAAAAAAAAAAAAAAAAAAGTGTTAAATCCAGAACCTGCACATATCTGGTCTCCCACAGAATATGGAAATGCATTTTAGTAAATATAAACTGATAAATACCTTTTCTCACCGGCAGTGTATAGCAGTATTGTGGCTTCTATCAGTTTCTAGTAAAGCTTGTAATTTTCATTCCCCCCCTGATCCTCTATCTGGACAGTGCTGATTGGCCTTGTGCTGATCACATGCACACTCCCAAAAAAAAAAAAAAAAAAAAAAAAAAAGAAATCTCTCTAGCAATACACACCAAACTGAGTATGTGCAGCCCATCCCCTGGCTCTGTAAATACCAGGTTATTTTTTGGAGACCATTAATCAGCTCTAGACCAGCCGCCGCAGTTATACTGCAGCAGGTTGGCCCGGCTGCACGAAACCATGTAGCTGGTCCCCCCCCCCCCCCCCCCCCGACGATCGGATTCCATCAGGAACCGATCAATCCCCAGGCCAATGAAATCTGGCCTGGACCTGGTGATCGGTCCTGACGAATGAGATCCTTCCCCTGTCTGTAACTGTAAACACTGACAGGGGAAGTGATGTCATCTCTCCTCACGTCAGTCTTTTCCGTTCCAGACCGAGAGGAGAGAGCATCTTAAAGTGAGTTGCACAACACTACACTGACACCAGGTCACGTAGGCACACAATTCACCCCCCGATCACCACCCCTCAGTTAACCCCTTCACCACCTGTCACTGTGACACCCAGTACAGCAATCAGATTTTTTTTGATCACTGTACTAGTGTCATTAGTGACAAAAATCAGTGTTAGAGCAATTAGTCTTAGGCCCAGATAGGTCTAGGGATCACCCCTAACTCCCCCAAATAAAGTTTAACCCCTTGATTACCTCATCACCTATTATCACAGTGTGTCACGGGTGACGCAGTTTAGCTATTTTTTTTATAGCGCCAGGGCACACGCCGTATTTTACCCAATAAAGGTTTAACCCCTTGATCACCCGGCGGGTGATCAAAGTTAGGTTTTAGCGTCAGATAGGGTCTGCGTTGCCCCAGGCTAGATTAGTGCCAGTACCGCTAACACCCACGCACGATATGCCTCCCTTAGTAGTATAGTGTCTGAACGGATCGATATCTGATCAAAACTATATTAGTGTCCCCAGCAGTTTAGGGTTCCCAAAAACGCAGTTTTAACAGGATCAGCCCAGATACCTGCTAGTACCTGTGTTTAGCCCCTCCGCCCAGCCCACCCCAGTGCAGTATCAATCGATCACTGTCACTTACAAAACACATAACTGTAGCGTTCGCAGAATCAGGCCTGATCCCTGCGAACGCTAACAGTTTTTTTTGCAGCATTTGAAGCAGTCGCTGACAGTCAGGTGCTTTTTTACCTGCGAGTCTCACTACTGTACCAGTAAAAGACCAAAATGTCAAATCGAAGGTAAAGTAGTGAAGAGGCCAATACGTTTCTGAGCACGACAGACAGTGAAGAGGAAGTCACTCATATGCTATACTCAGGCTCAGAATTCAAACCTATAGACAGCAGAGGCACCCTGACAGATGGCTCTGACGATGGAGTTGTGGTCCCTGCCAAGGTCAGGCGTACCAGACCCCGATCTTCTTCTGGTGTCGTTGAGGTGCAAGAACCACAGGGCTCTCGTATGGAGCAGAGAGCCAGTACTAGCGCCGCTATTCCTTCTGGTGAACTGGCAAGCACCAGCGGCATAGTACATCCTGCACTGCAGTAACACTTGGTGATGTGGCGAGTCCCATAAATGCAGTTCAAACTGGTGAGGTGGCAAGCATGAGTAGTGTCCAGCTGCCACCAAGAAGAAAGCAAATACAGGCCCGTCGAGCCCATAGTGCCCTTCCTGCTGCATTCGCCAATCCTAATTGGGAACCCACCACTTCTGCAGTACCCATACTTCCCCTATTCACTGGCCAACCCAGGATTCAGGTGGAGAGAGTTGATTTTACGTCACTTGATTTTTATTCGCTGTTTTTCACCGAAGATCTCTTTAGAACTATTGTGGACCAAAGCAATTTGTACGCTGGTCAAATCATCGCTGCTAATCCCCAGCTGACCTTTGCCAGAGATTGGAGACCTATTATGGTCTCCGAATTTAAGACCTTCCTGGGCCTATCCCTCCTCATGGGTGTAACTAAAAAGAGTGTGTGTTGCAGTCATATTGGTCCACTGACCCAATTCACCATACGCCCGTGTTCTCTGCCTCCACGACACGGACACGATACGAGCAGATCTTGCGGTTCATGCACTTCAATGACAAAGAACTCTGTCGTCCTCGGGGTGACCCTGGATTTGATCGGCTCTACAAAATTCGGCCCCTCATAAACCGCTAAAGCTTTTACTCCCGATCAAGTTGTCTGCGTTGATGAGTCCCTGATTAAGTTTTCTGGCCACGTGTCTATCAAACAGTATCTTCCCACTAAGCGTGCCAGATACGGGGTCAAGATGTATAAGCTCTGTGACAGGGCCACAGGCTATACATTTAGTTTTATGGTTTATGAGGGAAAAGATAGTCACGTAGTGCCGGAGAACTGCCCAGACTACATAGGGAGCGCTGGTAACAGTGTGGGACTTGGTGTCACCCTTATTCAGAAAGGGGTACGCTTGTCCACTTGTGGACAAGCGTGCCACTTTTTAGTCACCTTTTTGATTATGGAATTGGCGCATGTGGCACTGTGCGATCTAATTGCCGGGGCTTCCCCCAACGGCTTGTAGAATCCCGACTTAGACGGGGGGAGAGAGCCTGCTTGAAGTGTAATAATTTGTAAGCCGTGAAGTGGAGGGATTCACGGAATGTTTTCCTTCTGTCCTCGCTTCACGCAGACACGGAAGTCCAAATTCCTACGGCGACTGGTGTTGTGGAGAAACCCCTGTGTCCACGAATACAACCTTAACATGGGAGGAGTGGACCTCAACAACCAGTTGTTGGCGCCGTACCTAATTGCCCACAAGGCCAGACGCTGGTACAAAAAAGTGTCTATTTCAATTGGCTTTGCTGAACGCTTTTGTGCTATACAAAGCTTCAGGACGGACTGGATCCTTCCTTAAATTCCAGGAAGAGATCGTCAGAGCCCTTCTGTTTCCAGATTGTGCTCTTGCCAAACTTCCCAATGCAAATGCAGTGAGCCGGCTGCATGAGAGGCATTTTCCTTTTGTCCTCCCTGGTACCCCTACCCAAAGAACACCCCAAAGAAGATGTCGTGTCTGCAGCAAACGCGGATTTAGGCGTGACACCCGCTTTTATTGTCCCTCCTTTCCTAATCAACCTGGTCTCTGCATTGGAGAAAGTTTCAAACGCTACCACACACTAGTTGAGTATTAGCGTAGGGTACAGCACCACACAGTCATAGGCACACTAACACATGGTCTTGAGGTCTCGAAAGAAGTGATGGCCATCACATTTTGAGAGACCCTAATCTGCAACTTTCAGTTTGAAGTTTTTTTTTTTTTTTTTTTTTTTTTTTTTTTTTAACAACAAGGTTGGTCTTTATTGAAAAAGAAATGGTATACAAAATAGAGTGGATCAGAACGGTGAATGGCCACAGGATAATACACACATGGCTTACAGAAAGAAACGATTACATGAAGTGCATATCATAATTAACTTGACTGGTTTGTATCAGTGATAAGACAAGAATGGGGGGGGGGGGGGGGGGGGATGAGAAGGAGGAAAACCGGAGGGGTGGAGGAGGGAAGGATTGGGGATCCATTAGGAAACGAGGGGGGGGGGGGGGGGGGGAGCAGCAATAACACCATACTATGCGTAGCAAGGAAATGTTAACACCTATGTAATCAAGACCTCATCCAGGGTCCGTCCAAGGACGCCACACTCATGAACTTCTGAGGGCATCCTCTATTTATATAGATCAATTTGTACAAAGGTAGGACAGCATTAACTGAGTTTTCCCACGCCTTTACCGTAGGAGAGCTATGTGAGTTCCATTTCAATACAATCCCCTTCTTGGCATAAAATAGTAGCAATGATATCAGCAACTTGGTATACCTAGGTCTCTGGTCATCATGTATGCCTAACAGAGCCAATTCTGGGGTCAATGGGAGCTCGAGTTGTAGACGAGCATTGATACTTTCCATTATTGCAGACCAGTAAAACAATAATCTGGGACAGGACCAGAACATATGAATGTATGAGCTATCCGGAGACCTACATCTGGGGCACTCCAGGGACCTTTCAGGGTATATTCTGTGCAGCCTCTGAGGCGTGAGATATGTCCTATGGAAGAACTTGGCTTGTACCAATTTGTCCCTAGAGGATATCACCAGTTTAAAACTTTCCTCAAAACGTTCCTCATAAGACTCCCTATCCAAGGTAGGGATATCCGCCCCCCATCTAGACCAAAGTACCTCCATCTTGGGAGAATCTTTCTTAATGAAAATGAAGTACAGCGCAGATAAAGGCTTGGATAGGGTCTCCTGGGCCAACAAGTCCTCAACCACATCAGATGTGAGATCTGGCGGGGCCGGGAACTGTGCACGGAAGGGAAGGCATGTCTCAACTGACGGTACCGGAACAGCATCCATCGAGGAAGGCCATACATCCTACCCAATTCTGAGAAGGATCGGATAGAACCCGCTACTACAATATCTTTTAGCAATTTGATACTATACCGGGCCCAAATCTGTGGATCGGGGATTATCAGGAAGTGTGGGAGGGAAGGGTTTCCTCACAAGGGACAGAAGGGTGACCACCTACCCGGAGAAACGAACCTCCTCCTAGCCGGGCCCCACACCGCCAGAGTAGTCTTGGTAGGGATCGGCAAGAAGGGGTATGCTGAAGCTCCACGATAGATCAGATTGCCTAATTCCAACCACCATCTGACTGTGACCAATATGGCTGCCCAGTAGTAAACCAGCAGGTTGGGCAATGCCAACCCACAGTTGGTTGTATTTTTCTTCTTTCTATTGTTCTCGCTTATGCTCGCTCTGTCCGCTCACTATTGTTCTATATCGTTCTCTTTTATTTTTATTATGTTTTATTGTATTTGCTTTGTAGGTATGTATGTTAAACTGTAATGTTTGTTTTATTGTTAACCATCATTTGCTTAGCAGGTACGCCATTGAGCTGTAGCATGGGTTCATTTATCTTGACAGCAACAGTGTTTGCTCCCACGATACATAAAGCCGTGACTCCAGCGTTGTCGGAGGTGATTTCACCACCACATTTAAAAAAAAAAAAAAATGCTTCGGCATATATTTTTTTTTAGGCACAGACTGCAATGTTTTATTTTTACTATGTTTTATTGTGTTTGCTTTGCAGGTATGGCAAGTCTTACTGTTATACTGTAATATTACTTTGTTTTATTAACCATCATTTGCTTAGCAGGTACACCATTCAGCTGCAGCACGGGTTTAGTTATCTTGACAGCAACAGCGTTTGCCACGATATGTAAAGCTGTGACTCCAGCACTGTCAGAGGTGATTTCACCACCACAGTTAAAAAAAACAAAAAAAAAAACGGTGCATGTATGCCCATCATTAGAAGTGGGTGGATGAAGGGCAGTATTCTAATGGTGGGCATACCCACCGATCAATCTTTCTTCGTTCAGCCCAAAGGCTGCATGAAAAAAAAAAAAAAAAAGAGAACATTACAATGTATGCCCAACAAGGACCAGCAACGTACTTTGAGTGGTTATACCAGAATGAACATCTTGATATTCTTTTTAGCCAGCAGTCGGCTTTCAAAAAAAAAAAAAAAGCAATACTAGCGGCTAATTAGCCTCTAGACTGCTTCTACAAGCAGTGGGAGGGAACGTCCCCACTCACCCCCACTGTCTTCCATGGTTTTCTTGGGCTCTCCTGTCCCAACAGGGAACCCGAGAATGCAGCCGGTGGTTCAGCCAGCTGACAAGAGACCAGAACAGCTCCAATCATCTCTATGGCCTAAGAAACCGGAAGGTACGAGCATTTCATGACTTAGGTTTCGCCAGATATAAACAGTGCTATTGGGAAATTGGCAAAGTATTTAATCACACCAATCTTGGTGTGGTCAGATGCGAGATCTAGGGTCTAATAGACCCCATTTAAAAATGCCATCTTGGCATTTTTTTGGTTTTCGATACCGATAGGTAGTGAGGAGTGAAATCAAAAATTTACACCCTTAGAAATCCTGATGGCGGCGATCTGTTTTCGGGGTCCTGTACGCGGCTAGGCTCCCAAAAAGTCTCACATGAGGTATCCCCGTACTCAGGAGAAGCAGCAGAATGTATTTTGGAGTGCAATTCCACATATAACCATGCCATGTGTGAGCAATACATCATTTAGAGACAACTTTGTGTAATTTTTTGACATTTTTCAATCACTTGTGACAAAAAAAAAAAAAAAAAAAAAAAAAAAAAAAAAAAAATTCAATGGGCTCAACATGCCTCTCAGCAACTTCCTTGGGGTGTCTACTTTCCAAAGTGGGGTCATTTGGGGGGGGGGGGGGGGGTTGTACTGCCCTGCCATTTTAGCACCTCTAGAATTGAAAAAAAAAAAGTTAGCCCAATTTTTTGTATAATGTGAATGATGTTAAGCCGCGAGAATCGTGGTTTTTAAGCCAAGCAAAAATCATGATTCTCATTTTTCCCAGACGCATTCAATTATATATTTTCACCTCACGACGCCTGGGCAAGGGTGTCATTGGTCTTATGGCAAGATTCTGGAAAACTGTGGCATTCAAAACCCACAAAAAGACTCATGCACAGTGCTTGAGCATCCACAAGATTGGTATTCTCTGCTTTCCCAGGATCTTGGTGGAAAGGACATGCGGTTGCCTTCTTCTAGGGAAGATTTTTGGGGCATGAAGAAATCAAAACCGTAAAAGAGTTACCTCAAAAACTCCCAGGAGTCTTCCCAACTTCCCCTTTACACCAGCCTGCAGAGAAAAAAAAAAAAAAAAAAGTTATTAAAAATAGCAGTATAATTTATTTAGACAGCCACCCTTGGGTGTCCATCCCTCCCCAAGGTCACAAACATGCATATCTAGATATAAATATATATCTCTATACCTATCTATATTTCAGTGGCAAAGTCCCACAAGAGAGATTGCACAGTGCTTAAAAAGACTGAGGCAGATTTAAAGATTAGAGAATCTTCATAAAAAAAAAAAAAAAAGTGTAAATATTGACTATATTTTATCCAATAACATACAAAGCAAATTCCTTTGAATACCCAATCATGTGCAGTTGCTTTTCACATATTGTCAATATTCACAGAAATTTGTGAGAAGATTCTCAACTCTCCACCCTCCAAACAAAGCAGATGAAGCTTGCCAAAAGCCTGCAATGTATTAGAAACTGGGGGTATTTTTACTATGCTTTATGGCTGAAAAATCACAAAATTTTCAAAATAGAAACCACAAAGTAGTGCAAACGGTATTTATGAATCCATGGCAATGCATAAAGTACATCTCAACCTTGATATGAACTAAAAAAAAAAATAAAAAAAAAAAAAAAATGCGGGCTTCATTATAAAGTATATACTTTACCTGGTCCCTTGAAAATGTGGAAAGAGTTCCAAAGTAATAAAGTATTCAAACTATTATAAAACAGTTTACACAATACTAGGAACAGGCACCCCACACAGCCTGTGTAGGGCATCCTGTATTATAAAGTGAATGTAAACCCTGCCAATAAACGTATTTTCTGCCTCCTGGACCATTAAAAACACAGTACTATTTAACCTCATCACCATATGTTATCTACTGGAGGAGACAATACTTTACAGAGGCCTTGCTTTTGTTCAAGGCTTCCTTAAAAGTTCACCTTTACAGAAAAAATAAAATAAATGCACATATTTTAGCAGAAAAAAAAAATTACGCATTTATTACTTTTTCCTGCAGGAGCCTGCTGGGCTGCTGCAGACATGTCTCTGGCTTTCAGTCTGTACCTCTGTTCGGGCTTTCAGTTTGAAAGCCAGAGGACATGTCAGTGGACTACAACAGTGCCCATTATCACCCCTGCAGCCCATGGAAATTACAAGTCTGTCTGAAGTGATGGCAGATGGTACTTGAAGTTTATTCATTTACAGGAATCTGTACATGAATGATGCGGTTGTTTGGGCGGAGCCCCACACAACTGCGCTATTTTTAAAAAGTGACAGCAATAGGGCTGCAACTATTTTTATAATCAATTGGCCGATTAAGCGGATAACAACCTTAAAAAAAAGTGTGGTATATAATTTAGTTAATATGTAAAGAAAAAAAAAAAAAAAAAAAAAAAAAAAAAAAGGTAATTTATTCTTAAATATCTATATGCAGTGGTAAATATAAACCGCTATATGGTTAGTGAGCAAAATCTCGAATCTACTCTAAGAGCAGACAGAAGAGATATACTGTATATACTATTAGGAGGTTGAATCTGGTAAATATCAGATTTAGAGATCAAATTTTTTATTTAAAGAAAAAAATAAAAATAAAATAAAGACTGTTTTGTGGATTTTCAGACAGAACTGTAATATATTATACAGAACTGTAATATTATGTATGACAGACTCCCTTGTCATTGGCAGGTGGCTTGATAAAAGCTACCTGCGCCTGCTGTCACTTATGCCGCCTGTTGTCACTTATGCTGGCCATACAAAAACAAAAATTTTTTTTTTTTTTTGAAGGAAAACAGTTTAATTTTCAGAACTTTCATTCGATTTTCTAATTGTTAGTGGGGTCAAATCGATGTTCGTTTTCAACCACAGTGATCGGAAAATTAGAAGAATAGAAAACTTCTTGGTCAAAGGAATTTTCAGACACTGTATGTGGTATTCGTTCAGAAATTCCATTAATTTTAAAACTGAATGTTAAAAGCAAGAGAAATTTTCAAAGAACATTCCTTCATTCAGCTAACTTACTAAGATTTTTCATATGAATATTCAGGTATAAAAATCAATACGTGTATGGCCAGCATAAGGTTCGGTTCACACCTATGCAGTTTGCATTTAATCCGCTTCTACACTGCTTTTTGCACACGCAATTTTCCTGGGATTTGCGTTTTGCATTTCATATGCTTTTTTTGGCCAAATTTGCTGTTGGGCAGATTTAAAAAAAAAAAATGCAAAATTGCGGCAAAAAACGCACTACATGCTTTTCTGCAGATTCTCCTTTGAGGTCTATTGGACCAAACAAACAATCAAAAAAAAAAACAAATAAAAAAAAAAAAAAAAAAAAAACACACACACCACAACACACAAAAAAACACACCGTTCTGCGTTGAAAAAAGTCCCTGAACCCTTTCCAAATACGCAGCGGCTGAAAAGAGCATAGATGTGAACATGTCCCATAAGAAACCATGTTAAATTAACTGTAGTGTGTTTCTGGGGAAAAAAAAAAAAAAATGCATAGGCCTAAGAAGTTTAGTAGCAGCAGCGTGCTTTTTTTTTTGTATCACCTGTCATAATGGAGATAAGAAAACTAAAATTAGTACAAAAAGAGTAGATAATTGCTACCATAAAGGGTTAATTTATACTGTGGAACAGCGAAAGTAATAGTATAATATATAAAATAAAAAACACACCCAGAAGGAGACTATATCAGCATTTTAACTAGGAGTCAGACATGATCATTTTAAATATAAAATGCAAAATACTGGTAAAACTTAACTTTAAAAATGTAATGCCTTCTATTACCTCCAGTCTATCAGCCTCCAGCCTCCCTAAAGTGATTTTTTTTTTTTTTTAAACAAACATGTTATACATACCTGCTCTAAGTAATGGTTTTGCACAGAGCAGCCTTGATTTTCCTGTTCTGGGGTCCCCCACCTACACTTCTGGCTCCTCCTGCCTTCAGAGTGCCCCAATAGCAAGCTGCAAAGTATAGTATATAGTGCCCCTATAGCAAGGTAAAAAGAACTTCTACCTTCAGAACAACTCACTTCCGGCCCAGGAATATAGTTTACATGAGACATTGCTCCTCACACATTCACAAGCTCTCAGGCACTTACTGACATGGTATGGATAGTGCACTGAGCTGTATGTGTGCTGCACTGTATTTCCGGATATGTAAACAAATAATGCATTCTGTATACAGGCCAACTAATCGGCTGACTGATTAATAGGTTATGAAGATAGTTGACAACTATTTACAGAAATGATTAGTTGTTTCAGCTCTAGACACCAGGTACAGGGAGAACCATCACCTTCTGTCATAGGGAGGGATCGGGGGGCAGAAGCTGGAACATGTTAACTGTTCCATCCTAAAATAGTGGTGTAACATGTTCCAAAAGGTGAACTTTACCTTTAAAAAGAGTTGGAGTTTCAGCCAGACCTGTCAAATTTCAAAAGAAATCTAGCGCTCAGGAAAGAATAAACCAAAAAAGTAGAGCCGATTCTTTTTATCATACAGAAAGCAGTACATTTCAGACAGTCATACGTTGATTGCCTGAAAAGGATGGCACAATGAAACAATTTTCCAAAGCTGAAAGGACTACTTTGAGGAAGTTGGCCAAAGATAACACTATGAGATGGGGCTACTCTAATCCTGCTATAGAAAAAAAAAAAAAAAAAAAAAAAACTATTGACACAACTTTCCAAAATGGACACAGTACATATAAGGATTGATGGGCTAAGTGGGTACCTCATCCCTAGATTATAAAAGATTTTGATCGAACGTTTGATTGGACTTTACCAGTACCAGTGAAGGACATTTACAACCTAATTATAAATATTATCTTTATTACAAAAAAAAAAAAAAAAATTCCTTACACATTTACATATAAAACCAAAAGGATTGGTTGAGACCTCCTCACTTAGTAGATATAGAGCTATATTGTTTAATACCACCTTATGTGTAAATGTGTAAAGATTTTTTTAAAAATATTTTTGTAATAAAGATAATATTTATTATGTTGTACAATGTCCTGGTCAAGTCCGATCAAACCGTTCTACCAAAATCTGGACACAGTACAGTAAGCTTACTGACGATGCCACAATACAGTATAAAAATAAGAGGTGCTGAAAAAAGAAACGGGTTTCTTATGATCAACTGGACAGTCTCTTCCAAGTTTTCATGAGTTCTAATCATATATACATACATTACTGAAATCTATAAGCACTCAAACTGGCCTCTAGGCTGGCCAATTATTACAGCTCATGACTTTCTACTGCAACCACTTGCAGTGTAGAGGGACTTTTCCCTACAATATTCTATCTAATGGACTCCAATATGATAATTCACATCCTGAGTCAAATGGGGCCCATTTCTCCCTCAACAGTATTTTGGCTACACTAGATGTAGAACGTTTTTATACCATTTTCCCTCAGGAAGTCAGTAATAATGCAGTTTGGCAAAACCTCGCTGATACTAGAGCATGGCTCACCACCAATTGAATTCTTACTTGACCTACGAATTCAATTATTTTAAATTTGAAAAACTTTATTCCTGCAGGTTCTGGGGACAGCTATGGGTTCAAAATGTTACCCACTCATAATTTGTTCATGCATCTGTATGAATGAAATTGATAATTTTATTGATAACTTATTGTTCATCTGGTTAAGCATATCAGGTTAATTTACATTCATTGTTAACCATACCAAATCTCTGGGGTTACCTACAGTATGTAATGACAAATAGTATCTAGAATTATTTGAAGAGACACTGTCAATACAAGAATTCATTAGGCCAGCACTTTAATAAAGTTGCCCACATGTGAGTACCAACAAGAAAATCATGAGAACGCAAAACTAGGAAACTTTAAGCAGAGTTAAGCAAATTACAGCCAACTATCCAAGTGTTCAGGGTACAGTGTCAAACAACCAAGGCCATTTTGCCACTTTAGCTAAGACCACATATGTTGCCTCAGCGACTAAAAATAGTAGATTCTAAACACTGCACAAAACTGCTAGGTATTGTTGTAGATACAGGATAAGGAACACTATACCAGCTCTTGACTCGTAGCTCCATAAGGAATCTCAACAATTATTGGCCCTAACCTGAATAGTGTCCTGTGTGAACTGGAACACAGAGCAGTAGTCACCGCCGACTGCAAGACTGTCGCAGAGAGAACACCATTACAGAAATTGAACTGGCAGCCCACACTACTTGGCTAACTGGAGCTTTTCATTATTTCTACATCTCACCTAAATCTACCAATAGCTGAAAGACTAGAGAAACTTCCAGAAATTCTGAAGTTCAAGAGAATACCAGTAAAAACTAAGAAAACCAGGACTTACAGGCTGGCTAGAGAGACTTTCAGACTATAAGGCTGCATTCACATCCAAGCGTTTTAAGCTCATAAAAAACGCCCAAAATACGCTAAACAAGCAAAATCCCATTAATCTCAATGGCACCTGTTCACATGTGAGCGCTTTGTCACCTGAAGCCAAACGCCCCAAAAAACGCCCTAAGCGCAAAAAAGAACATGAGCTTCTTTGGGGCAGATTACAGGCATTTTTCTGCCTATTACAATGGTGACCTGAACAAAAATCACATAAAAAAAGCGCGACTTTGAAACGCTCAGATGTGAATGCAGCCTCACAGGTTCAGCATGATATACTAGTGGCTTGTTTGCTGACCGGAGGGACATCCAGGATTTAATAAGTCCAGAGAAATTTACCAGCAGCTGTTGATAGACAGGAAGAGAAAATCTCTCCAAAAACAAGAGAAATCCTTGGTTGTCACCAGAACTAGTGTACCCATAGGACGATTATTCCCTCTATTCCGGTGCTGGGATTTTCTTTCACTTTCAGTAATAACAGTCACCAGGGCAAACAGTAAATCTTCTCCCCACTAGAGAAAACAGAAAAAAAAAAAAAAAAAAAAAAAAAAAAAAACAACAACCACAGGTGTTTGAATACCTCTTTACCATATCCAAAATATATGGATCTGGATGCATTGCTTCTATTGAAAGAAACAATGAAGCGCTGATTATTGAATAATTCAAAGTAAAAAATACTAAAACTAGTTAAGGCAAGAGCGATTTCTCCATAAGGGAGAAGTCGTCCATCCTAGAACACTAGCATAAAACGGACACCTCAGAGTGGAGTAGTTATAAGGGGGACCCTTGGGGGCATGTCCTCAAAAGCTTTGCCAGTGGTCAAATACCTGAAGGTACGAGCCTATAACCCAGGGTCTATGAATATCAAGTCTGTGTCCTGTACCATATGATTATAATATAAAATGTTTCACTTAGTTATACTTCAACTCAGCCATTTTATTTTTCCTGAAGTTTCCCTCTTACTTATAATGGTGGCAAAAGAAAATCAACAGGTAAAATACATACTTGGACAATATACACATCAGTAAAGGCTCCCTGAAAAGACATCTATGCTGACATTACCATGAAGGCTATTTTCAACTGAGGTTTCTTTAAAAACATAAATAAAAGCATCCATTTTACCTCTTCATACACTTCTCGGACTGCAGCTCCACCAGGCTCTTCCTCCGGCTCCATTCCACCTCCTGGAACAATCCACTGATCAGGGTAACGACTGCTGCTGACTAAGAGTATCTGCAGCAAACAAATATTTAAAGGTCTTTATTTTTATAAACAAAAGGAGCGCAACATGCGCCAAAATGTAATTTTTAAAAAGGAAACAGAAAATCCATATAATTTTTAAATAGGCCATCATCAGGAAAAACACAATGAACGCGATTGTTGATGTACTGAAGTATAAAGCACTGAATATGTATTGATAAATATTCCTGTAAGAGCTGTGTAAAGCTGCAAAGTCACTCATTCGGGGAAGCTTGCAAGCCACAGATACAGTAGATTTGGAACCCAGGGTAATTTGATCAAGCTGGACAGCTACCATTCACTTCTGTGTTAGGCCCCTTTCACACGGGACGGATCCGTGTTGATCCGCCCCGTGTTTATCCGCTGCTCAGCGGGGATCGCTCCTCTTTCCCCAGCTGAGCAGGCAGATGACAGGGCGGGACCCGCACACTGTGCAGGGACCGCCCTGTCAGATATCCGCTCTCCCCTATGAGGGATCGGAGGAACACGGACCGTCTGTCCGTGTTCATCCGATCCGCTCTGCAGACGGATAGAAAAATAGGATTTTCTTCCGTCCGCAGAATCGGACGAGAGCGGAGCCGGATGACATCGGGTGTTAGCGGATGTACATCCGCTGACACGCGCTATCCCATAGGGATGCATGTATGTCCGTATTTCATCCGAAAACGGATGGATGAAATACGGACATACGGTCCGCATGTGTGAAAGGGGCCTAAAACAATGTTATTGACAGTGCAGGTTAAAGCCAGGTACACACAGGCCAAATGTTGGGAGAAAACGGCTGGTTCGAAAAAAATAAAAAAATAAAGTCGTCATTCGGACGTGTGCATGTCATTTTGGCCGGCCTCTGTCAGACGTGCATGCTGGAAAACCAGCATCTGTCCGACTCCTGATCAACGCTCTCAGCCAATAGCAGAGAGCGTTGGTTGCAGTGTTCTGGCGGGGGAGGGGGGCATCCCCCTGATCAGAACACAACAGCTCAGCAGGGGAGATTGTTGAACTTTGCATGGTTAGTACAGCGACTCCGATTGGAGCTGACCGTTTCTCTTGTCCAACCAAACAACAAAGTACACCTCAGAGAAAATTAGGTTTACAAAAAGAGGGCAAATCACTCTGCAAATCTTTATGCACAACATACCCAGTTTACAATAATGAGCAACCGTCCTGTGGGCATGTACCAACCAACTTCATGCAGACACAATTTACATAGGAATATTACTGTTTACTAGATCAATGCATCTGTGCACAAGGTCTTCCACTCACACACTTGTAGTCATGTATAGAGATGTCACTACTCTAAACCTGTATAAAAATCCCTGTCTCTGGATTTCTGGGTGATGACCAAAGGAAGCCCCTACCATACTCCACAAACTCAACAGAAAAACACATACCAATGATGCCAATTCACATGCAACTCTAAGGCTGGGTTCATACTTGTGCAATCACAGACATTGCATGCGATTTGCAAACTGTATGGCTGAAATCGCATTTGCATCAAAATGGTGCAAAACTCTTTAGTCCGCACTGGAATCAGATCACATGGGTGTTCATACCTAAGCAATCAGATTCCAGCATAATTTCAGAGTTTGCACTGCAATCCAGTCTGGGGGTGTCATTAACGTTACATTGGAATGCGCAGCAATTCACAGATGTCAGTGTGAACTGCTGGTGATTCAGGTGTGATGCGAAAACCCACTAATTCCTGGATCGCACAAGTGTGAACCCAACCTAAAGCCTTATTACACACTAGTCGTTTTTTCATTCACGTCAGCAGAGCTGAACGAAAATAAATTGACAGCTCAGTTTGGTTCAATACTGCCAAACAACCAATTGCATGCTTCACTTCCAGATCAATCATTTACACACTGCACAATTCATAATTTTGAGCCTTGAACCTGAATCTCCAGCCAAACCAAGATAAGCCTGCCTTTTGAGTCATGTAAACATGATAACATGGAATGCATAAAAATGTGCAAGTGCCAGCAACTCCAGTTAATCTTTAATACTGGGAATTTTACAGAATGGAAAAATAACCATCATAGCTAAAAATGCAATAGTCAGCCTATGAGTGAGTATAGGCAGAGCACAAGCAAATGTGAAATTGCAAAAGTTGGTGGGAAGAAAAAAAAAAAAGTTATGAAAAAGGTTTTGCTCACAGGCACCACGCTATTTTTTTTATATATTTTATTAAATTAAAAACACATTAAACAATATCTACCAATTACCTCACACTTTTTTTTTAGATATATTCCTTATATCAGTGTTTCTCAACTCCAGTCCTCAAGGCGCCCCAACAGGTCATGTTTTCAGGATTTCCATTACTTTGCACAGGTGATTTGATCAGTTTCACTGCCTTAGTAATTACCACGACCGTTTCATCTGAGGGAAATCCTGAAAACATGACCTGTTGGGGTGCCTTGAGGACTGGAGTTGAGAAACACTGCCTTATATAGACTATGTGAATACGTGGGGGGGGGGGGGGGGAGGAGGTTTTCACTGAACTCAGTAACTACAAACACTGTAGAGCAAATCATCCTAAAAACATTTGCAATAGATCCTTTGTAAGAACTGTACACATTAGGCAGACCACCGCGCTGCAACCAGTGCTCGATAAAATCTTGGTTCTACTACCTGTTTTTACCATCCCCCAGTTGAGGGCATCCCTAACTTCCACTAGTTGAAGCCACACTGCTGATTCAAATAGCTCAAAACTATTTTTTATTGATCTAGGATTAAGCCCCAGCAGAGGGGCAAAATGCATCAGTCCATGGGTGGATGGTCTTCTCCTATGGATTCACCACATGAATGATTTCAATTCATTACAGTGCTGCTTATCATAACTAAAATTTATTTTTTCTGACAGCAAGGTTTAATGGGAAATGTAGTCAGAAATTGAATGTAAAGAGCAGAGGAAAAGGCAAAGCATTCAGGGAATCCAGGAAATTGTGGAGATGGTCAGCTGACCTCAACATTAAAAGATTTTTCAAAGCTTATATGGAATTGTCAAAAGTTACGATTGTTTGTATTGTTATTACAATGCTGAGGTTATTAAATGGAGGAGGTGTAAGCAGTCATCATATATCTTCTTTAAAGCGGGGGTCCACCTATCTTTTTTTTTTTTTTTGAGTTCATTCACAAACTTTTCTTATCAGCATTACATACTCACATATTGTGTGTAATATGTCCGCCTGTGTCAGATTTCGTCAGAAAGAATAACTTATATTATTCACTGCAGGAGAACTAGGAAGTGCAAAGAAGAATAGAAAAATAAAAAGGTCATTACGGCGATTTAAATTTTTTTAAACGGCATGTCAGCATCTAGGCAAGGAAGAGAATACATACAGATATTGTTCAAAATTTGGGTGGAACCCCGCTTTAAGTACCCAATTGTGTGGAATTTAGGAAAATTGGAATTGGGCAATTACTGGACCAAACAATGTAGGAACAAACGTTCCAGGCTGTCAATGCCAGGACCTTGAGAGGCTGACTACCGGAAGGAGGACTGGTTCAAAACTGAAGGTGACCAGGTCACAGTAGGCAGCAGCAAGGGCTAAAGCAGCCCATAGATGATTCATTTTTTTTTAACTAGCGGGTTGATTAAAAAGAAAAAAAAAAAAAAAAAAAAAAAAAAAAAATAATAACCAGCACACACCACCACTCGCAACCAACCGTATTTCCACCTTGAATTTCTGGGTTGAGGAATCCTCCCTACTGAGCCTCTGTATTCTCACAGAAGGTATTGCCAACAGCAATGATCGAACGGCAAAAATTTGACAGGGTGGTTGCACGGAAGTCGTTCAGTAGACTTGTGTACAAGCACTTAGCCCATGCTTGGATTGAAATTCAGCCGACACTTGCCGAACAAGTCGAATGTCTATTCATATATGGCTGGCCTTAGAGGTGAAAATTTTTATCTCTTGAGATAAACAGTGATGGAAATATGCTGCCTCATGTGGAATGGTGTGGGGGGACAAAGGCGCAGAGAATTTATACATGCAACTTTCCACCCTGTGATGCAGCACTTAGTCTCTCAGCAGGACACCCTTCTGTGCAGAACAAACTGAAAAAAAGTGAATAGTAAAATAATCATTTCGAAACAGACCCATGTTAGGTCTATAGACAGGTGAATGTAATGGGATATGCGTCGGTTTACATTCTTTTACCTGTGATCTGTCACCCTTGGGTCCAAAAGAAGCAGAAAGGCCGCAAAACTTTTTCAGATCTAGATGGACTTGGGGGAATATGTAAGCTTCAAGTAGGTTTCTTTCTGAAAAGCATTCCTGATCAAATCCTCTTGTTGGCATTTCAGGTGCATCTGAATGGAAGCTTAATTTTACAACCGCCTGCCAATATATTAAAATTGAGCTTTTGATCAGATCCGCCTGAAAAACTGACAGGCGGATCTAAATCGGTTTGAGTGAGAGTGTGTGCTCTACTGAATTTGCATAAACAAAAATAAGCCTATAATTTGTGTTGCCTGGTACAGCTTCTGATGTACTTCCACCTACCCCAACACAGCAACTATGATCAACAGCAGTGCTGGTGTCAGTTTTTAGCCCCCCCCCAGCGCAAGCTTTCCCATTCACAAAGCACAGCCTGTGATAATGCTGCTGGTGTGATGCACTCTACCACAGTGTAATAATTAATAGCTACAACGCACAAGATAAAAACACATTGAAAGATATTAAAATGAGGTGCAGAGTTTAGCTTCAATTTTCCTGCAAGACAAAAATCCTAAGCCGGCATCAAATGCCGTATCAGATTTTAAAGAGAATTACCAACAGTTATAGAAAACCCATACTCCTTTAATAGTTCCCCTACCACAATTTCTAAGCTTCTACAGACTTTGTAAAAGTGCCCTGCACTGCCACATGCTGGTATATTTCAGTATTTCAAACTGAATTATTAGAGGCGACAGACAGTTTTTAATGCAGTGATCGCAAAAAGATATAAGGAAGCTGTCGTTGGTTCAGGATAGTACAGCCGAAATTTGAAAAAGACTGGGGCTCCATTTAAAAACAAGAAATATTCCTAGATCTGCTCTCATGTTTTTACAATCAAACAGTAAAAGAAGTGTGAGTATTTAAACAAACTTGTATGGACACTGCCCACACGTCATGAGCTGGTGCCTGGTTATGCAGCAGCACATAGCCATTAACATTCCTGATTATAACAGTGATTGCTCCAAAGATCCAGGCAATGTAAAGTGGCTGCCTAACATTCTTAACCAACATCAGACTAGAAAGAATCACAACACAAGCTTAACTTAAATGACCAGTGACAATTCTGCATACAAATAAGCCCATTTGTCTGAACACTTCAGATACCATCTATTATAATGCTTTTCCGGAGAACAATAAAGCTGAGCATACACCACATTTTGCCAATTTCGACCACTTTCCAGCCACTAGGAATCACACATCCAGTTGCAAGTAACTGACAAACAACCCCCAAGATCAAACAACCATTTATTATTAAACAGGATTTATATAGCGCCAACAGTTTGCACAGCGCTTTACAACATGAGGGCAGACAGTACACTTACAATACAAATCAATACAGGAGGGATCAGAGGGCCCTGCTTGTTAGAGCTTACAGTCTAGAAGGGAGGGTCAAGTGGAACTAAGGTAATAACTGTGGGGGGTGAGCTAATGAAGAAAATGAAAATACAGTTAGACCCCTTTCACACTGGGGCAGTTTTCAGGCGGTATTGCGCTAAAAATAGCGCCTGCAAACCGCCCCTAAACAGCCTCCGCTGTTTGTTCAGTGTGAAAGCCCGAGGGCTTTCACACTGAAGCGGTGCGCTGGCAGGAGAAGAAAAAAAATCTCCTGTCAGCAGCTTCTTTGGAGCGGTGTATTCACCGCTCCTACCCATTGAAATCAATGGGACAGCGCGACTATACCGCGGCTATACGTGGGGGTTTTAACCCTTTTTCGGCCGCCAGTGGGGGGTTAAAACCGCACCGCTAGCGGCTGAATACCGCGGTAAAACAGCGTGTGTGTATATATATATATATATATATATATATATATATATATATATATATATATATATATAAAATCTGTTTTACCGCCGACGCCCCCTACTGCCCCAGTGTGAAAGGGGCTTTAAGTGTGGGTAGGGTAGGCTTCTCTGAAGAGGAAGATTTTCAGGGATCGTCTATAAAGCTAATAGAGTAGGAGATAAGTAGGCAGATTGGGGTAAGGAGTTCCATAGGATTGGAGAGGCTTTGGAAATGTCCTGGAGGCGAGCATGGGAGGAGGTTACGAGGGAGCTAGAGAGCAGGAGGTCTTGAGAGGAACAAAGAACAAGTAGGTTGGTATTTAGAGACTAAGCTAGTGATGTAGCTGGGGGCTAAATTGTGGATGGCTTTGTAAGTAGTTAGTATTTTGAATTTAATTTGCAGATTAATTAATGAATTAAATTGGCAGATTGTGACGTAAAAACTGTTTAATAAAACTGACAGCTTCAATACAGTTCTACTGGGTTTGATCCAATCTTCTTATGGTCCATCAAAACCACCACTGATTGCTTTGCAACACCGACAAAAAGTGCAATTGAAAGTTCAGTTACTCCAACAAATTAGCTTGTGTATGGCCATCTCAAAGTTAGCAAAGGTATGACTGGAATCAGCCAGATTAGTCGGTTTAAGCTCCTGAAATAGTAAATAGGTTCACATACAACAAACCATAATACACACACACTCAACAAAAAAACAACCCCAAGTCTAAAAAAGTTGGCGCACTGTGTAAAAATATACATAAAAACAGAATGTGCAAGGATTTGCCAATTTCATAAAGCCATATATTTTTATTCACAATAGAAGACATATCAAAATGTTTAAACTGAGAAAGTGTACCATTTTAAGAAAAGGGAAATTTTGAAATGGATAGCAGCAACATGTCTCAAAGTTAGGACAGGGCCACGTTCACCACGGTGTAGCACCCCCCGTTTTAACACTCTGTAAACATCTCGGAACTGGAAGAGTTTTGGGAGAGCAAGGTTCAACAGTCCTGGGTCTTTGCTGTATTTTTTTGTTTCAAGATGCACCAAATATTTTCATTTGATGAAAGGTCTAGACTGCAGGTAGGCCAGTTAAGCATCCAGACGCATCTGCTGTTGTCTTAGATGCAGTATGTGGTTTAGCATTGTCCTGCTAATATATGAAAAACCTTCCCTGAAAAGCATGCTGTCTGAATTGGACCATATGCTGCTATAAAACCTTAATATATTTTTCACAAATAATGGTGCCTTTCCAGATGTGCAATCTGTCCATTCCATACACAGTGTACCTCCATACCGTCAGATATGGCTTCTTTGCATAATAGAGCATTAACTTGCATTTTTGGATGGCATGAGCTCCTGCAGTGATCTCCATCACAGAATCTGCCCGTTTTGAATGCAGTGCCATCTGAGGGCCAAAGAACACAGGCATCCAATATTTCAGCTTTTCAGCTTTGTCCCTTGTGCACAGAGATTGCCATATCCACAGAATCTTTTGATATTACGTATTGTAGATGATGATATATTTAAAGTCTTTGCAATTTTACTTTGAGAAACATTACTTCAACTTCAGATTGGTGAACCTCTGCCCATCTTTACTTGAGACACGGACACCCTAAGATGCTCTTTTTATATCCAATCAGGTTACTGACCCCCTTGCCAATAACCTAATTAGTTGCAAAATTCTTCTGGCTCTTTCTTGTTAGTACCACTAACTTTGCCAGCTTTTTGTTGTCCTGTCCCAACTTTGAGATGTTTTGATACAATCTATTTCCAAATTACCTAATTTTTTTCCTAAAAAAAAAAAAAAAAAAGATGAAGTTCAGCTCAGGTAAATAAGGCTCCCGTTGCAGTCATTCCCAACCAGTGGCGGTTGGAGACCAAGTAACACTGGGTCAATGGGCATGCTGAGCAGCAGCGAGCCTGCATGAATGCTCCTGTAGCAGAATGCGATGCATACCTCACAAACACATACTCTTGCAAGTAAAGAGAAATGTAGAGCTAGAGATTTTTGCAGCATATTTGGCAAGTACAGGATCACAGTATATATAAAATCATATGCAAAATGTTTGGAGGGAAGCTTCAGAATGGCAAAGATGTTTTTATTACAAATTATGTGAGCAGACTGCAGTTCCTCTTTAAACAAACAAAACAAAAAGGAAAAAACGGTTCAACCCCTTACAAGTAAGCAGATTCAAAACTGCATTGAAAGACAGCAAAATGAAAGTTGGGATCTAACTATCTGTTATCCAAGATCATTCTTTCTCAGTTTTTTTTAAACAAATTTTAAACGAGAGAATTTGATTTAAAAGCCCAGGAAGGGTTATTTAAACCTAGATTTCCCATACAAACAAGCAGCCCTCCACTTGACCACTCCAGGAATGCCAAAGCCAAATATACACAGATAAAAACCTGAATACCTAGGTTCCCTACAAGAGTGAATATCTCCTTCAGCCACTAGAGGGTGCAGTTTATTTTGGTTGTTTAGTCTGCATTGGGGCGCTTGTCTATTGAAGTCCTCAGGCACTGCAAAACTACTACATAATACATTTGAATACAGTATAGCTACACTCTATAAATTTATATAGAATTCTTGCGAGCCATTAATTCAAACAGTATTTAACAATGTGCCTGGCTCATCTGTCCCTAAACTCTTAACCTGAATACTAACCCAATCTTTAAAATTAAACCTAACTTGAAGCCTTACCCTAAAATGAGATTATAACATCAGCCATGCAATATCAATCCAAACAACAGGTATTTCTCAGTATCTATTAAAAGCTTACTTTCAAAAACATCTTATATTGTGTGCACTACCTATTCTCTAACCATACCTTTTATCCACGGCTTGGAATCTGCACCAATTTGTGTTCCCTTCCTGGCCAAATCACATGGTGTATGCATGTCTACAGAGTACTTCAAATCGCAAGTTATACTGCCAGCGAAGAATACGGATATCAAAAATGGGGTGCTGCCTCTATTGACAGTTTCCTGAAAACCCTCAGCACCACAAAATACTACATCTTTTCCCCTGGCAGCTCGAACACTGAGAAACGAAGAAACGAGCGATCGAACACCGCTGATCACTCGGTTCTCACAGCTCCCTGAGCTGACTGTCAGCAGCTCTTTGCTCTGTGCCGCCGCCCCCCCCCCCCCCCCCCCCCCATTCACTGGAGTACAGAGCTGTAGAGGGGACGGGAGCGGCCAGCTCAGGAGGCTGAGCCAGGTGTCGGTCCAGGCATGTGGGTGGATCCAGACTCCATTGTCGCGATCTTGCCCGGCCTGCTCTACGATTTCAGCCCGCTGTCTGCTGAAAATGGGTCACAGGAGTGCAAACAAACTGTACCCTTGTGATTCACAGAAGTACAGACAAACAAGCTTTGGCTGTACTTCTTTAAGATCTTGATGAAGGTTTTCCACTAATGGAGAGTAGTATTAGGCCTCTTTAAACAGGAGTATCATGTGCAAGAGGTCTTAGGACAGAGTAATTGCTGACATCCTAGCAGAATACCTGGTTTGTAGTTCCAGCAGCAAACTCCTAGAGAAAGGTGAAACCGCTGTGCATATTCAACATGCATAGGGAATTTGTGCCACTACAGTTCTGTGTTCCCGAGAGTCTAGTAAGGTTATGTTTACAAACTAGAAAAGCATTTTATAAAATAGAACTAGGTTAAAACAGAAATTCATTGACCAATTTAAAGTGGTTCTAAAGCCTGAAGGTCTTTTATCTTAATGCATGCACAGAGCAGGTAAGTATAACAGGTTTAATTAAAATAAAATCTGCAGCTTTACAATCACTTTAACCACTTGCCGACTGCTGCACGCCGATATACCTCGGCACAATGGCAGCGGTGGGCAACTGGGCGTACCTGTACATCCCCTATAATTGGCGGGGCTAGTGGGCACGCACGTGCCGAGTGACCGCGGACTCTATGTCTGCCGGTGTCCCGCGATTGTGTCACGGAGCCGCAGAACAGGGAGATGCCTATGTAAACCAGGCATTTCCCCGTTCTGTCTAGTGATAATAGTCCCAAAATAGTGTCAAAAGTGTCCGATGTGTCTGCCATAAAAAAAAAAAAAAAAAAAAAACACCCCCGCAGATCGCTGTCATTACTAAAAGAAAAAAAAAAAATAAAAATGCCATAAATCTATGCCCTATTTTGTAGACGCTATAACTTTTGCGCAAACTAATCAATATACGCTTATTGCGATTTTTTTTTACCAAAAATATGTAGAATACATATCTGCCTAAACTGAGGAAAAAAAATTGTTTTTTTTTTTTAATATTCTTTGGGGATATTATAGCAAAAAGTAAAAAAAATTGCTTTTTTTTTTTTTCAAAATTGTCGCTCTTTTTTGTTTATAGAGCAAAAAACAAACAACGCAGGTGACCAAATACCACCAAAAGAAAGCTCTATTTGTGGGAAAAAAAGGACATCAATTCTGTTTTGGTACAACGTCGCATGGCCGCGCAATTGTCAGTTAAAGCAAAGCAGTGCCGAATCGCAAAAAGTGCTCTGGTCAGGAAGGGGGTAAAATCTTCCGGGGCTGAAGCGGTTAATACAATTACTTTGACCATAAATACACTATGGTGTATGTCGAGTCCCATCTCAATGGAGCACTGCTCTCTGCCTCCTCACAGGAGCCATTGGCTTCTGCTGCTGTCAATCAAATTGAGGGGGGGCCGGTGTTCTGACATATAGTGTCCTCCTATCAGATAGTGTCCGCCCCGTACTGCGCAGGCGCAGCGCCTGCGCAGTACGGAGCAGCAGGAGATGCCGAAAATGTCCGAAGTTGATCAGCTGACCATCAGCTGTACACGGCGCTCGGGCACCTGTTAGCGATGGCTGTGTAAGAGGGCCCCTCGCGGGCTCGCTTCGCTCGCCACGCTTCGGGCACGGCCTCGCTGCGCTCGGCAACTATTTATTCTAACTCTATGTCCACTTGGATAGTAGGGAATGATCCTGGACATAGGGTAAGAATAAATGCGCAGGCGCCGTGTACAGCTGACGATCAGCTGTTGAACTTCGGAGACTTTCGGCGTCTCGTTTGTCCTCCGTACTGCGCCTGCGCAGTACAGGGCGGACAGTTCTGGATAGGGGACTGTATTCGACAAGACACCGGCTTGGGATGGAGCACGCACGATTGCCCCCATAGCAATCGTCTTACTTGGAAGGTTGGAAGAGCCGAGAGCTTCAGCAGGGGGATCCCAGAAGGAGGAAAAATAAAACAATCCATCCATATCTGCAATAGTCAAATATTCTGCATGTTTTGAATCTTTGTGCTAGGAGTACAGAAAAATACTTGATTCTCGAATACTCTATAGTGCCAGGAATCCCGTAAGCTCCTAACTTTCTATATGAGCTAACAATTCTACCTCTGCTACACTGAAATACCATGCAGTAGTGCTATTGGCCCTGCCTGCGTTCTCCCCTGCTGGACTACAGAACACCTCTCCCTTATGTTTTGAGATGCTTTTAAAGTGTACCTGGATTTTTTTTTATTAGGAAAAAGTTCACTTTACAATATGGACCATAAGGATTTCTGTTACTTTCAGGAAGCACATAACACTTCAACTCCCCACGATGCAGCACTTCGTGCCTGAGCAGACAATTACCATTAATAGTACTACTGCCATGTGTGGAAATTTTGAGCATATATAGGGTTGATTTACTAAAACTGGACAGTGCAAAGTCTGGGGCAGCTCTACATAGAAATCAGTCAGCTTTCAGGTTCTGTGTTAAAGCTTTTACCAACCCCCCCCCCATGACCAGGCCATTTTTTCCGATACGGCACTGCTTTGCTGACAATTGTGCAGTAGTGCGACGCTGTACAAAAAAAAAAAAAAAAAAAAAAAAAAAGTATCTTTCTCCACAAATAGAGCTTTTTAATGGTATTTAATCAATCACCTTTACACACATACATATATATATATTTTTTTTTTTTTTACTTTGCACTATAAAACATATCCAATAAAAAAATTCAATTTCTTCATAAAGGTATGTATTCCGCTACATGTTTTTGGTAAAATAAAATCCCAATAAGCATATACTGATTGACTTGCACAAAAGTTATAGCGTCTACAAACTATGGGATATTTCAAAATGTATTTTTTACTAGTAATGTCGGCGATCAGCGACTTATAGCAGGACTATAATACAGTGATCAGTGCTAAAAAAATATGCACTGTCGCTGTACTAATGACACAGGCTGGGAAGGGGTTAATAGCAGGGGAAATCTAAGGGTTAACTGTGTGCGTAGCCAGTGTTTTACTATACTGTGTGATCATAAACCCTCACTTTCGAAACATGTCGGATGTCTCATTTCATTATTGCTTTTTGGTTAAGGTTTTGGTAGCCACACCTCCGAGCTGCTACCATACATATGTACACAAGCCATTTTCTTTTCAATATCCCAAATTTTTATTCTGATGTGTAATAAAGATTATGTTTTTTTTTAACCATTTCAATACAGGGCACTTTCGCACCTTCCTGCCCAAGCCAATTTTCAGCTTTCAGTGCTGTCACTTTTTAAATGACAATTGCGCGGTCATCCAACACTGTACCCAAACTAAATTTTTATCATTTTGTTCCCACAAATAGAGCTTTCTTTTGGTGCTATTTGATCACCTCTGCGGTTTTTATTCTTTGCTAAGTGAATAATAAGAATTGAAAAAAAAAAAAAAAAGTTTTTGTTATACAATTTCTGTAAATAAGTAAGTTTTCTCCTTCACTGATGGGCACGGATAAGGCGGCACCAATGAGGTGGCACTGATGGCTAAAACTGGATTTCATCGATAGGCACCACTGATTGACAGCTGCTTGGTGGTCTAGGGTGGCATACCTGGTGGTCCAGTGTGGTGGCAATCCCTGGTGGTCCTGGGCAGGCATCCGAGGGAGGGGCTGCGCTGATAATCGGCGCAGACCCCCCTGTCAGGAGAGCAGCCGATCGGCTCTTCCTGTTTACATCGTGATCAGCCATGATTGGACACGGCTGATCACGTGGTAAAGAGTCTCTGACGACTCTACCTAGATCGGAGTTGCAGTGTGTCAGACTGACAAACTGCAACAACGTCCGCTGCGATGCGCGCCCCTGGGGCATGCAGCTGCTTGATATCCTGGCAGCGTCATGACGTCCGGTCAGGATATCGCAACCACTTTGCCGATATCATATTGCTATATGGCGGGCGGCAAGTGGTTAATTTTGTATCTGAAGTTCCCTTTGTCTGGAATGCCTACAATAGTCCCCATTCTATTGTGCGAGGTGCTTTTACTAGGGAAAGTGATGCACACCCCCAACTGGAAGTGTCAGATAACACATGTATATGTGATCCGGCACACAGGTGCCGCTCTGTAAACTGAACAAGCTGACGTTAGAAGCTGATGGGCTATACCATGCACAGCCGATGCACACAGTTTTAGTAAACCAACCCCATAGTATTGTTTACGCTTCAACTTGCTCAGCTAGTCAAGTCCTCTAAAGAGAACCTGTTATCATGCCTAGTAAGAGCAAAATACAGGCCTACATTGTCAATAAGTTACTGAAGGTGCGGTTTTTTTTTTTTGTTGTTTTTTTTTTTTTTCTTTTTAACATTTTTAAATGCTTGTTCTTCCCCAATATGGTTACTGCATTAGAGATTTGTAGACAAATCACTTAGAGTGCTGTAGTTTCTGCAGCCTCATTGAACTTTCCAGCTTAAGGGCTCATTCAAATACCAGTGCATTGTGGTAATGTTTTGTAAGAGGTACATTATATTGAGCGCCAATGCAAAATGCACACTTCAAAATGAGTGACACCACTCGGCACTGAATGGAACCCCAAGGCACCTGCACTACATGACCTGTGCTGCACTGAATAAAGTAGCATAAGTTTAGGTGCATTACAGCAAATTCATTTAAAAATATGCCACAAAGCTTGAAAAAGTGTGTGCCCTAAAGAACACCTATACTGAGAGAACAGGCTGCTCTTCCTAGCCTATAAATATTAATTGCCTGGCTGTTTCTGGCTACAGAACTTTCAGTCAATGATCTAGAAGCAGCATGCAATTAAAAGTAAATTAAGAACTCCTGATTTGCATACTTGTGTCATGCTCGAGTTTAAGGATAGTACACAAGGGCCAAATATCAGCCAGTTCAACAGAAGCCAGTGTGTACAGCAGCCTGACCAACTTCTGTTGAACGGGCATGCTGGAAAACCAGCATCTGATTAGTGCTGGCAGCTAATGGCATTCCAGCACTAATTGTTTTCTGAAAAGCACAATGAGGGACATCGCCGCACTAACACCGCTTAGTTACAGTTGTGCTTGTAAATTTACATATCCTGGAAAAATGTATGATTTCTTTGCCACTTTTCAGAGAATATGAATGATAAACTTCTTCACTTCACTCGTGGTTAGCGTTTGCCTAAAGCCATTTATTATCAATCAACTGTGTTTACTCTTTAAAACCTAATCACAGCAGAAACTACCCAAATGACCCAGATCAAACGTTTATATACCCCAATTCTTAACACCATGTATTGCCCCCTTTAACATCAATGATAGCTTGAAATCAGGACAGTGTCCCTGGACGGTATAATGTTACATTGATATCAGCAGATCTAATCTGCAAAGCTTACAGGACCCTATGTGCAGTAATAGAGCATCCTAGATGATAAAACTACTGCAGTGTGAAGACCCCATCCTAACAAACGGAGTTCTGTGGACACACTTGGGACACCTGTCAGAAACCGGATGTGCTTGCTTACTGCGGTCGGGCGAGTGGACCCTTTGGTCCTTAGACTTTTTATAATTTTGCATAATATGCCGGTGCTCACCTGCAGATAACCTCTACCCACTGTTCAACATTAAAACCCCATACTAGACTAGCCCCGCTAAACGGCCCGATATAGATGATCTGAAATCACTATCAGTGGCTATATACAGCTCTCTACACAGGGTATATTATTAGCCAAATACCAGCAATTCAGCTAACCCAGTGTTATGTTTACTATGGGGTTTACTTTTCAAGTGTGTGGACTTTAAAATCAATACCCTGGTATCCCCTAGACAGGGGCCTGTTTACATACAGTGACGGGATATGCACATTAATTTATGGTGATACACACTAAGATCTGTGTGCCTACCCAACCGCCACTTCTAGCACTTTATATTGCAATCCATTTGGGTATATGATGTGTGCTTGCTGTATGCGTGACGCAGCTGCTTTTACTCAGACAACGTTGTCTTATTTTAATGTAGTCTAGGTGTTGGTGTTGGGTGCCTAGTTTTTGTATACCTTTGTATTATTTTTTCATTGTGCAATAAATAGTTTCCCTGATATAAGCAGCTTGGCCCACCCATGACTTCTTTTTCAGGGGGTCCTTCTTCCCCCTGTATTATTTAAACCTTTATACTCCCTAGATGTTTAACCCCTTCCCAGCCAGTGTCATTAGTACATTGATAATGCATATTTTTAGCACTAGCTTTAGTGTTACTGGTTCCTGCAAAGTGTCAGTGTCCAATGCAATATTGCAGTCCCACTATAAGTTGCTGATCACCACCATTACTAGTATAAAAATACAAACACAAATGCCAGAAAATAACACACACACACACACACACACACACACACACACACCATATTTTGTAGAAGCTTTAACTTTTGCACAAACTAATATATGGCTTACCAGGGTGGATAAAAATCAATGATTCTTTTTAAAAAAGAGGGGAAAAAAATGAAATAAAGGATTTTTGATTTTTATCAAATTTTCATAAAATGCTTTTGGAGTAAAAATCTATCTAAAGATAATTTTCTATTTAAGATACATCATTTAGTTTATTCGATGAAATGGAGCTTAGTTACGTAGCATGAGACTGTATATTCTGTAATATTTACATTTTTGGTAAACTCATTCAATGAATCCAAGCTCTGCAAGCTGAGATAACATGCACTGCATTGATGCATTCACACAATTTCACAGTAACCATGAGATAAACCAAAGTTCAGGAATATTCCTTTATCCCATGGTTTTGCAAATCTATGTATACTACAAAACTGATTGAATCGGTTCAGATATCGCCGTTTTACTGACCTGACAGCTTATTTTAAATAGGAAACCATCATTTTTTTTGGCAAATATTAAAAATTCTAACTACCAGCAAGAATAAGTCCTTACATTTAAAGAGCACCTGTCATTTCAGATCCATCATGGCAGCGCCTGTTAGTGGGCATCCACTCAACTGCTGCCGCCACGTCCCTCACCTCATTGTGTTACAGCCGCATCCATCACCAGCTGTCCCATTAAAGTGAATGGGACGGTTCGGTGAGTCAACAGTGAGCCAGAGGAGGCGCCGCAGTGGGACAGCGATGACAGTTGTTCTTTAAAAATTATTATTTAAATCAAGCCTTTTTACTAGTGATTTAAATTGTGACTCAATCAAATCCACCCTGTAGCTTACTGGGATATATTTTTCTACCAAAAATATGTAGCAGAATATATTGTCCTAAATTTATGTAGAAATTAGTTTTTTTTTTTAATTGGATGTTTTATAGTAGAAAACTGTTTTTTTTTTTTTTTTTTCAAAATTGTCAGTTTGGTTTATAGCGCAAAAAAAAAAAAAAAAAAAAAAAAAAAACCACCAAACACAGTGGTGATCAATTACCTCCAAAAGAAAGCTCTATTTGTGGGAAAAAATGACAAGTTTCATTTGGGCACAGTGCTGCATGACCGCGCAATTGTCAGGTAAAGTAACAGTGTCCCATCACAAAAAATGGCATGGTCACGAAGAGGGTAAATCTGGGTCAAGTGGATAACTAAATTGTACGCCACACATTTTTGTGAGGTTTTACCAAATGAATCTATTAGTTGTAGCCCTAAAATGTATAGAACTATGACAACCATGTGAATTTTTTTTCACATGAAATCAACATTCATCTACTGAAAGCATGAATGTCTCAAAATATCTTTACAGTTTATCTCATGAGCCATTTTCTCACCAACTCAAATGGCTTCCATCGTAGGGTGGGTATTTATAAAAAAAAAAAAAAAAAAAAAAAAAAAAACTTTATTTAGACACAAATGTTTTGCCTTTCATTTCTATTTTAAAATGTATGGGTTGTTTTACAAGGTGAGGGTTTATATATCCTTTAACAGATACTCATTGTAGATGCAAGATATATTTCCTGGGGAAAAAAATCTTGTGAGACGCACATAAAAGTTTATGTATGCTATGCTGCACAAATCAAAACACAGTAATTTCAGCAGACTCAACTGATAAAACAGCAAGTGTCAAACTTCTGGGACCCTTTTACCTTTATCTCCAAAATGATCCAGTTACCAAATGAGCATTTGTAATAATATAAATCTCCAACTCTTGAAATGTTTTTCATTCACAACCAAAACCCAATGTGCAATAGCGTGATGTGCTGCACTAATCACTTGTCAATAACGGCCACCTTTAGAAAGGCATGCGAGGCATCTCCCTTACATGTGGTCCTCAAAGGAATGAAAGGTATCTGACAGACAAGCTGACACATGACTAATTTCTCTCATACATCTGCTGTTGACCGAATTGGATTTGGACATGCTCATTCAAAGCCATGGGTTGTCCATCCTTTAGCTTTGGTGAACGACAAAAAAAAAAAAAACAAAAAAAAAAAAAATCAGTGACATGTCCTTGGTTGCATATTTGATTCTATCCCACTGGTAGGTTTATCAAGGAATTGACTAACTTAGGGTACTGGATCCTTATGCACATAGGTGGTTTGGCCTTTGTGTGTCAAATTCAAGGGTTTTCAGGAGCCATGAATGCAGCGACCCGCCCTGCTGCCAGCAGCCTGTCAGTTTTTGATGGGCTGGAATACACAGCTTGATGCTGTACTGCGAAGTATTCACATTTAGGGCGGCATTCACCCCGAATGCATACAGCCCTAAGCGCAAGTACTGACCAGTAAAGCATCCAGCCACTGCGTTATTTCAGCCTGTCATATTTTGATAGGCTGCTGGCAGCAGGGCCGGATGCTGTACCAGTGCCTCCTGGGTGTGTCAACTCTGGGATTTGAAGTACATGGATCAACCACCCTTGTGCATGTAGCCTAAAAAAGCTGCATCTCATTCAGGAAAGTTATGCAGTTGGTTTTGTACGCATTTGCAAACTATGAGCCTGCAATCCAGTGTAGCCAGAAGCAAAGGTTTTGCTGAGATTCAAAACAGACCTGCAACAGTTATATATAAAAGCTATCAGATTTTTACGCAAAACCAAGGTGAGGTAAGAATTTAGACTTTCTGCAAATGTTTAAAAACCATGCTTCTTTACAATCACCTTCTGCCCAGTACTTGTGCTACAAATGATAAACAGCACAGCATATAAAGGCTGATGTACATGAAGGGCAGACCAACAAGTAGGGTATGAGTACCGATCATTAGCACAAACAGCTTACACATAAATTGACCGCAACAGCTCGTAGGGCTCCAATGGCAACGCCTACACACTTATCTCTCTGTGGTGTTAGTAGCCAGAGGCTTATGTACACTTCCCTAAACTGTCAATTGGGGAATAATGGGGAATCTGTGCTTGATTACCACGGAATGATACCATACAATGGCTCAGGATTGACACAAAGTACAGCTTCCTTTGAAAATGCTAGTCGACTAACCGTTACGGACTCATACTAGCTTTAAAGTGGTTGTAAAAGGCAGAAGTTTTTTTACCTTAATGTATTCTCTGCCTTCTGCATTCTGGTGCATAAACAGTGGTTCAAAGCATTGAAGCGACTTACATTTTAAGGTCAGCCTAGCACTGACAACCACTACACTTCTCTCAAGACAGGTTACTTAAATTCCTGTTTTCATGGACCAGCTCACTTATCATACCACCAATTCAGTTCTGTTTCCACGTGCATCTGTAACAGCAAAATACATTGCAGCCTGGAAATGTCACGTGTCCACTGTAGAAAATGTAAATCCTATATTTCCACACTGAACTTCAATTATTTCTAGCCTAATCCTACTAATCTGATCGATCTTGAAGTTTGAACACTGGGGTAAGCAGTTTTAAAAACGTCATTAGATCCAGCCCTGACTTCCACTTTAAATTCCGTGACACGTTCACCATGCTCTGCTGTGTCACACAATTCAGAGAGATGCTCAGAGGAGTTTCAGGAACTCAAAAGTAAAACAAATAAATGAGGAAAAGCTGTAAAGCATGCAGGTAATCCAGGGAAGAGATGGCCAGCAGATAAGGAGCAACAAGATTTTTCATGTATCATTCCCATTGCTGCTACCAGGCAGAAAGTGTATGCTGAGACTTTAAATCTCCTATAAAATGACACTAAATACATGTTTATAAAAGCTAAAGAGTTATAGTGTATTTTCTTAACTCAAAAAGTACCTTCAATTGCTCTCAATTCTGCCTGATCACGTGAGCACTGACTGGCTGTCACAGTGGTCACATGTTTGAAAGCTAGTCCTGCATCATGTCAATTAGGATGCAGCGGCTGCAAGGACACATTCAATCCTCCCAATTTGAAAGTCATGCTGGTGCACAATGGGTGCAGCGGCTGTGTGCCCAGCTGATGCATCCCAATTAACATAAAAGCAGGCAAACATGGCCCTCGCACGGGCATTACTCGAATGCAGTCAAGCTGCATATAAAGTACTAAATAGGTTTCTTTAATTTTTTTGTGCCGCAACACTGTTTAAAATATATATTTTGCTAGGGGAATACTGGAGAGCAGCCCAGGTCTCCAGTGGTCCACGATGCCCAATGCAGGGCGTGTGTCATTTTTATCCTACTTGGAGCACCTGTAAGGTTTTTAGGGCAGATTGTGTCTTGGCTGGTGAGAGTCACCTTGTCTTTTCCCCTAGACTCCTTTCACACTGGAGGCATTTTTCAGGCGCTTTAGCGCTAAAAATAGCGCCTGTAAAGGACCTGAAAAAAGCCTCAGCTGCAATCCCAGTGTGAAAGCCCAAGTACTTTCACACTGGGGCGTTGTGATGGCAGGACGTCACAAAAAGTCCTGCAAGCAGCTTCTTTGCAGCGCTGTAGAAGTAGTGAATACACCAATCCTAAAGCGCCCCTGCCCACTGAAATCAACGGGCAGCACTGCTGCGTTTTGCGGGTGGTTTTAACCCCTTTTTTGACCGCTAACAGCGGTTAAAAGTGATCCGCTAGCGGCCAAATAGCACTGCTAAGACCGGGCACTGGCAGTGTGAAAGTGCCCTTAATTCCACTGTCATTGGGACAATAATTTACTCCTAGTCTCAGCCACATACTTTTCGTGCCTTCCTTCCACCGATTTGACATGTCAAATCGCACCAATGTGAACCCAGGCTCTGTCACGAAGGGGTACAACTGGCTGCTGTATAACAGTCTAAACAAGAAACAAAAACAGTTATTTAAGTGAATTTAAAGGCTGAAGGTTTTTTTTATCTTTGTGCATTCTATGCATAAAAAGTAAAAAAAAAAAAAAAAAAAAGAAACTTTGTGCGCAGCAGTCCCCTCAGCTGCTGCTGTCAATTAGAACTGCACAATTGTTAAAAAAAAAATCGTGATCTCAATTCAACCCCCCTGACAATCTCTACTGCAGAGTTTGCTGATTCTTTCATATAACAAGTGGAGAGACTTATCTGCTCACTCAGCTGTCAAAAGAAAACATCTGGGCAGTCTGCCAAGTTTTTAACATGAAACATTGTAACCAACTCTTCCTTCTTAGATCAAAGGGATAAACTTCTGTGTGAAAAAAAAATTTCCAGGCAGTCTGCCAAGTTTTTAAACTACTGTAAATGCAGGAAGTTTAACCACTTAAAGTCTAAATCTTTTTCTGAGACTTGCTTAAGTTAAAATCAATATAATTTGCTAGAAAATTACTTGGAACCCCCAAACATTATATATATTTTAGCAGAGACACTAGGGAATAAAATGTCAATTGCTGCAATATTTTATGTCACACTGTATTTGCCCAGCGGTCTTTCAAAGGCAATTTTTTGGGAAAAAATACACTTCAATGAAAAAAAAAAAAAAAAAAAAAAAAAAAAAAAAAAAAAACAACACACAGTAAAGTTAGCCCGATTTTTTTGTTTTAATGTAAAAGATGATATTACGCTGCGAGAATCGTGAGAGAATCGTGATCTATCTTCTAAGCAAAAAAAATAGTGATTCTCATTTTAGCCAGAATCATGTGATACTGGGTGGAAAATCTAGGGTGATCAAAGGGTTAAAAAGGTGCCTACATATAATGTGTGCTGCTTTTACTAAGATATCTCAGTTTCTCATCCCTGTAGAGAAACTGACAGATCACTCACTCTGTACAGAGCTCTGTGTTTACCAACACATAAGCTCTGGGGTGCATGCGATTGCACACAGCTGATCAGCAGGTCCAGGTCATGAATCCTTGGCCGGTGTTCTGTCGAGAAGTGCCCCCCATCGGATAGTGCCCGGGCTGAAGGGCGCATGCGCCGTACGTACAACTGATTTTAACATCAGCTGCTGTGATGGCGCAGGCGCACAATAGCCAACGGAATTTTTATTTTCTGTCAGATTGTGCCCCGCGCTCCCATGGCGAGTTCATGTCCATGATGGGCAGATTGTGGCGGAATTAGATGGCCAGTGCTCCAAAAAAACACTTTGTGATGGGCAGTTTTTAACATTTCTTGTGAGCGGAATATCTAATTCCGCCCACAAGAAATTTAAAAAATAGCCCATCACAAAGTGTTATTTTTTTGCAGCACTGGCCATCTAATTCCGCCCCCAACATGAAGAAATCCACCCATCATGGACATAAACTCGCCATGGGAACGCGGGGCACAATCTGACAGAAAATAAAAACGCTGTCAGCTAATGTGCACCTGCGCCGTCACAACAGCTGATGTTAAAATCAGCTGTTATGTACGACGCATTCGTTGCGCATGTGCCCTTCAGCAAGGGCACTATCCGATGGGGGGCACTTCTATTGGTTGAGAGCAGTTAAAGCAGAGTTCCACCCAAAAGGGGAAGCTCCGCTTGTTTGCTTCCTACCCCCTCCACCGTCACATGGCACCTTTCGGGCAAAATCAGAGCAATCGTGTCACCTTTCCGCTCCCACTTCTGGGTAAGATCTACGAAATTTCCAGTCCCTCCTACTGAATTCACTCTGCTTTAAAATAAGTATTCCCGGGCACGCTCATGTCACCCAGACCACAGCGGTCCCTGCTTCTGTGCCCAGAGATCTGTGGAGTTACGTGCCCAGGCAAAGTTTGCGCTCATGCGGAGCCAACCCATTCCAAACCACAAGTGGATTATGCCCAGGAACACCTCTTCCAAGGGGCATGATGCACTTAACTGTTCCCGGGCACGGTTCAGAGCACTCACACTAAAAACCAGAACAAGGGGGTAAACTGTGCCCAATTCTGGTACAGCCGCCAGTGAATGCACTTCAGGCTTCATTCACACTATGTGCGGTCACCAGTGTTTTTCCTGCACTGGATAAGTACAGGTTACAGCCAGGGCACATAGAGAACAATTGTTTTCTAAGTGCACTGTGGTGAGATGTTCTACTAAAAAGTCACTGTACTGTCATCTACCAAGCCAAGCTATGACTAAGCACCAGTGAGGGTGTGAAACGCGCTAGCTACAGCTGTTCCTTATACTGTATGGACTGTCTTTTGTACCAATAAAAGGTGATTGCATTAGAGTGCGGCTATCTGGGTTTTCTTCACTACAATACCAAGCCAAGTCCTTGGTCTTCTCTGCAATGCAATTAAATGGACAACACAACGTTCACAAATGATTCTAATAGTACCAGCAAACTTTTTTTTTTATATAATCTATTGCTGATAGAGAGTACAACAGCTAGAGAACTTTTGAAAGCATTTTGAAGGCCTCAACTTCAACAGTTTGCATCATCATAAACTTAAGTGCGAGCAATCTGCAGAACAGAAGATCAAATATCGTTTTAGTAAACTTATAAAATATTGGCTTTTTAAGTATGCCAGGCAACTTCTTAAATGGTAAAAATAAATACATGTACAACCAATTTTTCATCTAAAAAAAAAAAAAAAAACTAACTTCTCAGGATGTTAAAGGGTAGCCACACATTTGTGGTTAAAAAACAGAATATAAAAAGATTAATATACCATAAACAATTGCTCCACAAGTTATAGTGTAACTGAATGTTATTAAGAATTCTCATTTTCAATAGGCAGCACTGTACTATTCAGTAAGGATGAGCTCAGGCGCGTTCGCACACTCCACGTGCAGAGTCTGCCAGGAAGTCGGCACTGCACAGCGCTAATCAAGTGAGACATTGTATCTCCCTCTCTATTTGTCTTGTTTACCATTATCATTTAAAGTGAAAGTAAAAGAAAATCCCAAACTTTGGGTTGTCCCCAGAAAAGTAACAGAGGGGAAATCTTCCAATGAGGACACTAGGTTCTGGTGATCTGGGGTCCCCAAGGAATTCCCCTAATTTGCAGGGATTTCCTCTCACTTCCTGTTAGGCTATGGGACAGGAAGTGATGGAAAATATCTGCATAGGGACACAAAACTGACAGGGGTTATAACCCTCCCTTGCTCTATCCAAAATGTAAATAAAAAAAGTTTTGCCCACAGTTCTACTTTAAAGTAGATATCTGGTCAAAAGCTAAATAAGCTCAAAACCTACTCCTTCCCCCATTCTAAGCCTTATGATAACTACTATGTAAAGGAAAGATGTGTATACCTACCTAATCTAAGGGCGCTCTGGTCCTGTCATGTGATCAGATCCCAGTGTCAGCTTTAGTGAAGAGGAGGGACAGTGGACAACAGACACGTCATAGTAAGCCTATTGGTGACACTACCGTATAGGCATTGCAGTCGTTATTAAGGATGAGCCCCGGCGTGTTCGCGCACTCCTCGTGTTGAGCCCGCCAGGAAGTGAGACATTTTCCCGATATGGGGCTGCAGAGATCGGGAAATGTCTCACTGCCTGCGATTAGCGATGTGAAGTGTCGACTTCCTGGCGGGCTCGGCACGTGGAGTGTGCGAACGTGCCTGAGCTCATCCTTACTTTTCAGTAAAATGCAATATAGCAACCTGGAGGTGTCCTGTACACAGATGGCCCCCCAGATACGCAATTTCCTGCTTGTAGTACTGGCTAATTTTCTTAAAAGTCTGCACTATGATACAAAACCAGATTTTGGGCATTCCCTACAACAAAAATACAATTTTTGTAGATACTCCCAAAAGGAGATCACATCTAAAATGGAAGCAGACCCTACCACTTTCCTCAGAACACTGCATGCGCAGCAGCGGATTGATAATTATAAAATCACTCCAATTAGATTCACTTTCCACATGGGCACAAACCACTGATTGTTCAGAACAAAAAAACAAAAAAAGTAGGTATGTGCAAAAAAGTTTTTTAAAAAATCCTTGTAATGTACAAAGATCACCCAGAGGAGAATGAAGTTAAGCTGGCCAGACATTGTACAATTCTCTTTTTCAATTTCCTTTAGATTTACCTTGAACTATGCAGTGCAAGGCCCTGCCCGACTGCATACAAATTGAAAGCGTTTACGTTTGACCTCACATTGTATGGTTTTGGTAAAACTAAAGAAAATTAGAATATATCGCAAACCTTACTCCTGAACACCTTTAGTTCAGCCCTCGAGTTAAATGGGGAGCACAGCACTTTCACCTAGCAGCTAAAAGGGTCTCCGGTTCGTATCCCGACCACGACATCATCTGCCTGGAGTTTGCATGTTCTCCCTGTGCCTGTGTGGGTTTCCTCCGGGTACTCCGGTTTCCTCCCACACTCCAAAGACATGCTGGTAGGTTAATCAGACCCTGTCTAAATTTGCCCTAGTAGATGAATGTGTGCTAGGAACCTTAGGTTGTAAGCTCCTTGAGGGTAGGGACTGATGTGAATGTACAATGTATATGTAAAGCACTGCGTAAATTGACAGCGTTATACAAGTACCTGAAATAAATGAAAAAAAAAAAAAACCTGAATGGATTCTATTTTCGATAGAGCAGATGGACAAGTCTCCCCTGCTACAGTAAAGCTGCAGGTAGAGGAGATTTGTCCGTCGATTGGATGCAGTCACTGTTTGGGTGCAATGTACCATCCAAGCTTCTTCAAACCAACAGACAAAACTGATTTTCCTGAGCTGGGTGGTCCCGACAGGGTCACTCAAGGTTTGAATTCCAGCCGATTCAGCAGGAATGGGCAGAAATTTGAGCTGTGCATGGCAGGCTTCAGTAATACCAGTAAGCTGTGCCTTTTATACCTGCGCCTTCCTAGGTTTACCGGTGACACCTCTGGTGTGTTCCTTGTCACAAGCGGACATCTCCCTCCTGGTAGGTGACCCTGGGTACACTAACAACATGCACCATGAACTTGTACATTGGAAAAAAAGCAGAGTCCTAACTAGACGAGCTGTCATACACATGTTTTTATGTAATCCATAGCACACTGAAAGTAGATGATGGGACATCAGAGCCTGCCTGCCACCAGAAGACCACTCTAGAGTAACATCTTCATGAAAAGTTCAATTCAACAAAGTTCCATCACTGGCTACAGCTGGCAAAGGGAAACTGGGGCATAGATGTGCGGTAACCCATGGCAACCATATACTTCTGCTATGGATGAGTGAACTTGGCTACTCTGCACCACAGGTGTACAAGACTCACATCACCCAGACAAACTTATGATCTCTGGCCACACACACACAATGAGAATCGGAGAAGACATCTACAGACATGAATACAACTTCCCCCTCTGTCTGGTCATGGCTGCTCCGGGGCCAGTGATCATCAGAGTGGTGTGGATCCCCCGGAGACACATGTGGCAGTGATCTCGGGTGCCCCCCAGTGGCGGGGTAGCAGTGACACAGCAGGCCTCCCCTCCCCCCAGTCTCACCTCATCCTCCCTCTCGTTCTTGAAGCACAGGCAGGCCGCCCGCTTCTTGTAGCCTTCCCTGTCGTAAGTCCTAGTCTGGTTCGGCTTGAACTTCATCATAGAGGCGGCGGCTGCTCCTCCGACCTCCCCGAGTGCTGCTGCTGCTGTCACCGCGACTCTCGCCGCTCGTTTATCCTCGCTACACGTCCGAGAGCGCCCGGTGCGGGAGGAGAGCCGGCCCGGGGTTAGAGAAGCCTGCTGGCTGCGGAGAGCAGTGACGCTACGGGGGAGACGCGACTCTCCATGGACTTGGACCTTCTCCAGTGTGTGTCCGTTCTTGTGGTGTGAGGCCCCCTCACCGCCGCCTTCTCTCACCCGGCCCCCCGTGACTCCCACCCCTTGCGCGCGCAACGGTCCGTCTTCCCACCAGACGAGTGCTAAGGTAGCATTCCAGCGCGCGCCACCCTCCTGTAGCGGTCGAGAGTCGCGCATGCGCGTTGTCGAGGGCGGGGGGGGAGGGCTAGAGACCGTCCGCGAGCCGCTGCTCAATGGACACTCCGCGTGCGCGCGCGCTCCGCGAGACTGTACAGGGCGTGGCGCGCGCATTCCACTATCTGCGGAAGCCACGCCTCCTTAGCTGTGTGCGCGTGTGTCCCTCGTGCTGCGGGAGAGGAGGGGGGGGAGCTCCGCCCTCTTTTACAAGTGTTACCCGGGCAACCGTCCAATGAGGAGCATTCTCCTGAGTAGAGAAATGCCGCAACACACCTTGCCGTCTGTCGCTATAGGCGCGCGGTTCTTCATGAGACTACACTGAGCTCATGCAGAGTGGTGTCATAGTATCGGGCGGAGATGAAAAGAGAAGCCGCCTTTAGGAGCTCGGATATATTAAAATAATGGCTTTGTTCCTTCACTTGTAGGATAGGTGGACTTCACGGGCCAGGAAGTAAATAAAACAATGGCTACTTACACTAAACAAAGGTTTACACATGTGGCTGACAGGAAGTGAGGAGGGCTATGAGGTAACTCTGTAAAACCACCAAATCTGCATCCTTGTTGTCGAGATTCGAACCATGTATGGGCAGGCTGATTGTACCCAAGTTGTTTGATCGATTATCTCAGGTGCAATCAGCCTGTTGGTCTTTACATGCGATTATTGCTAGCAGCTATTATAGTCATTAGCAATAATCATTGTGTTCTCCTGGTGAGGACGGCTCCCCCCCCCCCCAGAACACAAAGGGATTCCCCATCAACACCTGTGGTTGCAGGAAAGAAAATCGCTCCATCTATGGCTAGCTTAAAGGGGTTGTAAACCATTGCCGTTTTTCACCTTAATGCATTCTATGCATTAAGGTGAAAAACCTTCTGTGGTGCAGCAGTGCCCCCCCCCACCCTCCTTTTACTTACCTGAACCCCGTAAATTCCCACGACGGGAACGAGCACACCAGTTCCGGCCGGTGTCTCGTGTCCTGATTGGATAGATAGCAGCGCAACCATTGGCTCCCGTTGCTGTCAATCAAATCCAATGATGCAGGGGCTGGAGCCGAGTTCTCTGTCTACGGACGCAGCAGCAGGACATGGGGGTGCGCCCGAATGAGTGACCCGTCAGAGAGCGCTTCTCTGGCGGGACACTTGAGAAGAGGAGGAGTGCCGCAGAGGGACCCCAGAAAAGGGGGATTGGGGCCACTCTGTGCATAACCAAGTGCACAGCGGAGGTAAGTATGACATGTTTGTTTTAAACATTTACAACCCCTTTAAGGGCACTCCTGTCCAATCATGTGATCTCTCTAGTGGTTGGCTTCAGGGGAGAGGAGAGAGCAGTGATAATGACTAAGGATGAGCTCCGGCATGTTCGCACACTTCACGTGCCGAGCCCGCCAGGAAGTCGGCATGGCGCTGCGCTAATCACAGGCAGTGAGATTTTTCCCGATCTCTGCAGCCGCACATCTGGAAAATGTCTCACTTCCTGGTGGGCTCAACATGCGGAGTGTGCGAACACGCCGGAGCTCATCCTTAATAATGACTGCAATGCCTATACGTAATGTCACCAATAGGCTTACTATGACGTGTCTGTTGTCCACTGTCCCTCCTCTTCACTAAAGCTGACACTGGGATCTGATCACATGACAGGACCAGAGCGCCCTTAGATTAGGTAGGTATACACATCTTTCCTTTACATAGTAGTTATCATAAGGCTTAGAATGGGGGAAGGAGTAGGTTTGAGCTTATTTAGCTTTTGACCAGACTTTAAAGTAGAACTGTGGGCAAAACTTTTTTATTTACATTTTGGATAGAGCAAGGGAGGGTTATAACCCCTGTCACTTTTTTTCCCCGCCATCTGTGTCCCCATGCAGAGATTTTCCATCACTTCCTGTCCCATAGCCTAACAGGAAGTGAGAGGAAATCCCTGCAAATTAGGGGAATTCCTTGGGGACCCCAGATCACCAGAACTAGTGTCCTCATTGGAAGATTTCCCTTCTGTTACTTTTCTGGGGACAACCCAAAGTTTGGGATTTTCTTTTACTTTCATTTTCAATGATAATGGTAAACAAGACAAATAGAGAGGGAGATTCACCCTCTCCAGGGGCGGACTGACCATTCGGGCACTCGGGCACTGCCCGAGGGCCCCATGCCACTAAGGGGCCCCATCAGGGTTGCCAGCCTCAATAAAACCAGGGACAGTATGTAAAAATCTGTTTTTTTTTTTAAATCCCAAGATTATAGCTGCCCCGCCTCTCCAGTATCTTTTCAGTGTGTGTATGTGTATTCTGTGTGTGTATATTGTGTGTCTGTATGTGTATACTGTATGTGTGTGTGTATATTGTGTGTCTGTATGTGTATACTGTATGTGTGTGTGTATACTGTGTGGCCCCCATAATCTATTGCCTGGGGGCCCCATAATCTCCTATTGCCTGGGAGCTCAATAATCTCCTATTGCCCGGGGACCCCATGAGTTGTCAGTCCGCCCCTGACCCTCTCTATTTGTCCTGTTTACAATTATCATTGAAAGTGAAAGTAAAAGAAAATTTCAAATTTTGGGTTATCCCCAGAAAAGTGCTAGTGGGGAAATCTTCCAATGGGGACACTAATTCTGGTGATCTGGGGGGGTCTCTTAATTTGCAGGGCTTTTTGATCCTACTTCTTTGAATTTTCTTGTCACTGTGGTGAAAAACAAACATCAATTTGACAACACTAACAGAAAATCAAAACAAACATTCTAAAAATGAAAAATTTCAAATGTAAGTTTACAGCTAAAGTTTATAGCTTTAGGCTAAGCAGACATGTAAACATACCAAAAAGTGTTTTATTCCAGCCCAAGACAACATTTGTTTGTGTACATTTATCAGGCTTTTCCAAATGTTTTTATGTTGCAGTATTTTGTAGTTCTCAGCATGTAACAATTTCCAAAATCTACTTTATAGCATAGAATGGCCGCTACATTGATATTACTAATAGTAAACATGTAACAACCTAAGCAAATATCCATTGATGATATGATATCTTTAATGATTGATAAGTAAAGCGGGTAACAAAGACAACTGTAAATAGTGGCCTATGTGTTATGTAGTTACCTGCGATAGCTATATAACTAAACGGTGCCGCAGAATAAACTATTCCTTGTAAGTAAATGAAGAAATGACTTTTTAGTCTGGACAAAGCATTATATGTTAATGTTTGTAGGGTCTCTTACCTCTTATCTGCAAGGCTTCTTTTTTGTGATGAACTGGTTTCATTTTATTACATTGTTTTTGTTTGCTAAAGGCAAGCCTTGTTTAGACTTGGAATAAATGAAATGTTTTTAACCTTATACACAAAACTAGTTGAATTCTTGGACTGTAATTTGTTTACTGTCTACTCGTGGATAGAAATACAAGGGCCGCCATTGCTGACCTCCTTCTAAGGCTGGGTTCACACTTGCTGTGGCACGCGGGTCACAGCGGGGGTCCGGTGCGTCCCCGTTCACCGTTTGAGGTGCGAATCAGGTCCAAATTTTTGCCTGAATTCGCACCTGAAACGGAACCAAAGAGGCACAGGACCCTTTTCCAGTGCGCTCCGCGGCTGCCCCGGAGATGTGTGAACTGGCTCCACTGAGAGCCGGTCACAGTCTCCTGAGATGCGAATTGGATGCTGGGAAAACCGCATCCAATTCGCATCAGTGTGAACCCGGCCTGAAAGTACTAGTTAACTGTTGGTGATGCTGGCCCACTAGCTTAAAGCAGTATTAAACCCAAAACCAAACTTTTATTATATTGCAGCTTACCAATTCTTAGATGTGAATGGCTGTCTTAGTTTCCCTATTTAGGTTTTCTTTCTTCTATTTTCATCTGGTAATCCAGCCAGCAAGCCTGTTGTTTTTTACAGCACATACTCTCCAGCAGAATGTATCAGTTTACATGGATTGAACAAACTGCTTGACACTGGCGGGATGATTAAAATAATCAGCTTTTATTTGTCCAAAATCTTTATCCCAAAAGGAAAAAAACTGTTTGTTGTAACTGCTTAGAAAGTATGAGCTAGAGTTTGGCTTCAATCTGCTAGTGTATCTAAATCTGCAGTGGTTTTGCACAGAGCAGCCCAGATCCTTCTCTTCTCGGGTCCCTCGCCAGTGCTCCTGGCCCCTGCCTCCTGCCTAGTGTTCCCACAGCAAGCAGCTTGTTATGAGGGCACCTGAGCTGAGCCACTGCTCTGTGTGTCCATTCCGACATGGAGCCGTGGCTCGGCCCTGCCTCCTCTCTCTCCTTATTGGCTCACTGACTTTGATTTACAGCAGAGGGAGCCAATGGCGGGAAGGGGTTAAGGAACACTCTAGTGTTCTGAATAAGGATCAAGGATCATAGTGAAGGCACGGATTGTAGCTTTAAAAAAGCTTTTAGAAGCCTTTCACAAACTTTAAGCAGTGTTGAAAGTCAACCTGTCATGCCTCCAAATATGAAGACCGCCATTACTGATCTCTTTCTGAAAATTATATTTGCCTCTTACTCACAGGCTGCAATACTTTGAGTCACTGACCCAGACAAGCAATTAGACCAGTAAAGTCAGAAGTCTTGCAAAAGATGAGAAAATATACCTACTTCTTTCACTGGTCATACAAACACTGCTCTGTTCAGGAAAAATCTTTCCATGAAGTCCACTAAGAAACAGACACTTCCGGAAATGTCGATCTCCTGGTCCACTGATTTTGTCAGTGCTTCCCCCAACAGACCTCCATGTCACTTGGGGCACAGTATCGCCTGGGGCTACAGCAATTTTCTGGCCTCTGGATCTGGGAGGAAAGACGGAAGAGGGCATCCTGTATCGTTAGCATCACTTTTCTCTCTAGGAGGTATGGATAGCAGTATGCTGTCAGTTACAAGGTCCGGAAAGAAGACAGACATTGTCAGCATCCGCAATGAGGAGGAGGATTTTCCGTGTTGACAAAGTTGATAAACCTTCTCTACTTATGTAATCAAGCAGTGCATTCCGAGGATCACCAGATCCTTATAAACAGACAGAAGGTAAAATTATAAGTTTAAGGTTAGGGTCACATCACAATTTCTGCATTCCGGATGCAGTTCTGTATGCACAATTTAGATGCATTTCTGGTGTGTTTTTGATGCGTTGCTGTGCTTTTTTCCTTTTTTTTTCTTCATCTCAATTTAGGACAATGTGTTTTTGATGCGGATTGCTACATTCTAGATGTGTTCCATACAGATAAAATGCAACATGTTCTACTTTTGTTGACTGCACTGGAATGCACTGCACTAGTGTGAATTAGGGTTATTGGCAGAGCTTTTTTTCAGCTGAAACTTTTCCACCACCTCTGGTTTATATCCTCTGCTCGCTGCTCAGCATCATTACTTGTAAAAAGGCTGAACTCTGCACTCTTTGTGCAGTGCACCCCTGAACTCTGCACTCTTTGCACTATGTACGTAATGCACCCATGAACTCTGCACGTAGCACACCCCTGAACCCTGCACTCTGTGTGTAACCCCCCTGAACTCTGCACTCTGTATATAATGCCCTTCTTGTATTTAATGCCCCTTTAACCCACACCCACTGTTTAATGCAGTTTGGAGAGTGTGTGTATGGGGAGGAGGGGGGTGTAGGCATTTTAGGGGGTCGTGGTTGAGTTCCAGCACCTATTTTCTGAGAAAAAAAATCCCCTAACCATTGGAATCCATGTTAAACACTTTTGATGCAGAATAAAAATGCACTGGATCATTTCTGGTGTGAACCAGCCCTAAATAATTCCTTTTTCTGTTTTCTCACTGTGATTTTTTAGTGGAAATAGTTTTTATTTTGCCTATAGTTATAATTCAAAGGGTTTAAGAACTTTGTTAATGCTATTGGAATTTAATGACTTGCAGACTAGTGTTTACCAGCCTCCCCTGTTTTTAGGTCCCTGTCAACCAGCTTACGTACAATGGTTGGATGTGCATGAACAATCACACAGCCCTCAGGCAGCAGGATTAGAGGGGGATCCATGAACAGGAAATTTTTGCTCCATGTGAATGAAGAAGGGAGGGGGAAAATGATGAGCACATCTGGTGTTGTTTATCTCAGGGTAGTACTGTAGTGTTTGCGTAAAGTATTCTAATTGACTTAATTGATATTACCACCAGTAGCAAGTGGGTTTGGGGTTTGACATGAGCATGTAAAAGAAAATTAATTGTGTCTTTGATTTGGCGTACATTACTTGTTCCAATGGGTGGAGTAAGTACCTTGGCTTACATACTAATTTAAAAGAACTATTATAAAGCAGTTATATTAGCAAGGCTTACATCACTAAGGCCTGTATGTGCACATAGCAGCATCATAACCATTTAGTTAAAGATGTCATGAAAGCACCTTTTGTTTTATTTTCTTTCCATGGGATAGAGCAGCGGAAGAGAGGAAAAGTTCTGAGAACTTTAGAGTAAATCATTTATTCATTTTTTTTTTCCTGTCCAAAACTTTTAAACACGGGTTTCTTTTTATAATCTTCAAATAAAACATTGTCTAAAATGTGTTACAACGTTCACAAAACCAAATCTCCACTATGGCAGCCAGACAACAGGTGCGATAGCATGCAGATACAGAAGGACAACATTATGGAAAAGATTGATCACAGAATCCAAAGTCCAAAGGTGGCAATAAGCCAGCAGCTGCAGGATTCACTACAAAGTACTGTACAGTATATAGCTTGAGAGTGAAAAGGGTGAACCATGCTGAATACATCATGCATTGAGGAGTTTGGGGTAGAGAGAGGTGAGAACAGGCTCATACATAATCAACTGTGACAGAGGCTAGTGTAGACAGTGGGGAGAACTGCAGCATATGGAAAGAGAGGGTATGTAAATATGTGGACCTTGGCAAGAAAACACTGTACATAAAGCCTAGTACACGCGATCAGAAAATCGTATGAAAAATACAGCTTTCGAAGCAATCGTTCGGTAATCTGATCATTAGTACACAGATTACGACAGTTCATCCAAAATTATCAGAAGGGACAAACACAAAAATCAGCAGATCGTACGATCTTTGTTTTACCCCTTAATGACCAGGCAATTTTTTGCGATACGGCACTGCGGTAATTTTAGCTGATGATTGCGCAGTCGTGCAACGCTGTAACCAAATGCAATTGTGTCCCTTTTTTCCCCCCTTTTTTTATTTTTTGCACTATAAACAAAAGAAGACTGCTATAAAAAATACCCAAGAATTTTTTTTTTTTAAATCTAATTTCTTCATAAATTTAGGCCAATGTGTATTCTGCTACATATTTTTGTTAAAAAAAAAAAACCCAATAAGCGTAAATTTCTAACAGTGAATGCAGTTTTCCTTTGTGAATTTATGCATTCCAAAATTTAATGTTAATCACTTCAGCCCCGGAAGGATTAACCCCCTTAATGACCAAGCCATTTTTTGCAATACGGCACTGTGTTACTTTAACTGACAATTGCAGGTCATGCGACGTTGTACCCAAACAAAATTGACATTCTTTTTACCCACAAATAGAGCTTTCTTTTAGTGGTATTTGATCACCTCTGCGGTTTTTATTTTTTGTTTATTTATATCAGGAAAGAGGCCCACAAGTTACAAAGCATTGCACACAACAGAAAACGATTACATCAAGAGAACTTGTAATACAACATCATATCTCATCATTAGCAATACCAATGGAATCAATTTACAACATGGTAGTTACAGTTGATGTGTTGGGTTCAAATATCGTTTCCTGTCTATCCTGAGGCGGGACGAGGTGTATTATGTTTAAAATTGTCATAAGGTCCTCAGCTCAGGGGGAAATTTTTATCAGTGTTGACGGTGTGGTATGGAGTGGTGTTGCAGTCCCATGGGCTCAGTCCCATCTTTTCCCTTTTTCTATATAGTTCCCCCAATATGGGGGGGGGGGGGGGTAGAAATAGTATAGATTAGTAAGAGAGGAAGTAAAAAAGTAGGAAAAGAAAAAGAAGATTAGAAGAAAGGGTGGGGGGGAGTTGTGTCCCACAAGCAAGGAGCGTTGGGGAGTCTGGTCTGGATTATATCTGTGAGGTTCTATGCCTCTGCATATAGGGCTTGGGGGCAATATGTTGTACTGTATATGCTCATGCATCAGCCTCAGACCCTCTCAGGGCCTGTCCCTCAGCGAAGTTTATGAACATTTTCCACAGCTGCCAGGTTTTGGAGAACGTCTCCTGTCTATTCTGTGCTGTGAGGATTAGGTCTTCCATTTTTTTAATTTCCTCTACTTTTTGGAGCCATAAGTCAATAGTTGGTGGAAGAGTAGATTTCCAGTGGAGTGGGATGCAGGCCTTGGCTGCATCTAGCAGGTGGCGGATCACTGATTTCTTATATATTCTGTCAGGGATGTTTGATGCGTGTAAGAGAAAGAATGCTGGGTCGTCTGTAATGGTACGATCAGTAAATTGCTGTACCGTCTCACGCTCTACTCGCCAGAAGTGCGTTAACTTGGGGCATGACCAAAAGATGTGTATCAAGGTCCCTTTGTCTGCCCGGCAGCGCCAGCAAAGGTCCAACATCGTTGGAAAGAATTTATGTAGTATTGTTGGGGTTCTGTACCATCTTGAAAGAATTTTGTAATTGGTTTCTTGTATCTTGGCGCAAATGGAGGATTTGTGTGTGAATCTAAGAATGTGCTGCCCCTTAGTGGTATTGAAATGGCAATCTAATTCTTTTTCTCATTTGAGTAGTCCCAGGGGTATGAAATCTGCTGGGGGTGTATTTAATAGATTGTAGGTCAGAGAGAGTGTGTGTGGTAGCACTCCCGTGGTAGTACAAAGTTCTTCCAGGGTTGTAAGCGGCTACTGTCTGTGGGGAATGGATGGAGCCAAGGAAATGGCTTAGTTTAAGCGCTCTCAGGAAGTCCTCTTCGGGACAGGCCAGGAGTGTAGAACGGAATGCCATTGGTTTAGTAGTGTTCTGATTGTTTTTAGTAAGGGTGGAAAAATTGATTTTGAGAATGCAGGTCATCTGCGTAGGTTAACACCTTATATTGAGTTTGGTTGATCGATATTCCCACAATGAGAGATAGTGCAAAGAGGAGGGGCGAGAGTGGGCATCCCTGACGTGTCCTGTTTGTAATTGGAAAGGAGTCTGATGTTACTCCGTTGGCCCTGACCCTTGCTGCCGGTGTCCTGTATATTGCCGAGATCCACTTCATCATGTTGCAGCCTAACCCACGTGTCTCAGTGTTGTAAACATACAAGCCCAGTTTACCCGGTCAAAGGCTTTTTCAGCATCAGTGCTGACAAAAACACTTGGTGTTTTTGCTAGGGTGGCTGTATAGAGCAGGTTCAGGACTTTGGTAGTATTGTCCCTTGCTTCCCTGGTTGGGACAAAGCCCACTTGGTCTAAGTGTATCAGGCGGGGTATGTGCAGTTGTAGCCTGGAGGCTATTTTTTTAGTGAACAGTTTGAGATCTGTATTTAGTAGGGACATTGGTCGGTAACTCCCGCACTGAGCCGCGTCTTTACCTTCTTTGGGAATCACAGTTATTTGGGCCTGTAATGTGGTGTCATGTAGCATGCTCCCCTTACTAAGGTCGTTAAAAAGTTTGATTAGGTGATTTCCTAAGGATGGGATTAGAGTCTTATAATATTGAATTGTGAGGCCATCTGGTCCCAGGGCTTTCCCTTGTTTGGTGTTCCCTATTGCCAGCTGTAGCTCTGTCAATGTTATTGGCTCATCTAGGAGGTCGCGTGTTTTAGTCGGTAGGGTGGCCATTGTGGATGTGGCTATGTATTCCACTATGCGTTCCAGGGGTGGTTGCGCTAAGTTCAGATTGTATAGGGTCTCGTAGTAAGACTTGAACTCTCAAGTGATTTGTTGGGGTAGAGCTGCTTTTTGTCCCGTTGGAGAGTATATATACGGTATGTAGGACGCCAGTTTCTGAGATCGTAAAATTTGTACTAGTAATCTACCGCATTTATTACCTGATTCATATATCTTTTTGCGGGAGATTTGGAGTGCCGCCTTAGCTTTGAAGTGGAGAAGGTCAGTTATCTGCGTGCGTACTGTGTTGAGTTCGCTTCCCAGTGGTCTGGTCGGTGTCTGTTTTTGTTTAGTTTCCAGGGCCTGGAGTTTGTTAAGTAATGGTGTTAGTTGAGCAGTCCTTTGCCTTTTGATCCTCGTACCGTGCTTTATAAGCACACCGCGGATCACCGCCTTGTGCGCCTCCCAGATTAGTCCCATGTCACAGTCAAAACAATATTTTTTACTTTCTGCTATAATACATATCCCAAAAAACAAAAAAAAAACTAATTTATTCATCAGTTTAGGACAATATGTATTCTTCTACATATTTTTGGCAAAAAAAAACCCCAAAGCGTATGTTGATTGGTTTGCGCAAAAGTTATAGCGTCTACAAACTATGGGATAGATTTATGGCATTTTTATTAATTTTATTTTTTTTTACTAGTACTGGTGGCGATTAGTGATTTTTAGCGGGACTGCGACATTGCGGCAGGCAGATCGGACACCTAACTGACATTTTTGACACTTTTTTGGGAACCAGTGACATTATTACAATGATCAGTGCTAAAAATATGCACTGACATTGCACTAATGACACTGGCAGGGAAGGAGTTAACATCAGGGGCGTTCAAGGGGTTAACTCTGTTCCCTGGGTGTGTTTACTAACTGTATGGGGGATGAGCTGCCTGGGATAACACAGAGATCCATCTTCCTGCATAGCAGAAAGACAAGATCTCAGTGTAATCCCGTCAGAACGGAGATCTGCATTGTTTACTTCGGCAGATACCCGTTTTGTCTTTGTGGGGAACGATTGCGGGTGGGCGGCGGACATCAAGTTCGCTGGACATGCTGATTGGCACAATCGGCGTGTGTGCCTCCTCCCACAGAAGCTAGTACCGACAAGTGGTTAATCAGCACAGTTTTCTTCTGAAATTACAATACAAATACAATATGATTTATTACATCACTTTGATGTTGTATTGTGTCGTATGAGAATTTGCGTAAATTGAGTAACCTCTTCATTTTGGACATGAGACTAGCATGCAAAAAACAAAACAAAACGGATGATCATTTGTCCAGTATTCTTATTGTGTGTACGAGGTTTAAGAGGGACTTGGACACTGAGGGGTTCAGAATGTGTGTAGTAGTGTGGATACTGCTGATTTGCAGGGTTTACAAGGCTTCATAGAGGATGCGTGTCTATAGAGAAGGTCCTAATGCAGGCTGTACACATAACAATATGATTCAAAATATTGGTAATTTTGTTAGAACAATTGTATCTTTTGAAAATTGATAAAATATTATTTTCGACAAGACTATATATTTTTATAGTGGACAATGTGATAAAATACCAACCAAACGGATCTTTTCTTTGTTGTAATAAATGGCCATTTTTAATAAAACAATTATTTGAAACTCTTAAAGTGGTATTAAACCCAAAAGCAAACTTCTATTATATTAGAGCTTACCAGTTGTTAGATGTGATAGCTGTATTAGCTTTAGGCTTGCTTTTCTTCTATTTTCATTTGGTGATCCAGCCAGCAAAATTAGATTAAAATGATCAGCGTTTATTTATTCGTGCAAAACCTTTATCCCCAAAGAAAAATACTCTAATGTTGCGTACACACGTTCGTAATTTTGGTCGGAATTTTTTTCGATGGAATGCCGAAGTGATTTTGCTCAAACTGTCTTGCATACACACGGTCAAACCAAATTCCGACCATCAAGAACACGGTGACGTACAACACATACGACGGGACTAGAAAAAGGAAGTTCAGTACCCAGTGCGCCACCCTTTGGGCTCCTTCTGCTAATCTCGTGTTTATCGCGTGCTAGTAGAAGTTTGCTGAGAGACGATTTTACTATTCAGACTCGTGCTTTTTCAGATTGTTTTACTGCTGTTCAGTTTGTGCTTGTGGGTTTGGATCTGGTTTTCAGTGCGTGTAGTCAGTTCGTATCTGTTTTTCAGTGCGTTCTTGTCCGCTCGTTACTGATTTTCAGCTCGCTCTTCACAGGCCTTGCTATTCTTCAGTGCGTTTTGTTTAGTTCGTTCTGACCAGCCGACCGTTTTGAAGCCATGTTGCGGGTACGTGCTTGTCGTAGAGTTCATTCTGTGCGGGGGCTTGGTGTTGGGCTTCTAGCTTTGACCTACCACGAGAGTGGTGGCTTGGGATTGCCACCTCCGGAGGAGAACTTGGAAGGACTGCCATTTGTCTTCGTTGCAGATGAGGCATTCGGGGTGGGGGTGACCACGTGATGAGGCCATTCCCCCAGAGGACCCTCACCCCGGGGAAGAGGGTTTTTAATTGTCACTGTAAAACACCAACTTAGCACAAAAAATGGTATTGATCATTGAAAGAAGAAGCCACACATTGTTGAGTATAAAACTTTTACTCCGTGCACATTCACATGTGCATTTTATAAAACATTTGGAGGTAAAAAAACATTTTTTTTTTCAAAGTTTTACCTTGAAATTTTTTGAAAAAATACAGAAACAGGCATGTTTCCAAACATAACATACACAACTCTGGAACTTACAAAGCTCAACATTGCAAAAAAGAAGGCAATATCAGACATTTTATAGTGTGAAAAAGGTCTTGATATTGCCTTCATCAGATGGGGTGATGTCACCCCAGTAAAAGCCAAATTTAGAAGATGCACACAAATTGTGAGTCAAAATGGGGATTTCCTTTCTGATCCCATACCTAAAACTGTATTAAAACTTTAGATAACATTTTTAGAAAAAAACATTTAAAAAATCCAGGAATCTTTTTAGGATTTAGATTCTCCCTAGTACATCAATCATGTTCTTCAGTCTTTGTTCAATCTCCTTGGTTTTTTCTTTGATAAGGTCCAAATCAAGACTACAAAACATGATTTCTTGGATAAGCCGTTGTGCACTGTCACTGGTGAAATGACTCGATTTTGGTACCATTACCTGAACATCACCTAAAATAAAAATACACACTATGTATTAAAAATATGCAGGCATACATCTATTACCTGAATTTGTGGTGTCAGACACTGACCTGTTGTGGTGTTAATTTCAACCACCTCTCCTTCCTCCACATCCTCAGGTTGTGACATCTGTTTCCCTTCTTCAGGAGGTGGGGGGTCCCTGGTGTCCTCATATTTTCCCAGTCTTTGCTCCCCTATGAGAATGAAACAAAAGGTATACTTAGCACACTGATATTTGAGGCCTGAAATAGGAATATGAAACCTTGCTTGGAAGTGGGGTACAATTGTCTGTTTTGGCAGAGTTCAAAGCTGAAGACATGACTTTTTACCTTAACAAAGCTGGAATACTTACCTTTTTTGGACAAGTTTCACACATGTAGACACCCCAAGTATCCACTGGAGTACCTGTGTGGGACACCCTAAAAAGTTTGTTTTTGTGTCCCACACTAGTGCTTCTGAGTCCAGATGTGTAAACAGCTGCTGAGTGTCCTCTCCTTACATTACACTGAATCAAGTTTGCAATTCATTCTAGTTTGAAACACATCTAGACAACAATGTCCTAAACTTCTTTGAATACAAATTATCATGACCAAATGTAGTTAACCCTGTATCTGGCAAAATGTTTACTACGACCGATTACTGTGCCCACGAACATGAAAGTAGCCATTTTAAACTGTCCAACAGTAAAGAAAAGCACATGGCGCAGCATGCAAGGGATAATAATAATAGAAACACACAACAACTACTTACTTTTTAGAAGCACTTTCTTGATCTTTCTGTACTGACCCTGCTCCCTCAGTTTCAGGTCTGACCAGCGTTTCCTCAATTGCTCCTTGGATCGTCGTATCCCAAAATTCCTCTGCAGACTCTTCATGATCTTGGCCAATGGCGTCCCTGGGGGTGGGGGGTGGGGGTCAGAGGGGGCCAACATTATGCTGTGCCCCACAATGTGCCCCCCCAATTTAAAAAAAAAATATTTATTTATTTAAATTTTTTTACAAAAAGGCAATGTCTTTTTGTTTGCATTCGTAGCGGATGCGCCGCATCTTACTCGGGCCGCCGCTGGAGTAACACAGTCTCTATTGAAAAGGAGAGCGTCCCCGGTCAGCTCCTGCGGGTGATTCCTTCCCCCCCTCTGCTCGCTGACACTGCATAATGCGAGCGCTCACACAACCACAGCCGCCCGATCTGCTCCTTCCCCTGCACCTTTATTGGCAGGGAGAAGAGCGAGTTGCAGGAGGGACTCCACCAGGACTCTCAGTTACTGAAAAAACAGACTAATTTCTCCCGTCCTTAGGACAGGAGAGCCAGCCTGTAAATTCCAAGAGATGCCAGACCAGCGCTGTCAATAGCAGGGGCAGGACAGCAAGAGGAGGCTGGGGAACCTTACAGTGGCAGAACACGAGGGCCCGGTGGCAAGACGACCTTTGCAACTCTGATAGTTCTCCCACTGCTTTGGACCTTTATATTTTCTTGGTACGCTGGTGACATATATAGCTTGTTTTCTGCCACCCTGGGGGGCCCCAATACAGTAGGAAGGGAGTTCACTGCAGAACATGTGAAAGGGTCCGTTGTGATATCGTAGTAAAGGGCCCCAGGATATATATATATATATATATATATATAATTGCATTTTATAGTTGCCCCCCCTACTTTTGTCCCTGTCCCCCCATGTGCCCCCCCCAAATATGAAATCTGGAGATGCCACTGATCTTGGCCTTTCATTAGGGTTGGTGTACGGTCCATACTTCCCATCATAGTCGTCCCTCTTCAATATGTCCACCATCTCCACTATCTCTACAAAGGACATATTTGAGGCCTTATATCTCCTACTGGATCGGGACGTTTCTGGCTCCGGGCTTTCCTCCTCGTCGTTACTGCTATTATGCACCTGCTGTGTCTCCGCCATGTCATCTCCCACTGCACCGAAAGAGAAAGTGTGGGGAATATTCTAGAAAGAACGTCAGAGGCGGGCGTCGCAGGCGGAGTTTCAGGCATGCGCAGTGTCTATAAAGCTAACACGCGTGTGTCGTACCTATGTTCTGTGTGCAGAGGTAGGAGGACCGGAAGCGACGAACATAATAACGAAGGTAACATTTTAACTTGGGACATGAGTGGCCTATACTGATTCTAGATTGAGGCCTATATTGGGATAAGATTAGGAGAGTTTAGCCTGATATTAGTGTTTTTGTCTTTTGTTTGGTCTTGCAGCAAAAATGAAACAATTTAAAGACCCAGACTTCTTCGGCAAATTCATAGACAGATACAGGGATATGCGCAATTTGTGAGAGGTAAAAAAACCCCTTCTATCACAACAAACCAGCAAGGAAGGTATCACTGGAGAAACTGCTGGACTTTGTGAAGACTCGGGTCACCAACGCAGACATCGAGTTTGTGGATAAGAAAATTGGTAGCTTGAGAAGCACGCATAGGAATGAGCTTCAGAAGGTCCATAAGCCCATGAGGTCAGGAGCAGCAGCAGAAGGCGTGTATGTACCCAGTCTGTGGTCCTACAACAGGGAATCACTTTCGACTCTTCCGGCCCCCCTTCCATCCACCCTTCCCTCGTCCCCAGCTTAGGCTTCCGAGAACCAACCTGGGCCTTCCATCCTGGAAGAAATTGAGGCGCACAGATGGAGCCAGGTATAGTATTTTAAAACATATTTTTTGTGGGAAAATGATTGTTGTTAACTAGATGTTATTATTGCTAACAAATGAATGTTTTAACAAAAAGTGTTTTACATATCAATAGACAGTAGGGGCCAAAAATGATTGGGACAAGAATGAAAAATGCTGGGCTCAGAATGATAGTCTTTTCTATTTATTAACATTTCATTTGCAACAGTCATGAGCTGAAAATTGTGTGTGATTGATGAACCAAAAACTAAAACTATGTCCCTTTTTCATACACAGGAAGACCTCAGCCAGGACGAGGCTCTGGAAAGTGGCACACAGGAGGAGGCGCGGGGTAAGTGTCAGCCAGGGGAAGGCGGGGGTAAGTGTCAGCCAGGAGGTGGCAGGGCCGAGTAGCCTCACCCAATCCCAGGTGCCTCCCCTCCGCCTTACAACAAAAAGGCCCAGGAAGGGGAGGAACGTGAAGGAGGCAGCACTGGGCCTCATTAAGGAGGCTAATGACCCCTGAAAGCCCCCCTCGATGCTGTAGAGGCCTATGGCATCTATATAGCCTCAAATTTGCAGCAAATGGAGGAGGGCCCACGCCGCAAATGCGAGAAAATCATTTTTGAGGCCATCCATAAGGGGTTGAGTGGCCAAATGAAGGATGACGTCCACTTATATATGCTCGCCCATCCTCCTCCTCCTCCTGCCACAAGTCCACCTCCTGAGCCACAGCCTGCAGGGAAGTCTGCAGGGCAGCGTTGAGGGAAGGTTGCACCGAAGAAAAGAAAGTGATGGCCTGGGTTCAGTCTGATCTGACAGAAGACGCAGCCTGTTGTAGTACCACAGACTGGGGACATACATGTCATCTGCTGCTGTTTCTGATCTCTGGGAGTCCTGGCCCAGATTGTGCTCCCTTTTATATGGATTTCCCCAGCTACCAATTTTTTTATCCACAGGGTTGATGTCTCCAGCTGTTTCTCCAGCGTTGCCTTCCCTCTTTATTTTGTTATTTTGAGCCAGAATAAATGGAGATTTTTTATATGAAAATATTTGCCAATGTGTTTTTCTTCAAATAGGACAGTTTTTTGGTGAGTAGGCAGGTACATTTCAAAAATACAATGTCAAATTAACAAGGGACACCAACACCAAGCAACCTCCTTGAGGTTTACAAATACAAGATAGTAATGGTGTTGTGGAAACGTGACATACAAAAAAAAATAGGAGATGACTATAAAATAATAAAAAAAAAAAAATGACTATAAAAAAAAAATTAAAAACATTATTATGGAGATCTGGCTTTAAAAACAAAAAAGATTATTCATGAGATCACGAGAAAAAATAAAGAAATACGTTTGTGAGAAGTCTGTGTGAATATGAGCAGCAAAACAACTTCATTCTTCTAGCATTATAAAGAAGAAGAGAATGCGCTGCATTGAAAGATTTAAAAATTTGCAGTGTGACGAATGTGCCATCTCCATTACGAACGGTCGTTTTACCAGACTGAGTGGCTCCGTCTCGTACTTGATTCTGAGCATGGGTGTTTTTTTGTGTGTCGGAATTGCATACACAGGAACAGAATTTCCGATAGAAACTTTTTCCGTCAGAAAAATTGAGAACATGCTCTCAATCTTTTGCTGGCGGAAATTCGGCCAGCAAAAGTCCGATGGAGCATACACATGGTCGCATTTTACGACCAAAAGCTCTCATCTGTCTTTTGCTGGCCGAATTTCCGATTGTGTGTTCGCGGCATAATACAGGAGATGTGTTACTGGCCAGAAAAAACAGAGGGAAAAGCCTAAAAAAGAAAGCCACCACTTGTAATGATGGTAAGCTGCAATGTAATACATTTTTGGTTTAATACCGCAATAGAAACACTTTAAATCTATCGATCACGTAGTTGCAATGTGTTACCTGTGTGGCCAGAATCAGAGATTTTAGGGTTGTCTTTATTATGCCTGCCTCATACTCAAAAACATTGTAAGCTACACATTTTACATTCTGATTACACAATCCCTGTACAATGTCAATTACATTTGCCAACAATTATGTAGTGTTAGGGCCTATTCAATTTATATCCAGTTAGGTAGTTCCATGCATTGCATAGTTTTACTACAGTTAAGAATATTGTCCAATAAGATGTTTATGGCCAGTGTAAGGCTGGGTACACACTAGAGAGATTGCTGTACTAACACAAGCAATGTTAGTGCCGTGGATTCCCCTACTGTGCCTTTGCACTCCAACAAACAGGGCACAGACTCCAACTCTTCCTTAGCCACAACACACTGACCAGCGCTGAATGGCTGCTGATCGGATGCTGGTTTACCAGCATGCTGTTTGACAGAAGCTTGCACAGTGGCAGCCCGTCCATTAGGGGCGCACGGGCGCCCCCCCCCCCCCCCCCCCATCCATGCTCCGTCCCCTGATCTACATGCAGGTCACCGGACGCATGAATTCCAATCAGGGTTTTTTGGGTTTTTTTGAAGCACGTGATTAGAGCCAGAGTCTCTAAAAGGCTTCAAAAAAGAGTAGGCTGGGGGCACAGAGCACTAAATCCGAAGCCCACCCAGTTGTTTGACAATAGCAAATGAATATTTGCTATTGTAACACTGATTCTCTTCCCAGCCAATCAGGAAGCGGGTCTGAGACCGATTGGCCGAAAGGAGATCAGATTGGCCACCAGGAGGAGAAGGGAGGAGATGCAGGGGAACCGAGAAAGCAGCCGTCCGCAGCCAGAAAAGAAGCCTGCGAGATGGGGTAAGTGCGGGGTCCTGACTACTGACTGACCCACCGGAGGGGGGGGGGGGATTGTTTGCCGTCCCCCCTCCAAAAAAAAAAAACCCAGCTGCAACTGGAGCTGTACACACTGAAAGTTGGCCAGTTCCTGCTGAATCTGCAGGCAAATCTGGCAGGCTGGTTGTACCCAAGTTGATCGATTGATCAGCTTGGTACATTCAACCTGCCCACACACAGTTAGAATAACATCTGGTTCCTGCTGAAGCGGCCAAGATTTAAATCATCTATGGCCAGCTTTAGACTGTTAAATCTTTCATCCTCTGGGGTTGACTTACTAAAGGCAAATCCACTTTGCACTATAAGTGCACTTGGAAGTGCAGTCACTGTAGATTTGAGGGGAAGATCTGAAATGAGAGGAATCTCTGCTGTTTTCTAGCATCCAATCATATACAAGCAAAAATGCTGTTTTTTATTTGCCTTGCATGCCCCCCTCAGAACTACAGCGATTGCACTTCCAAGTGCACTTGCAGTGCAAAGTGGATTTGCCTTTAGTAAATAAACCCCCTGTGTCATTCCTTTGTGATATGAAGTAGCAACACTACAGAAGTAGTCCCTGTATTACATGTCTATAAGGCTAGGTTTCCACTATTGCGACCCCAAAATCACACGATTTACAGTGCAACTTTGCAATATGCTTTCATGCGACTTTACAAACGGCTTTCATGCGACGTTGATGTTATGCGATTTGGTCATAGTGACATAATTCCTTTTCCTGCTCAGTCATTTCCTCTTCCTCTTTCTTTGTCAGGTGTTATATAGGAGGAGCAGAGATCAAGTGATTCCGCAAACTTCCGTTAAAGTCGCGGTGACATACATGTAAATGCGACTTCATTGGGACTCAATTACTTTCTATGGAGAACAAGTCGCACCGAAGTCAGAACAAAGTAGTGCAAACATTTTTTGGAGTCGCTGCGACTTGAGTCGCACCGATTAGAATGGGGAACATTGAAATACATAGATTTTGACTTTATCATGCAACTTCACATGTTGTCAAGTCGCACAACAACTCGCAGTAGTGGAAACAGAGCCTTAGTAAACCTAAAGTAAATTGTACAATCAGATTTTAGCATATTTGTTATAGGTTTTAAGATACTTTACCTTTTTGTGTTGTTTCCTTATAGCCTACTTCTTGCTATAAAACACACAACAATCTTTTGCAAGTGAAACCAGTGGCTTTTATGAGCTAATTGCAAGAAATGGCCAAATGGGTCAAAACAACCAAACAACATGGCATGGTTTAGATAGAAACTGATGGTAGCAGATGTATTGTTCTAATTTTAATTAAATGGGGAGGAAATTGACAGAAAATTACATGTGTATGGTCTGCACAGGAGATTTTAAATAACTTTGCCACATGGATGCTAGTAAAATGTGCATAGCAATACACTGACGCAACAAAATAAACAAATGAGACAAAGGACTGAAGTTCCAAAGGATCTATTTGATATGGGTAATCCTTACCTTTATTAACACTTTCTTACTACCCCTGCAGGTCCTTTAACATTGTACTAGTGCGAGACATACTGGGAAATGCAGCTTGAATAAGTCATTTGTGAGTAGACAGTGACCGCACACTGTACACTCCTTCACTGCTATATTTATTTAACCAACTGATTCTGTATTTATATGTATATTGTTATTACTAATCACTTCTGCTTTGTTGTGTATTTTTTAGATGTACATTGTATTATTGCAATACAAGAAAAAAGCAACATCCCCAAAGCAGAATGTGGAAGTGAAAAGTCTAGATGTCGCCCTGAATCATTCAGGGTCCATGCACACTAGGAGCAGAAAAAATGCTCGTAGTGGCTCATATTGCACAAGAGTTTAGGAGAGTTTATGGCCATTTGCTTTTACAAGCGATTTTTTTTTGCCCAAATCATTCCCCTCTGCTCATTTTTCAATGTGCACTTGAAACCGCCAACGCTCCTAAATACCACATTTAACATTGAGCTGCTTCTACAGACAGGAGAAAAAAAAAATGCAAAACTCCCATAGAAGCAGTGTTTTCTTAAGCCCAGTGTACATGGACCCTCAGGACACTAATGCCGCGTACACACGAGCGGACTTTATGGCAGACTTTGCCCGGCGGACTTTTCGACGTACTTTACGATGGACTTTCTGAATGAACGGACTTGCCTACACACAATCCACCAAAGTCCGTCGAATTCGTACGTGATGACGTACGACCGGACTAAAACAAGGAAGTTCATAGCCAGTGGCTGGTGAATCATTGGCGGGCATTTGCTGACAGGCTACCACTGTGTATAATCAGTGGGTGCGGGTGAGAAGCGCCCTAAGCCTGGAAGTGGGCAATATACCAGTATGTCGCTATATAAATGTATTCTATACGTGTGTTCAATCTTTGACATCATTAGAGGAAATACTCATTGACAATTTGGTATGTGGTCCTTTTCTATTCCCTTTTTCTCTGATAGTGGGATATATGCACAATATTTCAATTTAAAGGTATGAAAACTTTTTGATCAAACAATGGCTAAATCAATTGAAATAAGTGTCCATATATGTACACTTCTTCATTTAGAATGCCATAACCTTGATATGTTTTGTGATATTAGATGTCTTCATCCCGCTGAGGAAAATCGGAACAATATACGATCAAAACACGTTGGGGCTCTTCTCTGTACAGGGGAGAAAATTATCGGGTGAACAGAGGCTGCATGCAATCAGATAGCTGTTGTTTGGGTATTCTGACAGCCACTTAGAAATGGAATTCAAAAACAATCTTTAAAGGTTTACGCAGGGTTCCCCTTAACCACTTTAATACACTGTGTTATATAAACTACACTGCCTGCATTGACAGAATATAGAGTCTACACTGAATGTATAGCCTACACTAAATGCAGAGTATATGTGTATATGTGTATATATATATATATATATATATATATATATCAAATACACTGCCACTAACTAACCTGCCTGCCTAATCTAGCTTAATCTATCTCTGTGCACACACTATACACAGCCGCTATGTAAGCAGCCTTATATAGTGTGGGGCATGGACTTAGTCCCCCTGAGCCTTGATTGGCCAAAGGCACCCTGCCTTTGGCCAAAGCATGCACCTGTGCATGCTTTGGCCAATCATCATACAGCAATGCATGGCGATCTCGTAATGCATTATGGGGCGTTCCGCGGGCTCGAATTTCCCACAAACGCCCCATATGTTCGGTTCGTTTTAGAACATAGGTTCGACTCGAACCGCGGGCTCATCTCTACTCTCAATTATTAATGACAATCCAGTAGGCTTTATGTCTTTAAGTCTACAGGAATATCTGCAGGACACAAATTTTGTTTCAACTAAAAGGATACAACCTAGAGGCATGAGCATTGGTGTCTTTAGACACTGTCAAGGCTATTGGCTCTATTCAGTGGCATTTTTTAGGCCCACATTTTTTAGTCATGCACACTTGAGCTCAAAAATCGCCTGTTTTACAGGTGTTTGAATTTTTTTTTCTGTCCCTAATCTCCCCTCCATGTTAGCTTGTGTGTCCATGCACACATAGGCTTTTACAAGAGTTTAGAGGCAGAAAACATCATAATTATCATTTGCTCATTCAAAAGAGGAGTGTTTTGATAGAAAAAAAATGCCTGAGCATTTTTTTATTTCAATGGCCAGAATAAATTAATATTCTGGACAATGAAATAAACTCGCCTAAACGTGTATGCAAAAACGCGGCTTGGGGAGTTTTCTAAGCTGCTTTTCTCCTGCTAGGAAGCTAGGAAAACAGATTACTATTCTTTACACACACCTAAATTCTAATACACTGACTACTAGCCTCATTTCCCCCTATTCTGTCCTCTGTTAATGGGTATGGGACAGGATGGCCCCTTTTTGCTATAACATTAGAGGTTCTTGCAATGTAAATGCTGGAAAATACAACATTTTAAAGGTATTACCCTATGGCAAATTACTGAAGGAATAGGCATATATACAAAGTATTTAATATTATATGTTTAACATACAGGTCATCCTTTTTTTCTTGGCCACTCAGGCTACAGAAAAATTTCATGAATACTCAGGTCTTACAATTAACTTGCCAAAGTCTGTCTTAATGCCATTGGCATCACTGTAGTCCACCTCAGATCCCTCTCATTGTTGTGCCTTCCTTTATGTACCTGAAAATTGTAATTACAAAGGACCCCTCCCAGGCCATCTCAGAGAACATTAGTCTACTAATGCAAACGAATAAGCGTAAACTGCAGGTGTCCCCCTGTCCTGGATGGAGGCTCTGCCAACTGTTCCACTTTGCAAATGTAGCAGCCTTCTTACATGGGATGCTAGGTAAATTTCGTTTTTGGCTCCTTCTGTAATCAAACAGTGATCATTTGTCCTGACCTGTTCAGGGTTTCACAGGCTGGGAGTTTGATTGCTTCCCCCTACCTATGGAAGAAGCTTCCAGACCTTAGGACGGGAGATTCAAAACAACCAGCCTGAATATTTATCAGGTTCTAGACTATCCCTGGGGAAGAATGTTCTGAAGGGGGCTGGAATGTTGATAAATAGTCTGAAGTACTGGAGAGCTGGTTTCCTTTTCCCCAGGAGGGTTCCAGAGCCAGAAGGGTTGGTACCCTCAGGCAGCCCATGGACTGTACAGCTGCTCTGGAGGCCTCAGCAGTGTCTGGGCTGAGGGCCTGGATGGACTTTGCTTGAAGTCAATTGTCAGGGCCGTCTTTAATATTGACTGGACCCTGGGCAAACATTTTCTTGGGCCCCCACTTTGATTAAATTTCACTCTCCACATGCTTTGAGACATACAATAAATAGCAGCTAGACTCAAAATCAGTTTACTGAAACAGATCAGGCAGCGATTACGATTGGTTGCCAGAGGTTACAGTGTATCATTACCGCTCACTGACTGGCTGCTAGAGTTTACAGAACATCTATACCACTCACCATTTGGTTGCTAGAGGTTACTGCACATTATTACTGCTCACTGATTGTTTCCTAGAGGTTACTGCATATCCTTACCGCTCAATAATTGGTTGAAAGATGTTATTGCACAGCATTACTGCTCACTGATTGGTTGCTATAGGTTACAGCACATCATCTCCTCGCTGCCTGCACACCATGGACTGGGGAGTAGGGTTGCCACCTCATCCCTTTAAAACCAAACATTACACAGGTTCTGAGGCTTATTTATTGCAGATAAGGCACCAAGTGAGTTTATTTACCAGGTACCTTAATCAGCCACAGAACCTGTGTAATTAATATGTGTTCGGTTTTAAAGGGATGAGGTGGCAACCCTACTAGGGAGGTGAGGGGACCCATCATTAGACAGAAAATTCCTAGGAAACCTAGGACTCCTGGGATTAGTGGCAATGCTGGGGGGGGGGGGGGTTTGATCAGTGTCAATGCTAGGGGGTTGATGGGAACAGTGGCAGTAGTGGGGGGTGGGATTAGTTAGGAGGCAGTACACTGTGACAAATTATGAATCATGTAGAGCAAAGCTGGAAATCTTTGGCAAGTATATAGTAGGGGATTCTACCAATGTAATGGGGAATTTACAATGACCACCAATGTGAGTGGGGATTTACACTAACCATCAATGTGAGGGGGAATTTACAGTGACAACCATTGTCGAGGAGATTTGTACTGATCACCAATGTAGGGTGACACTTCTACACCGACCACCAATGTTAGGGGGGGTTTACACTGACCACCAATGTAAAGGGGGATTTACACTGACCACCAGTGTAAGGGCAATTCTGCACTTACCAACAATGTAGAGAGAAATGTAAACTAATCACCAATGTTGAATTTGCACTGACAACCAAAGTAAAGGGGGATTTTACATTAACAGCCAATAAATGGGGATTTCTACACTGGCCACAAATGTAAGGGGGATTTACGCTCACCACAAATTTAAAAGGGGCTTCTACATGGACCACCAATGTAAGGGAGGATTCAAAACTGACCACAAATGCAATTTGGATTTTTTTTTAACAATTACCAATATAAAGATTAGTTTCTACACTGGCCACCAATGTAATAGGGATTTACACTGACTACTAATGTAATAGGTAATTAGGTCATTACCAATTACCTAATTACCTAATTATTTTCCAACACCACCTTAACCCTCTTGGGCATGGAGTTCACTAGAGTTTCACAGGTTGCCACCGGAGTCCTCTTCCACTCATCCATGATGACATCACGGAGCTGGTGGATGTTAGAGACCTTGCGCTCCTCCACCTTCCATTTGAGGATGCCCCACAGATGCTCAATAGGGTTTAGGTCTGGAGACATGCTTGGCTAGTCCATCACCTTTACCCTCAGCTTCTTTAGCAAGACAGTGGTCATCTTGGAGGTGTGTTTTGGGATCATTATCATGTTTGAAAACTATCCTGCGACCCAGTCTCCGAAGGGGGGGGGGGTCATGCTCTGCTTCAGTATGTCACAGTACATGTTGGCATTCATGGTTCTCTCACTGGCCTGTTCTGAGTGGAACCTGTCCTGTTAAACCACTGTATGGTCTTGACCACCGTGCTGCAGCTCAGTTTCAGGGTCTTGGTAATTTTCTTATAGCCTAGGCCATCTTTATGTAGAGCAACAATTATTTTTTTCAGAACCCTTAGAGAGTTCTTTGCCATGAGGTGCCATGTTGAACTTTCAGTGACCATAATAAGAGAGTGAGAGCGATAACACCAAATTTAATACACCTGCTCCCCATTCACAACTGAGACCTTGTAACACTAACGAGTCACGTGACACCGGGGAGGGAAAAGGGAGGGAAAATGGCTAATTGGGCCAAATTTGGACATTTTCACTTAGGGGTGTACTCACTTTTGTTGCCAGCGGTGTGGACAATAATGGCTGTGTGTTGTGTTATTTTGAAGGGACAGCAAATTTACACTGTTATACAAGCTGTACACTCACTACTTTACATTGTAGCAAAGTGTAATTTCTTCAGTGTTGTCACATAAAAAGATATAATAAAATATTTACAAAAATGTGAGGGATGTACTCACTTTTGTGAGATACTTTATAGAAAATAAGGGGCAGACTTGATGTACTGCTGAACGATGGTCTTTTTCTAATACATAGTGGAGAGCAGATACTGTTATCTGCTAGACACCACAAAATGTTCTTTTTCACCAACCATTATTACTAGAAAGATTCTACTTAGCATTTTTACTAATTGTACAATACTTATTTTTAAGAAAAAAAAGAAACTTGTTCTTGTTAATGGTATTACCTTTGTTTAATCTTGGCATATTTTTTTTCCAACCAGTATTCATTGGCATTCTAAAAGCATTAAACACTTCTGTGTGAGGTAGAAACTAAGGATGTGATATATTCAGGGTTTGCCAGACCAGAAAATTTGCTGGCTTCAAACAGCCAATAGAACTGTCCCCATATCATGACTGGCTGTCCTGGCAGACCATTAGTAAATCACACCATGAGTGCTGAATTCCATCTGCCACTGTTTCTTGTATAAAAGCTGCAAAGTTATGTGCAATGAAAATGTAATAAAAAAAGTATATATATATATATATATATATATACTGCACACACATATATATATATATATATATATAGAGAGAGAGAGAGAGAGAGAGAGAGAGAGAGAGAGAGAGAGAGAGAGAGAGAGAGAGAGAGAGAGATCTATCTATATATCTATATATAGGTTTCTCACATACATATAGTGAGGGGGTATAGGGTTTATGTCTGCTATGGTTAAAACAATTTTTTATTGTTTTTTTGAAAGCTTATTAGGTTTTGGTCTCCATTCTTGAGCCTGGGGTCTTTGTAGAGCATTGGGTGGATATAAGCCTTCATTCCCAGGTCCACATCTTATCTGGCAACCAGACCATGGTATTAGTCAGCTGTGCTCGGATTACTTTGTTTGGGAGCTAACTTAAGCCTCGTACATACGATATCAGACAAATGATCGTCCTTTTTTTTTTGCATGCTAGTCTCATATCGAAAACCAATAGGTTACTAAAATTACAAAAACTCTCATTCGACGGAATACAACTTTGGAAGTGATGTAATGTGTTCTATTGTAGTGTAATGTATTCTTTCATCTCCCAGCATTCGTGGTCTTGGTCTTCTTTTTTTCGGATGAGAACTGTACTGTTTAAATGAAAATTGTTTGTTCTAGCATCGTAGGAGAAAACTTTTTGTGTTTGTCCCTTCAAAAAATTTAGCATGAACTGTCCTGATTGGCTCTCGAAAGCTGTGTACTAACGATCAGGTTATCGTGTGATTGCTTTGAAAGCAGTATTTTTCATTTGATTTTCTGATCATGTGTACTAGGTTTTAGGCTCAGGACTCCTCCTTCCCCAGGAGACAGTCATGCTGCCAGGGGGCAGCAAATGTGCACACACATGAGGTCAGGGCTGGTGTTAAACTATTTTGCACCCTGGGCAAGACCAGCTACTTGCATCCCCCCGGCCTCCAAAAAAAATAGAAACTGTGCAGGGATGGTTTCTCACCTTCTTGCCAATGTCAGCTCTGTGTGGAGACTGACTGGCGATCTAGGAGAAAGTGATGTTGCACGCAGCATAGCTTGCACGGCACCTCATTGGCTGGCTACCTCTTCTTTGCAGGAGACAGCTAACATCATCCAATCCTGCAGCGGTATGTGGAACGTTGGCGCTGTGTGTGGGGGGAACATAGCAGTAATCATACATTTTGGAGCCCCTTACACAGCTTTAGGCCTGGGCCCCCCCAGGCCTGACCCCCTTACATCAGAATTTACTAATTTCATTAGGGTCCCCAAAGTTCCCCCCTTACATCAGGGTCCCCAGAATCCCACCTCCTTTCACCAGTGTCCCCAGAGTCATTCCCCCCTTACATCAGAGTCTCAGAAGTGTCCTCTCCTTAAATCAGGATCTCCAGTGTCCCCCCTTACATCAGAGTCCCAAGAGTCCCCTCTCCCTAAATCAGGGTCTCCAGAGCCCCCCCCCTTACATCAGGGTTCCTAGAGTTCATCCTTACTTCAGAGTCCCCTTTTCATTAGGATCCCCAAAGTTACCCCCTTACGCCAGGGTCGACAGAGCATCAGGGTCACAAGAGCCTCCTTACATTAGGGTCCCCAGAGCCCCTTTATATCTGGGTCCCTAAAGCCCCCTTACATCAGGGTACTTAAAGCCCCCTTTACATAAGGAGAAGTACAGAGGTTTAGGAGAGTGGAGAGGTTTAAGAGAATAGTTGGGGTAATGGAAGGGAAGGAATGAGTATTGTGAAGACCCCAGCTTACATCAGGATCAGTTCCTTCTCATTGCAGTAGTCGTTATAGGACAGGTGGAAGCTGGAAGGCTGGGCACTGGGACTAGATAGGTTTGGCGGAAGAACTTCCTCCTCCTCTGAATGCCAGGGCATGGGGGGAAGAAAGTGATTGGTTGCTAGAACATGGGCAGTCCTAGCAAACAAACAGTAGCCTGAGAACCGTAGCCTGAGAACAGTGGGCAGAGGCAATGGTGAATGCAGTCAGCTGCCGTACATTCAGGGACAGCTCTAATTACTGCACAGCCTGCGCTGTTGCTGAGCAGCGCAGGGCGGCTGTGGCAGCAGATACACTGACTGAGTATTTGGGCAGGATGCTCTGGGCGGTTTCAACCCAGAAACAAGTGACTATGGCTGCGCCCTAGGCAGCAGTGCACCCTAGGCGGCTGCCTACTTTACCTAGTGGTTACACCGGCCCTGCATGAGGTAAGAGTCTGTTCTGGACAGCACACCAAGGTTCTCCAGAATGGACCCACAACTTTATCCAGCGATCACACCAGCCCAAGAGGAGAGGTTTTTTGTTGTAGTTCATAAGAACAACTGTTCACATTTCCCCACATGGTGTATGCTCACTACAGGCATCTAAACACAGAGATATTTGTAATGAGGTTTATAAATTGTGGACATTTTAGATATAGACCTTACAGATTTTTAAAAAAATGAAGACATTTATTTTTTTTTCCTTATTTTTCAGCTATGTATAAAACAGGAAAATACAGGATTCCTCCTGTATTGAATTGTATTGTACTTGTACTGTCTGCCCTAATGTTATAAAGCACTGCGTAAACTGTCGGCGCTATATAAATCCTGTATAATAATAATAATAATATTTTACCATTATAGGTGTGGATTGAAAAACAATACATTGCAGTACCATACTGTAGAAGCAACTCATATCCAGTATATGTAATTGCGCATAAAATCCTTGTAATGTTACTACTGCATAAGCAGAAAAAGCCCCAGAATTTAAATAAGACCTTACTGTTTGTCAGCCATACTTAAATTTAACACTGAGCAGACAGACAGTTTCAAATACCACCCTGCAAGGCGAGAACAGGTGTTAACAAGCATGTTCCTCTAGCTTTATCCAAGAAAAGAATATCCTGCCAGATAAGCCTTTTTAACTCAAGTAACTGCAATATGCACAGGATCTAACTAGTAAAAGCTAGTTTATCTCATGTATCTTTTAGAAGCAACATTGTGGAGCAATTTACACAAGATCCTAGGTGACAGCCCATGGATAGTCAATGCCCTTGAGATATCAGTTGTGTGATAACAGCTTCAAGGATGGCAATAAGTTGGCTTTTTCCACAGCATTGTGTTTACCTGATGTGGTCATTGGCATTGTAGGACATCTCAAGGGGGCAATAATAATAGCTTTCAACTTCTGAAAGCACGTTTTATTACCGGCAAACAATTTCTAGCTTGTAGCATCGTTTTTGTTTGAACCAGTCTTTCCCATTTCATGGGAGAAATTGTAATGTAAATTGTAACATGTATCAACCAAGTCCCAGCTGAACATTATGTTCAAATATGGGTCAATATACATCACAATATTATCACCTTTTATTGACATTTGCCTATTCATAACTAGTCTTTGTTAGTGCTAAGACTACTGTAAACAAATTATTATTATTTGTACAGTTTAAGAAATGTCAACCTATATACATATTGGCATTATAAAAAATAGCTACACTAATTTGCACGTGATTATGAAGAGCCACACAATACTTTTGGGCATTTTGGGAAACACTTCTGCCAGAAGCAGTATAACATTTTTTCATCCATAGCTATTCATCAACCTGAACTATGTTCACATTTTAATGTGTTTTGACAGATGGGATATTTGCTTGGGAAAATAACATTTTGGCCTGAGATATCCTCACAAAGAAAAAGTAGTGGGACTTACTAAAAACCATGGTCCCCTTATGTCTTATCATTTTCAGTTAGGGTGTATATGCCATCTACATATCAACTGAAACTTACTGATTGGCTTATGTTCCACTGAATTATATCAGCAAGGACATGCATTTCTAACATGTTGGGTGACATTTGCAATGGACGCCAGAGGATTCATTCTTTTTCTAAATGTTAATTTTTTTTTGTCCATTCACACCCTACCCAGATGTTAAAAGTGAGAATGAATTTTTCATATCACTCTAATACTGCCATCTTGGAAGGAAGCAAAATGCACCTTTCTAGCTAGCTACCCCTATTTCCTATACTACAGATGTGCTTCATCTCTTTAAAAAGTCAGCTTTTCATAGCAGTCTGTACTTCTCTGACAATATTTTTGAACCATGCACTTTATAAAGATAATAATAATAATACATGTGCATGTTGGTATAATTAATAATACATCTAACATAGTATTAAACAATACAAAAAGGGTAACTGGACAGCACAGTGGCTAAGTGGTTAGCACTTCTGTCTAGCCTTATTGGTTCTAATCTCAACCCTGACACTACCTGCCTGGAGTTTGCATGTTCTTCCTGTGCCTGCTTGGGTTTTCTCCGGTTACTCCAGTTTCCCCCCACACTCCAAAGACATGCTGGTAGGTAAATTGGCCCTAGTATACGTATGTATGAATGTGAGTTAGGGGCCTTAGATTGTAAGCTCCTTGAGAGCAGGGCCTGATGTGAATGTACAATATATATATGTGTAAAGCTCTGCATAAGTTGATGGCACTATATAAGTACCTGTAATAAAAACTTATTTAGGACACTGCATAACATTAGATGTCAATGTTACTGTGATACACAGTGTGTGTATATATAATATTATTACTGTTTTTTATGTTGGTAGACTTAAAAAGAAAAAAAAAGTTCTTCAATAACATATATTTTCAAAAAAATATTTATCAGAACTTCAGGTTTGGATAACACCCTAGAAGTATGAAAAGCAATGAACATCATAAGACTTTCTAGGCTATACTATATCCATTAGAAGCCACTGCACTGACACACTAATTAAATTTTCTTTGCCAACTTAAAACCACTGGAACTTATTTATGAAATCTGTGCCAGGGAAAACGGAAGTTAAATGTTGCTGGAACATATAAATAGATCTGTCAACAAGGACTCTAATGCAAACAAAAAAGTCTGTTGTGGAGGTCAATATTTTTGGAAGGACAGCATTCAAAACCATAAAACCTTTTTTATTATACCTTTGAAAATAAATCTCTTTGAAAATAAATCAGTTAATGGTGTTTGCTTAATGATTTTGCAAGATTTTAGGCTTCTCTAATTTATTCACTCTGTTAAGTGTAGAGAAGACTAACACATTCTTAAACTAAATTTAAAAAAATCAATGCATTGCATAATCTTCAAAATAGGATTTCAAATCTCATTTGGCATATATACAGTATAGCTAGTTGTATCGTCTTTACATCCACGAAGACACAACCCTAGGATTAAATGAAAAAGAGAATGAAAGGGGTGGGTGGCGCTACCTATGTACCAAAGAGTGATCTAGCAGATCACTCTTTAGTGACTGGAACAGCTCCAAACAGTTAATTAAAAACACAGTGGTAAAGTGAAATAATTATAGGTCACCTACAAAGTAGGTAGGTACTAAAATCCTCTGAGTGTGAACACCAATCCTAAAGAGGATAATTTTCACCAGCAGTGTAATTATATAACACCTTATAAATAGTAAATACCAAACAATATTGTGTAAGAATAATATATCCTCTACTTATAACGGTGCATGTAAAGTCCAAACATTAGTTGCATGACAATAGAATTATCCTCTGCGTATGACAGTGCATATAATGTCCAAACATCAAATTCTATTGTTTCAGAAAAAAAGGAAAAAAATATAAATACATATTGGTGTAAAAAAGTGAAAATCAGATATAAAAAATAGAAAGTAATTATACCAAAAATGTGTTTACCAAGATATATATAATGCAAACCCAAAAGGCAAAAGTGCAAAAAAATCGCACCAAAAAACAGAGAAATGCAATTTTATCGCACCATGTGCAGAAAACGCATAGGTGCATTCATTCCAGTAAGAGTGACTGTTCGTGTTTAGAAGGATTGTAGCAGGTGACTTTAGTGCTCACAGAATCTTGACAGTGCTCCCCCTCAATTATTTCACTTTACCACTGTGTTTTTCATTAACTGTTTGGAGCTGTTCCAGCCACTAAAGAGTGATCTGCTAGATCACTCTTTGGTACATAGGTAGCGCCACCCACCCCTTTCATTCTCTTTTTAATTTACTTTTAGAGCCCTCTTACGGGGTGGTTATTTGTACAAACATGGTACAAACCATGTTTGTACAATAAAATTATTTTTTATATTAACATTGTTTATGTGCTCACCTCAGTGACAACCCCATATCCTTCAAAGTCCTGTCTCTCCTTTGGAAGAGGTTTCCCTTTCACACTTTTGCCTTGACATGTATTTAGGATGTGGATGTGGGGAGTTGTCCCTAAAACTGGTTAAAAACAGTTTATGGACTAAATCTAACTTCTTCCATTCACTCTTCTGGTGAAAATGCATTAAGCCCACACTCCGTATTCAATTCATGAAACAAAGTTTTCACTTTCGGGAGGTAAGATGGTAACTTATCCTTCATAGTCCTGTTTCTCCTTTGGAAGGGGTTTCCACTTCATACTTTTGTGATAGATCTAGTCCAGTCATTAACATCCTATTTGGATAGAATCAAGCACTTCAGCTATGTGTCAGGTTATTCATCTTTCAAATACAATCCTAGGGTTGTAAGTAAAATAAAAGGGTCCGTGCTTAGGATGTGTATAAAGGTTGCAGCCTCTCCAAATAACCCCCCGTAAGAGGGCTCTAAAAGTAAGTTAAAAAGAGAATGAAAGGGGTGGGTGGCGCTACCTATGTAGCAAAGAGTGATCTAGCAGATCACTCTTTAGTGGCTGGAACAGCTCCAAACAGTTAATGAAAAACACAGTGGTGGTGGAGGTGCATGCGCGGAGTCTAGCAGGGCAGACATGCATTGTTAGAGCTCCACACCACTGAGGAGAGAAGAGAAGGACAAAGCGGAGCCTGCAGGCTCAAAAGGTATCCATTTGAACCTTTTTGCCCCAGGGAACAAACTGTGAAAGTTTGGGCAGGAAATATGGTACTGGGAGGAAGCCGTGGCAGAAATAAAAATCACCTCACAAAGAGCTCACAGGCACTCACTGCAACTAAAGCAGCTCCAGTCACCTCACAAGATACAGCATCAGGGCGCTCTCACAGACAGAAAATGTCACAGCAAGACTCTCCATTTGAGTCAGATACAGAACAAATCCTCTCACAAACTTCTCCACAAGCCTCCTCAGCATCCCCAGTAATATTATTACAATTTGAAAAGATGCTTCATAAGGCTTTAAAACAAACCTCAGACCAAATAACAAACAGCCTAACCAAAGAACTAAGAGAGCTGGGAAACCGCACCGCAGCCTTAGAAATAAAAATGGATGAAATTGAAATTACAACCCAAGAAAATATAACAGAATTGGAACAATTAAAAGAAGAGAATTTAATACTTCAAACTAAGTTCGAAGATTACGAAAATAGAGCCAGACGTTCAAACTTGCGCATAAGGGGAATACCTGAAACTGTGACAGACCTGCAATCTACTATTACTGCTCTATTACAAGAACTAAAGCCAGATATCCCTATTGAACGTTTAGAACTGGACAGAGTACACAGAGCCCTCACAGCCAAAAAGAAAGATGGACCCCCACATGATATAATCACAAAATTTCATTATTACAGAACAAAAGAACAAATACTAATTGCTGCAAGAGAAAAAAAGGAACTTAATTTTCAAGGACACAATTATCAAATTTTTGCTGACCTATCCCAACTTACTATTACTAAAAGACGATCCATGAAACCCCAACTAATGGAACTGCAACGCCACAACATTATGTATCAATGGGGCTTCCCCTTTTCAGTCAGATTTAACTACCAAGGTACAATTTACAGAAGCAGATCAGCAGATGAACTACAACAAACCCTTTTAAAATTAAATCTGACAGAACCCACAAGCAGCAACTCTCCCACACGCAGAAGAATGGCATCATCTTCACCTTCAGGCAGCACCCAGAAAATATCAGAACAAAATGGGAATCATCATTCTCACAAAAGAGGCCGTTATGCCACATCATCCATGGACCAAGAAGATTCAATGGACTGACATCCTATTTCCTGATATCTCTTCATTTATTATACTAAGAGATGGTTCTCTATAAAAAACCTGTATTTATAACTGAATGTAACTGCATTCTGATAGTCACACACTGTGTGGGATCATGTTACATTCCAGTTATATTTCTTATTACTTCTGATTCATATAGCCTTAGAATATATAAGTGAAACAAGGAAATTCTTGTTCAGTTATATATTTTCAGGTAATAACAATAGATTTATTACTTTTTAGGACAAATATGTTCAATATTCCAGAAGTAATGGAAGCTTTTTCTTTCTTTTCTTAAAACAAATATATTATTACCTAACTAGTTCCTAGAACTATGTTTTTGTTTATTCTAATCTGAAGCAATACAACCTCAATTTTATGAGTTAACATATCTAAACAGTTACATATGAATAAAATATGTAATTGTTTACTCTAAAAGGGTTTAAATCCCAAAATAATTCAAACCATCTTCATCAATACCAAAGTTATTAACAGTACCTTTCTAACTGAATTATTTAGTCTAGGGCAAAACTAACCATATACAACCACCCTGGAATAAATAATTTCAACAAAAACTATATTCTGCACTCCAATTAATGAATCATCATTTTGATGTCTTTTGACATAGCACTTCTCTTCTGTAAGCGGAAGATCCGTGTACCCCCATTATCCCTCCTCATTCTCCCAACCATATTATGTGGGAGTGTGACGAAGGCACTTATTCCCCTGAGAGAGATATTTATTCTCTTTCTCGGGTAAATTGTGATTACTTGCAAAAAATTATTTATACAATGTATCATCTAATCTCATATGTTTTTTGTTTACTCTTTACTCCAGAATTCACTGGTTTCTTTCCTATCTTTTCATCTCTTCAGTCCACACAGGTTGATCTGCGCAGTCAGCTCTGCATAACAAAAAGTAAGTCAAAACTATTTGATCTGTTACCATGGCACCACTGAATATACTTTCCCTGAATGTTCAGGGAATAAATGTCCCTCAAAAAAGGACCAAAGCCTTCCGTACTTTCCATAACAAGAAGGCTCACATAGTATGCCTCCAAGAAACACACTTCACCAAAGATTCTACTCCAAAATATATTTCTCCTTTTTATCAACAAATTTACACGGCTTCTGCCTGTACCAAACAAAGGGGTACTCTAATTGCATTTCACCGATCCACACCATTCACCTTATCATCAGAAATTAAAGACCCAGAAGGTAGATACCTGATACTCATGGGTTATATAATGGATACAGCAATCACGGTGATTTCCTACTACGCTCCTAACAAACAACCTACACCATTCCTCTCACATATATTACAAGTGATTAATACACACAAAATAGGAACAGTGATAATGTGCGGGGATTCGAACCAGGTCCTCCTCCCATTTCTAGATAAATCACCTTTTACACCATCCAAAATAACCTCTAGATTACCTTTTCCTCAACTTCTTTCCAAATACAATCTGGTAGATTCGTGGAGAGAAAGTAACCCAATGAAAAAGAAATTCACTTATTTCTCGCACCCTCATCAAACCTTCACCAGAATAGATCATATTTTTCTAACAATAGGAATGATACCAAAAATTATTGCATCAGATATAATTCCGATTCCGTGGTCTGACCATAATGCAGTATACACTACTATAGCCTCAGCCATACCAAAAGCGCATGACCCAACGTGGTACGTACCGGACATAATGCTCAAACACCCACTACATCAGATGGCCATTGAACAAGCTTTAAAGGAATACATAACAATTAATAATACAACAGACATTTCCCCAATAACACTGTGGGAAGCTCATAAGCCTGTCTTGCGTGGTACAATACAAAGACAAATGGCACTATTTAAACGGGAACGCAAAAATCTAGCAAAAAAACTAGAACTCAATTTTAATGCAGCCTACATATCATTCCAAGATAATCCATCTCAGAGTACAAAATCTCATCTGGAAAAATCTAGATTGGAATACGATCTATTTCTCACTGAGTCAGTTGATAAATCCCTCAAACGCTCCAAACACAATTTCTACATGAATACAAACAAACCAGGCACATATTTGGCACGGGCATTAAATTCAACTAACAAATCTTTCAAACCAATACGTTTGAAATTATCAAAAAATGTTTATACTTGTAATCCAGTTAAAATAGTCCATAAATTTCACTCACACCTCGCAACTTTATACAAGACAAACAATGAATTTAATCCTACAGAGGCTGAATCCTTCTTCTCAAAAATAACCTTACCTGAGTTGTCTCAGAATCAAAAAAGCAATTTGGATGAGCCTATAACTATAGATGAAGTTGCTAACGCCATAAAAGACCTAAAACTTAACAAAAGACCAGGCCCAGACGGCTACTCGGCTTTATACTATAAAACATTCTCAGAAATACTCTCTCCCATTCTCACTGAAACTTTTAACAAACTTCTAGAAGGACATTCTTTTCGGCAAGAAACATTAATGGCAATTGTTTGTATGATCCCAAAACCCCTTTCTGATGATACTTCCTGTGTGAATTATCGGCCTATCTCTCTGTTAAACCTTGATATTAAATTATTAGCAAAAATAATAGCAAAACGCCTCAATAGCATTATAGGAAAATTAATACATAGAGATCAAGTAGGCTTCATGCCAAATAGACAGGCAGGCGATAATATACGCAGGGCAGTGTTATTGGCACATATTGCTAAAAAACGGAAAATCCCTTTATGTTTTCTATCTCTCGATATTAAGAGGGCATTTGATACAGTATCCTGGCAATATATGCAATATTCATTACAAAAATGGGGTTTTGGACCCCACTTTTTAACATGGATCAAAGCATTATATAATAAACCCAAAGCCTATATAAAATATGCTGGATACAAATCTGATGCCTTTAATATCGAAAGAGGTACCCGACAGGGTTGCCCATTATCTCCCTTATTATTTGCCCTTATACTCGAACCCATGGCCCAATACATCAGAACAAACCAAACTATAACTGGCATTGAAGTAGGAGGTATTACACACAAATTATGTATATTTGCAGACGATATATTACTTTTTCTATCATCACCACAGGTCTCTGGTCCTAACTTAATACCAGCTCTTGATGGATTTGCAGCCCTATCCGGCCTTATGATTAATCCTAAGAAATGCCTAGTGCTTAATATTTCACTCACAAACATGGAATTGATCCCGGCTAGGGCTGCACTCCCATTCACATGGGCAGAAAAATCAATCCCATATCTTGGAATTCATTTAACAGCATCTCATTCTGACTTATTCTCAACCAATTATCCTCCTGTATTAAGACAGATCACAAATCTAATAAAACAATGGTCGCAACTTCCTTTATCCTGGATAGGGAAGATTAATGCAATCAAAATGACTATTCTACCCAAATTGCTTTATCTATTCAGAGTCCTCCCTATTCCAATTCCTTCCTATTTTTTGAGAATAGTACAAAAAAGAGCAACTTTGTTTATATGGGGCTCTTCTAAACCACGTATACCTATACACACACTACATCTTCCCAAAAATAAAGGAGGCCTGGGATACCCTAATTTTACTAACTACTACAGAGCAGCACATTTGGCCAGTCTGTCCAAATACCATGCAAAACAGGAAATCCCATTATGGGTATTTATAGAGGCTTCAGAAAACGACCCTCTATTAATATCAAACTTGTTATGGCTTGATCCTAAAGACCGCTTTAAAATTCATAATCCCATAACTAAACACTTCTTATCTCTCTGGGATAAACTAAAAACCAAATATCAGTTACAATCTCCACACAATCCTCTCCTTTCTTTTATCAGAAATCCAGCCTTTTATCCGGCATGGATCTACCCAAATTCTTTTAAAGCTTGGACAACATCAGGCATTCAGACACTAAATGACTTCATAGCATCTAAATCATTCCTTTCATTCCCATCGCTTAGAGAAAAATATGATCTACCAAACTCTGAATTATTTAGATATCTCCAAATTAAAAATTTCTATACACCATTCCTAAAGGAGGATACACCATTATCCCAATTATCCATTTTTGAATCAATCTGTACAAAAGATCCATTTGCTAAAGGTACAATTTCATCACTTTATAATCAATTTTATGGAGTAGTAAATCTTAATAGACCCTCTTACGTTCAGAGGTGGGAGGAGGACCTGGGACGAACTTTAGAAGACACGGACTGGTCTAACATATGGCTCACATCTAAGTCATCTTCACCCAAGATCTTAGCACTGGAGACAAATTATAAAGTCCTAACTCGCTGGTACCTTGTACCCGCTAGAGTGGCAAAATATTCACCTAATACCTCAGCTCTTTGTTTTAGAGGATGCCCAGAAATAGGCACACATTTACACATATGGTGGACGTGCCCAGTAATCCAAACCTTCTGGAAGGAAGTCTTCGTGATTGCATCTAAAATCTTTAAAAAAATAATACAACCAGATCCATATATAACTTTACTTAATCTAAAACCGGAATGGTTAACACTCTCTCAATTCAAACTTATGATCCAACTAATAACGGCTGCAAAACAAACAGTGGCCAAGGCATGGAAATCTCCTACATTGGTACTAGCAGAAACAATTCACAGAATGAATAATACAATGTCCCATGCTAAGATGGTAGCCATCGATCAAAATCAAATTCCAAAATTTGAAAAACTTTGGCATCCTTGGATAAAACAACAGTTCCTGTCAAATTTCAATGACTCTGTCCTGTTGCCATGGTAACAGATTAAATGACTTACAGAGATACCCATTCTAAGGCTTCAAAGAGAACTAAAAAGAATAATAAACTGACGAGCGGGACAACCTTGTGGACCATACCTCTGCCTTTCTACCCTTTTTCTTCTTTCTCTTTCCTTTTCTCCACCTTACGATTAAAGCTCATTATCAGAATTTATTTGACCTATATACACTCTACCTGTAAACAATATGTATAGTAGGTATAAATCATTTAAATACCTACAAAAGTAACTAAGGAAATGATATATATCTTTAATTTAGGTTTACGTGAACCCAATGTTTAATATTTGAAATTTCATGATATTTACCTATATAAACCCTACTGTAAAACAATGAGCTTACTTTATAGATCCTTGTAAACTTACTTTATGTATCTTTATAATATTGTATACTCAATAAACTTCTTTTGACAAGGAAAAACACAGTGGTAAAGTGAAATAATTGAGGGGGAGCACTGTCAAAATTCTGTGTACTTTCGGGAGGTAAGATGGTAATTTTCGGTGAGGACTATTCTGTCTGGATAAACAATGTAAAGAGGCTCTTTTGCAAAGAAAGAACACAATTTCAGCATGCATCTGGCTGAAGCGTTGGTAGTTGAAAATATAGGAATCCAAATATACACGGTATTCCTGTCCGTACCAGGGACTTTAAGATCTCCCTTTTTGCGGACAACGTTTTGCTTACACTTAAGCAACTACATGTTTCCCTCCCAAACCACACATGGAGCTAGATCGCTATAGATCTCTCTCGGGTTACAATTAACAACTCTAAGACAGAAGCTCTTCCCCTCAATATGCCCCATCTGACACTATCTTCTCTTTCCCAATCATTTAACTACTCGTGGAAAATCTCCACTTTAAAATATCTAGGGGTTCAGCTCACACCCTCCTATGATACTCTCTATAAAGCCAACTTCCCCCACTATATACTTCTATTAGGACCTCTCTAGCCAGGTGGAAATCCCAAAAGCTATCTCTCTTTGGTCGCCTGGCGACCATTAAGATGGCGATTCTACCCAAACTTCTCTATCTCTTTGAGACATTGCCCATTCCCATTTCATCTTCGCACCTTAAGACCCTCCAGGGTGATTTGATTAACTTCTTTTGGAACTATAAGAGACATTGTATCAGTAGGTCTATCCTCTATGACCCCCCATGGCCAAGGCGGCCTTGTGTTCCCAAATTAAGCCAAGTATTATCTAGCAACCCAGTTGTGCCCTCTAGCCTCTTGGTGTACTCTTCATACAATCGATGAATGCAACTTGAGAAGCTGTGGTTGGCTCCCGTTCATCCGAATTCTTTGCTATGGAGTATGGATGTACCGCTCAGTGTGTTGCGACTGTTGGGACCAATGTCGCTTTTGTGGACGCTTTGTCGACGCGCTAAATCACTATACCCACTTACCTTCACTTCCTCCCTGGCAACATAATTTCCGTTTACACTTAATGTCCCGGACAGTTTGACCTCACTGATGTCCCACTTTTGGATGGAAAAGATCCTATTTCACTATGGTCATTTGGTGGGTACCAGAACTAGAACCCTGTGGTCCTTCCAGGACTTGAGAGACACTTTCGATTTGCCTAGACAGGATTTCTTTAGCTACTTACAAATCCGACATTGCGTGCAGTCCTTGGTAACGAATCTTTAACTGAATTCAAGAAAATCTGTATAGAGGGCTCATCCCCTAAATGTATGATTTTGAGCACCTACCAGCTCCTAATCACAGATCTATCACCTTCTGGGCCACCTATATGTGTATGTGGGAGCAGGCCTTGGGTGAGGACTTACCTCTGAAGATGTGGCAACTTATCTGGTCACAGGAATCTAAGAGCTCTATTTGTACTTTGTACAAGGAGAACCAATATAAGATATTATTCCATTGGTACCAAACCCCGGACCTACTCCATTCTATTTATCCCTCTGCCGATCACGGGTGTTGGCGCTTTGTGGTGAAGTGAGGACGCTATATCATATCTACTGGTCCTCTGATCTATATCATATGTACCGGTCCTGTCCTCTGATTGTCATCAATTGGCGGACAGTCCCCCACCTACTCCATTCCATCTTTAGTTCCTGGGTACAGTTTAATCCTAAGACTTTCCTCTTGGGTCTTCCACCTCCCTCTTTTTCCAAATTGTCTAAAAAATTCCTAGCTTAGGTGTTAACTGCTGCACAGTGCCTGGTTGCCCTGAAATGGAAAAAACGAGAACTCCCCTCCCTGTGTGAACTGCACTCCAGGATTAGAGATAAAATATCTGACAACTCTTTAAATAATTCATTTGATACACACAATCAGGTCTGGGAGCTGTGGGATCTGTTGAAGGCCCCTATATTCTGATGATTCCTTGAATGGGGGAGGTGGTCTTTCGATGGTGAACCCGGGTTTCGGAGGGGTCCTGCTATGGGTGGATGTCCCTTCCTACTCTTTTCCCTCTATCTCTTTCTCTCTATCCTCTTTCTTTCTTTTTTACCCTCTTGGTTCCCTGTCTGCTCACTCCTCTGCCTTTCTTCTTTACTAGGCTACACGTACTCGTGTGTTTAGATGTAGCTGATACACCGATGTTCTGAATTGTAACCAGACAATTTGATGTTGATATACTTGTATATCAACATATATACATACATATATATATTGTTATTGTCTACAGTATATGACTTACATGCTTTAACCAAGTTTTCCCACTGGCTGCATTCTAAGTGGGTATCTTGTCTGGTCTATGTCTATCAAAATTTTCATTGCTATCTTTTTTTTTTCTGTTCGACATCAAAAATCAATAAAACTGTCAGTTTAAAAAAAAAAAAAAATATTCTTAGGGTGAGATAAAAAAATGAACACATGATCAAAGGGAGCAGACAGCAAAGCTTGGAGAACAAGACAGGACCCTCTTGGAGAAAAAACTTTCTTAACTGAGGGTACAATTTAAAAATGAACCTCCAGTGGGTTAGTAACCCATTTACAATAAGTGAACATGGATAAGGTTGAGACTTGGACTCTTGGAGAGTTTTATGTAAGTCCCTTATTTAGGCCTTTTTGCACAAAATCCAGAACCCGTGACACTGAAGGAGGGAGTGGCTTCCAATACCCCTCCTGCTGTGAACAGAAGAAAGCTTCTCCAAACTTGGTGGTAAGTATAATTTGTTGAAGTCTTCCTGGATTCAAAAAAGGAATCAATGACCTTATCTGCTAACTTTATTTGCTTTAATTGTCCACTTTTAACCTCTATGCAACCAGGTTTAATTGTTGGATGTTTGGATGAAGAGAATCGCTCTGATACAATATTTCTGTACAGTCTGGCTGGAAAAATGATGGTGTCAACTTAATTAGCCACAGTAGCAGAAACAATGGTAGTTTAGGCCAAAATGGAAAAATTACAATGGCCTCCGATACCTCTTGCTAGATCTTAAACAGAATATGCAATATCATGGGGAGAAAAAATGTTTGCAAGACAGTACCTTTATTCCTTTGCAAAGGCATCTTGCCCAATGCCAGGGGATCTGGGACTTGAGAGAAGTAGAAAAGAAAATGACAATTGAAGCCATTGGATTAATATCTGGAACTCCCCACATGTTGAAGACTGCAAATATTTGTAGATTAATGTCCACTCGTGGCCTAGAAACCTTCTGTGAAGCTTGTCTGCTTTTATATATTCTGCAGATAAGATGCTGTCAGCAACACCAGATTATGTTTTGCTCAGAAAAAGATGTGTTAGGCAGTCTATAAGAGCAGAAAGCTTTGGTTCTACCAGAAGCTGCTCTAGGCTTTGTGAGGCTTTAGGCAAAACTTACACGCCCATAATGGGTAAAAAAATTCAAGCAATTAAAAATGGCTGCAGAAAGATGCACAGATCTAGCACACAGGCGATCAGCACCACTTCCAGGGCACCCTCCTCACCCATCAGACATATGCAGCTAATAAAACATCTGGGACCCAGCAAGATGACAACCCCTCTAGGATTTTCCCCTGTGCATTGGAAGAATGGGAAGAGGGTGTCACTGAATCATCCCACATCCACAGAGGAGAGAGAGAGAGAGAGAGAGAGAGAGAGAGAGAGAGAGATATCCCTGTCTGCAGCCCCTCCTGTGCCCCATGTCGCAGTCTGTGGGAAGGTGCGTATGATGCTTTGTACTGTACCTTCCATGCCAGCAGGATGTTAGGCAAGCAGCAGGCAGGGTCCGTTCTCGTTCTGGGTGGGGACAACGTCCTGCTCCTTCCAGAGGATCTGTTTACTGTGAGATGGAGTGGTCCCTGGCCACCTGCACCTTCTGCCCGTCCTCGTTTTCCGGCCCCAGTCAGCCTGTCCTCCAGTCCTGGGAGGTCTTTGAAGCTCTTCTCCCTCCTGGGCTATCAGTTCTTGCCGCCCTTGCTGCTAACCTTGCCTGTCAGGCCCGGACTGGGACCAAAAATAGACTGAGAAGCCCATTATACCCGTCCCTTCCCCACTTTCCAGCCTGACAGACCCCCCCGCAGCAGTTGGAGGTGGGGAAAAGGAGCGCAGAGCTGCCATGGGGGAGAGGGGGGCCAGGAAAGAGCACAGGGGTGGCAGAGAGCATGGAAGTGAGGCAGAGAGCAGGGGAGGGGGGGAGAGTACGGGGGGGCCAAGAGCACTGGGGGTGTGGAGAGCACTAGGGGGACACACTGGTGGGAGAGGAGAGTACTGGGGGGCAGAAGAGCACAGGGAGGGTGGGGGGTGAAGAACACCAGGGGAGCCAAAGGGCACTTGGGGGAATTAGAGAGCACTAGGGGGAGCTGGATAGCACAGTAAGGTGAAGAGCATGGGGGGAGCCATGGAGCACAGGGGATGTTGGAGAGCACTGGGGGTGGGGAGCATGGGGGGAAGCCAGGGAGCACAGTGGGGGCTGGAGAGCACAAAGGAGCAAAGAGCACGGGAGTGCCGAACAGCACTGTGAGGGCTGGAGAGCATGGGGGTAGAGTGGAGAGCACTGGGGGGGGGGCACTGGATAGCACAGGGGGCAGAGAGCACTGGGGAGGCAAGTAGAACTGGGAGGGGCCAGGGAGCACGGGAGGGGGGAGCTGGAGAGCACTGTGGAGCCAGGGAGCATGGTGGCCAGAGAGCACTGAGGGCAGAGAGCACTGGGGGGAGCTGGAGAGCAGAGGGGGACTGGACAGCACAGTGGGGGGAGAGCATGGGGGAGCCAGGAAGCTGGGGGGGGGCAGGGAGAACTGAGAGGGACCAGGGAGCACGGGGGGCAGTAAAAGAATTTGGATAAGAGGAGTAGCGGGGACAGCTGCATATAGAGGAATTAATCTTTCCATATTCCTCCTGCAGCCTCTGAATGCCCACAGAAGAAGTAGACATTCAGCAGCTTCAGGAGGAATATGGAAAGATCAATTCCTCTATATGCAGCTGTCCCCGCCACTCCTCCTATCCAGGCACACAGGAGGGCTGCACGGCCGGGCACTCACTTTCTCTCTGGACGGTCGGCCAGACTGCAGTAGGTGCTGGGATCCACCCATTGGAACTCCTCTTTCCCTTTACAGGCAGCCGGCCAGCCACGGAGAGGTCAGCGGCGCGGGCTGAAGGAGCAGCCCAGCTACTTCAGCTGCTTTAGGGCCCCACATAGACTTGTGGCCAGCCCGTTGTGCTCTGTGGCTGCCCGTACGCCTTATACAGATGGCACCTTTAGCCAATTGGTCAGTCTGCTCCTTACAACAGCTCCTCAAAATATTTTAAAGCCCTTATAACCCCTGTGAGATTCATCTAATTAAAGACAGGTGGAACCATCCAACCCCAGCTTGAGCTTGATGACCCAAAGAATGGGTTCCTCAACCCATGCAACTGGCATTTGTTGTTAAGATCACCAGTGCATGTGGTTGAAGAGGGTTGGCCAGGGAAAATATGTGTCAGAGAACAAATGGCTCACTGGAGAAGGAAACCATATTGAAATCATCTTCTCCACCTGGTCCACACATTCTTAAACTGAATGAAAAAATTGAATGCATTAAATAGTCTTCAAAATAGGATTTCAAATCTCATTTGGGATATATAGAGTATATACCATATATCATGTCAGCCTCCCATGGCATGGGTCAGCTTCACCCCTCCATTTTTTTTTACCACTTCAGTGAACATTTTCCAAGGGACATATTTTCAACTTAACAGTTCAATTTCATCCCGTCTCATTTACACATCATTGTGGCGTTTGTTTTTTTTTTGTTTGTATTAAAGCATAACTCATATTACATTTAATGTACATTGGATATATAAGCTGTCAGGTCACCTAAAGGCTAGGTGACAGATGCACACCATTGGGATCAGGAGTGCACCGCAAGGTAGTGGACCCTATGGCTAACTGCCATGGATGGGAGTCAGGGTGGAAAGGAAGGCAGGGAACACTAGCATGGATCCCACCGAGGTTAGAGCGTAAGATTCCCTGGGGCGCGGAGTCTAAGAGCCAGTAGGAGTTCACCAGAGCCTCTAGTGGTGAGGATGGACTGGGCTTCAACTGGCTCCAGGTCGCGACCCCCAGGGTCCCCCAGCTCACACCCACAGTAGGCAACAGGAGGATAGGGATGGTAAGGGAATAAGCCATGGTCGGGGCCACAAGCAGATAAGGACAACAGAGTTCATGCCAAGGTTCAGGGTCACAGGCAAACAGGGACAGTCGGGGACACGCCAAGGTTCAGGGTCATGAGCAGACAGGAATAGTCGAGAACAGGCCAAAGTCAGTAACTGGAATCAGACGTAGGAAACACAGCAAATACACACGACGGCTAACACACAATGGTGGATCAGCACTGCTCGCTTGCAGTGCACAGGTTAATATAGGGTTCCCTGATAGGAGCTGGGGTGGAGCCACGCTAGAGGAGAGTTTATAAAAGCAGTCAGGTGAGAGTCAGCTGGTCTTTAGAGATGAACACATGGAGACAGGTAAGCTGACAGACAAAACTCTGTTGCATAACCATGACATAAACCCCCAGTGTATCCACCCCTCCCCCCCCCCCCCACAAAGCACTCCCTCCTCCATTACCCGGCCTCCCTTCTTCTTTGCTCCTACCGGTACTAGTGTACTCTTTTCTCCACCTCTGCAACATCCAACTGCCTAACTACTTTGGGGCCACATCTCTTATTTATTCTAAATTCCCATCACCTCAGCACACCTTATTGAACACTTGTACTCTGCCCATTCCCTCCATTTCTCTTCACACTTTTCCAATCCCATCTCCTCACTAAACCTCAAGTATTTGAGACTTTGAATTTCATTTATTTTATTGAACCAATCCTGCAACGTGGGTCTCTTTTTTACTTGCCAGTATCTAGGAATAAGGCTTTTAGCTGCATTCAAAAGTTGTGGTAATAATGTTCTCAAATATATCCTAGTTGGCATTTTAATCCCGTGAAATAAACATCCCCAAGGATCGTCTGGAACTCCGATATTGGTTATTTCACTGATAATTTGCCTAATCCCCCCCCCCAATATTTTTTAATTTCTGGGCAATGCCACCATATATGCGCTGTTGTCCCGATCTCTTTACATCCCCATCAACAGTATTGCTAAGTTTCACTCTGGTACTTATGTGCTCTGTTTGGGGTAATATACCACCTAGCCAAACACTTATAATTTAGCTCGAGCATCTTATAATTAGCAGTTGTTGCGTGTATCCGCTTCAATAACTTACCAATCTCTAGTTCTTTAAGCTGTATATCTAATTCCAACTCCCACTTCTTAATAAATGGCGGTATTTCTACTCCCTTCAATTCCATTAACACTCTATAGATCTTAGAGATCCCTTTCTTCCCTGCTTTATCCACACGCAATTTCTCCAGGGGGCGTAAATTTGTGCCTGATCTAACGGGTTGAGGGAGAGTTTCAATAAAATGATTTAATTGACTATACCGCCATCGATCTATTACAGTGAGTTCCCTTTTATTTTTTAGTTCCTGATATGTACAAATTTCACCCTGTTCCATCACGTCCTTTAATTGTACGTCCTCTTGTAAGATCCATTTCCCAAACAATATCTCCATCCCTGAGCTTCACCCCTCTAACCCCCTTAGGACCACCCCTAACTAGCCCATAAATCTTTCCTCATTCCATGGGACGATACAGAATTATCAAGAATAGAAGGCCTAAGAACTGCATCATGGCCCTCTATGACAGGGATCTCCAAACTACGGCCCTCCAGCTGCTGTGGAACTACACGTCCCATGAGGCATTGTAAAACTTTGACATTCACAGACATGACTAGGCATGATGGGAATTGTAGTTTCTGAACAACTGGAGGGCCATAGTTTGGAGAACCCTGCTCTATGACATCAATGGCCTCTGCATAACAGTGGGCTTGCTTTTCCGAATCACTTTTATCTTTCACTGAGGAAGAAAACCACAGAGCTTTCTCGTGCCTAACCAGACTCTTCTGGGCATTGATCAGCCAGCTCAAACTGCAAGTTAATTTACACTGTGATTCAAGGTGTTCTCTGTCTTGGTCAATAAAAGAATATTGTGTGATAATAAAACATCTTCACACCCCTGAACCTCAGGATTGCAATTACTGCTGCTAAAATAAAAGTTTTTGATTTACAAGGAACTTAGTATTAGTTTTTATTTTATTAATTCTGAGTTTATAGGTATTAATTTCTGTGTATGTACTGTATATACTGTGTCTGTATATATATTTATAGTTTCATTAGCTGTGATCTTACCATACAATCTCATTCCTTGTCTCCTGCTATCATTATTTGGTGACACTGGATTTAACTAGTTTTCAGCAGGAGACAAAGAGACCCCGCAATTTGAAAGGTATATACAGTATATAGGTGGAAGACAAAGACCAGTTGAATTCACATAGGGCTTTGTCAAAGCACCTGGGAAAAGAGGAGTGTCACTTCCAGGAATTTAAAGAAAATTAAGAGCAATAGAATGATGCTGTATTTATGTATTTTAACATCTGTAATTAACCTTTTTTGAATTATTGAACTACACCTACATATTTGAGAGGTTAAGGAACCTGGTAACAAACAAATAACAACAAGTAATACTTTATTACAGTCTTCAACACTATGAAAATAGTTCTGGGTGTCGTGCACGGGCCAAAGGAGAGACAGCAGAATTGAGAATGACCACCTGCTACTGCAAAGCTCAGAAACCACTGCTGGTCTACTGGAACATGCAAGTAAGCATTCAATATATACACTGTTGTCATCCAATCACCCTTCTTTATCATTAATATGATTACTTCCAGAGGCTTTCTTGACCAGGAACAGCAAGGAATAATAGCCTGTACCCATTTCTGGAATAAGGACCTGCACAATGGCATCTGTCCCTAAGTCCCTAATTCTGTTATATAGGTTCTCTAAAGAAGGAATTTGAGTTACAAAGACACTGGAGGTTTTTTTTTAACAAACTCTAGACAATAACCTCTTTGAATGATGTCCAGTTGTCCATGATAAACTTTGCCCAGGCATCTCTGAAAGTAGCCAGTCTTGCTCCCACTTGAGGGGACTGGATGGAAAAACTTCCAGAAGCTCTTATCTATTGCTTTGGTCTCCTGCCTGGTCTTGGACTTGTTGGTCTTGTTAAAGGTGGTTTATTAACTTTTTCAGTAATGTCTGAAATACCATAACACGAAATAAACCTTACAAAAATAATCAAGCCTACAAAATAATGGGTTGCTGATTAATAATTATTATTATCAAACATCACTATGATCGCAACATTAAGAGCACTATCCCCTTATCAGACTCAAAGAATATATGTTAAACAAACAGTGTGAATGCAAAATAGTTATGTCAAGGCAAAAAAATCTCCTTTAGAATAATAACATCATACATGTTTAAAAAAAACGAAATGTCGAAAATCATGATCCTCCCTTTATTATACTTTCTTCCCCATTTCAATGTACAATTCCTATGTACACACAATGCCACAGGTGAGAGACCTGTTTTTTTTTTTTTTTTGGGGGGGGGGGGGGGGCGGCAAGCAACCAGCGGTGCTACCCCCACCCGCTGTTGGACAAGCACTTACCCCATCCAGGTAGTGGGTTGCGGGCTGCAGGCAGCAGCTCCGGTCTCCTCTGCTCCAGCTTGGCGGACCCAATCTAGGTGGTGGGTGGTGGGCTGCAGGCAGCGGCTCCAGTGTCCTCTTTCTTCTCTAGCATGACGGCTTTCGCTGTGCGTCTCCTCTCTCCTCCTCCTAGGAGCTAGGCGTCCAATAGGATCGCCTGACATTTTGGCCAATTGGGAAAAGGGTCTCACCACACTCTTCCTGATTGGCAGGGAGGAGATGTAGTGTGAAAATAGCTAATATTTATTCGCTATTGTCACATAACTGGGTGGGGGACCCTGCCACAGGTGGGGGACCCTTTATAAAATGTCATATTCCATATGTGGGAAACTAGTTTTAGAATTGCCATATTGCAATACATAATCTGATGAAAGCTGAATTGGGTATCCCCATCGGATGATTAAGGAAGGAGACCAGACCATATTATTAACCCCTGTGGGGTAAACAAGCTGTGTTGACCTCATATCACCTTAGAGGTCATATCACTAAGGTGAGCAGATTGTGTTGTCTGGGTCAAGATTTTGCACTTCACAGTGTGGGATTTTAGGAGAAGAGCACTGGTGTATTCACCACTTCTGGACTTCTGGAGCCAATTGGTTCCACTCGATTTTAGTTAGGTGTATCAGAGTAAAGGGGACTGAATACAAATGCAAGCTGCACTTTTTACATAGATCACATAGCTCACATAAAATGTAATACATTTACGTTTTTGGTTGTAACGTGACAAAATGTGGATCATTTCAAGGGACTGTATGCTGTGGACATAGGGGTGTTATAACAATTGGCTGTTCTTGTTTTATTTTAACAATAATACAGGCTTCTTGTGGCTACCATAAAACATTCCCATGCTGTACAGTAATCCAATGATCTTCTCTTTTTTCAGTGTGTATGTACAGTACTTTTTTGTAACAGTTACTTAACTTTCACATATCTCCATGGTTATTGTTTCTTATCTATCTGCATACACGGAATTCCAGCTAAACAACTTCTAAATAATATCAGCTAGCAACATTAATAATCTTTTGGGTTTAATCACCCTGAGCAGACTTGCAATAAGAGATTAGAAAAGTAATTCACAATTACACTACTATAAACTATAGACTATATGTAAAAAAAATAAATACAATGTTGTAAGCTTTTGTGTGCATGGACATTTGTATATAAATCCTCCCCTTGTAAAACAACCCATTCAGTTTAAAATTAAAATGAAAGGCAAAATATTTGTGTAGAGATATAAAAAAAACATTATGAACACTCCCCCCCCCCCCCACACACACACACACTTTTTTTATAAGTGATTACATTCCCTTTGTTCTCAGCTACATAAGAGCTGGGGGAAGGAGAAGCAGCAGCACACTGTACTTCCCAGTGAATGGCTGTGCAGGGGAGATGTGTCAGGACAAGTCTGATCATTGGAGGAGAACAGGCTGAGTTTCCAGCAAAGCTAGAGAACTGACCATGTGGTGTGTTCTCCTGCTTGGTGTGGTCAATTAGTAATAGAAAAGCAGAGGGACTAGCAGGAACGCCAGGGATTTCACACAAAGGAAGCAATACAAAGAGAATAGGATACTTTTTCATACAAGTACATGGTACAGCAGGCACTTATCAGGAATATGAAATATTGGGGCAACATATTCTTTAAGTTCTTCTGAAATGTATCTGTAAAGCATTTTCGAAAATTCTAGAATGAAGGGTCTGTAGGAATGCAGAATTAATGCATGGAGTACAAATTTTAAAAATGTGTGAAACACATCTCAAAGCATGTGAATTAATGGACGTTAGATTATGGCAGCCCAACATAAATGGTCTGGCACCATACCAAAGCATCCAAAGAATTTACATGCACCATTTTTGTCAACACAGCGCATTACAAAACACTTATTGTGTTGTGGTGTGCTGCAACACATGTGCATTGGAACATGTGCTGAGGGGGTCATTCAAAATTATTGGCACTGCAGTGGCAGAAAAAGCCCTTGACGCTGCTAGGCACGTTTAGCACTTCAGTGTTTATTCATATCAATAGCCAGAATAAATTCAACTTCTGGCTAACTAAATAAATGCTCAGCGGGGATCGCTCCATTTTCCCCAGCTGAGCCGGCGGATGACAGGGCGGGACCCACACACTGTGCAGGGACCGCCCTGTCAGATCTCCGCTCTCCCCTATGGGGGATCGGAGGAACACGGACCCTCTGTCCGTGTTCATCCGATCCGCTCTGCAGACGGATAGAAAAATAGGATTTTCTTCCATCTGCAGAATTGGACGAGAGCGGAGCCGGATGACATTGGGTGTTAGCGGATGTACATCCGCTGACACGCGCTATCCCATAGGGATGCATGTATGTCCGTATTTCATCCGAAAACGGATGGATGAAATACGGACATACGGTCCGCATGTGTGAAAGGGGCCTTAGGAAAAAAGTAAAATGTTCTTGTGTTTATTGTGAACTTTGCAGATTAACTTCTCCACAATGTCTATAGATACAGAGACAAATGATGGCTTATTTTAAAGTGCTTTTACTGTTTATTATGTAGTCTACATAGTACGGGTTTATTTCATCAGCTTTAGAAATAGCAATATGTTTAAAGCAGTTCTGGAATATTAAATACAAAAACTTTATTTAACAATATTTTATATAACATTTTGTTAAAATAATTGGATATGCAAGTAGTATGACATGTAATACATACTGACAGTAAAATAATCTTATAATGCTTTTCTACCTAGTTAAAGTTTAGCCCTTAGACTGACTGCAATAGAGCAAGACGTCTCAAGCTACACATGAACACTTAACAATCATGGTTCAGTGAGAAGATAACCAGGAGGGTGCACCCGACACGTGACCATTAGATACAGCACTCTGAACACATATGCATGCATACTGGCTGTGTTCAGATCTTGGAAAATGGTTGTGTTAGTTTACAGACACATGGATAAAGGCAAAGTGTGGTACTGTCAAATTAAATTGTATCTAAAGCCAAAATCTTTTTTTTTTTTAAAGATTGGTGAGAGCTTAAAACCCCCTGGTTATAATTTCTGTCCTTGGTCCTCCCCCTTCGTGTCCAGCAGAATTGAGTCACTATATCTTTCTATGTGAACATTGTCACTGGGATAGAAAGTGAAGAAAACGCCAGAATTCTGATTTGTTATCAGAACAGGAATAGGGAAAATCTTCCACTAAGGACATTTGCTCCTGTGATAACTGTCTAAGAGGAGCTTTCTCTCACTTTAGTAAGATTTCTTCTCACTTCCTGTTGTTTCAACAGGATTGGAAGTAATGGGAAATCTTACCAATAATGGACAAATTGCAAAAAAAAAAAAAAATTATTCTACTGCACCTAAAATGAAAGAAAGATACTTTTGTGATTTTTTAAGGAATGCTCTTTCCCATATCTTTCCTTACACCAGTGTTTAGTGCTGGCAACACGAGGGGCATCGGTTCAATTCCCAACCATGGCAATTACCTGCCTGGAGTCTGCATGTTTTAGTTTCCTCCCTGTGCTTGCATGGGTTTCCTCCAAAACTCTAAAGTTGTGCTTTTAAGTTAAAAGGCTCCTGTCTTAATTGGACCTAGTATACAACAGTACTGATTTTCACGGGACAATCACGATTTTGGGACCCTCATCCCGATCGGAGCCTGTCCTGATTGAATTCCCGGGATTTTGCCTTTGTCCCGGGAAATCGGGAATGTTTTAGGCAAAAACGGCCAGCGGGCTACAAAAAAAATGTCTGCCGCCACCACGCAGCCAATCGGCTTCTCTCTTCAGTGTACAAGTAGACTATTCTCTTGTACACTGAAACCAATTGGCTGCACGAATCAGAGGCCCCTCCCCTCTCCACTGAACACACAGCTTGTTGTGGGAGTTTGCTCAGCTCTGCCGTCTGTGTGTTATGCAGGGATGTCGGTGTACAGCCCGGGCCAGCGACACATGATCATCGGCTGTAACCCCCACCAATACTGCAATATCTCCGCCATAGATATGTATGGGGACAGCGGGCATTGTCTTGTGTACATGGAGGATGCAATGTACGGTGGGGGTAACTATGTACAGGGGGAGGGGGTAATATGTACAGGGGAAGGAGGGGAAATATGTACAGGGGGGTAATATGTACAGGGGGAGAGGGGTAACTATGTACAGGGGGAGGGGTACATAGAGGTTCCACTCGATTTTAGTTAGGTGTATCAGAGTAAAGGGGACTGAATACAAATGCAAGCTGCACGTTTTAGATATTTATTTGTATAATATTTTGAAAACCATTTATCATTTTCCCTCCACTTCAAAATGATGTGCCACTTTGTGTTGGTCTATCACATAAAATGCCAATTAAATACATTTACGTTTTTGGTTGTAACATGACAAAATGTGGAAAATTTAAAGGGGTGTGAATACTTTTTCAAGGGACTGTATGCTGTGGACATAGGGGTGTTATAACTGGGAGCCCCAATTGGCTGTTCTTGTTTTATTTTAACAATAATACAGGCTACCATAAAAAATACAGTAATCCAATGATCTTTTCTTTTTTCAGTGTGTATGTACTTTTTTGTAACAATTACTTAACTTTCAACTATCTCCATGGTTATTGTTTCTTATCTATCTGCATACGCAGAATTCCAGTTAAACAACTTCTAAATAATATCAGCTAGCAACATTGATAATCTTTTGGGTTTAATCGCCCTGAGCAGACTTGCAATATGAGATTAGAAAAGTAATTCACAATTACACTACTATAAACTATAGACTATATGTAAAAAAATAAGGCTTTTGTGTGCATGGACATTTGTATGCAAACCCTCCCCTTGTAAAACAACCCATTCAGTTTAAAATTAAAATGAAAGGCAAAATATTTGTGTAAAGATAAAAAAAAACCTTATAAACACTCCCCCCCCCCACTTTTTTTTTTTTTTATAAGTGATCACAATCCCTCTGTTCTCAGAAGACATAAGAGCTGGGGGAAGGAGAAGCAGCAGCACACTGTACTCCCCAGTGAATGGATATGCATCTGATCATTGGAGGAGAACAGGCTGAGTTTCCAGCAAAGCTAGAGAACTGACCATGTGGTGTGTTCTCCTGCTTAGTGTGGTCAGTTTGTAATAGAAAAGCAGAGGGACTAGCAGGAACGCCAGGGATTTCACACAAAGGAAGCAATACAAAGAGAACAGGATACTTGTTCATACAAGTACATGGTACAGCAGGCACTTATCAGGAATATGAAATATTTGGGTAACATATTCTTTAAGTTCTTCTGAAATATATCCTGTAAAGCATTTTCGAACATTCTGGAATGAAGGGTCTGTGGGACTGCAGAATTAATGCATGGAGTACAAATTTAAAAAATGTGTGATTTTCTCCTATCAGGAGAAACAGTGTTTTACAATAAACCAGTGTGCATGAGGCCTTAGGAAAAAAGTAAAAAGTTCTTGTGTTTATTGTGAACTTTTGCAGATTAACTTCTCCACAATGTCTATAGATACAGAGACAAATGATGGCTTATTTTAAAGTGCTTTTTTAGTGTTTGTTATGTAGTCTACATAGTACGGGTTTATTTATTCAGCTTTAGAAATAGCAATATGTTGAAAGCAGTTCTAGAATATTAAATACAAAAACTTTATTAAACAAACTTTTTTTTTAGCATTTTGTTAAAATAATTGGATATGCAAGTAGTATGACATGTTATACATATTGACAGTAAAATTATCTTATAATGCTTTTCTACCTAGTTAAAGTTTAGCCCTAATGCCCTGTACACACGACCGGTTTTGCCGTTGGAATAAACTCTGAAGGTTTTTCCGACTGAGTTCCAATGGAATTCCGCTCAAGCTGTCTTGCACACACACGGTCACACCAAATTCCAGAACGTGGTGACATACAACACATATGACCGGACTAGAAAACAGAAGTTCAATAGCCAGTAGCCAATAGCTTCCATCTCGTACTTTTGCGCCATTTTTGGTCCGTCGGAACAGCATACAGATGAGCGGTTTTCCCGATAGGAATGGTTCAGTCGGAAATATTTAGAACATGTTCTATTTCTAAGTCCATCAAAATTTTCGAAAAAATAAGTCAGATGAGGCATATACATGGTGCCGGGACGATTGAAGCGCTAACACCAGGTGTTTGGAGCATCTTTATCTGCTGATTGCTAAACTTTCTGGAATACACATATTTCTATTGTGGTGTAGGATCTGGGCCTCCTGTCCCTCCACCCCTCTTTCTTTCCTTCTCTCTCAGTCCCTACCGTGCCTTGCAGATGGCCAGGTGTGGTCGCACCCCAAGTGGCTCTGGGTGGTATTGAACTCATGACTGTCTGTCCTTGCTCCTGTTTCTTTACCTCTGAGTCACACCTCAGTTCTATTCAACCTGCTTTCCAGCCATGCCTAGTTTAGCATGAAGTACTGTGGGCGATACTCTGTTTGTACCTGCCACTCCTGGATCAGCTGAGGCAGGTTACCTAATTAGCTGGGTATAAAACCTTGTCTCACTCAGAGGGCTAGTTCAGTTCATTATGTAAGGGCTTACCTAGGTTGGAGTCCATGGCGCAGAGATGTACGCTCACACTTACAAATACACACAGCCCACGGTAACAAAGAGATAAGCTACCTGGGCTGTGAATTTGTGCACGGGGGCTTGACAGGAATAGCCAAGGGATAGTCAAGGTAAAGCCGCAGTCAGGGATTCCAGAAGTCAGGATAATGATCAACAAAGCCAGGGTCTGAAGCCGGGGTCAGTCTTGGAACACTGGAACACTGCAACAGAAGACAGGAGCACAGAAACACTTGGCAAACATGAGAAAATGAACTGAAAAAGCCCTCAATACCAGTTCAATACCACCCAGACCCTCTTGGGGTGTCACCACGCCTGGCCATCTGCAAGGCACGGTAGGGACCGTTAAACTCTCTCTCTTTCTTTCTCTCTCTCCCTCGTTCATCTCAGACTCTAACCACACCCCCTTTGAGCCATGTCCCTCTAAGACACGCCTAATATTCCGTCCACGCCCATTTTTCAACATGGCGCACTGTCTTTCTCGCTATGTCACACCTACAAATGAATGCCCTGCCCCCTAATTATAATAAGACCCCGCCTACAGGCAAAAAAGTGTCCCTATACATTTTTTTACAATGTTACTATGTGTATGTATAAATGTGAGTTAGGGACCTTAGATTGTAAGCTCCTTGAGGGCAGGGATTAATGTGAATGTACAATATGTAAAGCGCTGTGTAAATTGTTGGCGCTATAAAAAGTACTGTACCTGTAATAAAATATCATATTTTGGTTGAAAGTAGCTTCATCATATTGCTATTGAGTTAGTTATGGACAGAAAACCACCTAACAATAACTGTTGGTGGTCTTGACAGCTGGCTTGCTAAATATACTGGTATCACAAAATGTATTTAATGCATCTTTTTTATTTCCTAATAAATCTTGAATATGTTCTAGCTGAATTATTTTAATTATAAATTACGCAATCAGATGTTAATAGAACAAATTCTTCCAGTCCACCTGAAAACATTAAAGCTCTATGGAAATGGTATGCTGCATAATAGAATAAGTGAGCGTGACTACTATGTATGGACATAACTATGCAGCCTGGGCAAAAGATCACAAACATTTCAGGCACCGTTAAACACTGCTGACATTAAAAGCCTTTATGCTGAAAAGGAATCATTTGGTTAGACAGAAGGACACATTAGCGTACTAAGATATGTCCATGCGTGTTTCCTTTATTTAGATGTCAAAAATGTAAACTTCAAGGAAGTGCATGGAACTTTGTATCTTTAGACACTATTATCCAGGTTAGGAAAAAAAAATCTTTTGAATATACTTCACTCTGTCATGTCTATATCCCAGGTCTTACAAGAACTGTACATATTGGTATATAAGTATAGCTTTTAACAAAGAGTAAACTTGAATCAATAAGCTTTAACACATGTGCCATACGTTTTTTGTTGCCATGTGACTATTATTTGTATATTTACTTGGCTGTCATAGGTACAAATAATGGGAGCAGTCAACAAAGCTTAGTGAATTGGTTCTCATACTCAGCTAAACCTTTTTACTTTCCATGGAATACAATGTCACTTAAAGTTTGCTGTAAAACCAAAAAAAAAAATTACCCTTTTGGGTACAAAAGTAAGCAGCACAGAAGGGTCAACTCTTGAAATTAAAATTGATCTGATCCAGCTAATTTATAAGAAGTGGTATTTAGAGGTGTGGTTTGGTGAGATAATAAAGGTTTGGGAGCACTTTCAAAGTTTTTTTTTCTTGCGCCTTGCCTCTGCCTGAGGCATGTGCTGAAGGCCCAAGTACCTGAAGCTGAAGTGATTTCCTGAAGAAAACTGGCCCCCCAAAGGATGATCTTGCTGAAGAGTGTGGCAGAGTTGCTGGGTAAAAGCTACCACCTGGACATTATAAGAGGGATTTATTGCCCATAGATCAGATTCAGGCATCACTAAAGGGTGGACCGTGGTCTGGATCCAGACAAAGCCACTGTCCCATCTGGACCTGCGGTTGCGCCATTGAGGAGCCACCTCTTTAACTCTGGCCTCTGCCATTCTCAAAGCAGAGCAGAGAGCGGTTGGCAGGATAGTAATGCACGGAGGACAGGAGGCACAGCTGCTTTGGATGGAGGACAAGAGTGAGCTGCATGCGTCAAGTCCTACCTTATGCAGATTGGAGAGCAGGAGGCACAGCCGCACTGAATGGAGGGCGGGAGCTGCATAACTTAACACAAGGGGCTGACATGAATGGGTTAGTGCTGTGTATGTGGGCGGAAAGAGCACAAAAACACATTTTGGGGGGAGGGGGAGTGAAAGTAGAGCAGTGCTTTAATAGGAGGGTGATGTGAAGAGGATCAAGTGCTGGTGGGGAGGGGAGATATGAAACAGGGCAGTGCTGAGGAGTGATGTAAGGTGGGGCAAGTGCTGTGGGTGGAGAGATGTAAGGGGGCAGAGCCATGGAGGGTTGTAAAGGGGAGCAGTGCTGTGGGGAGGGATGTGAAGGGAAGCAGTGTTGTGGGGGGGATATAAAGAGGGGCAGTGCTGTGTGGGAGATCTGGAGGAAAAATATATAGATGTATTTCCAGCCTAAAGGACAATTGTCACTATCAGCAGGGAGCGTAGTGGACCTCTTCAGCGAGACCACAGCTCCGAAGAGCAAGTGTCCTTCTCTACAGCATGATGGCAAAGGACATACTTTTCTACTCTACTGTAAGGCTTTACACACCTTTGGTTATGTACCTGGGCTGGAATGTAATTAGCTGATTTTAACAAAAAGGTCAGTTGGGCTTTATAGCATAGCTGTCTGTAAAAACCATTACAAAAGGAATGCTGGAATAAAAAGTAAAACTGACGGTTACATAAGCCTTCCAAATGGAATGGTGACTCAAAGTACAACTGTCAATAACAAAATAGTTCTCAACTAGCTGCAGTGCTTTAAAGTACAATTGCCAATAACATAAGCATTCTAATTGGAATACAGAAATATAAAGTCAGTAATGCTGGATGTTTTATTAATTTGAAACCAGGAAACAGGAATAGATTTAAGTTTTATTGTACATTTTACATTTATTTTAGAGTATAAAAGTATAGATACCTTATGCCATATAGTAAATATTATTACTTGAGCATGTAATGTGACCCCATCGAATCTCTAAACCAGGCATGCCAGACTGGGTTTTTTTGGGCCACTCTAACTTATTTTTTGTGGCCGTCAGCCAAATAAAAATGGTTTAAAATGAATGAGGCTCCACTTTTCTCTAGTTGAAACCCCACAGTTCCCTACATAATTTTGCATCTTACTACTTTAGGAAATGTTTTAAGGCACCTTTATCTGTTGCAGCGAGTGATAGAAATTGCAGTACTGGCACAGAGGAAAGGTAGGAGCCACGAGCAACTGCATAGGTGCAACTCTCGTAACTGCGCTACCTTTTCTCTTGCAGGTAACTGGCCTTTTAAATTGTTTAAGAAATGTAAGCATATTTTGTAAACTGGTAATTAGTAAATTAGAATTCTGAGGTTACTAGAGGAGCTTGGACGGAAGTTATGAAGTATATTTTCTCTTCTACTATTAGGCCCCTTTCACACTGGGGCGGTTTGCAGGCGCTATTTTCAGCGCAATAGCGCCTGCAAACCGACCTGAAACTGCCGCTGCTGTGTCTCCAGTGTGAAAGCCGGAGGATACCACCGCTAAAAGGACGGTAAACGTCGCTAAAAAATTTACCGCCAACGCCCCCACCGCCCCAGTGTGAACGTGCCTTAAAGTGGACGTGAACCCTCCTATCATTTTCAGCCAAGAAAACTGCCATCCTGGTCTCTGTTTGATCTTCAACTGTCATGATGCTGCACAGGTGATCAGTTATGATACCAGCCAGTGGATGGTTTGACAGTTTGGTTGAGAGCACAACCAATGTGACAGACTTCCTGGCATGCCGGAAATGTAACTGTTTTTTGAAATGGTTAAATAGATGGGTTTACCTCCGCTTTAAGCACAATTGTTAAAACTATTTGGAGGACAGTGAGTTTGGGCGCAGTCAATCTGCACAGTGTAAAGGGCAGCAATACATATTTAACTAGAAAAGGTACAATTTCTGGGGAAATTGTGAAAGTGTTCTTGCCTCTACAACTGGAGTGGGCGGAGTAACTGGGTGGGGTGGAGTGGCTGGAGTAACTGTGAAAAGTGTTAAAAAGCTTAATATTTTAAAAAGTATAAATAGTAGTAAAAAAGTTCCATCATTCGCTGAAAGAGCTGAACATTTTTTTCAAAAGTAATTTTTTTTTTCAAAAATGAATTTTTTTTAATCAAAAATGATTTTTTTTAATCAAAAATGATTTTTTTTTCTTCAAAAATGATTTTTTTTTTCAAAGGTAATTTTTTTTTCAAAGGTAATTTTTTTTTTCAAAAATGAATTTTTTTATTTCAAAAATAATTTTTTTTTCGAAATTATTATTTTTTTTAAAGTAATTTTTTTTTCAAAAATAATTTTTTTTTTCAAAAATATTTTTTTTTCAAAAATATTTTTTTTTTTAACTACTTGCTTACTGGGCACTTAAACCCCCCTCCTGCCCAGACCAATTTTCAGCTTTCAGTGCTCTCACACTTTGAATGACAATTACTCAGTCATGCAACACTGTACCCAAACAATTTTTTTGTCCTTTTTTTCATACAAATAGAGCTTTCATTTGGTGGTATTTGATCACCTCTGGGTTTTTTAATTTTTGCGCTATAAATGAAAAAAGACCGAAAATTTTGAAAAAAAATGCTTTTTTCTTCGTTTCTGTGATAAAATTTTGCAAATTAGCAATTTTTATTCATAAATGTTGGCCACAATTTATACTGCTACATATCTTTGGTAAAAATAACCCAAATTAGTGGATATTATGTGGTCTGTGTGAAATTTATAGAGTCTACAAGCTATGGTACAAATCATAAAAAAATGATCACATCTGATCACACCTGATGTACTGAGGCCCATCTCCTTTCTTGAGACCATAACAAGCCAGGAAAGTACAAATGCCCCCCAAATGACCCCTTTTTGGAAAGTAGACATTCCAGGGTATTTAGTAAGAGGCATGGTGAGTTATTTGAAGTTGTCATTTTTTCCCACAATTCTTTGCAAATTAAGGTTTTTTTTTATTTTTTATATTTTTTTCAGAAAATTGTCATTGTAATAGCTTATTTCTCTCACATGGAATGTGCATACCACAAATGACACCACAAAATACATTCGGCTACTCCTCCTGAGTATTACAATACCACATGTGTGGGACTTTTTCACTAACTGGCCACATACAGAGGCCCAACATGCAGGGAGCATCATCAGGTGTTCAAGGAGCATAAATTACCCATCTAACTTGTTGACTACCTATTACATTTTGAAGGCCCTAGAGCACCAGGACAATGGAAACGCCCACAAAATGACCCCATTTTGGAAAGCTAACACCCCAACGTATAATCTATGAGGCATAATGAGTCTTTTGAATGGTTCATTTTTTTCCAGAAGTTTTTGGAAAATGTGGAAAAATATGAAAACGCATTTTTTTTTACACAAAGTTGTCCGTTTATAAGATATTTCCAACACATAGCATTTACATAGCAAAAATAACACCCCGAAATACATTCTGCTACTCCTCCTGAGTAAAACGATACCACATGTGTGAGACTTTTACACAGCCTGACCACATACAGAGGCCTAACATTGAAGTAGCACCTTCAGGTGTTCTAGGAGCATAAATTACACATCTCGATTCTCACCCACCTATTACACTTTTGAAGGTCCTGGAGCACCAGGACAATGTAAACGCCCACAAAATGACACCATTTTGGAAAGCTAACACCCCAACGTATAATCTATGAGGCATAATGAGTCTTTTGAACGGTTCATTTTTTTCCAGAAGTTTTTGGAAAATGTGGAAAAAAATGAAAACGCATTTTTTTTTTACACAAAGTTGTTCGTTTATAAGATATTTCCAACACATAGCATTTACATAGCAAAAATAACACCCCGAAATACATTCTGCTACTCCTCCTGAGTAAAACGATACCACATGTGTGAGACTTTTACACAGCCTGACCACATACAGAGGCCTAACATTGAAGTAGCACCTTCAGGTGTTCTAGGAGCATAAATTACACATCTCATTTCTCACCCACCTATTACACTTTTGAAGGCCCTGGAGCACCAGGACAAAGGAAACGCCCACAAAATGACCCCATTTTGGAAAGCTAACACCCCAACGTATAATCTATGAGGCATAATGAGTCTTTTGAACGGTTCATTTTTTTCCAGAAGTTTTTGGAAAATGTGGAAAAAAATTAAAACGCATTTTTTTTTTACACAAAGTTGTCCGTTTATAAGATATTTCCAACACATAGCATTTACATAGCAAAAATAACACCCCGAAATACATTCTGCTACTCCTCCTGAGTAAAACGATACCACATGTGTGAGACTTTTACACAGCCTGACCACATACAGAGGCCTAACATAGAAGTAGCACCTTCAGGTGTTCTAGGAGCATAAATTACACATCTCGATTCTCACCTACCTATTACCCTTTTGAAGGTCCTGGAGCACCAGGACAATGTAAACGCCCACAAAATGACCCCATTTTGGAAAGCTAACACCCCAACGTATAATCTATGAGGCATAATGAGTCTTTTGAACGGTTCATTTTTTTCCAGAAGTTTTTGGAAAATGTGGAAAAAAATGAAAACGCATTTTTTTTTACACAAAGTTGTCCGTTTATAAGATATTTCCAACACATAGCATTTACATAGCAAAAATAACACCCCGAAATACATTCTGCTACTCCTCCTGAGTAAAACGATACCACATGTGTGAGACTTTTACACAGCCTGACCACATACAGAGGCCTAACATTGAAGTAGCACCTTCAGGTGTTCTAGGAGCATAAATTACACATCTCATTTCTCACCCACCTATTACACTTTTGAAGGCCCTGGAGCACCAGGACAATGGAAACGCCCACAAAATGACCCCATTTTGGAAAGCTAACACCCCAACATATAATCTATGAGGCATAATGAGTCTTTTGAATGGTTCATTTTTTTCCAGAAGTTTTTGGAATATGTGGAAAAAAAATGAAAACCCATTTTTTTTTTACACAAAGTTGTCCGTTTATAGGATATTTCCAACACATAGCATTTACATAGCAAAAATGACACCCCAAAATACACTGTGGCACTCCTTCTGAGTATGGCAATACCACATGTGTGAGACCTTTACACAGCCTGGCCACATACAGAGATCCAACATGCAAGGAACACCATCAGGTGTTCCAGGGACACATAGCATGCATATACCAAGAATTACACCCCAAAATACATTATGCTGAGCAAAGAGAAACAAAAGATTACCTGTGGTTTTAGTAGTATAGTTGTCCCCAGGAGGATAGCACTGGTCCAGGCAGCAGGCAGGGACTTGGTCAGCAACAGCGAACACAATTTTTCAGGCAGCAGGCAGAAATACTGTCCATAGTCAGTACAGGCAGCAGGCAGGGATACTGTCCATAGGTCAGTGCAGTGCAGGGTCAGTGCAGGCAGAGATTGTCAGAAGTGCCAAAATATTGGTCTTGGTAGTAGGCAGAAACAAGGTCCATGTGCTGTGGTCAGTGCGACAAACAGAGGCATGACAGCAGTAACTCCTACAGGCAGCAGGCAGAAGTAGGGCCTCGTTCAGGACAGAATGGGGACAGGGGTAGAGGCTTCTCCCACCCAAATCTCTTTGAAGCCTCCGAGTCTCCAGACCCTAATCTAGGAATGAGAAAACAAAGAAAATTGTTTTCTTCATCCAGAAAAACTATTCTGGAGCCCCTCACATATGTGAGACCCCTGTGTTGAATCCCACTAGTCCAGTTGCAGGGTACAAGATCAGTCCAAGAGGCAGGCAAGAGGCATGGTCAAACAGTCCAAGGTCAGTTCCAGATCAGGCAAAGGTATGTACAGAATCGTTAGGCAGAAGCATGGTCGAATAACAGTCCAGGGTCAGTTCCATATCAGGCAGAGGTATGTACAGAATCGTTAGGCAGAAGCATGGTCGAAAAAACAGTCCAGGGTCAGTTCCAGATGAGGCAGCGGTATGTACAAAATCGGCAGGCAGAAGCGTGGTCAAATAACAAGCCAGGGTCAGTTACAGAGCAGGCAGTGGCATAAGGGGTGTGAAGGCAGGAACTGAGGATTACGGTTACCATACTTCACTAATAATTTAGTGAAGTATGGTAACGGCGGAAGCATTCACCTATACAGAGGCCTGGTTCGGAAGGACATTCTGCACAATAATAAGATGTGTCTCTTCTGACTCCTGCTCTGGTACACACCTTACATCTTTTTTGGCGTCTTTGGCCTGTTGGTCTGGGAGGGAGTTTATCTGGAAAGTGGCGCTCGGAGAGTCGACTAACAACATCTGATCGGATGTTTACTGGTGGGCCGTTCGGGAATATAAGGGCAGTGTAAATTTCCTCCAGGTAGCCAAGGAAGCGTTGGGGGTTTTGGGTGGATTTGCAGTAAATGATATAGGAGTTGTATATGGCCAATTGAAAAAAATAAATCGCTACTTTTTTGTACCAGTGGTATGTCCTTCTTGAGGCAAGATATGGTTCCAACATTTGATCGTTAAAGTCGACTTCCCCCATAAACAAATTGTATTGATGGATGCATGTGGGTTTCTGGATGGGGCCATTCCTTCTGGGGATTTCCACATAGGTGTTGTTGTGGATGGAAGACAACATATACACATCCCTTCTGTCCCTCCACTTCACTGCCAGAATCTCTTTGTTACGCAGACATGCCGTTTCTCCTTTTCTCAACTTCTTATTAACAAGACTTTGAGGAAAGCCCTTCCGATTTTTTTTACGGTGCCACATGCTGGCGTCTTCTTCCGATGAAGGTTGTGGAACAGGGGCAGAGAAGTGTAGAAGTTATCTACATACAGGTGGTATCCTTTGTCAAGTAGGGGGTATATGAGGTCCCAAACAACTTTCCCGCTGGTTCCCAAGTAGTCCGGGCAATTAGGAGGCTGCAGCTGGGTGTCCTTCCCTTCGTACACCCTGAAGGAATATGTGTACCCTGTGGCTCGGTCACATAGTTTGTACACCTTCACCCCATAGCGGGCCCTTTTGCTGGGGATATATTGCTTAATTTTAAGCCTGCCGCTAAATTTCACAAGGGACTCATCTACACATATTTGTTGGTCCGGGGTGAACAGCTGGGGGAATACTTCGGAAAAATAATTTAATATTGGGCGAATTTTGTAAAGCCTGTCAAAATTTGGATCAGTTCGGGGAGGGCACTGGGTATTGTCGCTGAAATGTAGGAACCTCATTATCATCAGATACCTGGTTCTGGGCATTACCGCGGAGAAGAGCGGCATGTGGTGGAGGGGGTGGGTTGACCAATAGGAACGGAATTCGTTTTTTTGAGTGAGCCCCATATTCAATGTGAGGCCCAAAAAAACCTTGAACTCCTCCACTGTCAGGTCTCTCCACTCAAAGGGACGGGCATAATATGATGTGGGATTTTGCAAAATAAATTGCTGTGCATACAGGTTGGACTGGGCCACAATTGACGCCAACATGTCCTCCGTAAAAATTAAATTAAAAAAATTAATTGGGGTGAAATTCCCTGTATCCACCTGGACTCCTGGCTGGGCCGTGAAAGGGGGAACGCTAGCTTCTCCTGAATTGGGAGGAAGCCACAAGGGGTTCTGAAGTGCAAAGGGAAGGCTGGCATGGGACCTAACCCTTTGGGGCTGGGGTGACACCCCACTGGTACTTGGCCTTTCTTGCCGAGGCACTGCGGTGCTAGTGGATGGCACTGCAGTGCTAGTGGATGCCACTGCGATGCTGGCGGATGCCACTGCGGTGCTGGCGGATGCCACTGCGGTGCTGGTGGATGCCACTGCCTCCTCACTAGAACGCCTTCGTTTGGTGGGCCGAGTTTCTTCCTCCGAGTCTGTAAGTGTTTCACTACTGAGGACTGGCTCGTAATTTACGTCAGAATCCGAATTGGAGAGGGAATCTGAAAAAGAGAGCTCCGCGTTGCTCTCGTCGGCCGTAGAAAGAATTTGGTATGCCTCCTCGGCGGAAAAGCTTTTTTTGGACATGGCTGCTGGTGGTTTATGAGATTGCACAGCTGTGTGCTAAGCCTGCACTGATGAGGTGGCACTAATTGATGGCACAGATGTGCACTGATGAGGCGGCACAGGTGGGCACTGATCGCACAGATAGGCACTGATGAGGCGGCACAGATGGGCACTGATGGGCACTGATGAGGCGGCACAAATGGGCACTGAGGCAGCAGATGAGCACTGAGGAAGCAGCACAGATGTGCACAGATTTACACTAATGAGGCGGCACAGGTGGGCACAGATATGCACTGATGTGGCACAGGTGAGGTGGCACAGATGGGCACTGATGAAGCGGCACAGATGGGCACTGATGAAGCGGCACAGATGGGCACTGATAAGGCAGCACAGATGGGCACCGATAAGGCAGCACAGATGTGCACTGAAGCGACAGATGGGCACTGATTGGTACAGATGGGCACTGATGAGGTGGCACAGATGGGCACTGAGGAGATGGCACAGATGGGCACTGAGGAGATGGCACAGATGGGCACTGATGAGTTGGCACAGATGGGCACTGATGAGTTGGCACAGATGCGCACTGATTGCACAGATGCGCACTGATTGCACAGATGCGCACTGCACAGACGGGCACTGATGGGCACAGACGGGCACTGATGGACACAGACGGGCACTGATGGGCACAGACGGGCACTGATGGGCACTGATGGGCACAGACGGGCACAGATGGGCACAGATGGGCACTGATGATGCACTGATGGCACAAGTGGGCACTGATGTGCACAGGTGGGCACAGATGACACTATATTGGTGTCACTGTGGGCACTGTTGGGCACTTTTTGGGCACACTTTGCTGTTTTACTACTCACAGAATCTCTCTCTCCTCACACGCTGTCTCTGTGTGAGGAGAGAGAGAGCCGGCAATGAGAGATGATCTCAATTGTTTACCTTTTAGATCATCTCTCATTGGAGGCGGCGATCGCGCTGTAAACGGCCGCTGTGATTGGCCGTTTACAGCGATCTGTGATTGGCTGTGTCCAAGGGACACGGCCAACACAGATTTTCCCCGAGGCGCGCTCACGAGAGCGCGCTGGGAATGAGGAAAGGGGAGGACGTCAATGGACGTCGTCCCGGTTTTTCAGATCCGCGCTGTTGCCGTCATTTGGCAATGGCCCGGATCTGAGCAGGTTAAAAGAAATTTTTTTTTCAAAAATATTTTTTTTTTCAAAAATAATTTTTTTTTCAAAAATATTTTTTTTTTCAAAAATATATATTTTTTTTTTCAAAAATATATATTTTTTTTTTCAAAAATGATTTTTTTTTCTTCAAAAATGATTTTTTTTTTCAAAGGTAATTTTTTTTTTCAAAGGTAATTTTTTTTTTCAAAAATGAATTTTTTTATTTCAAAAATAATTTTTTTTTCGAAATTATTATTTTTTTTAAAGTAATTTTTTTTTCAAAAATAATTTTTTTTTTCAAAAATATTTTTTTTTTTCAAATATATTTTTTTTTCAAAAATATTTTTTTTTTTAAAAGAAATTTTTTTTTCAAAAATATTTTTTTTTTTCAAAAATAATTTTTTTTTTCAAAAATATTTTTTTTTTCAAAAATATATATTTTTTTTTTCAAAAATGATTTTTTTTTTTTCAAAAATTATTTTTTTCAAAAATATTTTTTTTTTTTCAAAAATATTTTTTTTTTTTTACATGGGGCGGTCATAATGTTTTGGCTGATCATGGGGTGGTCATAATGTTTTGGCTGATCATGGGGTTGTCAGCTTTTGTCACTTCCCACTCTAGTTTTGAACATTTCGCCATTCATTCCTATGGGACCAATTTCGCCGCAAAAACGTCATTTCGTGGACCATTCGGCAAAACATTCCACAAAGTAATAGCACACCATTCGGGAACAATCCGCACGTTTCGGTATATTACTTGTCTATGTAGTGTAAAAACTGTGGGAGGAGTTAGGGTGGTAAATTTGGCTATAATAATAAGAATAATATATATGTGAGATAACAGTAAGTGGTCTTGCTATGCAAGAACACTTAATAAGAACAGCAGATATCTTGAGATTGACAGGTGATGAGGTATCCACCTATTCTTTATGCTGCCAAAGTTTCTAGCCTTCCTTTATGCATCTTGTCAAAGCTATAAAGCTATATTTAGCTTTTTTACCTTTCCTTTCTTATACCCAACAGAAAATAAAAGGTTTTGTGCACATCACAAAAAGGCAAGAGTGGGTCACTCTCGTTGCATATTTAACACTACCCTGAAATAGGGATGAGCTTCGAGTTCGAGTCAAACCCATGTTCGACCGTTCGTTGAATTGCGATTGATATGGGCCGTTCGCACCAAATTCGAGTGGCGCGTCACGGCCCACAATTCACTGCGGCATCGCAGTGCATTGCTGGCTGATGATTGGCCAAGCATGCACTATGACCCGCATGCTTGGCCAATCACTGCGACGTCTGTACAGAGAGCCGTAATTGGCCAAAGTCAGGGTAGCTTTGGCCAATTATAGCTCAGGGGGTTTAGTACACGCCCCACACTATATAAGGCCGCCTGCACGTCAGCCCTGTGTAGTGTGTTCCGGTGTTCTGCCGAGAAAGTTCCGCTCGGCGTATAAGTTCCCCCCTCTACTGCGCATGCGCAGTAGGTATCGGCGGAAATAGCCAAAGCAGAACAGCTGAAAATCAGCTGTACACGGCGCCTGTAAGAGGGCCCCTCGCGGGCTCGCTTCGCTCGCCACGCTTCGGGCACGGCCTCGCTGCGCTCGGCACTTTTAGATTCCCCCTCTAGGTTCACTTGGATGGTGGGGAAGGAACCTGGACCCAGAGCGCAGGCGCTGTGTACAGCTGATTGAAGCATTTGAGCTTCGGCTATCTCCGGCGGCTGAGAGTAGTATGTACTGCGCAGGCGCTGCGCCTGCGCAGTACAGGGGGGAACTTATCCGCCGAGGGAACATTCTCGGCAAGACACCGGCATTGAGAGAGAGATAGAGAGAGACAGTGTCATTTGATTTAAGTTAGATTAGAGTAGGCAGGTGAGTCAGTTAGCTGCACTTACAGTGCATTGTGTATATATATGTATATACTGTATATATATATATATATATATATATATATATATATATGCACTGTATTGAGTTTAGCTAAATCCGTTCCTGTTATTCTCTTCCTACTGACAGGCAGGCAGGTGTTTTTACAGTATTTACAGCTACCTGAAGAAAATTGGTGGTGTTCACCTGATCCTATTAGTCCTATTAACTACAGGATTTACAGTTAGTGTAGTGCGTCCTGCACAGTGTGCACCTAAAGCTACCTGAAGAAAATTGGTGGTGTTCTTCTGATCCTATTAGTACCGCAGGCAGCTGCAGTATTTACAGATAGTGTAGTGCGTCCTCTGCACAGTGTGCACCTAAAACTACCTGAAGACAATTGCTGTTGTTCTTCTGATCCTATTAGTACCGCAGGCAGCTGCAGTATTTACAAGTTAGTGTAGTGTGTCTTCTGCACAGTGTGCACCTAAAGCTACCTGAAGAAAATTGGTGGTGTTCTTCTGATCCTATTAGTACCGCAGGCAGCTGCAGTATTTACAAGTTAGTGTACTGCGTCCTCTGCACAGTGTGCACCTAAAGCTACCTGAAGAAAATCGGTGGTGTTCTTCTGATCCTATTAGTACCGCAGGCAGCTGCAGTATTTACAACTTAGTGCAGTGCGTCCTCTGCACAGTGTGCACCTAAAGCTACCTGAAGAAAATTGGTGGTGTTCTTCTGATCCCGTTTAGCAGGGGCGTGTAATTACAATTTTTGATGCAATACTTTGCAGCAGGGCTCATTCTTGCGCTCCAACTAGAGTATCTGTGAGGGGTTGCAGTGTTGTGGCACCAGCACCAGTGCCCAAGGCCCAATTCTTCTGCCCCTGTTCAACGGGGACATGTAATTACAATTCTTGATCTAATATTTCACAGCAGGGCCCATTCCTGCGCCCACCAAGAGTAACTGTGAGGGCTTACAGTGTTGTGGCAACTCCACCACCACCACCAAAGGCCCAATTTTTCTGCCCCTGTTCAACAGGTGCATGTAATTACAATTCTTGATATAATATTTCACAGCAGGGCCCGTTCCAGTGTCCACCAAGAGTAACTGTGAGGACTTACAGTGTTGTGGCACCAGCACCATCATCACCACCAAAAGGCCCAATTTTTCTGCCCCTGTTCAACAATGGCATGTAGTTACAATTCTTGATCTAATATTTCACACCAGGGCCCGTTCCTGCGCCCACCAAGAGTAACTGTGAGGGCTTACAGTGTTGTGGAAACACCAACACCTAAGGCCCCAATTTCTGCAGAATATATACGGCAGGCCCCTACTTTCAAACATCCAACTTACAAACGACTCCTACTTGAAAACGGAAGGAGACTACAGGAAGTGAGATGAAATTTACCCCTAGGAAGGGAAATTCTCTCCTGTAAGAGTTCATATGGGAAAAACGTGTCTCCTCTCCACTGATGCTTTATCACCAATCCTTGTTTCACTAAAAACCCCAAATGTTACAGGGGTAATAACCCTTCCCTATGTTTTCCAAAAAGCTTAAAAATAGATTTTTTTGGCTGGAGCTACACTTTAAAAATGTACCAGTTCAAAATTACAAACAGATTCCACTTAATAACAAACCTACAGTCCCTGTCATGTTTGTATCGCCTGTATACTGCTGTTCAGAGTATATAGGGCCTGGGGGCCCCATGCCTTTCCTTTTTTTAATTTGGGTGCGGGGTTCCCCTTAATATTCATACAAGACCCAAAGGGCCTGGTAATGGACTGGGGGGGTACCCATGCCATTTGTCAAACTGATTTTCATCCATATTGCCGGGACCCAACATTACATTAAAGCCGCAAGCAGTTTTAAGTGACTTTTATTCCTTATGTCATTTTGTGCAGGGACTGTTCTAAGCACGGGAAACACGTGCCACTTTACAGGCATACCATAGACAGCCCCCAGGTACGATATTTAAAGGAATATTTCACTTTTTTTTTCACTTTAAGCATCATTAGAATCACTGCTCCCGAAAAAAACGGCCATTTTTAAAACTTTTTTTTGCATTGATACATGTCCCCTGGGGCAGGACCCGGGTCCCCAAACCCTTTTTAGGACAATACCATGCATATTAGCCTTTAAAATTAGCACTTTTGATTTTGAATGTTCGAGTCCCATAGACGTCAATGGGGTTCTAAAGTTTGCGCAAACTTTCGGTCCGTTTGCAGGTTCTGGTGCGAACCGAACCGGGGGGGTGTTCAGCTCATCCCTAACCTGGAATGAACCTGTTTTCTATTCCAAATGTCTGAGACTTGCCTGTATACCAATTCCATGGTCATTGAGAGTGCCGTTATCAATCAGCAAGGCTTCCTCGTCAAAAAGGGTAGAGTCATGACAGCATTGGGGGCATGGTTGGTGCTTAAATTCAAGAAAGTCAGAGGTTCACTAACAAAGATCAGCCTGGAGGTCTTTGGATCATATGTAACAAAGATATATATATATATATATATATATATATATATATATCCTGCAAGACATCATATTTAACTGGCATATGTACAGTTGTGCTCATAAGTTTACATACTCTGGCAGAATTTATGATTTCTTGGCCATTTTTCAGAGAATATGAATGATAACACAAAAACATTTCTTTCACTCAGGGTTAATTTTTGGCTGAAGCCATTTATTATCAATCAACTGTGCTTACTCTTTTTAAATCATAATGACAACAGAAACTATCCAAATGACCCTGATCAAAAGTTTACATACCCTGGAATGTTTGGCCTTGGTACAGATACAGAAGGTGGCACACACAGGTTAAAATGTCAATTAAAGGTTAATTTCCCACATGTGTGGCTTTTTAAATCACAATTAGTGTCTGTGTATAAATAGTCAATGAGTTTGTTAGCTCTCCTATGGATGCACTAAGCAGGCTAGACACTGAGCCATGAGGAGGTAGAAAAGAACAATTAAAAGACCTGCGTAACAAGGTAATGAAACTTTACAAAGATGGAAAAGGATATAAAAAGATATCCAAAGCCTTGAATATGCCAGTCAGTACTGTTCAATCACTTAATAAGAAAATTTGGGGATCTCTTGATACCAAGCCAAGGTCAGGTAGATCAAGAAAGATTTCAGCCACAACTGCCATAGGAACTGTTTGGGATACAAAGCAAAACCCGCAGGTATCCTCAGGAAAAATACAGGCTTCTCTGGAAAAAGCTGGCGTGGTTGTTTTTAAGGAGCACAATACGATGATACTTACATAGTTACATAGTAGGTGAGGCTGAAAAAATGTCAGTATTACATTGTATATCCCTGTATATTGCAGTCGTTCAGGTGCTTATCTAACAGTTTTTTGAAACCATCAATGCCCCCCGCTGACAGCACTGCCTGTGGAAGGGAATTCCACATCCTTACTGCTCTTACAGTATAGAACCCTCTATGTAGTTTAAGGTTAAACCTCTTTTCTTCTAATTTTAACGAGTGGCCACATGTCTTGATAAACTCCCTTCCACGAAAAAGTCTTATCCCTATTGTGGGGTCACCAGTATGGTATTTGTAAATTGAAATCATATCCCCTCTCAAGCATCTCTTGTCCAGAGAGAAAAAGTTCAGTGTTTGAAACCTTTCTTCATAACTAATGTCCTCTAGACCCTTTATTGGCTTTGTTGCCCTTCTTTGTACTCGCTCCATTTCCAGTACATCCTTCCTGAGGACTGGTGCCCAGAACTGGACAGCATACTCCACATGCGGCCGGACCAGAGTCTTGTAGAGCGGGAGAATTATCGTTTTATCTCTGGAGTTGATCCCTTTTTTAATGCATGCCAATATTCTGTTTGTTTTGTTAGCAGCAGCTTGGCATTGCATGCCATTGCTGAGTCTATCATCTACTAGGACCCCCAGGTCCTTTTCCATCCTAGATTCCCCCAGAGGTTCTCCCCCTAGTGCAAGGATTCCGCTTCCTGCGGAGAAGTTATTGCCTTGCTTAGCTTGGTATTGTCCGCAAACATAGAAATTGAACTGTTTACCCCATCCTCCAGGTCGTTTATGAACAAATTAAATAGGATTGGTCCCAGCACAGAACCCTGTGGGACCCCACTACCCACCCCTGACCATTCCGAGTACTCCCTATTTATCACCACCCTCTTAACTCGCCCTTGTAGCCAGTTTTCAATCCATGTACTCACCCTATGGTCCATGCCAATGGACCTTATTTTGTACAGTAAACGTTTATGGGGAACTGTGTCAAATGCTTTTGAAAAATCCAGATACACCACGTCTACGGGCCTTGCTTTATCTAGATGGCAACTCACCTCCTCATAGAAGGTTAATAGATTGATTTGGCAAGAACGATTCTTCATGAATCCATGCTGATTACTGCTAATGATACCGTTCTCATTACTAAAATCTTGTATATTGTCTCTTTGTAGAAGAATGCACATGGTTGACTACGCTTCTCAAAGGATTGAAGAAGCACAGCTCCCAACCCCATTGAAAGGTCCACTTCAATAAAAAATGGATCCCCAGGATTAGGTCTCCTCAAGAGAGTTCCAGAAACAAAGGCCTGTTTCAGGTTGTGAAATGCAGAGACAGCTTCAGGAGGCCAGTCCTTGGCATTCGCACCCTTCTTGGTCAAAGCGATAATAGGCACAGCAATGGAAAAGTAATTCCTTTTGAACTGCCTGTAATAATTTGTGAACCCAAGAAAGTGCTGTGTGGCCTTGAGACAAAGCATCCTGGAAACAGGACCTCAGAACATTAAAAAGAACATTTCTCCAGCTTGGCATACAGATTATTCTCTCTAAGGCGCTGAAGTGCAGTGCGGACATGGTTTCTGTGGGCAAGCAGATTTTACGAAAAGATGAGAATGTCATCCAGATAGATGACAGCAAACTGGTACAGCAGATCACTGAAGATTTCATTGACAAAGTTTTGTAACACAGCTGGGGCATTACACAAACCAAAAGGCACAACCAGGTATTCGTAATGCCCGTCTCTAGTGTTAAACGTGGTTTTCCATGCGTCACCTTCCTGTATCCGAATCAGATTGTATGCACCTCTGAGATCCAACTTGGTGAAAATGGAGGCACCCTTCAACCTGTTGAATAGTTCAGATATTAAGGGCAAGGGGTATAGATTTTTGATAGTTACCGCGTTTAAAGCTTGATAGTCGATGCAGGGTCTCAAGGTACCATCCTTTTTGGCAACAAAAAAGAAACCTGCTCCTGCAGGTGATGAGGATTTCCAGAAGAAACCTCTCTCTAGATTATCGGCGATGTACTCTGACATGGCCTGGGTCTCTGGGATGGACAGAGGGTAGGTATGACCCCTGGGCAGAGTTACTCCAGGGACAAGGTCAATAGCACAGCCAAAAGACCTGTGAGGAGCAAGCACCTCAGCTGATTTCTTACAGAACACATCCTGGTAATTGCTGTATGCAATGGGAAGATCAGAAGATACAGATGTGGTAGCAACGAAGTCTCTCCTTGGGGGCCACCTTGAGAAGGCAGGACGAGAAACATGAGGGACCCAAAGCCAGGATCTGCCCAGAGACACAGTCCACATGTGGAGAGTGGAGCTGTTTCCAAGGAAGGCCCAATACAATGGGGGTAGAAGCCCTGGGTAGAATGAGGAAGGATATCCACTCCTGGTGGAGTATACCTACAGACATCTTAATAGGTAGAGTCTGGAGGTGGATAGGGCCCCCTGGGAGAACAGTGCCATCAATTGCCAAGACTACCAGTGGCGTAGTGAGGCGAAAGGGTAAGCTTCATGGAAGAAGCAATTCTTCAGTCCATAAAATTGCCAGCAGCCCCAGAATCCAGATATGCAAAGATCGATTGAGGAGAAGCACCTACATGAAGGAACACCGGAAGAAGAAGACGAGAAGGTGATGCTTCTGGGTCCAATACTTCACCTTCCAGATGTATTAGACCCGAGTGTTTCCCAGATGAAGCGTGCAGGAGTCGCGAAAATGACCCTTGCCCACACAATAGAGACACAAGCCCAGAGTTCTCCTCCCTTTGGGACGAAGGGAGGAGAGCTCAGACTGGCTAGGGCCCAGGGAGTGCTGGCGTCTTTTTTCTAGGGACCTCTCCTGAAAACGAATGTCAATCTGGTTACACAAGGAAATTACATCGTCCAGACTGGTGAGGATAGCTCTTCCTGCTAATTCGTCTTTCACTCGGTCAGAGAGGCCACGTAAAAAGGTTGTAACCAGGGCCTCATTGTTCCAGCTCAGCTGTGAGGATACAAAACTGAAGAGTATATTGTCCCACTGAAGAAGATTCTTGGTGAAGACGTGAAAGGGCACTGGCCCACAGAAAAACAATAATAATGCATTGATAGATTATTGTTTTTCTGTGTATATTTTGTATTACATTGATTTTTCCAGTTCATGTATGATCCAGTGCCTATATTTACCCTTATACACTATGTTGTTGACTATGGACCGTTAACCCTATTTCGCAACTATGTAATATTATGTCTCATTTATGTTCTTTCTATTATTATTTAGAGCTTACCACAATCCATGCCAAAACTCCTGAAGAAGCTCGTAATGTGGAGAAGATGAGGTAGAAGAGCTACTGGTTCCCAAACCCTTCTGTAGCGTGGTGCTAGACCTGGCACATGGTCATGTAATGGGGGGACATCTCGGTATCGAAAAGACCAGGGAGAGAATCATCCAGAGATTTTTTTTTTGTATGCAGATGTCAGGGTTTACTGTGAATCATGCCCCGAGTGCCGAATGTCGGCACCGGCACCCCATTTTCGCAGTCCCCTTGTCCCTCTACCAATAATCAAGGTTCCTTTTGAGAGGATTGGCATGGACCTGGTGGAGCCGGTAGTGAAGTCTGTCTGGGGTCACCAGCATATTTTGGTAATCCTGGACTATGCGACGCGCTATCCTGCGTAACACCTCCGCTAAGGCTATCGCCAAGGAGTTAGTCCAGATCTTAACCGATCAGGGCCCCCAATTTATGTCCAGGTTTACCAAGGAACTGTGTAAGTTATACAAAACCTTCCATCTCCGTACCTTTGTCTACCACCCCCAAACGGATGGTCTTGTGGAAAGGTTTAATAAAACTTTGAATAGTATGCTGAAAAAGGTGGTTGACAAAGATGGGAGACATTGGGATTTTTTGCTACTATATCTCATTTTTGCCATACGAGAGGTTCAACAGGCATCCACAGGCTATTCCCCCTTTGAGCTCTTGTATGGGAGACATCCCAGGGGGCTCCTAGATATTGTCAAAGAAACGTGGGAAGGAGAGGCCACCCCATATAGAAGCATCATAGAGCATGTCTCCTTGATGCAGGATCGAATCGCAGCTGCCCTACCCCTGGTACGAGAACATATGGAGCGAGCCCAGGAGGCCCAGAGGAGGGTCTATGATCGAGGTGCCAAGGTCCGTACTTTCAGCCCCAGGGACAGAGTGTTGGTACTGGTTCTGCTGCCAAGTGGCAGGGTCCCTTTGAGGTTGTTGAAAGGGTAGGGGAGGTAAACTACAAAGTCTACCAGCCAGGGAAAAGGAAACCACAACAAATTTATCATCTGAATCTCTTAAAGCTCTGGAAGGACAGAGAGACTTTACTGGCCGCATCCCCGCCTCCAATAGACCGGGTACCGGTGACACCTGACGTCCCCATAATGGATTCTCTGTCCGTGGCACAACAAAATTACGTTAGGGCGTTTGTATACAAGAATAGAGACTTTTTCTCCCCCTTACCCGGGCTGACCAAGGTGATCCAGCATGATATAGTGACAGAACCTGGGGTTTGCATAAATGTAAAGCCATATAGAATCCCAGAGGCCAGGTGAGAGGCAGTCGCAAAGGAAATCAAAAATATGTTAGAGTTGGACGTGATAGAAGAATCCTACAGTGGTCGAGCCCCATAGTGCTGGTCCCAAAACCCGATGGCACTATCAGGTTTTGTAACGACTTTAGGTGACTCAAGAGTGTGTCCAAGTTCGATACATACCCGATGCCTCGGGTCGACAAACTCGTGGACAGGTTGGGACAGGCTCTCTACATAACAACCCTAGACCTAACAAAAGGCTATTGGCAAATACCCCTAACTGAATCGGCCAAGGAGAAGACCTTTTCCACTCCTGAGTTTTTTTGCCTTTTCCACTCCTGAGTGCTCAAGCGGATGCCTTTTGGTCTGCATGGGGCCCCTGCATCGTTCCAGCGAATGATGGACAAAACTTTGAGACCACATAGCCCATACACAGCCACTTATTTGGACGATGTCATCCACAGCCCAGATTGGGAATCACACCTGCCCCGAGTACAAGCAGTGGTAGATTCCCTTTAGGTAAGCAGGTCTCACGGCCAACCCAAACAAATGTGCCATAGGCCTGGAGGAGGCCAAATACCTTGGGTACGTTATTGGCCAGGGACTGGTCAAGCCTCAGACCAATAAGATTGAGGCAATTCAAAATTGGCCCCAACCGGTAAACAAGAAACAATTTCGGGTCTTCTTGGGCATTACGGGGTATTACAGACAGTTTATACCCGACTTTGCCACCATTGCCGCCCCTCTGACCGACCTGACGAAGGATAGATGGTCGGTCATGGTCAAATGGAATACTGAAGCCGAGGAGGCGTTTCAGAAATTAAAGCAGGCCCTTTGTGTACTTCACAAAGAGGTTTGTGGTACAGACAGACACCTCTGAAGTGGGCCTAGGGGCTGTACTATCCCAGAACAGAGATGGTGAGGAGCACCCGGTGTTATACCTGAGCCAAAAACTGAACAAGCATGAAAAAAACTATGCCATTGTCGAGAAGGAGTGTCTTGCTATTAAATGAGCCTTATGCCCATACACACGATCGGACTTTCCAACAACAAAACCGTGGATTTATGTTCGAAGGGTGTCGGCTCCAACTTGTCTTGCATACTCACGGTCACACAAATGTTGGCCAACAATTACGAACGTAGTGACGTACAAGATATACGTGATATCTCCATTATGAACGCTAGTTATATCTCCGGCTCGTACTTGATTCCGAGCATGTGTACACTAGTGTACACACGATCGCAAAGTCTGACAACAAACATTTGTTGGCGGAAAATTTGAGAACCCGCTAGCCAACATTTGTTGGCAGAAAGTCCAACAACAAATGTTCGATGGAGCATACACACGTTCGGACTTTCCGCCAACAAGCTCACATCCAACATTTGTTGTCTGAAAATCCGATCGTGTGTGCGGGGCATAAGACTCCCTGAAGTATTACTTGTTGGGGAGATAATTTAAGCTGGTCAGCGACCATGCTCCCCTAAAGTGGATGTGTGATAACAGGGAGAAAAATGGCCGTGTGACAAGGTTCCTGGCTTTACAGCCCTTTAAGTTTACACGACAGCATAGGCCAGGCAAGCTCCAAAACAATGTGGATGCCCTCTCCCGCATGCACTGTATGCTTGGGACAATTGCTCAGCCGCAGGGGCTTGAGCAGAGGAGGAGGATATGTGACAGTATGCGAGGTGAGGTAATGGATAATCGGTATATTTCACCTCGCATGCGTTCTGTTGTAAGAGACTGAACCGGAATCCGACCCGGGTTTTTCAAGCCTCTGTGGCATGCTTGGTTCCAGTCCGCATGTTGTGGTCCACTTGAGTCCACTCTCAGGTGCACTTTTATTGAGCAGGAAGAGAGCACAGGAGAGCTCTGGCCTGAGACTCAGAAGGGAATCTGAGAGAGAGCTCTGTTTGGGCTTAAAAAGAAGGTTTGCTTTACCACATGTTTTATGGGTGTTGGGGACCAGCTCCACACCGTATAGAGAGAAAGTCTGCTGTATAGTTTTTCGCTGGACGGCAAGGATTTGCTTTACTATTTTTTGTTTGTGTTCATTATTGTGCAAACCTCTGCTAAATAAAACTGGCAACCCACCAGATTTTAAAGCAATTGCCTGCATGTTGACCTTTTTTCCCAGGAAAGGTGATCCCCATGAGCTAATCTTCCAATATATATATATATATATATATATATATATATATATATATAATTAAAAACATTTGTTTTCCGAACCAAGGTAAGCCTTTATCCTTTATTGGAAAAAACACAAAATGCAGCGCTATGTAAGAATGATCAAATAAATTCCAACCTAGTACTGTATGCATAAACAATGCTATTTATTCCATAAAGTTAAAAAATGGTTGAACAGTCAAACTTTAAAATAAATGGTAGTGAACGTTACCAGTGACATCAGAGTGGATAAGGGGGAAACAATCATCTGAGAGGCTTGCTTGGAGATGGTTTGAACATCAATCACCATCCAAGGAAATGTAAGGGAGAAAATTCAGTTCCCAGAAAGGGAGTGTACTGGCTGCTGGCAAAACCTGCCAGCTCCAGGTGGATGCCATGGCTGGATGGTGGTCAGCAGGATGGATAGAAAGGCAACCTGTGTAATGTAAACAGCCCCAGAGTAAACAACCAAGCCGAGCAGGGACGATATTCTCAGCGCGCCTTCTGTGACGTCACTGATGTGCTGGAAATTAAGGGGAAAGGTGACCTGAAGCCAGTTGTATAAGCGTCCACACTTTTCTGTTGCTGTGACTTACATGTTTTGCGCGCATGCGCTTTGTCAAAGTCAAGGCCAGGATGGCAACAGAAGATAGATATAGAGAGAGAGAGCTAATTACAAGCCTGAGGATAATTGTCACCTCCTCACTGCTCAGTCTTAAAGGGGTAGGCTCTAAAAAGCTCCATATGAGTGGTACAACTCATAAACATCAGAATAGACATAAAAGGCCATAAATTAGCAACTATCTATTGTAAGACCAACTGTTGGTCTTGGTCTATATGACAAGCAGTTGTCATATATATGAAAAGAAAACAAACAAAAACAATAAAAAACAATGGTTCTTATGCAAAAATAATAATAACATGATAAAGGGAAAAAAATAAATACTCATGACCATACACAAATTAATGCATGTAATAGTTATATGGGCAGCAAAGTGGTGTAGTGGTGTCAGGGCTGTGCTCAGCCCTTTCTTCTCAAAGCTGGCTGCTCAGCTGTCGGCTAATTGCCAGCTCCTATCTCTCCACAGTGACTCCCCTGTTGATGATATCATGCTTGTCAGTCCTGCCTACTTAAAGTGGAGTTTCACCCACTTTTACAACTCTTCAGCATCTCTCACTAAACTGTGCACTGTAAACAAATTGGATATTTTTTAATTTTTTTTCTCAGCACCTACTGTATATCTGCTGTATTCATTTTTCACTTCCTCCTCCCTGGCCGTGGCCCATCCCATCATTTCCTGTTTGCAATGCCTTCTGGGAAGGGGCGGCAACTTCCTCTGAAACTGCCGTTGCTATGGAAACCTGACCTGAAACCTATTACACTGCTTGTGCTGCACTGAGCATGTGCGAGATCTGCAAGGATGAGATCCAGGAAGAAATAAAGTCTGGCTTCAGATGCCCACACTTATGATGGCCATGGCCTGCTGGAAGTTTATAAAATAACAAACTACTGCTATAAACTAACAAAACAGACCTTCGTTTACTGACTAACTTTACTAGAATACATTAAGCTTGTGTATTATAGGGGTATTTTTATTTAAAAATAATTTCGGCCGTAACACCAATTTAAGCCGTCCAGTCCAGATGATCTCTGCCTTCGCCTTGGTCACATCTCTAGAGACACTCTCCTGTGTTCCTGTTAAAGACTTGCTTGGCTGACATTCCTTCTGGCTCCAGATCCTGCTTGCTGTTCTACTACGCTCATTTCTGGCTCCCTGACATTTTGGCTTGTCTGACTATCCGTTCTGGTTCCTGAACTCCGGTTATGTTTACTCTGTTTACCTTTTTTTATTATTACTAAATAAGTGTGATTTAACTGTACTTCTGTCTCAGTCTGATTCATAGTTTCTGAGAAGTGGTTAGCACTTTCACCCAGCAACAAAAAGAGTCGCTGGTTCGAACCCTGACCACAACACCATCTACTCCGGGTACTCCAGTTTCCTCCCACAGTTTAAAGACATGCCGGTAGGTCAATCGGACCCCATCCAAATTGGCGCCAGCATATATGAATGTGTGTCAGGGACCCCAGGCTGCAAGCTCCCTGAGGGCAGGGACCAACGTGAACGCACAATGCACATGCAAAGCGCCCTGCAAATTGACGGCACCACATAAGCACCTGAAATAAATACGTCTAATATAAAAGGCTATCAATATATAAATATCCATAAATGTAATCAGAGGATATATATATATATATATATATATATATATATATATATATATATATATATATATATATATTAAAAAAACACACATGTATATAAAAAACAACATATGAATTTTTTTTTCTCTTTTTACCTTCTTTTTTTTCCTTCCCTTTTTCCCCTTTTATACTAAAAATTAACCTACAAAAAAATGTACGCAGGGTGGGCGAATTTAGATAAATCTTAGTTCTTCATTTCAGCCATGGGGCAAAAGCGACCCCATCAAAAATATGCAAACATTTTCTCTCCTGCAAAGGAGAGAAAATCTCTCATTGGCCATGAATGTGCCCATCGGAATAGCCCTGATGGTGAAAACCTCAAGGCATTTAATATCCTATTTATGTTTTTTAAATTACGTGGGACGCTATGTTTATCACACCCTTTGTGTATAAGCCTCCGGTGGTCACCAATTCTTGTTCTTAAAGTATAGTCCGTCCAACATATAACATCTTGCACAGACAACGTAGAACATAAATCACAAATTCATTTGAACAGGTAATGAATTGTTTAATCTGAAAGTTTTTACCATTGTGGGGCATAATATTTTTTACTACTGTGCATTTATGAACTGGCAAGTCAGGCAATCTAACTTACGACATTGAAAGAAGCCTATTCTATGGTCAAAGTAAGATCTTATATTGAACAAAGGTTTCTTGTTCACGGTTACCATTTTACTGGGAGCTAGAATGTTCTTTACTGTGAGATTTTTAATTTCTTTTTTCTAAAAGTAATTTGCGGAAAGGCGGGCAATGTCGGGGCAAGGCGCTGATCTAATAATAAAATGTTATAATGCTTAGGAATAACATTAGAGATAGACTTGTACTTGTCATTATATGTGGTTACAAATCTGGCCATGTTCTCAGATTGCTTCACCTTGTCAGTTGTAATTTTTAGGGGCAAGTCCATTTGAGAGATAAACGCTTCCTCAATCGAGTCAACTGGGTAACCCTTCTTTTTGAATTTTGTTTTCGTCAGATTACCCTGAGCAGTATATTCCTCTACTTTGGTGCAATTCCTTCTGAGTCTCCTAAATTCACCTTTTAGAATGTTATTCTTCCATTTTAGAGTGATGACAACTATTGTAGTGGAAGTAGGAATTCCCACTTGTAAGTTTTGTATGTTTTTTTTTGTAAAAATCACCTGTTGATCATGACATAGGACCAAGTCCAAAAAGACCAGTTCATGAGGGTCCATCACATATGTGAATGAAAGTCCAAACGCGTTGTTGTTACAGTGGGCCATAAAGGAGGTGAACAGGTCTGGATCGCCACACCAGATGAGCGTAGAGTACAATGTGCTCAGTATACGGATTGTCCATCCAGATATGCCCCTCCTCCCAGTGGCCCATGGTAAGATTGGCATACACTGGGGCGAAATTGGACCTCATGGTCGTGACCTTAAGTTGTAAGAAAAATTTATTCAGAAACGTAAAATAATTGTAAAGGTATAAGCGTGCTGTGCTCAATCAAAAAATATATAAAATAGATGAATGGATGAGTAGGTGAGAATAGCCGGACTATACAAAAATTATAATATATAAAAACATTAGCATCAGTGTTATAAATATGCAATGTAAAAACTACGCCTGACAGGCACCTTCCACTGTCAGCAGTGTACGAGTTCGCCACTCGTCTGGTTACATTTTATTCTCTGATACTTCACTGTGTGAGTACCCCTGTTTATTATTTGTGAATAAAGCCCTAATGTTTTAAAATACTACACTATGTGGCATCCTTGTCTCTCCTTTGGCCGTCATGCCCCCTGTGGACCTGAGGTATATTGAATGACAGTCCGGGACCCAGGACCTACCCCCACAGGAGACACCACAAGCGCTGATTGCCTTATGCTGTAACCTCAGTGTAATGAGGTAAGGGGCCATTACCCACCAATGTAGGATTGCTGCATGAAGAGGACTGGTTTATACACTTCACACTCTTCACTCTTTTAGGCTCGATTCACACCTATGCATGTTGCTTTTGAGCGTTTTTGGAGGTTTTTTTTTCATGCTTGGCACGTTTTTGAGCAGCGTTTTTGTAGCGTTTTTGCGGCGTTTTTGCCGCGATTTGCGTTTTTTTTTTTTTTTTTATTCATTTTTTTTTACAGTCTTAAAAAAAAATTACAAAAAAAAAAAAAAAAAAAACGGCAAAAACGCACCAAAAACGCACCAAAAACGCTGCAAAAACGGTGCACTTGTGTTTTTGATGCTTGTCCATTGAAATCCATTACATGCAAAACGTTGCTTTTTGCATGAAAAAAAGTCCCCGACCCTTTCCAAAAACGCAGAGATACAAAAAAGCATTGATGTGAACATGTTCCATAGGAACCCATGTTAAAAAATTCCCATGCATTTCTGCAAAATGCAAAATGCATCAAAAAACGCGCTAGTGTGAATGGAGCCTTAGGCAAGTGTTGCTAGAATCCAGCTGCTGCTTGCACTTTTTCACTGTTTGGCACGTTTGATGAAACATTGGAGTTGTTTGCTGCTGCACAAGCCACTTTTTCTTTGAACTTTAATATTATTTTCATACAACTGTGAGCACTTATTGTTGTCACTGGACACTTTATTACATCTGTCACAGACACTGTGATCTCTTTGGGCATTCATTGTAACATTGCACGTTTGCGGTTTAGTTTGTTTTCATGTGATCAATGCTTCAGATATTTATTTATTTACTTATTCGTTGCACTATATGCGTAGTTTTTACACTGCATATTTATAACACTGATGCTGATGTTTTTATATATTATAATTTTTGTATAGTCCGGCTATTCTCACCTACTCATCCATTCATCTATTTTATATATTTTTTGATTGAGCACAGCACGCTTATACCTTTACTGTTTGCCTAAGTCTGATATATATTGTATACTGAGTGCAGGTGATTAGCTTTTTACCCAGCAATACTCTAGCACTGTTGCACCGGTGCTTATATATGGATTAGCGCAGCACCATTCCCACTTGTGAGCTTACGTCCGTATCAGGGGCCAGGCCGGACCCCATTCGGTGCAAGCTGCTTTTCCCCCCTCCACCACTTTAACTACCGCATGGTAGCGCAGGAATAATATACTTTACATTGTAAAATAATTGTGTGTCCGACAGAACTGCATACTGTCTAACAAGAATTGTGATTGTATGGAATTAGTCTCTCCGTGTTTATTGAAAAAATATTGTACAGCTGCTAGACCGATCTCGTGAGGTATCGAGGTGTAACGGGATGTAATGTCTAATGAGGCCCGTATATACGTATCTTCCCATGTGTATTGCCTAAGAATCTCTATGATGTGGCTAGAATCCCTAATATATGAAGCAAGTTGGCACACCTTGGACTGCAGAAAAAAATCTATGTACATCAATAGGCCACTGGTAAAACTATTTGTGCTAGCTATTATGGGTCTTCCAGGGGGATTGGTAGTCGCCTTATGTATTTTAGGAAGGTGATAGAAATGTGGGGTGCTATAGACAGGTTTAAGCAAAAACCGTCTTTCGATAGAATTCAGCACCCCTTCCAGGCTCCATCAACCAGAGCTTTTAGTTCAATTAGATATCCTGGCAAAGGGTCTGAAGAGAGTTTTAAATATGTATTAGTATCTGCCAGTAGCCGATGGTCTTCCTTAATCTACTCTAACCTATTCTGGACGACTTAGCTGCCTCCTTCGTCTGCTTGTTTTAATATTATGTTTGTTGGATGTTAATTGTTTGAGTGCCTGACGTTCCGCTGTTGTCAAATTGTGGGTACCTTTTTTATTGGGAGCATCCCTGCTCTCACCACTAAATACAAACTCTTTTATACATTAGGCTATTAGTTTGAAAGAAATTTACCATTAAATCCTGTCCGGGGCGGACTGACAACTCATGGGGCCCCTGGGCAATAGGAGATCCTGGGGCCCCTGTCCACACCCATGTGTTCCCACCCACACTCAGCCTCACCCACACAAAACCCCACCTACGTATTGCACTGCCCACACTACACGCATTCATCACAGAATTTCTCTACACTATGTTCAAAATAAATGTTAATTGTAGATTATAAAGAAAAATAAACTTAAATTAAAAGTGCAACAATGGTACATTTCCAAAATTAAGGATTTCATAAATTAACACAATATAACAGGCAGAACAAATGTCTTCTTAGCTGAACAGTTTGATAAAAAGTATACAAAAAATAAAAAGCTCTGTCCTGCATGTTACAAAATTGTGGCCCTAGAATTGCTCTTGCTCCAATGTTCCCAACAATATAATACATGTGTGGTGCCATTATTGTTTACATACATGAGCTTGTCCTACATAAAGCTTTTCATATAGAGCATGTGCGGGTCTCATGGGTGTGCTTTACATTTTTTTTAAAATAATTTTTATTTACTTTATATAATTTTCACTAACCACTAATGTAAGGAGCATTCTTCCCACTGACCACCAATGTAAGGAACATTCTTTCCGCTGATCACCAATGTAAGGGACATTCTTTCTGCTAATCACCAATGTAAGGAACTTTCTTCCCACTGACCACCAATGTAAGGAATATTCTTCCCACTGACCATCAGCGTAAGGGACATTCTTCCCACTGACCACCAATGTAAGGAACATTCCTTCTGCTGACCACCAATGTTAGGGACATTATTCTCTCTGACCACCAATGTAAGGAGCATTATTTTTGGCGAAGTGTACAGATATCAGTATTGTATATAAGGGATAGCACTCAGTATACACATATCAGTGTTAGGGAAAAGCACTCAGTGTATAGATGTCAGTGTATTGCCGCATACACACGCTCTGAACTTCCGACAACAAATGTTCGATGGGAGCTTGTTGTCAGAAATTCCGACTGTGTATAGGCTCCATCGGACATTTGTTGTCGGAATTTCCGACAACAAAAATTGGAGAGCTGGATCTCAAATTTTCCGATTACAAAATCCGTTCTTGGAAATTCCGAGCGTGTTTAGACAATTCCGACGCGTAAAATTCCACGCATGCTCGGAATCAAGCAGAAGAGCCGCACTGGCTATTGAACTTCATTTTTTTCGTCTCCTTGTACTGTACATGTTGTACGTCACCGCGTTCTTGACGTTCGGAATTTCCGACATTTGTGCGACAGGAATGAATTCTGTGAGTAAGCACTAACGTTAGTGCGAAAAGTCAGCTCTATTCCTGTCTGCTGTTACCCTGTAATTGATGTGCATCTTCTTAATAAACAAGGCTAATCTACGAGTATGGCTGTCCAGAATTCATTCCTGTTTACTGCTACTAGCAATAGCCAGCACCTATAACCTCCGAACTAAGAAGGATTTATTTTGGTCTGTTTGGACTTTTCCTGGAGCGGTGATCACTCTTCCTAACAATTATGCGACCGTGTGTATGAAATCCAGGATTTTGTTGTCGGAATGTCCGAGCGTGTGTACACGGCATAACACATAGGGAATAGCACTAAGAGCCCTTTCACACTGGGGCGGTTTGCAGGCGCCATTGCGCTAATAATAGCGCCTGCAAACCGACCCGAAAGTGCCGCTGCTTGCATTTCAGTGTGAAAGCCCTGAGGGCTTTCACACTGGAGCGATGTGCTGGCAGAACGGTAAAAAAAGTCCTGCCAGCAGCATCTTCGGAGCGGTGAAGGAGCGGTGTGTATACCGCTCCCTTACCGCTCCTGCCCATTGAAATCAATGGGACGGCGCGGCTATACCGCCGGCAAAGCCCCGAGGGCTTTCACACTGGAGCGATGTGCTGGCAGGACGGTAAAAAAAGTCCTGCCAGCAGCATCTTCGGAGCGGTGAAGGAGCGGTGTGTATACCGCTCCTTTACCGCTCCTGCCCATTGAAATCAATGGGACGGCGCGGCTATACCGCCGGCAAAGCGCCTCTGCAGAGGCGCTTTGTGGTGGTATTTAACCCTTTCTCGGCCGCTAGCGGGGGGTAAAACCGCCCCGCTAGCGGCCGCATACCGACGGTAAAACGCCGCTAAAAATAGCGGCGTTTTACCGCCGACGCTGCCCCCCGCCCCAGTGTGAAAGGGCTCTAAGTGCTATTCCCTATGTGTTACAATGACATCTATACACTGAGTGTTTTTCCCTAACACTGATATGTGTATACTGAGTGCTATTCCTTATATACAATACTGATATCTGTACACCGAGTGTCACTCAGTGTACAGATATCAGTGTACTAGGGAATAGCACCTGGTAGATGGGCACTGGGCAAGAAGGAACACTCAGTCAGCCTGGCTGGTGATTCTAGACACACACAAAACTGCTGTGGATACAAACTGACCTGCGGCTGCACACAAGGCAGGTCAGGTTATTATTTCCAACATCACTCCACTCTGTCTTCACCCTGCCACCAGCTCTCTCACCGGCTGTCCCCCACGGCAGGAATGTAAACTGTGGCCCTGCCCTTCTGCTGAATTCCCTTGAAGAAGTGGCCAGAGCGCCTGTCGGAGAAGTGGCCTGTCACTGCTATCATCCTCATGGCTCCATGATCGCTCTGTAATCCTGGCCAGCACCCGAGTGTCAGGGACATATCAGTGGCCGTCGGGCGAACATGCGTGCGCGCAGGTGCACGAGGGGCCTTCCCAGGGCAGTTCTGCTAAAATCTCCACCAGGGGGCGCCGGAGCGCTCCCGCGCGCCTGTTTGCGCGTTCGCGCCCATGCGCGTGCCCGTTCGCGCTAGCGCTGTTTGGCACCAAGGGCCCTTTAAAAGACTGTCAGATGCTTCCATCAGGTGCTGTACGTCTGCAGCTCTGCACCTGAGTTCCTGTATCCTGTCTGTTGTTGTATTGCTAGTGACCCGGCTCCGTCTGACCATTCTCCTGTCTCCAATCCGACCCGGCCTGCCTGACCTCGCTTATATCTTGTGACCCGTTGCCAAACGCCTGCCTGCCTGACTATTCTTGTATTATCCCTCCTGCCATATACTTGCCTGATCTCCTGCCAAACGGACTGTCTGACTCTGCTTTGCCTGTGTCCTGTGACGCTGCTTCCAGCCTGCTTTGCCAAGCTCCAGGTTCTGCTGCTGCCAAATCATCCACCTGTCTGCCTACTGATCCGCTTCAGCCTACCTGCATCCGCAGCTCAGCCATCCCGGAGGGACGTCTTCCCAGTTCCAGTGTTTGCTACCGCAGGAACCTGCATCAGGCCCTCCTACCCACTGTGCTCAAGAGACCACTGTTCCCACTTCCAGTGGCTCCTGAACCAGCGTTTAAGAGAGGTCTTCTTCTACCAGTCGGGCTCAACTACCAGGTACCTAACACGAGTCCTCTCATATAGCTGCATCAACTGCAGGCAGAGAGGACATCAGCTCACTACCTTCGCGGTGCATAAACTTCCCCTATCCTGCATGATAAGCTGTGGGCACATCCAGGGGCAGACTGAGCCGCTCATGGGGCCCCCCCCTGACCCCGGGCCCTCGGGTAGTGACCAAGAGCCCAAATGGTCAGGACGCTCCTGATCCTGTCCCAGTGACAACTGCAGTAAGTTAGGAGAAATTATTACAAAAGGGGTTTACAGACAAGTCTATTGGTTAACGCTTCCCACTCTAGCCAAAATAAAAAAGATACGTTTTGGTTACACTTAGGTGAGAAGTTCCCTGAAAGCACCCACAAAAATAGTTATATTTATACTTCTGATGCCGAAATTTGTTGTGAAATGTGTGTGTTACCTGTGATATATGTGAATTCTAAAGCCAGCCATACACTGTAAGATTTCTCTTGTTCAGTCCTGACAGCTGAATTAGAGAAATCATTTGATTCCCCTATCCATGCTAAACAGCTTCGATGGACAAATCTTTCCTGTAGAGAGGAGACAGCTGGCACCACAGGCTGTCAGAATAACTGAACAGTGGCTGCATCTGACCGGATGTTTTCACAAGTGACAATTTTACACCTGATTTTCAGATTGAAGGATGTCCACATGACAACCCACAACGTGCATTTCAGACAAATCGGGAATTGCCAAACTTTTCTCTGTATGTGGCCAGCTTTAGGCTTATTTTTTTTTTTTTAATTTCTTGTAGTGTGCCCTGCTCAGAGAGTTGAACTTCCTTTGAAATTTCACTGCATCCTTGCATTTCACATTTGTGAGCAAACATGTCATTTATAAGCAAATAAAGAATAACTTTGTACTGTTCTTTACAGAGATCTCACATGTGTATTACAAGTGGAAATACATTGTATTTTGAGACATCTCTTTCAACTGTCTCTGAAGCTTGAAATGGGAAAGTAATTTTCTTTCAGGTTTTATTCACACCTTTGTACTTGCAAACGGTATGCAGTTCTCGCACATGTGCATTTCTCTTACTTTATTTTTTTTCCTGAAGAATAACTATTAAATTTACCAAAAATCCAGCCCGTTAACCTAAAATAAGCCTCTATGTTCACGCTGTACAACACCTGGTAAAACATATCCCAAGCCCACAAACAAAAAGTAATTGTAAAGTTTTAAAAAAAAAATAAACATAGTATACTTACCTGCTCTGTGCAACAATATTGCACAGAGTAGCCCAGAAACTCCTATTCTAGGGTCCCCTGCTGGCACTCTGGGCTCCTCCCTTCCAATAGCCCCATAGCAAGCCACTTGCTATGGGTGCACTCGTGCGGGCTCTGCCTCTATTCAGACACACAGCGCAACTCGCCCCTCCCCCCTGGTCTCTGTAACAGATTTTGACTGACAGCAGCGGCAGCCAATGGCTACCGCTGCTCTCAGCCAAGCTGTTGAGAGAGGGTAGGGGGAGAAGAGCTGCTGCAGACAAGACAGCTCTGAATCAAGATTGAGCATTTAGGGGAGCAGTGGGGGAGCTACTCCTACCAGTAACATGTTTTCTATTCTAAGGTGTCAACACTCACTCACCGCTATCTCTAAAGAGGAGCAGTGTTAATACCCTAGCATTGGGAATGTGTTTTCGGACTTCCTCAATCCTCTTCATAACATAGGCATAGGTGTGTTCTGTAGTCCTAGACAGAACTGGGAACAGTGTAAACTCAGTGGCGGCTGGAGCTCAATATTTTTGGGGGGTGGCAAACCAACATAACCCCCCCCCCCCCCCCCGCTGGAGACAGACGGTAAAACCCTCCACGGGAGATGGACAGAAGGCATTAAGGGACAAAAACTTGAGGCTTTAGAACCCATTTAAGCTGCTGATAAAAAGAAAAAAGTATAACATTTCAAAAGAACCCTTTTCTTTTTAAATATGGTAATTTGTGTACTACAAGTTATTACATTTTCCCATATGCATTTGGCCATTAATGCTATTTTAGAGCAATCTCAAGGAAATAGTTGGCATAACTGTTAAAGCATAGGTTTGCTAATATTATGAAATACCTGGGGCACCTTTGTGCACTCTAAAAGAAGGAATAATTTAATTTAGTGCACCCAGTAACGTAGCAAATGGTGGGTGTGGTCACATGGAAGTGGTTGAAGGTGGCATAGTTAAATAGAATCTAAGTCATTTCACACATATGCCACAGTCCTAATACCCGCACAATATGGAGTATGTAATGTGTAATATACCATATAGAGTTCAGGAGTCAGCAGTATTTATGTACAGCATGCAGGGGTAAGAAGCATGCCCTAAGCCAGTGTTTCTCAACTCCAGTCCTCAAGGCGCACCAACAGGTCATGTTTTCAGGATTTCCCTCAGATGAAACTGCTGTGGTAATTACTAAGGCAATGAAACTGATCAAATCACCTGTGCAAAATAGTGGAAATCCTGAAAACATGACCGGTTGGTGCGCCTTGAGGACTGGAGTTGAGAAACACTGCCCTAAGCACTAACACCCCGCTCCCTAAACCCCCCCCAAACTCTCCAGACCAAAATCTCTAATCCATCACAAATTATCCCCCTCCCAAGCAAACCTCCCTCACCTTGTCTACCTCCTTCCCCGAAGAAAAATTCCCCTCACCCACAGGTTCAAAAAATTTCCCCCTCCAAATCTAAATTCTCCCCTGCAGCACAAAAATACCTCTAGCATTAGCCATGTGCACACTGGAAAGTTTGTATCAATTCATTTTCTGATGCATTCATTAATTGAAGAATACGTTTCGGATGAATTGGTAATGGAACCAATTCATTTTCATAATTAGTTTTGAATCTTTGGCATTCATTTAGTTTCATTTGCATTAATTGAGAAGAGCTGGTTGTTAGGGATGCAGCAGCTGCCTGCTCCTTAACAACCATGACTCATCTGCTGTCAGTGGGATTCCCATAGTGGGGAATATCGCTGACAGCCGATGAGTCATGATTGTTAAGGATCCCGATTCTTGAAAACCGGCTCTTCTCAATGTATCAGAATGAAACAAACTAATCCGAAAATTTCGTTATAACTTTTTTGGATTAATTCAGATTTGTTACTACGTCCATTCAGAAATTTGCATACATCCAAATCTCTGAAAATTACATTTTCATCCAAAAAACAAATGTGAATAAACCAAATCACACATGTCTACCCAGCACAGACATTACTTGGCAAAAACAAATCCTCTCCTCTGTCATATAAAAATCCCCACTCCCAAGCAGCAAAATCTCCACATCCCAGCACAGAAATCGCACCTTAAGCACAAATTCTCTGCTTACCACTGGAAGCTTTAAATTACTCATGGTTCTAATTTTGCCTTGCAGTGGTGCAGAGCGAAATTAAAGGACAGTTATGCTAAATTTGACCACAATTTTTTGGCAAATTTAAAGCAGAAGTCAAGTCTAAACCTAATCTCAAACCTGCTCTCACCCATTCTAAGTCCTATACTAACTAGCCTGTAGAGCAGTGGTTCCCAACTCTGAAGATGCCCAGTGGGAGGGGCGAAACATGTCAAGCTAAGGATAATCTGTGAAGGCTGTTTGGATGCCAAGGCGGCAATTTTGCACGTTTTTAAAGATTCTGATGTAAGTGTAATGATTTTAAACCTTTTAATAAATCTTGCAGTATTACACTATATGTCCCCTTTCCTTCATTTGTCCAAACTTTACTACCCCGACCGTCCTTTGACTGAGTAAAGTGTGTAGGATTTACATCATGTGGTGGAGGAGAGGAGATCCCATTCTCTGAGGCACGATCAACCAACCTACTGTATTCGTTGGACAGGAGGCACCATCTTGATATATAACACAGGCGTATTTATCATCTATATCTGGTGAGTGGGGACCCAGGAGGGGAGCACAGGAAGTCACCAAGATTATATCAACGTGTCACCAACCCTGTACCCCACACTTGATGAACTTTATTGATTGCACTTTGCTTTGCACATCTGTTGAACTATATTGATTGCAGTTTTTTTGCACTATATTGACACTGAGCACTTTATTATACATGTTATTATATGACACATATTTGATGCATGTATAAGCATATTAGTGGTTCATAGAGGCAGTGCTGAGTATAAATTATTTTTGTTACTTCTTGGGGTATTTATCTTGCCCTATAGCGGCAGCCCTATCACACATATATGTATGTGTAAATATAAATATATATATATATATATATATATATATATATATATATATATATATATATATATAAAATTTTTTTTTCCAAGGCACAGGTTTAATTTTCATTTGTGCCTCTGTGTGTCTGTGTAAATCCAAGAAGTGCATCTTCAGCTGCCCACAGTTAAAATGGTTGCAGCCAGACTCAGTGGAGGGAGATTTCTGCAGCATATTTGGTAAGTACAGAATCACAGTATATATAGATGTAGCATCCTGGAGTTTAGGCAGGGTTGCTCCTCACAAATTGACTTGCCAGGAATAATTATCCTGGTTGATTGTTAAAGATCTATTGTTTTCTCCCTAAGTTTGGCCTTGTTGCACTTTTCTCTTTTACCACTAGGTGGCCGGGTACTTGGTTGTACTAGATATGAGAAGGGCAACGCAAGGTCAGGTTATGGGTATATGGGTATCTCAGCCAATGGGCGGGGGTTTCTTGAATCCCTTGTCCTGCTGGGAGAGCCTATATGATCAGGTGGAGTCAGGTGATCTATGTTCTGTGCCACCTGGACGGCTGTCTGGGTGGATGTGTGTTGTATTGCCCGGGCTGCTAGGTCAGAGATTGGGCATATCCTGGGCACATCTGGCTGCTAGGCTGTCTGAGGGCCTATCCAGAAGCAAGAGAGCAGAGCAGGATTGGGACTGTGGCTTGCAGTCCAACCAAAAATGACCGTTCTGCCAGCAGAACAACCTGTCATGGCTGGAGGTAGAGGGGAAGCTGTCGCCACTAAGGGACCAACCACCTTATTACCAGGGACCACAGGGAGTAACTGAAGCAAGTACCGGAGCAGCATTCTCACCAACCGGGGATGGTGAAGAATCAGGAATCTTCAGTGGGTATTAAGCCAGGGACCCAGCCAGCAGAGGTAACGCTTGCAGAATAGCCTTGTGTGTCAAGCTAGGGATCGAGCAGGCCAGTGTGGGTGAAGCTTGAGAGGTATCTAGAGTGCCAATCTAGGGACCCAGCAGAGAAGCGGGGGTGACGCTTGAGGAAGATACCACCCTGAAGATTGGAAGAGCTCAAGGGATTCAGTGACAGTGAATCAGTGGGTCTAGTGAGAGACCGGGAGCGTAATGTAATGAAGAACTACAACGAGTGATTGTAGTGAAAGAACTGTCACGCTTTGTGTTAGGAACTGTTTAAGACTGTTGCCATATGAGACAGCATTCCTGCACATGCAGATGTGGTGTCTTGCTGGATACCTTTCCCTGCATGGCTGTCCTACTATTGAGGTCTCGGAGTCTGCCAATTAATCTTGCAACTACCTAAGGGTGTCCTGGCCCTAACCCTCTCTCTCCCCAAAAAGTTTGTTAAGTGAAATAAACTTTCTTTTGCACTCAAGAAGTGTCTGGCGCCCAATAACTTTAACTACTCTGCACCCACTATGCCTCACAACCCACTACATACAGAAGGATGTCAGCTATCCCTGGCCCTGGAGGTTCTCATTAGATCAAAGGAGGCCTGGGACCTTGCTACATAAAATAATATGCAAAGTGGTTGGAGGGAAGCTTCAGAATGGCAAAGATGTTTTTATTACAAATTATGTGAGCAGACTGCAGTTCCTCTTTAAGTTATAATGTACTAATATGCACCGCATATTAGCACATTATGACAGACTTACCTGCACATGGAACCCTCCAGCGCAGTACGGTCACATCTTCCTGGCACTTCTATCTTCACCTGGTCTTCCTTCTAGGTTCACGGAGTCTGGGCTGCAAAGACGTCATGACCATGCATGCGTGCTACGGTATGCCATCCCTTCAGACTGCATACGCTGGTGACGTCACCGGCTGCATCCTGTGTGAATATCTCCTAAACAATGCAAGATATTCATTATACCTACAGGTAAGCCTTATCATAGGCTCACCTGTAGGTACAAGTTAAAAAGTGGACTTTATGTCCACTTTAATGTCAAAATAATGGGCTGCCTATCCCAACACATGTTAAATGGGTTAATTATAGCAAAGCACCAGTGTATAGGCCCTTTGATAATCTTTACCTGCTTTAGATGTTTGCTAGTATTTTCCTCCAAAGATCAAAGATAGGCCATTAGTGTCAGATCCCTCTCCACCTTCCTGCTCTATAGGCACACTGTATACATGCAAGTTTGGCCAACAGATTGTACGAGTTTATGGAACAGTCAGTATAAAAATATTTATGTAGGAGTCCATAAAAAATAAAAAAATCTTCAATAAATTTTCTGCTTGTTGGATTTTTTCATCTACTTCAGAAAACTTTCTGTCTAACTTTCTGGCACATTCTGGTTCTTATTATAGACAGTGCAGGAGAGGTGTATGGATAATTTTCACATATTTTATTAGGGTCAGAGAAAAAAAAAACATTTTGGCAGTAGTTATATTCCTTCCATTACATCAGTGAGATATTCAATAGGATTTAAGCTTTCTACTTACAGGCACAGCTTTATTGTACTCAAATGAGCAGAGATTTTCCACAGGATCAACTTGGATTTTAAGCGTGCGGTGAAAAGGGATTATATATTCTGTTCACTGTAAGAGAAGATACCTTGAATGCCTTTGTATTTGTGTTTCAGGAACTCTGAAATCTTACTCTTTTTTTTTTAGATTTTATTTTTAAAAACCGTGAAAGCGGTTAAAGATTTAGTCTGCTCTTGAAACCCTTGATAATAATAACAAAAAAAAATCATGGTATCCAGGATACAACATTTCATGCTATTTCCTTTATCTGAGCCCTCGTTCACTTTGTACATCGTTGCACATTGTGGGACAGCCTTATGCCTGGTACATACGATGAGATTATCGGGCGAATGATCGTCTGTTTTTTTTTTTTTGCATGCTAGTCTCATATCGAAAATGAAACGTTTACTAAAGTGACGAAAAATTCTCGTACAACAGATTAAAAATTCATAAGTAATGTAATGTGTTGTATTGTATTTTCGAATGACAGCTGTACTGATTAAAAGAAAATCGTACGATCTGGTATGGTACGAGAAAAATTTTCATGCTTGTCCTGTCGGATAATTTTGGATGAACTGTCATCATCGGCTCTCGATAGCTGTGTACTAACGATCAGATTATCCTATAACCGCTGCAAAGCGGTATTTTTTGTATGATTTTTTGATCGTGTGTATGGGCTATAAGCAGCAAAACACTTCACTAATCATGTTATCTTTTACGTTATAAGAATGAATACATTTTGATGATGTGCCTTCTATAGCTTTATAGTGACCCTCTTAGGTTAAAAGACCATCCTAAAGGAAGATACACTATATTGCCAAAAGTATTGGGACGCATGCCTTTACACGCACATGAACTTTAATGGCATCCCAGTCTTAGTCTGTAGGGTTCAGTATGGAGTTGGCCCACCCTTTGCAGCTATAACAGCTTTAACTGTTCTGGGATGGCTGTCCACAAGGTTTAGGAGTGTGTCTATGGGAATATTTGCCCATTAATCCAGAAGCGCATTTGTGAGGTCAGGCACTAATTATGGACGAGAAGGCCTGGCTTGCAGTCTCCTCTCTAATTCATCCCAAAGGTGTTCTATCAAGTTGAGGTCAGGACTGTTGTGCAAGCTGAGAAAGTTCCTCCACCCCAAACTAGCTCATCCACACTATATTGCTAAGTAAATCACTGATTTACTTTACGTTGCTGTAACTTGTCACAAAGAAAGTCAGAGGTGGATGGTTTTCCTCTACCAAGTGCTGCCCCATCTAAATGGGGAGCAGCTAGCTTTGTAATGCTCGACTCTTCACTCATGTAGGATCAGTAACCAGCTGAATATGTTACAGACACGGGCCCAGGGACAAAAGGACCCTTGCAGTTGCTCTTTTTGCTAGCTCCTCTCCTATTTTTTTCTGCTGTTGTTCATGACATTTTGTTCTATGCTTTCTCACTGGCTATCTCTTCTTGATTTTTCTGCACTCCAGATTCCTTTCCTGCTGCCCTTCATATGTTCCAGCATGTCTAATCTCGGGTGTGCAATGAACATTGTGGAATGTGACCAATCATACACTTGTGTCAGTACCCATACTAATTTGTATGGGTTCCTTTTTAATTTCAGCTAACACCACACCCTCACCCTCAAGATAGCATTTATTATTTTTCCTGCTGACCCTTATTGTCTTTACCTCAGTAAACTCCATGTCAGGGCTGGGCTCAGCCCTTCCTTCTCTGGGCTGGCCGCTCAGCTGTTGGCTAATTGCCAGCTCCTATCTCTCTACAGTGACTCACCTGTTGATGATATCCTGCTCGTCAGTCCTGCCTACTTAAGCCGTCCAGTCCAGATGATCTCTGCCTTCGCCTTGGTCACATCTCTAGAGACACTCTCCTGTGTTCCTGTTAAAGACTTGCTTGGCTGACATTCCTTCTGGCTCCAGACACTGCTTGCTGTTCTACTATGCTGTTCTCTGGCTCCCTGACGTTTTGGCCTGTCTGACTATCCATTCCAGTTCCTGAACTCTGGCTATGTTATGACTACATTTACTCTGTTTACCTTTTTTTATTATTATTAAACGAGTGTGATTTAACTGTACTTCTGCCTCAGTCTGATTCATGGTTTCTGACACTCCACTTGCCCTTACCTTGCTGTGAACTATGACTCTGCTTCACAATTTGACTAGATGCATAGTACATGTTACCCATAGCAATGATCTCTGGAGGCCTCCCTGGTTTTAATTTTCACTCAACCCTTGGCACTGTCTACATGTGGCTGACTTTTCCCCTTCTTATTTTTCAATTACTCTGTGTGTTGCCCATAAATCAAAAAAATCAAAACTCCTTGTCCAGCTCCCGCACCCTCTCCTATGTGTAAGTCACCCTGTGTCTATTAGGGGCACAGGGTGACCGAGAACCCCAGTCTGTTCTGCACTAATCAGACTCTTACCCCTGTTATCCAGGGTTCTATATGTGTGGTTCGTGTTGAAGGAAGGAAGGGGCTCTTTCACTTGGGAAATTAATATTTCTGAACAATATCCCTCAAGATTATATGAAGATAAAGTCCACCTTTGTCAGAGACCATTGTGTGGTGACTACTGCAACCCAGCATTGTATAATTTACAGACCACAATACCTAGTTCTTTTTTAAAGTATCAGAGCTAAACAGGAGCCAGCATGAAGGGAAACCCTCCACCCTACAGCCAAAGTCTTGAATTCCCCAGATTCAATGTTAACCCCTCCATTAAGCTAAGCCCCTCCACCCCCAGTTTAATTATTCAATAATAGTGTTTCATCAGCTAATGATGTTGCTGTCATTGAAGGGTGTGCTGGTGGGAGGAAATTAGCTTTGATGGTGGGTATTATCACTCAATTTAGAATGTTGAGATCTTAATAAAATAGTGTTTTAAAATTCAAAGCAGGGAGTTGAGTTTTTAGGTATATCGAGATAATAACAGGCACATTGAAGTGTCTGCACTTAGGAAGAAATCTTAGTTTTAAAATTTCAACCATAACATAGTACACCCTCAGAGTCTCGAATAGGTGAAAATGGCAGTAAGTAATTTTACCCACCTTCACCAAAGCAGTTATATTTTTCTTATAGTAAGTGACCTATTGGAGATTAAATCTAATTTTAAAAAATCTAAATTCAGTTTATTTAGGCTGGGTTCACATTGCAGCATGCAGCGACTCACAGCAGGAGTCCAGTGTGTCTCCATTCACTGTTTCAGGTCCGATTTCAGCCCGAATTTTGGGCTGAAATTAGGACCTGAAACGGACCAAAAGACGCACAGGGCTCCCGTACAATTCGCACTGGAGCCGCTGTGGAGATGTGTGAACTGGCTCCATACAGAGCCGGTCACAATCTTCTGCTATGCGAATAGGATGCAGCAAAACCCACATCCAATCGCATAGGTGTGAACCCAGCCTGAGAGGAGTTGTAAAGGCAGAAGTTTTTTTTATCTTAATGCATTCTATGTGGAGGCACTCGACAGGAGGGAGGGGCCAGGAGCAGCAAAGAGGGACCCAAGAAGAGGAGGATTGAGGCTGACCTGTGCAAAACCAACTGCGCAGAGCAGGTAGCTATAACATGTTTGTTATTTTTATTTAAAAAAAACAAGACTTTACAATCACTTTAAATTGGGAACACTGAAACACATCAATCTGGACTGGTAAGAAGAAATCTTACCCACATATATAGATCCTTAACATACCATACACTGAAAATGCCATGGAACCATTAAAAGAGCAATATGCCAATTGTAGTAACCTATAGCACCCAATTGGAATGTTTTAATCAGAGTTTAGAAAAACAGATTTTAATATTATTTTTTCTAATTTGTGCACATTTTTCTTAGTATGGATTTAAAGCGGTAGTAAACTCTTGTAATAAAAAAACTTTCTTCCTGCAAGGCAATATCATAACGTTCCTTCAGAGTACATGCGGCGGTGATGTCACCAGCTGCTGCTCACTAGAATATTTCCTAAATGGTGCACATTTAGGATATATTAATTTTACCTACAGGTAAGCTTTATTATAAGCTTATCTGTAGGCAGGGCTGTTGATAGAAATCAGCCTACTTGACAGGGCCCCCCTCCTTTGAAAATATCAAATTATATTTTTGTTTAAATGCAACAGCAGCGATGCTATGCTTTGCTGCCATAGAAGAAATTATACCCTCGTCGAACAAGACCCATTCAAGTGAATAGCGGCATTGGAGGCATAATCTGCATCCACACAGTGTGTGATTAGTACCAATCACTCACTTTGTTCATTCGGTATGGTGTGTTCATTCCAGATGGTGAGCCCCCCGCTCGCCAACCTGAAACAACCCTCCTGTGTGCCCTCAGCAGCTGCCAGCAGAAAAGGCGTGAAACACTGCGGAGATAGGGGCACACAAGGGTCCAAGACAGCAGGCCCCTTGGAGCACAGTTGGAGGGAGAAAAGAAAAGTAGAAGCTGTCAGGTAATGTAGCGTACAGGTCCAGAAGTAAAAAAAGTGAATGCCAAAAACCTGTATACTTCCTCCTCATAGGCTTACTTCTATACAGCCCCCCCCCCCTTCAGTCTATTATGAATGGTGCATCCAGACTCCTCCAACTTACCAGCCGCTCATTGTCCGCTACCCCCCTCTGCCAGTTCCTCCATTGGCTTTCAATTGCCCAACAAATAAAATTCAAAATACTAGCAATAACATACAAAGTAATTTACAACTCTGCTGCAAGCTATATCACCGATCTTGTATAAATATATCACTCAAACCAAATATACCACCCAAACCATTCTCTCCGCTCCTCCCAAGACCTCCTACTCTCTAGCTCCCTTGTCTCTTCCTCCCATGTTCTCTAGAGTCTCTGCCATCCTCTGGAACACTCTACCTCAATCTGTCTAGAAATCTCCTACTCTGTCCACTTTTAGGTGATCATTGAAAACTCATCTCTTCAAGCCTATCCTGCCTTCACTTAACAACTGAATATTTTAATTCTCTCATTAGCTCATTCCTAACAGTTATAACCTTTTGTTCCACTTGCACCTTTCTATTAAATTGTAAGCTCTCAAGAGCAGGACCCTCATAGCTCTCTTGGATTGAATTTGTATTGTTTCCCTTTATAATGTAAATCGCTGCGTAAACTGTTGGCGCTGTATAAATCCTGAATAATAATAATAATAATATGTCTATATGTCTGTGCTGTGTGTTTCTTCTGACCTTTTGACTTAGAGGGTGCCAAGGAAGTCCCTACTCTTAGTTGCATCTATAGGACACAATCCAATTGTCCACTTGCTTTCCAGAGTACGCTTTTTATACATTTTATTTGTAATTTCTCTCTGTGTTGTTGTACTTTAGGCAGCCATGTGTTATTCCTATGGATTGTAGTCTTCATTTTCTCAAATCAAGTGTGTGTTCCGTTAGACGACTACTTACTAGGTGTAAAAATCAGCGTGTCCCATTTTAAGAAGCGATGACACGTGTTGCTAAAGTTCACAGTTTTATGATTACCTTACCTATGCTGTTATAAGCACCAATATCAATTACAGACCAGCTCTTAGCCAAGATGACAGCAGATTTCAAAATGGGTCCCAATGAGGAACTTTAATCATAAGCTGTATCTGTACAGCATGACTAAATGTAAACCGAGTGACACAGTATGTATATGTATAGCAGATTGTTCATACTAGAACACTTATAACTTGTGAGTAGCATTCTCATGGAATGAGATTCCTGTATTGATGGGGCCTGGAAGAAAGAACACAGCCAGAGTTTCAAGTTTTCATTAATCCTCTGAAGCACTTGACTTTTACCGGATGAAGACAGATGCCCTTCCTGGATATCACAAGCAATCTTTAGAACATTTTCCATTGCTTTGCTTCCAGGCATGTAAAATGGGGAAACATTGGGATTGACATGAAAAACATATTGTTTTTAAACACAGGCCAACCATATGTTATGAAGACATACATTATGCTAAAAAAAGAATTGCAGTATGTTTTAATTGAATTAATCTTTGTCTGCTGTGTTTTCTTCTTAGCAATGTCACATAACTAGATATCTTATGTAACAGCCAGAGAGTCCCCTGTGCCAGAGTTTAAGATTTCAGCCGACAGTGTTCATAGCAAACCAGTAATAGTTTTACTGGGTGCAATATTACTAATCAAAGGTGTTATACAAATGATAATCGCTTTTTTTTTCCAGTGCTCAATTACTTTCCTATTGAGCTGACATATAATGCTAATGTGGGTCATAGAGATGGAGTGTTTGCAGGCATATTAAATGAAAAACACAGATCCAATCTGATGAACAATAATTAAAGTATATGTAAACCCTCATCTTGTAAAACAACTTACAGTTTAAAATAGAAATAAAAGGCAAAACATTTGTGAATATGTAGCACCACCCCCGAAGAAGCCACTTGGTAAATTTGGGTTCTCTGATCTCTACCTCAGCCCCAAGAATAACCTCAACCCTCTGGCACACCTGGTTAAATTAAATTACTGCAAACACATTTAAAAACACATGTGGAAAATACTGTTATCCTGGCTGTGGATTATCACCAAAAACAGACACATACCTATTAGTGATAAACAAATTGAGTATATTATCAGTTTAAAGCATATGGAAGTTTACAACACTGTTAAACCTTTCTGCAAAGAATTAATACATTAGAAAAGACAACCTTCAATACTTAGCAAATCTAAATTTAGAAAAGGGCAGTAATCTATATGCCCGTAACACAGATGCTGAGAGGCAAGAGAGAAGATCTATCAACTTCTCAGCTCCTTCTGGGCCACAAACACCATTGAAAGTAACAATACAAAATGAAGAAATGGGTTAACTGGTACAGTAAGCACAGTTCTGTAACGTTACAGGTCCTGAGTTGAAGGGTACTAGTGTCTTCCGCTAGCAAACGTTGGGGCCCTTTGTAAAAAGAGTAGGGTTAATCAATCAAAAGAGAGACAGTAATCCTCTAGGAAATCTCATTAGGTAGTGGTTTGTAAGAACAGAATGGCTAAAAGCGGCAGCTCCAAACAAGCATTCTCTGACAGTAGAAAGGGGAATCGGTGTCTGCTTGCAGTGTCTGTACTGTGCTAAGAACGATGTTGGGTTTACACCCGCTCACCAATTCTCTGGCTGATGACACAACGGAAGTCCCAAATGATGGTTAAGGCTCCTGGCAATATTGTAAGTCACTGGATCACCTCCTGTCGGCCTATCAGGATGGCTGGTAGCTGAACTGGCAGGGTGATGGGACAATGGCGAACAGGACACCTGGATGGGTCTATGTGATCCACAAACCAGTGTGTGGCTTGTCTCTGCTGGGCTAGATGGCGCTGAGTTGCTGAGCAGGATCCCTGAGCTGAACGGTGGGGGACCGTGTGGGTGTTCCTAGCTCCTTTATCCTCAGTCTCTTGGCAGCAGTCTCGGGAAAAGCGTGGCTCTCATAGATGCTGGTAGACAGTGTGGCCCTCTCTTTCTTAGGTGGAGTTCCACTGCACAGTCCCGTCACCTCACCACTCCTGTCCTCTATCCACTCTCCTTACGGTAACTCTCCCCGTTAGTCTCAAAAGAAACGTGGCCTTCTCTCCCTTTGTTGGTACACACAGTCCCTGGTGTCAGCGTGTGTCTCTCCCCTCAATCAGATGCTGGTACCTCAGAGCGCTCTACTCACTCTCTTCAGACAGTCCTCCTCATATCTTCTGTCAGCACTCTCTCTGTAGCGTTGTGTGGAAAACCTGTCTCTCTCTCTTTCAATCATCTCAGCACTTACCGTATATACTCGAGTATAAGTCGACCCGAATATAAGCCGAGGCACCTAATTTTACCACAAAAAACTGGGAAAACTTATTGATTTGAGTATAAGCCTAGGGTGAGAAATGCGCAGCTACTGTAAGTGGAAAAGAGGGTCAACATTGCCCATTTGCAGCCATAGGTCCCCCGAACTTCAAACTCGGTAGTTAAGGGTTCCTAGATGCCCCCTAGCTGCAGTCAAAATTTGGGGTCTCTGCACCCAAAGGGTCCCGAAATGATATTGCTGCAGATGGACACAGTTGACCAAATTTGGGGCCCCATATCTTGGGGCCACTTAGTGTTAGGAACCCCAAATTTGGTATGCAAACCCAGTGGAACTAGCACCACAATATATCCAAAGCTGGGGTTCCTAGCACTAAGTGGCCTAAATATTGGTACAGAAAATGTCAAGCACTTTTCTGCAGCTGAGAATGACATTTTCCAAACTGTATTTGGGGCCCTGTATCTTGGGGGCCACTTGGTGCTAGGAACCCCAGTTTTGGATATGTTGTAGTGCTAGTTCCACTGGGTTTGCACACCAAATTCGGGGGTTCCTAGCACCAAGTGGCCCCGAGATACGGGGCCCCAAAGTCGGTTCGGAAAATGACATTTTTTTTGCTGCAGAAAAGTGCTTGACTCGAGTATAAGCCAAGGGGGGCACTTTCAGCACAAAAAACGTGCTGAAAAACTCGGCTTATACTCGAATATATACATGTACATAGTATTACATAGTTCAACCTGAGTGAATGTGGGTGGGAGTTTACAATTGTCCCATTCCCTGTACATTGTGTCTCATTAAGATGCTCATCTGTTATATTATTATTTATTCTAAGGTACCCATATAGCACCGTCAATTTATGCAGTGCTCCACACATACATCACACACTCACATCGGTCCCTACCCTCAAGGAGCCCACAATCCAAGATTCCTGAATCCTACCTTCCAGCATGTCTTTGGAGTGTGGGAGGAAACCAAAATACCCTGAGGAAACCTACACATGCACAGGGAGAACATGCAAACTCCAGGCAGGTAGTGTCGTGGATGGGATTTGAACCAGCGACCCTTTTTACTGCTAGGCGAGAGTGCTACCCACTACACCACTGTGCCGCCCACTTCCCTCTCTTCAGTCTCCTGTCAGTACTCTCTCTGTAGTGCTGTGTGGAAAACCTGTCTCTCTCTATCTTTTCTCACATCTCAGGTCTTCCCTTTCCCAATTTTCCTCAGCACTTCCTAAAACACCCCTTTTTCCCAGTGTGCTTTGTGTCTCTGAGTTTTCTGGAAGGACAAGTCATCATCTCTCTGTCTCTATCTTGTAGCCAAAAGGAGAAATTGCATTACAACATGCCTGCTACATATATATATATATATATATATATATATATATATATATACACAGTATCTCACAAAAGTGAGTACACCCCTCACATTTTTGTAAATATTTTATTATATCTTTTCATGTGACAACACTGAAGAAATTACACTTTGCTACAATGTAAATGAGTGAGTGTACAGCTTGTATAACAGTGTAAATTTGCTGTCCCCTCAAAATAACTCAACACACAGCCATTAATGTCTAAATCGCTGGCAACAAAAGTGAGTACACCCCTAAGTAAAACTGTCCAAATTGGGCCCAATTAGCCATTTTCCCTCCCCGGTGTCATGTGACTCGTTAGTGTTACAAGTTCTTAGGTGTAAATGGGGAGCAGGTGTGTTAAATTTGGTGTTATTGCTCTCACTCTCTCATACTGGTTACTGGAAGTTCAACATGGGACCTCATGGCAAAGAACTCTCTGAGGATCTGAAAAAAGAATTGTTGCTTTACATAAAGATGGCCTAGGCTATAAGAAGATTGCCAAGACCCTGAAACTGAGCTGCAGCACGGTGGCCAAGACCATATAGCAGTTTAACAGGACAGGTCCCATTCAGAACAGGCTTCGCCATGGTAAACCAAAGAAGTTGAGTGCACGTGCTTAGCATCATATCCAGAGGTTGTCTTTGGAAAATAGACGTATGTGTACTGCCAGCTTTGCTGCAGAGGTTGAAGAGGTGGGGGGGGGTCAGCCTGTCAGTGCTCAGACCATACACCGCACACTGCATCAAATTGGTCTGCATGGCTGTCTTCCAGAAGGAAGCCTCTTCTAAAGATGAGGCACAAGAAAGCCCGCAGTTTGCTGAAGACAAGCAGACTAAGTACATGAATTACTGGAACCATGTCCTGTGGTCTGATGAGACCAAGATAAACTTATTTGGTTCAGATGGTGTTAAGCGTGTGTGGCGGCAACCAGGTGAGGAGTACAAAGACAAGTGTGTCTTGCCTACAGTCAAGCATGGTGGTGGGGGTGTCAATGAGGGAACCATGAATGCCAACATGTGCTGTGACATACTGAAGCAGAGCATGACCCCCTCCCTACAAAAATGTATCTGAATATTAATTCTGTCCTTAGCATCTTATGATGGGAGGGGTTAGAAGCAATTGGACTTCCCAGTAAGTTGTTTATTCTACATTCTGGAGAATCCACTGTGGCAGTGCTTGTATAACACAGTCTTTTAGTGATATAATGACCTTGACTGTTGAGTAGAATTAGGAATTCCAGTGAGGATATCTGAATAGTCATAGGAATCAAACATGAGTAAATTTTCCAGCAACTACATAAAATACAATCTTTGGGTGACCATGGCATCTAATCAAATAACAACAAATAATATCTTATGACTCATTAGTCATTACATCTCCTTGGCCTTTCTTATTTACCAGTAAGGCCTTGTGCGCAAATGGCCTCAGCCCTTGTGCTCAAATGGCCTTGTTCTTTGGAGCATTTAGTAAACTTTGTTTACACTGTATTGCGAGCATTTGGATATATCTGAATCTCCAAATAATGAAAATTTGAATATTCATTCAGAACGAAACGAACCGCACATGTCTCAATGGGGCAGCTACAGTCAGGTTGGTTGGCAGTGCCTGAAAAGGTGGTGCTGGGATCAGTGACCACAGAGGAGAAGTTACAAGCTGTTTCACTGCAACTGTGCTACACAAAGAGGGAATACGAGATTGTAATGGGCTATCGCTAATCTGACTGAAAGCCTGTCAGATCATTCAAGTGATTCAGCTGGAGCAAACAAGTGTGTGCAGGAGGAAAGTGTCGGAGACTGTATATATGTGTATATAGGAAGATGTCCCTGAAGTTTTGCTGAAGACAAGTGGGAATCCCATAACCTCCCATCTCTATCCAAGTTATTAACATTCTAATTAAAAAAAAAACAAAGTCATAGACTGTTATCTGACTCTGGGCGCTTGTGAAAATTCGGTGTGCCTGGCTGTGCAGGAATGGGGGATCCAAGTTCATCAGCAGTCTCTACGGGGGTGTGCTACAATACATTAAACAATTTCTTTAAAGATTAGCAAATATAGCATTGTTATATGTTTGGTTAACCGTCTATATCAATTAGTTAACCCAAAAGTGTGTTAAATCCCCTGCTTGCAGTAGTTTGTATTTCTGTCCTTAGCATCCTATGATAGGAGGGGGTAGAATCGATTGAACTTCTCAGTAAGTTGTTTATTCTACATTCTGGAGAATCCACGGTGGCAGTGCTTGTATAACGCAGTCTTTTAGTGTTATAATGATCTTGACAGTTGAGTAGAATTAGGAATTCTAGTGAGGATATCTGAACAGAAGCAAACATGGGTCAATTTTCCAGCAACTACATAAAATACAATCTTCGGGTGACCATGGCATCTAATCAAATAACCTCTTATGACTCATTAGTCATTACAGCTCCTTGGCCTTTCTTATTTTTATTTACCAGTATGGTCTTGTGCTCAAATGGCCTTGGCACTGCACACAGTGCAGTGTGCAGCAGCACAGATGATGATTACACCTCACCTACATGACATGTCCCCTCTTGAGTCACATTGACAGTCTCATTTTATGCCAGGTGGTGACAGTCTCATTTTACGCCAGGTGGTCCCTCCAGTCCAGCACTGACAGCCCTGCTCCCAGCTTGCCTTGCTCCCATCCTGCAGACGCGCACACGAGGCTCTGGCCACTCCGCTTGACTCCCTTGCACCATGACATCACATGACATGCTCAGGCACCGCCTTCGCCAGACCCACCGGCGCCATCCCTGAACACACTGTAACAGGCACTCCGATGGTCTCAGTCGGCTCCGGACCGAAACTGTGCATGCACAGTTCCACACCAAATGTCACAGCCATATTTTTTACTGGCAACCTTTTCTTGTCACTGGCATTTACTGACAGGAGAAAAGTGTCCATTTTTTTACTGGCTGCCAGTAAAAATACTGACGATTGGCAACACTGCCTGTTGTTAAGGTGTTGAACAGAACTGTTTTGCTTTGCAGAACTGACATTTTTATTTGTTATGCGGCAGCTATTTCATGCAGACTGTTTTCTGCTACTAGAGGCAACTCTGTTCCTACAGCTTGCCAGCAATAAATTTAAGACATCCCAAAATGGCTGCTGCAATTTACCTCTATGGGATGGCTACCAAAAAGAATGACACGTGCCAGCCTGCATAGCAAATTAGATTAGATAGCGGAATGTTTTGTAACACACTCTGGGAAGAAAGAGGTTTATGAGAACTTTCTATAAGAGCTGAAAAGGGGTAGCTGAGAAAGACCTCAGGAAGACATTCTGTCTATCATTCAGCCAAATGCTTGATGATCCATGCCTGGAGGACAACATAGAGAAGCTGGAGCAGATTCCACTGTTTCCATCTGGGGTAGCATGATGTCTATGCAGTTCTTCTAGTTATAAAGAATACTATAGAGGTTCCCAAACTGTAACTGCATTCATTTTATGCAAAGATACAGTATTTGCTAAATGATATTGCTACCTGTATGAATCACTATGTAGCCACTCTGGGCCCCATAAATATCATTGTCTGCTATGTGTCTAGTTACGCTGTTGCTAATCAGCACATGTATGCACAGTATAGGCAACAACTTAGCAGTGTTAATGTATTGAGGTAATAAAGGTGAAAAATTCCATGTGACTGATTATGCATTGTTCCTATTTAATCACAGAAAAGGGATTAGGAATTCATAGGAATTCAGCCACTCTGGATTACTAGGGGTTAAATCCTTCTCTTTCATTTACAATTTACATTTTTATGGAGCGCTTGGAGCATAACTGCTATACTGCTGTAGTTCCATTACTCTGATGTTGAACCTTCTGGTCTCAGCTCCAGCATCTGCTGGGTCCCATGCAACCGCTGTGCTTGCCCCTCTCCTCCTCCTGCCCAATCACAGAGCGTTTTGTGTTATGTGAACACATTCTCAAAATACTAAGGCTGCTGTGAATGGGCAGCAGAGGAGAGGGGTAGGCAGAGATGCTGTGTGTGAGAAGACAGCGTCTCTCCTGTCAGAGCTATGGGAGTGTAGTAATGGCTGTACTCCCAGAGCTTCAGAAATCTGTTAAATGTTCATTAAAGAGATAAGTCCATGAAGTGGCATGCACCCTAGTTGGATCTAGCTCATAGTATGTCAGCACCAGCTTTGAAAGATAAATTCCAGGTATGGATATTTTTACATAGTTATGTTGGTCCAATGTAACTATGCATTTACCATACCTGGCCAATCCCCCTGGAAGCGCTGCCTACTATACTGATGTCCACTACCTTCTGGGTCCTGTGCCAAGCGGTTGCCCTGATGCATTGTGAACATAGGAGGTCTCCTGCTCGGCATAGTGTATGTGCCCTTTAGAGAATGCTTTGCAGTCTCTGGATATGGTGGTGATTGTGACGTCACTGCCCAACCTCTCCACCTCATGCAATCAGAGAAAATGCAAAGCATGCTCTAAATGGTGCAAGTGCTGTGCGGGCGATCCCCTGTGTTCCCAATGCAGCAGACCAGCACTCGGCAGTGGAGATCACTGTAACAGCCGGATCAATGTAACTATGAATATACCATACCTAGCCAATCCCTCTGGAAGTGATTTTCCAGCTTCCGGAGGGATTGGTCAGGTATGGTATATTCATAGCTACATTGATCCTTATCCTTTATCTTTAAAGTGGAACTTAGCTGTATCTGAGCACCACAAACTGTATAAGCTATTTCATTAATTTTTAATATTGAAAACAAACTTACCCATCCATCCATGTCTTCATGCTTTATTTTGTTGAGAAATAATAATAATAATAAACAACCCCCTAGCATTTCTACCCACAGCCAGGGCCGGTCGCTACCGGCAGGCAAATTAGGCAGGCGCCTAGGGTGCACTACCACCAAGGACACAGCCACTGCCGCTGGTTTACCTACTCTCCACTGGGAGAAGGAGGCGCCTGGAGCTTGTCAGTTCCTTGTCCTATACCCTGCTGTCTGACCAGTGGTGTAGTATGGGGGGCAAGCGGGGCCACCGCCCAGGGTGCAAAATTTAAAGAGGCACTGGGCTGACTGTGGGCCGACTAGCATGGGGCAAATAGCCCCTTGTTACCCCTGAGAATCAGGTTCTATGGTGGCAGCAATCAGCAGCGTCCTTAGGGTGCGGGCAGACGGGCATCCATCCATCGCCACACAGCAGTGATCAGTGAGGGGCCGAGTCAAGGTGATCAGCGAGAGCCCGGGACTCAGCAAAAGAGCTTTACCACCTTCCCCTTGACCACACCCCCTGACCCTGCCCCCCGAAGAGAGAAGCAGGCGCAGAGTACCCTACGCCTCTGGAGCATGGACTCCTTCAGCCTCCTCTGCACTCTAATGTAAGGCCCACAGGACAGACTGACTGAGGGCACAGAGAACGGGCAGGAGGCGCAGGCTGCTGTGGGAGCCGCTGGAAGCATCAAAGCAGATCAAGAAGGAGATAGACTTGCATCATGGAAGGTACCTCATCATACACAGACCTGGCCTGCAGATCTGCAGACAGAGACTGAGACAATGGGACAGAGGAGGGACTGCACATATAGGGGCAGGGCTAGGGGCCCCTCTTATTTCCCCCCTCACTCTCCTCTTTCTCTATCCCAGCCCCCCTCTCTCAACCCCCCTCTTTCTCAGCCCTCCCTCTCCCCCCTACTCAGCCCTCGCTCGCTCAGCCCCTCTTTCACAGCCCCCTCTCTCAATCCCCCCTCTCTTTACACCCTCTCTCTCCCTTAGCCCCTCTCTCTGAGCCCTCCCTCTCTCAGCCCTCCCTCTCTTAGCCCTTCTTCTCTCAGCCCTTCCTCTCTCAGCCCTTCCTCTCTCAGCACTGCCTCTCTCTCAGCCCCCTCTCTCAGCCCTCCCTCCTCAGCCCTCCCTTTTCGCTCCCTCTCTCAGCCCTCCCTTGCTTAGCCCCCCTCAGCCCTCCCTTTCTCAGCCCTCACTCTCCCAGTCCTCCCTTGCTTAGCCCCCCTCAGCCCCCCCCCTCTCAGCCCTCCCTCAGCCCTACCTCTCTCAGCCCCCTTCTCTCTCAGCCCTCACTCTCTCATACATATATATATATATATATATATATATATATATATATATATATATATTTGTTATACTTATGTGCTCTGGGCAGTGGTATTGGCCAAAGCGGTCCCTAACGTGCTATCGGCTCCTTGGTGTGCTCCCGTAGGAAGCCTATAGTAGTGCTGTGGGCTTGCTCCTGAGCCAAGCTGTGTGCTTCTATTGACACACAAAGTGTGACTTGGCCCTGCCCCTGGCTTCCTCACGTTTGGATGGTTGACAGCAGCAGGAGCCAATGGCTCCCATTACTGTCTGAGCCTGTGAGAGTGGAGAGAGAGAACCAGTGCTACTGCAGATGGACACAGTGCTGGATCAATACAGGACATAGGTAAGTATTTAGAGAGGAAAACAACTAGTGGAAGTTTTTTTTTTACCTTAATACAGGTAATGCATTAAAGAGATTGTAAAGTCTTGTTTTTTTTTTCTCTAAAAATAACAAACATGTTATACTTACCTGCCCTATGTAGTGGTGTCCCTCTTCGGCTTTCCTGGCCCTTCCTCCTGTGGAGTGCCCCCACAGTAAGCAGCTTGCTATGGGGACACCCGAGCAGAGTCACAGCTCCTTGTGTCCATTCAGTTTGGTTTGGTTCGGCCTCGCCACCTCTCTCTCCTGATTGTCTAACTGACTATGATTGACAGCAGCGGGAGCCAATGGTGCTGCTGCTATGTCTCAGCCAATCAGGAGGAGAGGCCTGGATGGCCGAGGCACGCGTGGACATTGCTGGACAGAGATGGGGCTCAGGTAAGTATTAGGGGGGCTGAGGGGGCTGCTACACACAGAAGGTTTTTTATCTTAATGCATAGAATACATTAAGATAAAAAAACCTTCTGACTTTACAATCCCTTTAAGATGAAAAAAACCTTCTGTCTTTAAACCACTTTAAGAATCCTGGGATGTATGACATCATTTTGGCCTAGACCAAAAACCATAATGCGACTAAATAAAAAAATAAATAAAAAAAAGGTAAAAACCAGTAAATGGAATTACCTTCTATCTATTTACAAATGCTAGCAGTGTAAGGATTAAAAATATGTATTGATGATTAAGAGAGTTTAGTTCAGCTTTAAGCGTTGCCTAACATTTTAAAAAGCTACATTAAGTTCTATGATGGATGTTGTTGTGATAAGGCTAGACCCACTTCTCATCTTCAGTTTTAGTGAATGAGAGATCTGCCCCCTGTGGTTTGCTATTACCGTGTACGATAAAACATTCATAACAAATTAAAGGGCTCATTACTTTATTCAGAGCTAAAAATAATGTTTCACTAAACAGCTGGTGTACTGATTCATGTTATACCTCTGTGCTTTTACTTGTCAATAATATTGATTTAATAATTTTTTCAGCAGTTTAATAAGGTATTTTTTAGACTGCAAACTATTTGTGGCATTGTTAATATGTATGTTGAAATTCTAAACTGTAGTAGCTATAATTAATCTTCTAATTATGGATTGTGCATAGTTATTTGAAACCTGGAAACTTGAATGTGACCTGGGTCAGCAGTGACCTAAGCGTTTCGATGATTCCCTTCCGATGATTGACTAATCTACTGATCTCTTCCAGAGTACACACTGGTCCGAGGCAGCTTATGTTTGAATGATCACAAATCCAAACTCATCACATTCTGGTCAAACGCAATGCCTGGAGGTCTATTAGTTTGACGATTCAGTAAACAAATCTAAAGGTATTAAAATGTGACACGTGACTAGGGGTTTGCTTTGAAAACATTTATTCACCAGATCATGCAAAAATACTATTTAGATGAGGTTACTCGTTATTAATGCACCAGTAGATCCATCTCAAAAGGTGAAATAAATGTTTGTGCAATGCAATGCAGAGGGCAAAGCTGACTACAGAAGGATGTTTATTCATCTCTTGATATCCGCTTGAAGTTATTGGGTGGCCACAATCGTTATTTCTTTTTATACCATGTGTATAAAAAAGTGCAGCGCTGGTGTGATGTCAATGCAATAGACAACAAACTAATATAACTACATACTCAGTACAATGACATCATATGCAAGTGAAACAAGTGCTGATAGCAAATGTATATCTATGTTCATAATTGGAAAGATCATACAATACAGTCACATAGACAAAAAGTGAGGAAACATTAATTAAAAATAGTGAAATAATACTGTGAAGCAAAAAAGGAGAATATATGCATTCATGAGTGAACATCAAAGTCCATAAACAAATATATATGACGACATGGTGACTTGAAAAGCTTGGTGCAGACACTTTGTCAGTAGATAATCCACCACCAATATATATAAGGCTTACCGGAAAAGTTGAACCCAAATAGGCATACGCCTAATGAGTCAGTAAGGCTTGTGGTGTAATACACTCAGGGAAATCTGTCACTGGCACAAACAACTTCCAATAGGAGATAAAACTTGTGTGGTCCTTCGCAACACTACTTCCGAATGGATGCCCACCGGAGGGATAATGGCCAAAGGATGGGTCAGAAAGTTTCTCCCAAATGATGTATTTTATGGGAAGAAGAAGGAATAGGCCACATTGTGTGATTCCATTTAAATAAAAAACATTTATTGTGTATAAAAAGGGAACACTCACATTTGGTGAAGATAAAAAGGGCTTTACAATAAGAAAGTAAGGAAAGTGACGCAGTGGCATCAGCAGAGCCCGTACCGACGCATTTTGTCTAATAAGACATCATCTCTTTTTATACCCAATGATGAATTGGAAGGTAGCACACTAGGCATTTTAGAGGTGATAGTGAGCATATGTGAGTGGTGGAAGCACCATATTTTTGTGTGCAGCATTTTTAAGACAACAGCACACTGGAAATTTCCAAAAACTTACTCAGAATTGTATAATTTACATGTGCATAAAAGTGTAATTATGTATGTTTTCTGTAGCAGTCGAAACGTCATAGTGGCTATAACATTTCCATTCTAATCACAAGACATTGGATTTTTCTTTAGCCACCATATTGCCCATATTGTAGATATAGGCAGCATAGTGGCTAAGTGATTAATACTTCCGCCCAGCAACACTAGGGTTGTTGGTTTGAATCCCAACCATGGCACTACCTGCCTGGAGTTTACATGTTCTTCCTGTCCAAGCGTGGGTTTCTTTCATGTACTCCGGTTTCCTCCCACACTCCAAAAACATGCTGGTAGGTTAATTGTCTCCTGTCTCAATTGGCCCTAGTATGTGTATGTGAGTTAGAGACCTTTGATTGTAAGCTCCTTGAGGGCAGGGACCAATGTGTAGTATATATGTAAAGCGCTCAGGGCTGTCTTTAGCACAGGGCAAAAGGGGGAGCTGCCCCGGGCCCAGTCATTGTTGTGGGGCCCAAAACAGATGCCCCTTGAGCCTACAATGCCTTCAAATAGTTGATTAGTGAATTTGGGAGGGCCCAAGAAAATGTTTGCCCAGGGTCCATTCAATATCAAAGATGGCCCTGAAAGCGCTGCATAAATTTATGGCGCTACTTACGTATGTACCTTTAATAAATAGAATATTTAATCACTGTGGAGCAGATGAGTAGCAAATTTGACTCTGACAGCTCAAAATATCATTGACTGGGCAGTGTGAGTGAGTTGTGAAACCCAACAGGACTAGTAAGTTTAGATGCACTGTGTAGTGGGTTTAGCACTTTAGTTGTAGCTAATGAAAGCTCGCAGTTAGGGAGAGGACAGGTACACCCAAGGCCGCCGATAAAGGGGTAGCATCGGCCCTCATGTACCAGGCATGGACAGCTGACAAGCATGAGGAAGGAGATCGTGGACAGGGGAGGGGTGATCAGAGGGGTGGGGTGGGGTCAATCGCTGAAATTGATCTTCCTGTGGCTCCCACTTTTTTCTCCTCTCCCTCCTGCTAGCTGTCAGCTGCTGCGGAAACACAGGATAGAGAGTGGGGAGCTGGTAAACATATAATCTCCTTTCCTGAATGAACATAGTAAGTGGTACAGAGCACTACCTCTTTATTCATTCTGCAGTGCAGCCGAGGCTGCAGAGGAAGGATTGGGGATCTGTGTCCTCAATCCCTTTGTACAAAATGAAACATCTGGGACATCTGGGGTCTGTTTAGATGTTGCAAAGAAAAGAAAACAAGCCAAGCAGGTTTGTAAAGGGGCTTCAATATGGAACGCGCAGCGGCATAGATACAAAGTTTATTAATGGAAAAGAGACACAATTTCAATAATGTATGGCTATTAGCCACAATAACAGTACAACCTTCACCAATATTAAAAAATCATGACAACGTTGTCACAATAAAAGTGAAAAACATAGCAACCCGGGCTCACTTGCACACACACAGACACTCAGCACACTTGGGAGGGGTGGGTATTAGACTCAGTGTTGAAACTCTAAAATCAGCCTCCAGTGACAACAGGTATGGATATACCACAAAAGCAGGAATCTCCTGAGTAGAGAGGAAGTAGTGGTGTCACAGTAGTAAAAACGGAAATGTCATTCCTGAAAATCAGTGAGATAATACAGTCAGCTGTGAAGAGGATAATCCAGCATATAGTTCAAAGTTACTGACATATGTACATATGTATGGATGAGCTTCCAAATATGATAGGCATCTTGACTTGGCTATAAGGGAGTATATAATATAGATCTTTGGTCCCTGGTGCAGGAAGCCGCCACAGCCAGATGGCATGGGATTTAGCATATACAATGCATGGAGAAAAGTTTAAATGATGGGACTGCTGCGTCCCTGACACAATCTCATCCGCCGTGCTGCTTGTTTCCTTAGTTCGCTACCAATTGACTCTCAGATGTCCAAAAAAGCCAGTCCCTGGGACGGTTCAGGTAGTGGAAGCAGTCATCCTTTGCCTGGCTGTAGTGGCCCCGCTTTGTGCGGTGATGAGAGGAGCGAATATACACTACATGTGTGTGGCTCCAAGACCGGGCTGCTAAACACCGTGGTGTTTATGCATTTCACTCAGCTGTGTGAGCTTCCTCAGAACGATGCAATGTACTGGTCAGTGGGGATGCTCCTCCCTTTTCAAAATTACGGCCTTAAAGGGCCACTGCCTTTCTGTTTTGGTGTTTCAATCTTACAAAAATAAACGTATCAAAACAGTGCGGTTACATTTCAAGGGGCTAAGAAGAAGAATAATGATATTATAATCTGTTAGTCTGTTTAGATGTAAAATGTAAAATGTAAAAAATGTAAATGTAAAAAAAAAATGCAAAAATTAAAAAAAAATGTAAAAAAAAAAAAAAAAGAAAATTGTAAAAAAAAAAAAATAATAAAAAAAACATAATAAAGGGCTCATTCACACATGTACAGTACTCTGACTGTGTGAATAATTAGTTTGTTCATGTGACTGAAACCACCTGTCACTCTATAGGGATACAGCAGCTGTATGAACACAGACACAGGTCCTAATTTGACAGGTGTGGGATAGTGGCCCCGGATGCACACTGTCTGCGTTTGGGGCTGCGCACCTGCACCCACACACCTGTCAAATTAAGACCTGTCCGTACAGCTACTGTGTCCCCATAGAGCCCTTGCACACTGGGGCGGTTTGCAGGCGCTATTGCGCTAATAATAGCGCCTGCAAACCGCCCCGAAAGTGCCGCTGCTGTCATCCCAGTGTGAAAGCCCCGAGGGCTTGCACACTGGAGCGATGCGCTGGCAGGACAGTAAAAAAAGTCCTGCCAGCAGCATCTTCGGAGCGGTGAAGGAGCGGTGTGTATACCGCTCCTTTACCGCTCCTGCCCATTGAAATCAATGGGACGGCGCAGCTGTACCGCCGACAATGCGCCTCTGCAGAGGCGCTTTGCGGTGGTATTTAACCCTTTCTCGGCCGCTAGCGGGGGGTAAAACCGCCCCGCTAGCGGCCGCATACCGACGGTAAAACGCCGCTAATAATATCGGCGTTTTACCGCCGACGCCGCCCCCCGCCCCAGTGTGCAAGGGCTCATAGAGTAACATAGGATGCCTGCACACAGCTCAGGGTGGCTCCAGACCCATAAATAAACTGCTGATTCACACTATACAAGCCACAGCACCCATGTCAATGAGCCTCAAGACCTCATCCACACACAGAGCTTAATTGATTAGTTCAAAAAGTTTTATCTTTTAGATTAGGCTATATGGGGCCCCATAATTTGCAATACCAGCCCTGGGTAACCTCCTGGGTGATTGCTACAAGCCTGATGATTAGTTTTTCTACTTCTCCCTGACTCTGAGTCTGTGCAGAGATGAGGTATTGATCTAGTAGAGACAGATTTTAATCAGAGCTCTGGAATGACTAAGGCTGCAGGCTGATGCTCAAAAAAAAAAAGCTGCTTTTGAGTACCTTTTGTGACACAGAGGGCCTTTCCATCATACAGTGAGGGGAAAAAAGTATTTAATCCCCTGCTAATTTTGTACGTTTGCCCACTGACAAATAAATGATCAGTCTATAATTGTAATGGTAGGTTTATTTTAACAGTGAAAGACAGAAAAACAACAAAAATACCCAGAAAAATGCATTTCAGAAAAGTTATGAATTGATTTGCATTTTAATGAGTGAAATAAGTATTTAACCCCTTCGCAAAACATGACTTAGTACTTGGTGGCAAAACCCTTGTTGGCAATCACAGAGGTCAGACGTTTCCTGTAGTTGGCCACCAGGTTTACACACATCTCAGGAGGGATTTTGTCCCACTCCTCTTTGTAGATCATCTCTAAGTCATTAAGGTTTTGAGGCTGATGTTTGGTAACTCGAAACTTCAGCTCCCTCCACATATTTTCTATGGGATTAAGGTCTGGAGACTGGCTAGGCCAATCCAGGACCTTAATGTACTTCTTCTTGAGCAACTAATTTGTAGCCTTGGTGATGTGTTTTGGGTTATTGTCATGCTGGAATACCCATTCACGACCCATTTTCAATGCCCTGGCTGAAGGAAGGAGGTTCTCACCCAAGATTTGATGGTACATGGCCCATAAAATTGCCTTGTTCCCTTAGCAGAAAAACACCCCCAAAGCACAATGTTTCCACCTCCATGTTTGATGGTGGGGATGGTGTTCTTGGGGTCATAGGCACCATTCCTCCTCCTCCAAACACGGCGAGTTGAGTTGATGCCAAAGAGCTTGATTTTGGTCTCATCTGACCACAACACTGTCACCCAGTTCTCCTCTGACTCATTCAGATGTTCATTAGCAAAGTTCAGAAGAGCCTGTACATGTGCTTTCTTGAGCAGGGGGACCTTGCGGGCACTGCAGGATTTCAGTCCTTCACGGCGTAGTGAGGTACAGGCATGTACTGGCCATCGGGACTACAGGGAGTTTCCCGGTGGGCCGATGGCTCAGTGGGCCGGTTTCAGTGACAGCCTGTCAAAGTAATGGCTTTCTTGGTTCGGCCTCAACTTCATGCAGTGATGTGAGAAAGATGAGAAAAATACAGAGGAGAATAAGTGAAATAATAAAAGCGGTTAGTGAGGACTCCTTAAGGATGTTATGCTACTTATTTTTTTTGCACAATTGCGTATAGTTTATATACTGTTTTTGTGCTTGTTTGCACAATTAAAGTGGGCCAGTCTGGATGAATTCCAGGGCCAAATTTTTATCCCAGTCCAGCCCTGGTGAGGTACCAATTGTTTTCTAGGTGACTATGGTCCCTGCTGCCTTGAGATCATTGACAAGATTCTCCTGTGTAGGTCTGGGCTGATTCCTCAACGTTCCCATGATCATTGAAACTCCACGAGGTGAGATCTTGCATGGAGCCCCAGACTGAGGGAGATTTTTTGACAGTTATTTTGTGTTTCTTCCATTTGCAATAATCTGTTGTCACCCTCTCACCAAGCTGCTTGGCGATGGTCTTGAAGCACATTCCAGCCTTGTGTAGGTCTACAATCTTGTCCCTGACATCCTTGGACAGCTCTTTGGTCTTGGTCATGGGAGAGAGATGGGAATCTGATTAATTGCTTCTGTGGACAGGTGTCTTTTATACAGGTAACAAGCTAAGATTAGGAGCACTCCCTGTAAGGGAATGCTCCTAATCTAGGCTCGTTTCTTGTATAGAAGACATCTGGGAGCCAAAAATCTTGCTGATTGATAGGGGATCAACTACTTATTTCACCAATTTTGTCTCTCACTGTTAAAATAAACCTACCATTAAAATTATAGACTGATTTGTTCTTTGTCAGTGGGCAAACGTACAAAATCAGCAGGGGATCAAATATTTTTTTTCCTCACTTGTATGTCAATGATTCAGAGGCAGTATTGGTAGAACAATTTTCCTATATGCTATTTACTGCCTTAACCAGATAATTGTAATGTGTGTACTAATCGGTTTATATTATCACTTGCCCTGGCATATGCACTATTTGCTTCCTTTAAACATGTAACCTAATGTATATTGAGTCAGACTGAGATGCAGATTTAATGTAAGTGAAATAAATTTGCTCAGGGTAAGGTGCACCATATTCTATATTGTATATTTATACATATTCTTTCTTTTTTTAAGCATGTGAACTGACACTTTCTGCCATGAGAACATTCCCATAATCAAAGCTTTTCCAGTCTGTATTTTTACCCTAGCCACATGCACAATAAGTGCAAACTAGTAATAAAATATTTTAGCACCCTCAGAACTCTTCCTTTATGACTCTTGTTATAGTCCTACATTAAAATTGCATGAAATATTTAGAAACGCTTGTCTTCTGAATAAGGAGGCTGCTTCATTCTAAAAGCATGGCTCCCAGAGGAAATGGCGAGTTCTTGTTTTATTGAGGGATATGTGTTTGTGAACAAGTATATTTTTAGTTAGATGACAATAGAGATTTGGTCAGTAATGACGAGTGGTCATGGCATAAATATAACAGTACCACACTATATTTAAACAAGAAACTAGGACCCATAGGTTTATTACCAAAGCTATTAATAGCAACTGTGATACCTGTAGCAATATCCATGTTATTTGATATCAAAGTCAGTGGGAAAATGAATAGACATGCTGTAGACTAGGAATATGCAATTAGCGGACCTCCAGCTCTTGCAGAATTAAAGTCCCATCAGGCATAGCAAGAACTACAGCCACAAGCATGACACCCAGAGGCAGAGGCATGATGGGACTTGTAGTTTTGCAACAGCTGGAGGTCTGCTAATTGCATATCCCTGCTGTAGACCAATTAAAGTCAGCTTGTGCAATGAAATGTCTATAGACACTTTCACATGTCCATTAACTAGCTTTCGAAAACAGTTCATCAGAGTTGGAGGTTCCTGGCTAATTTTTATAATCTCACCAGTTTATTCTTTAACCAGTCATGGTATGACCATGTACATTTTTGCACACATTAACCAGCGTTTTTATCCATATTCTAATATTCACATTAAAGTGGTTGCAAACTTCAGACAAGAAATATGAACAAAGCATATCCCTCTATAGTGTGTACTTGTCTCAATTAAGAGCACTATGTGTCACTTTTTTCTTCTACTTTGTTCCTCTGCTATCAGCATTCACTTCTGACAAGTTTTCCTGACACCAAGAGTAAAAAGGTGACAGGGGAGGGACCTCCAGTGGATTGACAGCCTTAGCTCTGTTCCTGCGTGCTGTGTGAAGGGGGGGGGGGGGTGTCCCTTCTCTCTAATCAGCTGTCAGAGCTCTCCACACTGAGATTTGCAGAGTGTAACTTCAGCTCTCCACCCCCTTTTTTCTGAATAAGCTTTATAATTCAGCACTTTTAATAGATGCACAGAAGAGAGGGCTGCAGATAAACAGGTACAACTTATGTAGGAGAAGTTGTATCATCTCTGTGTATCACCTGAGGCCAGTCATTTCACTTGGGATATGAAAGGGTTTACAACGACTTTTAAAGTTATTCTATCCTTTATTTTAACTTTCCCCTCTCTAGTAGCTTTAGAGATGGCAGAAAATATCATCAATATTGCTGGGGAGGTGCTGCTGAGATAAACTAATTTACAGGATAAACCATCCAGAGACTGGATTATAGTTAATGACAACAGAGTCTGAGCTGTTCCATATACTTTTATTGTAATAAGTGGAATGGTAAAAATAATCACTCTTTGATAATGCTAAAGGAAACTTTGAGTGTTAGTAGTTTTTTATTGATAAAAAAGCCTTTATGCAGTACTTACCTGAATACTGGTAATCATTGCCACTGCCATCTGGTTTGTGCAACAGCCCAATGCCCTATGCTTCAGGTGCATGGTCTGTTTTGACAAGCTGTCAGTGTTAGTGATATAAGGTATATAGATTAGAGACAGTTTAGCTTGTTATCATTCAAACTATCTCCAATATGAACACTTGATGGCACAGGTACCAGCCTGTTGTCATAATGCGCATATAAGTATTATATATACATTTTATATGGGTTTTTTTTTTTTATAACATAAAATACTGATAAGATAGTTTACTTTAGAGTTGAGATTGTTTACATTATTTTTTTTGTCAATCCTACTACACCTACCTCTATATATAATTTTATAGTTTTATGCTATAAACTTTATACAATAAAGGTTATAGTTTTATAGAAGTTGTATAGTTTTTATAGATTTTAACCACTTCAATACAGAGCATTTTCACCCTCTTCCTGCACAGGCCAATTTTCAGCTTTCAGCGCTGTCACACTTTGAATGACAATTGCACAATTATGCAACGTTGTACCCGAATTAAATTTTGATCATTTTTTTTCTCCACAAATAGAGCTTTCTTTTGGTGGTATTTGATCACCTCTGCATTTATTTTTTGTGCTATAAACAAAAAAAGACCGACAATTTTGAAAAAACACAATATTTATTACTTTTTGCTATAATAAATATCCCAATTTTTTAATAAAAAGACAATTTTTTTCCCCTCAGTTTAGGCCAATATGTATTCTTCTACATATTTTTGGTAAAAAAATAGCAATAAGCGTATATTGATTGGTTTGCGCAAAATTTATAGCGTCTACAAAATAGGGGATAGATTTATGTCATTTTTATTATAATTTTTTTTTTTTTTTACGACTAATAGCGGCGATCTGCGATTTTTATCGTGACTGTGACATTGCGGCGGACAGATCAGACACTTTTGACACTATTTTGGAACCAGTGACATTTATAAAGCAGTCAATGCTATAAAAATGCACTGATTTACTGTGTAAATGTCACTGGCAGGGAAGGGGTTAACACTAGAGGGCACTGAAGGGATTAAATGTGTGTCCTAGGGAGTGATTGTAAATGTGGGGGGAGGGGACTGATGAGGGGAGGAGACCGATCGGTGTTCCTATATACAAGGAACATACGATCAGTTCACCTCTCCCCTGACAGGACGTGGATCTGTGTGTTTACACACACAGATCCACGTCCCTGCTCTGTGATGAGCAATCATGGGTGCCCGGTGGACATTGTGGCCGCTGAGCATGCGCATCGGGTCCCCAATGATGCGGCGAGAGTGCGCCACCGGCTGCACGCGTGCGCTCTCCACAATGCCAGGAAGCCGAGGATGTCATATGACGCCCACCCAGGGGGAGGAAAGGTTCCTGCGGCCGTCATTTTACTATGGCTCGGTATGGAAGTAGTTAAAAGCCACAGTTTCTTACCCAGATAGCAATGATAACGTGCCACAAATTTGTGGCAGTGTTGAATTGTAAGTCTGTAAACTTGCTGCTCATTTTCACTGGCAAGTTGTACACTCACACAGCACTTGAAGCACAAGTTTTAGTTGACACTTTTCTAATTTGTAGCAAATTTGTGTGGCAAGTCTTTAGCAAGAGCAAAGTTGCAGTGGTGAGTCTACAGCAAGAGCTCTGCAAGTCCACAGCATGAAAATTCAGCCACAGTGACCCCTGTGGTGGGATGACTATTGCACAACATAACTGAACCAGAACTTCTAGCAGGCTTGCAGAATATTTGTAAAGAAAGTTGATCTGGAGTCATGCAATGCGGACTTACAGCAATTGTGCAACAAACCTGTGAAGCCTGACAAGTCTAGTAATAGCTTAGCAAGTCATTTTCAAACTTGCAGCACAATTGCTTGCTATCTGGGTACCTTAAACTGCATTTGTATGGCATTTGGCTTTCTAGGTCTTCTCTCTTCTGGACTGTAGTGTGAAGGTATTTCTTGCAGTGCCCAAGTTACATCCTGGTGATGCGGACACTGCACATTGCCTGTGCAAAGTGTTCATAAAGGGTCCTCTACTGTTACAGTGCTGGCATCATGTTATCACAACAAAAGGGGCAGGAATTATACCAGTTAGCTGCTCAGAGAGCAGCTTGGACTGGCTGGCCTCCATTATATGAAGAGGTGTCACTTATGGCCACATGACAGTGAAATCAAAAAAGGAAATGGGGGTCTTGCAAACTTTTTTCAAAATAAAAACAACAGAATCCCTAGGATTGGATGGAGTGGGAAGCAATTTGTTTTTTTCATGCTTGGGGTTCATTTTCATAGTATCTGTAAAGTGATACCAAATATAAATACATCATTGCAATATTTACACGTCCTCTAATCATGGCCCATATTTGAACATTTTAAAATAAAAGTGTAAGTACCTTATTTTGGATATTTTTTGGGCCATCATGGGACAGATAGATCTTCTCTTCTCCCCCCACCTCCAAGGGTTGGGAGCAGAGTTTCAAAACAATGCTCTGCAACTTCAGACAGTGTGACTTAGGGACTACATGCACACCATGCTTTGGCACAGAGCCCTGTAGCTACATTGCCTAGTAGAAACCAAAGATGCAAACTGACTATGGACTAGGATTGATTTGCTTCCATCCTTAGCCTGATCAGTAAGAAGCAGAGTGGTTCATAAAAGGACTTACAGGATTACCGCCTTTTACACACCCCATATGCAAGACATTGATTACAGTGAGCTTAGTAGGGAACAAAGCAATGTATTTCTCAACATCCCAACTTTTACATTTAAGGTTCACATACAATTTAATCTAAAAACATTCTTATAGGGAGGTGCAGGGAAGGGGCATGCTGCTGTCTCAGGGAAGGGGCCCTAGCCATCAAAGCCAAACTTGTCCAATTATTACATCTTGTAGTAAACTTCTACCTGATTCATAGATATAAGCGCATCGCCTGATCCAACCAATTCTTCCAATGTGCAAAAAAAGTTACAACTGTCCAGGAGTCATATGAGTTAAACTATTTTAGTTCACAAAGTATTTTTAACAACACTTTATTATTTGGAATTTGGAAGATAAAAAATTTGGTTTAACTTAATTGATGCTAACATGCTATATTTAGTTCATTGACTTGGTCTTGGTTTGTGCCTGGAGCTCTGCCAGGAACTCCAAAGACTTAAATTCAATCAAGTCAATAATTAACAGAAATTATTTTTGTGTACCATGAATGAACACATTTTATATGCACTGCGTGAGACAGCTCAGTTATACATTACAAGATACTTTACAAGAACACCTCTAAAGATCCTGGTTTTGATCATTTGTTTTTATTTATCGGTGTATTTATCGGTGTAACACGCACATGGCGTATAACACGCACCTTCATTTTAAGAGGGAAGTTTCTGGAAAAAAACATATTTTTTAAATAAACAACTTTGAATTAAAATAAGAGTCAGTGACCATCAATGCCGCCTGATTAGTGCCCATCTGCAGCCTCCTCATCTCCCATCAATGCAGCCTGATCAATGCCCATCTGCAGCCTCAATGCAGCCTGATCAATGCCCATCTGGAGCCTTAATGCAGTCTGATCAATGCCCATCTGCAGCCTCAATGCAGCCCTATCAATGCCCATCTGCAGCCCATCTCCCATCGATGCTGCCTGATCAATGTTCATCTGCAGCCCATCTCCAATCAATGCAGCCTGATCAATGCCCATCTGCAACCTCAATGTAGCCTGATCAATGCCAATCTGCAGGCTCAATGCAGACTGATCAATGCCCATCTGCAGCCCATCTCTCATCAATGCAGCCTGATTAATGCCCATTTTTAGCCTCAATGCTCATCTGTAGCCTCACCATCTCTCATCAATGCAGGCAGCCTGAACAGTGCAGGAAATCACCGAGCCGTCATCTCCTGTTTACTCGGCTCTCAGTCGGCAGTCACACACACAGTCCTGCCTCCGCCACTGGCATTGGACCAGCTTCTGTGATAGACAGAGCACTGGTCCAATGCTTGTGGTGGAGGCGGGACTGTGTGTGTGACGTGACAGCTGAGTGAGAGCCAAGTAAACAGGAGATGGCGACTCGGTGAATTCCGACGGCGCTCGTCCCCCTCCTTCCCCTTACACTATCAGCGTAAAACACGCACCCGTGATTTGCCCCCTATTTTCAGGAGGAAAAAGTGCTTGTTATACACCAAAAAAATAGGTAAATCCTAATTGTTTGTGTAGCCCTCTTTTTTTTGTGGGGGGGGGGGGGTTATGACAAATGGCCCACCCCAAACAGGATATTGCACTAAACCTATAGGTAAACCAGAACCTTTGGTAAGTGGAAGAGTGAGTTTGATAATGAGGTTACCAGTGCCTCCACCCAGAACAGGGCTTTCGTAAACAGAAGAGATTCCTTTCCTGGGAAATAAATCTGTAATCTAAACAAAGTAATTGGGGGCAAAATAACTACTGCAACTAGAATATAACATTAACTAAAAGCATATAGATTTACGCAGCTAAATAAATAATACTAGCTTTACATAAAAAGAACAAAATGATAAATAACAGTGTATATATCCAATGTGCAAGCAGTATTATCAGCAAAGGGTCCAAAAGGAGCCCTGGTGGAATTGTGGGCATATACCCAGGTGTATATATAGTTGTTATTAGAGATACTTCCAAATGAATGTTGCAGCAAAGTCCAGTTGCAGGGGCCCCTGAGGATGGCCTGAAGACAAGATCTGCGGTCATAGGGAGATCCTCCAACTGTTGTCCAACCAGCCTGGAACGGAGCTTCTCCCCGACAGGACCTGTGCTATGGCACTGGAACTAAGAGTCAGCCTATCTACTCTGCACTTTAGTCCCACCCTAGTAGTTTCTAATCTGACATGCAATCGTACCTCTAAGACCCCCAGCTACCAGAAGTAGCCATCGGATGCCTAACCTTGCTTCAGTGTATGCTGGTTATCGAGCTCCAAGCTAACGCTAGCTATAAAGTCCCAGACCAGAAGAGACAGGGATAAGTAGGGGCTACATATAAACTATATTGCAATAAACAGGTTCCAAAATACCGAAAGGTGACCACTACACATACAGAAGCACAGACATAGCTATCTGGCACATGTGAAATAATAACAAGGACAGGGTAGAGATACTCTAAGGATACCCAAGGATTAAGATATGCACTCAGCAGCTGCAGTTAAACCATAGAAATACTTGTATAATAGTCCCTTCTGGCTTGGGGTTTAGCAGCATGGACAAGACATGTGGCTGACACTTGCTCTCCCCCTCCACTTCCTACTTCCAGGGTTTTAAAGCCAACAACCCAGCAGCAGGAAATGCATACATAATATATTTACAGGCATATACAAATTTAGACAGTAAAGGGCAGCAGGTTCCTACATTTGTATTCTACCAATGACTTAAAAATGTGCTAAAATAGACACTGTAAGCTGTAGGCCTGCATTTCGTAAATGGAATTGCAATAAAACAGAGGACTTACTGTGTGTCTACAATTTTTTTATTTTGTTGATCATTATGTTAATAACGATCCACTCCAGACTTAGCAAAAGCAAAAAAAAATATAATTAAACACTGCTTTATTCCATAATGCAAACTGTGAATAGAAACAAACTTATTATAGTAAAGGCTATAAATTATAAACATTAAAAAACAAAACAAAGTTAATAAAGGGACAACAACACTATATTGTTTTCTCAGCTTAGAATTCATTCACTTTAGTTTACAAGACAAAAAATCTTAATTTTACAATGAAGCTTAAAGGGGTATTAAAGCGATAGTAAAGGTTAAAAACCAAACAAACAAAAAACAAAACGCAAGGTAAACACATAATGTGCTAGTATGTGAAAAGAAACAAAGGAACCATGCACTTATATTACAAATTACATATCACCGTAGTGAAAAAAAAAAAAATACATCTTCATTTAAATGATAAAAAATACATAAAAATTGTGGATGAGGTCCATATATAGATCCCACACGTAAATGACGTCCTCAGTGAGTATAGGAAAGGTTTCTTTCCACCAGCATGCAGACACACTATGCACTCACCAGACTTAATTGACCCCTATTACAGGGAGTCAAATTACGCATATGGGAAAATCCAAGATGTCATACATGAGGTCACAGGAATTAATCCAAACTGCTGTTGTGACCCATTCAATATATATGTAGATAGCGTATTCAAAGCTCCAGTGTTGCCATATAAAGAGGGAGAGGATAGAACGCTCTCATTGTGCAGAAATTCAAATAATTTATTTAAAAAAAGATTATATTATATTGCACTAACATCAAAGAAGACAGGGATCAGTATGTATTGTATAGGAATTGTATAGGAATTGCCGGTTAGCGCTCCATCTGCGTAACTCCTGAAGACGTCAGACGTAGGGTGACGAAACGTCGTTGGGTGGTGTTTGAGGTACATCATTTCCAGTCAGCTAGAACGCAGGTGGAGCGCTAACCGGCGATTCCTATACAATACATGCTGATCCCTGTCTTCTTTGATGTACGTGCAATACAACCTTTTTTTAAATAAATGATTTGAATTACTGCACCATGAGAGTGTTCTTTCCTCTCTTCCTCTACATTTAATGTGGATGGGGGAATCCTCCCCACTGGGCTATTGTATTCTGACAGCAGGGGAAAATCCCATACATGGACTGAAATTCACCTGGTCCCTGCTGAACTAGACACATTTTGATCCATGTATGGCCAGTTTAACTCTGCTAAAATTGCATTACTTCTTCATTCATTAGGGGACACAGGAATTCAGTTATCCAGCTATTTTATTTTTTTATAAATATTTTTGTCTTCAATTGAGATGTCACGTACATCCTTCTGAGTTGGGCTTCTTATGCAGCTACCAGGGTCAGCTAATCATCGGTGATGCCTTAAAGGCTGTTCCTGGACCCCACTGGACCAAAGATTGTGAGGCCTGCCTGGAATGTGTCAGTTGGGCAACCTGGCTCTTCTAGTGATGCTTCCCAGACTCAATTGCCGCGGGGATACCCGCGATCGCCTCATGGAGAGGAAGAACGGGGAGATGCTAAGGTAAACAAGCATCTCCCCGTTCTGCCTAGTGACAGTGTCACTGATTTCTGCTCCCTGTCATCGGGAGCAGCGATCAGTGTAGTGACACTGCTAGCCCATCCCCCCTACAGTTAGAACACATCCCTAGGATACATTACTTACAGGTACGTCCTTTTGCCTAGCCGTGCCATTGTGCGATCGTGCCATTGCCATGTGTCAGTGCCATTGCCATGTGTCACTCTCAACACATTAAGTGACGATGCTGAAAAATAATTTTCCGTTCAGATTTTGTTCCTCTACGCTAAAGTAATTAAGAATTAACATCCCTTCGGACCTGACTCAGCTATATTAAATATATATATATATATATATATATATATATATATATATATATATATATAGATACATAGTATATATATGCAGACACATGTGAGTTTGAGCTTTGGGGTGCACACCCTTATGCAATAGGCTGCGCACACCTATGTCCACTTGGTATTGTGCAATTCCACTATTATTTCCAAAATTCCTTTTTGTTGTTGAAACGAAAGACTGCTGTTAGAAAACATAGACCCCCATACAGACTAACTGACAGTATTTTACATTAAAATGATTATTAGTGGACACAAACCCAGCATAACTTACAAAATTCCTTCTAAACCTCAAAGATTAAACTGTATTGAGTTAATAAATAAAACTCTGTGTGTGGATGAGGTCTTAGGACACATTCACATGGGCACTGTGGCCTGTACAGTGTGAATCAGCATTTTTTTATGTGGCTGGAGTGGTGCACTGAGAGGCTGAGCCAACTACATTATTATAGGGATTCCTGCAGAGCCTGGACTGGCTCTGTGACTTCAGCCAACAGCAGATTTAGCTATCGGCTGAATCTGGGTCACAGGGGTGCAGAACTAAGTGTACTCCTGTGACCCACAGTAGAAGTATGGCCAAAAGAGCTGTGACCATGCTTCTTCTTTAAATGTAAAGCAGTTTCTTATCACCTTAGCTAATATCTGAAAATGACACACAGTTTTACCCCAGTTAGTCCATGCTGCTGCCTACAGTGATCTGATTAGCTCTGGCCATTAACCTCTTCTGCTTAAACTGTTGTGAGTAAAACTTTTTACTTTGACTTTGGATCCTCTGAAGTATGTAGTCTAAGCGCCAGCTTGTTTTCACCAGAGTTCCAGATGGTAGAGATGGGTCTCGTTGCATGCTGATGCCATATTTCGACCCTCAGGTTCACCCTGCTCAATATGCAGAGACAAAGCTGTTCAAGATGAAGCAGATCAAGGGAACTGCCAGAGCTAAAGCGGACAGAAATGGTAAAAAGATCAGGAACAAGGCCAAAGGTCAGGGCAGGAGGTAGAAAAGTGAATCCAGAGAGAGAGCCCAGGTAAGTACAGAGAAAGTCAATCCAACAAAGAAACTGGCAGGAGGTAGGCGCACAAGGGTCACAGAGGTTGTGAGGAACCAGACACACAGGAGTCACAAAGGTAGCAGGATAGAGTAGGTCACAGAAGGTCAGGAACTAGGAACAAAGACTAGCACGAGAAACATGGATTGGGGCTAGAAGCAGAGGGTCTATGGCTAGGTATAACCTATTGCACAGGCAATGAGAGCTGATCTGAGCTTGACTAAATAATGAAGACGCAGACAGGTAGATACTGCTCCAGGTTGCTCTGATGTATGATCTCCCACACTGTCCTCAGTCCATCGGGTGCAATGCCCAGCTTGTCAGCTGAAACCCAGGATACATGAAGAAACTTTGGATTGTTGCAAAGGTACCACTTTATTAAAAGCCATATAAAAGCGCATATACAGGCAAAGAAGAGCACAGGGAGTGCACAGAAGAGTCAATGCACTTCACGCTAGTTTAGCGCTTTGCCTGTATATGTGCTTTTATATGGATATTATTAAAGTGGTACTTTTGAACAGTGCAGCCGTCTGAATATTTCTTCATGTATCCTAAATGTAGCAGAATCTCCAACCTCTGCCAGTTTAATGAGAACCTTTGAGGCCACAAACCGCTGACATCCTTCAATATGAAGCGGTTGTGAGGCATAGTGGGTGCAAAGGTGGTAAAAGTCATTGGGCGCTAAGACACTTCTTGGATGCAAAAGAGTTTTTATTTCTTTTAACAGTCCTTTTATATTTTGTAAGGGAAAGATGATTGGGGCCAGGCCCCCCTTACGTAGTTGCAATTTCAATAGGCAGACTCCGAGACTTCAATAGGAGGACAGCCATACAGGGAAAGGCCCCCGCAAGGTGCCACATCTGCATGTGCAGGTTTGCTGTCCCCTATGGCTACAGTACTTAGCAGTTCCTAATTCAAACGTAACAGTTCTCTCAGCTTTACTACAACTTCTACTTGTAGTTCTTCAGCCCCTTGAGCTCCTGATCTCTGATTCACTAACTCTGAATCCTGTGAGCTCCTCAAGGCTTTTGCAGTGGTATCTCCCTCAAACATCACCCATGCTTCCCTGCTGAGTCCCTAGCTTGGCACTTTGGATACCTTCAAGCTTCACCCCTGCTGACTGGCTCAGTCCCTAGCTTGACACACAAGGCTGCTCTGCAAGCATCACCTCTGCTGGTTGGGTCCCTGCTTCAGTTACTTACTGTGGTCCCTGGTAAAGGTGGTTGGTTTCATTAGTGGTGACAGCTTCCCTTCTACCTCCGACCACGACAGGTTCTCTGGCCGACAGAACTGTCATTTTTGGTTGGACTACAAGCCACAGTGACAACCCTGCTCTGCCCTCCTACTTCTGAGTAGGCCCTCACACAGCCTGGCAGCCAGATGCCCATGGGATAGGCCCAATCTCTGGCCTAGCAGCCCGGGGCAGACTACACACGTCCACCCAGACGGCAGTCCGGGTGGCACAGAAACATAGATCACCTGACTCCACCCAAATATATAGGCTTTCCCAGCAGGCCAAGCAATTCAAGAAAACCCCTGCCCATTGGCTGAGATACCCCATATACTCATAACCTGACCTTGAGTTGTCCTTCTCATATCTAGTACCACCAAGTGCACGGCCACCTAGTGGTAGAAGAGAAAATTACAACAAGGCCAAACTTAGGGAGAAATCAATGGATCTCTAACAATTTAACTATGGTAGCTACCCCTGACAAGGAATTTGGTGAGGAGCTCCCTGGCTAAACCCCAGGGCACTACTTAAATAATGGGGATGATTGAGAGGCTGGGCAGGAGGTGGCCAGGAAGCAAGGTATTGGATCAGCAGTTGAAGCGTTTCTTTACAGCAAGGAATCTAGAACAGAGCACACGCTTCTAGAACCATAAGTACCAGCAGAAGCACAGGTGATTCAGATCTGCAGCTGATCTGTGACATCCCCAATTCTGACTTATGTAGGCAAGAGTTTTCTGCAGCTATGCTACATTTTATGGTCCAAATTGTAAATATGATTGCTGACTCTGAATGCAGTGACTGTATAGTTAGTTCTACACCTTCTCTTCCAGAATCTTTGTTCTGCAGCTATAGTGGCTTCTGAGCCTTCAGCTGTGGAATTACTATCTGATATAGAGTCTCACAAATCTCTGATGGATGATTTTGTTTCTGAGGAGCTTCAGCCAGTTGAAAAGGCACCTGGGCTAACTAATACCAAATCAACTCTTATCGATGCTGTCTGAGTCATACTAAAAATGAAGCAAGAAGTATGTCACCAGCACCCCAATTATCTTCAGAATGGGCCCAAAGCGTTATTCAGCGATCACATCATAGTTACAGTAGTGACCTTTCAAATCCTCGCAGAACCCCTTCATCAGACATTTAAAATGGGGCAGCCTGTAGATTCTACTACTGCTGTTACCAGTCTGTGTTCCCTAAATCAAACTTTCAAACAATCAAACTTTCTTGGTACCAGTGTTAATTTCGTTGACTAAAACGACTAAAATATTTTAGTCGACTAAATGAATACTATTTTAGTCGACTAAAATACGACTAAAACTAAAACAACTGAGATGACTAAAATACGACTAAAACTAAAATGGCATTTTAGTCAAAAGACCAAAATGGGACTAAAACTAAAATGCCATTTTAGTCAAAAAACTAAGACTAAAACTAAATTGAAATTTGACTTAAAAATGAACACTGGTCTGCAGTACATGTTCATACCTCAATAACATAAATAATAACATATGAGATTTTTCACTCCAGCAGTATATAATGGGTTTGGAAATTGTAGAGAAATGTTTAACTAATGCATTACAATTGAATTACACCCATTAGATTTTAGACAACTAAAATGAGTTTTAGTCGACTAAAATGTACTGGATATTTTAGTCGACTAAAACTTAGGACATTTTCGTTGACTAAAATGTATTGGAGATTCAGTCGACTAAATACAACTAAAACTAAAACAATTGCAGAAGACTAAAATAGGACTAAAACTAAAATGCCATTTTAGTTCTAAGACAAAGACTAAAACTAAATTGAAATTTGCTGCCAAAATTAACACTGCTTGGTACACTCCTTACTTCAACCTGTGTTGTATGGGGACTGGATGTACGACCTTGGCATACATCAATCACCAAAGAGAACTCAGAAATCTTGCTGTGACAAGAGAGGAAAAAGGATGAAGTAATTAGAAAAAGTCCTGGACAGCCGCACTCAAAATTATATGTTGCCTTTATTAAATAAAGATCATCAGAGATACATGCCACAGCAGAAAAATGCAGGAACTGACGCAGTAGTCAGTGCTTAATCATAGCTAAATATCACAGAGATGAATCCCACATATATACCACTATTCATTGAACATGTGTTCAGAAAATTGATTAAAGGCATTCAATCAACAAACTCAAAAGAGCTGTGACTGAAATGGAAAATGAAGACTCAAAGCTGTGAAAGAAATGGTGCTTATAAAACGTGGAGTGAATACAAATATATAAATAAATAAAAAGTGCAAAAATAAAATGAAAATGTAATTGAAATGTAAACCTATGTCAGTTGTACATTAATAACAAAATGTTTTAGTAAAAAATAAAAATAAATGAATAAAAGAAAAGTGAAGAAGAAAATATTTTATTTTATTCTGTTATGTTTCTAATATGTGTTATCTTCTTTTTATTCATTGAAAGTATGTGCTAAAATAGAAAGAAAAATTAAATAAACATACAGTGGGGACGGAAAGTATTCAGACCCCCTTAAATTTTTCACTCTTTGTTATATTGCAGCCATTTGTTAAAACCATTTAAGTTAATTTGTTTCCTCATTAATGTACACACAGCACCCCATATTGACAGAAAAGCACAGACTTGTTGACATTTTTGCAGATTTATTAAAAAAAGAAAAACTGAAATATCACATGGTCCTAAGTATTCAGACCCTTTGCTGTGACATTCATATATTTAACTCAGGTGCTGTCCACTTCTTCTGATCATCCTTGAGATGGTTCTACACCTTCATTTGAGTCCAGCTGTTTGATTATACTGATTGGACTTGATTAGGAAAGCCACACACCTGTCTATATAAGACCTTACAGCTCACAGTGCATGTCAGAGCAAATGAGAATCATGAGGTCAAAGGAACTGCCTGAAGAGCTCAGAGACAGAATTGTGGCAAGGCACAGCTTTGGCCAAGGTTACAAAAAAATTTCTGCTGCACTTAAGGTTCCTAAGAGCACAGAGGCCTCCATAATCCTTAAATGGAAGACGTTTGGGACAACCAGAACCCTTCCTAGAGCTGGCTGTCCGGCCAAACTGAGCTATCGGGGGAGAAGAGCCTTGGCGAGAGAGGTAAAGAAGAACCCAAAGAACACTGTGGCTGAGCTCCAGAGATGCAGTCAGGAGATGGGAGAAAGTTGTAGAAAGTCAACCATCACTGCAGCCCTCCACCAATCGGGGCTTTATCGCAGAGTGGCCCGACGGAAGCCTCTCCTCAGTGCAAGACACATGAAAGCCCGCATCGAGTTTGCTAAAGATCACCTGAAGGACTCCAAGATGGTGAGAAATAAGATTATTAGGTCTGATGAGACCAAGATAAAACTTTTGGCCTTAATTCTAAGAGCGGTATATGTGGAGAAAACCAGGCACTGCTCATCACCTGTCTAGTACAGTCCCAACAGTGAAGCATGTTGGTGGCAGCATCATGCTGTGGGGGTGTTTTTCAGCTGCAGGGACAGGACGACTGGTTGCAATCAAGGGAAAGATGAATGCGGCCAAGTACAGGGATATCCTGGACGAAAACCTTCTCCAGAGTGCTCAGGACCTCAGACTGGGCCGAAGGTTTACCTTCCAACAAGACAATGACCCTAAGCACACAGCTAAAATAACAAAGGAGTGGCTTCACAACAACTCCGTGACTGTTCTTGAATGGCCCAGCCAGAGCCCTGACTTAAACCCAATTGAGCATCTCTGGAGAGACTTAAAAATGACTGTCCACCAGCGTTTACCATCCAACCTGACAGAACTGGAGAGGATCTGCAAGGAGGAATGGCAGAGGATCCCCAAATCCAGGTGTGAAAAACTTGTTGCATCTTTCCCAAAAAGTCTCATGGCTGTATTAGATCAAAAGGGTGCTTCTACTAAATACTGAGCAAAGGGTCTGAATACTTAGGACCATGTGTTATTTCAGTTTTTCTTTTTTTAATAAATCTGCAAAAATGTCAACAATTCTGTGTTTTTCTGTCAATATGGGGTGCTGTGTGTACATTGTAATGAGGAAAAAAAATGAACTGGTGGTGTACACAATACATACAGTGTACCCATATTTGTTATTATACTTCTGTTGGTGTACACAGTATCATGCACCCCTAGTGCAGTTGCTACTACTTTCCTGGTGGTGTACACAATACATACAGTGTACCCATAGTTGTTATTAAACTTCTGTTTGTGTACACAGTACCGTGCATCCCTAGTGCAGTTGCTACTACTTTCCTGGTGGTGTACACAAAACATACAGTGCACCCATAGTTGTTATTAAACTTCTGTTGGTCTACACAGTACAGTGCACCCCTAGTGCAGTTGCTACTATTTTCCTGGTGGTGTACACAATATATACAGTGCACCCATAGTTGTTATTAAACTTCTGTTGGTGTACACAGTACCGTGCACCACTAATGTAGATGCTAATACTTTCCTGGTGGTGTACACAATACATACAGTGTACCCATATTTGTTATTATACTTCTGTTGGTGTACACAGTACCATGCACCCCTATGCAGTTGCTACTACTTTCCTGGTGGTGTACACAATACATACAGTGCACCCATAGTTGTTATTAAACTTCTGTTGGTGTACACAGTACCGTGCACCCCTAGTGCAGTTGCTACTACTTTCCTGGTGGTGTACACAGTACATACAGTGCACCCATAGTTGTTATTAAACTTCTGTTGGTGTATACAGTACCGTGCACCCGTAGTGCAGTTTCTAGTGCTACCACTTTTCTGGTGGTGTACACAGTACAAAATACATACAGTGCACCCATAGTTGTTATTACACTTTTGTTGGTGTACACAGTACCGTGCACCCCTAGTGCAGTTGCTACTACTTTCCTGGTGGGGAACACAGTACACAATACAGTGTAGTGTTTTTTTTCTAAACAAAATTTACAGCATGTCCAGAAGGCCACCAAGGAGAGGCAGATGCTCACAGGCCACTAAAAGAGGGCAAGCAGGCTCTGTGTCTACAGTTAACAGTGCTGGTCGTGGACATGGTGCATCCTCAGCACGTGGCCATGGTGCACGCTTGTCCTTTTTTCCTGCAGCTGGACATGTTATTGAGCCACAACATGCAGAAGAGTTGGTGGAATGGATAACAAAGCCGTCCTCATCCTCCTCATCCTCTGTTACTCAGGCTCAGAGTAGTTTGCCTGCCAATGCAGCTGCCAAAGCGGACTATTCCATCGGCTCCATATCAACAGTCACTCCTTCCCTAGCCCCACCATCATACACGGAGGAGTCCCCCGAACTATTTGACCACAGTGTCTGGTACATGCTGCAGGAGGATGCGCAGCGATTTGAAGGCTCCGATGATGGTGCCCAAGAAGGTCAAGAAACTGGCAGTCATGTTCCCCCAGCTGCAGCATACTGCCAAGTTTGCTCCAGTGACGAGGAGGGAGGGGATGATGAGGTCACTGACTCAACTTGGGTGCCTGATAGAAGAGAAGAGGAGGAGGCACATCTCCAACTAGGTAGGATGCCCTCCAGGGGGCAGCTTAAGGGCAGCCACCCTATTGCATCACACCGAAGAGCTAAGCAGGTGCAGGGCGCTGCTGACTCCCCACATATTTTGAAAAGTTCTTTGGTGTGGGCCTTTTTTGACACGTGTGCAGCAGATTGCTGTTTGCAACATATGTCTGAAGCGTATCAAGCGTGGCCAAAACAGCAGCCACTTGGGCACCACATGCTTGACCAGACATATGACGACCTCCCATGCAGTCCGTTGGCAACAGCACTTAAAAGACCCACATCAAAGAACAAGGCGGACCTCTCCTTGCTCCTCATCAGCTGGGTTCTCCAACCCCACTATACCTCCAGTCCTCTCAGAAACATGCACTGAGAGGAATGAAGGTATAGAAATACGTGTCCCAAGTACTTGCAGCCAATCCGCTATCAGTACACCTCCATCTGATTTTAGCAGTCAAATTTCCCTACCCCAGTTGCTAAACCGTCAAAAGAATTTCAGTCCTAGCCATCCACATGCTCAGCGTCTGAATGCTAGCTTGGCCAAGTTTCTAGCACTGCAACTGCTGCATTTTCAGCTGGTAGACTCTGCCACCTTTCGTGAACTTGTGGAATGTGCAGTACCTCAGTGGCAGGTTCCCAAAAGCCATTTCTTTTCACGGAAGGCCATTCCGGCTCTCTTCCAGCATGTGGAAGGCAATGTCTTGGCCTCGTTGGACAGGGCGGTCAGCAGTAAGGTGCATATTATTGCAGACTCATGGTCCAGCAGGCATGGACAGGGACGTTACCTTTCTTTCATGGTGCACTGGGCAACTCTGCTGGCAGCTGGGAAGGATGCAGGACAGGGTTCAGTATTGTTGGTGCTTGTTCCGCCACCACGCCTCCAAAATGCTAGTGGTGATTCTGCCACAGCTCTGTCCCCCACCCCCTCCTCTTCTTCTTCCTCTATGGCCTCTTCCTCTGCAGATTTGTCCTCTGAACCAGCGGTGCTTCGTAGGTGTTCAAGGGGCTACGCAAGCACTCAGACAAAAAGATGCCATGCGGTGCTTGAGTTGGTCTGCTTAGAGGACAGGAGCCACACTGGGGCAGAGATTCTGTCAGCTCTGCAGGGGCAGGCTCAGAGGTGGTTGACGCCACACCAGCTTCAGCCAGGAATGGTTGTATGCGACAATGGCATCAATTTCCTCCCCGCCCTCCAACAGGGACACTTGACCCATGTTCCCTGTTTGGCTCACGTCCTTAATTTGGTGGTGCAGCGGTTCTTGAGCAGGTACCTGGGCTTACAGTATCTTCTGAGGCAGGCCAGGAAAGTCTGTATTCATTTCCGCAGATCATATAATGCCAGTGCTCGGCTGGCTGACATTCAAAGAGAATGCAACCTGCCCAAGGACTGCCTCATTTGTGACATTCCCACCAGGTGGAACTCAATGTTGGCAATGCTGCAGCGGTTGCACACGCAGCAGAGAGCCATCAATGAGTACCTGTGTGAGTATGGCACCAGGACAGGGTCAGGGGAGCTTGGCTTTTTTTCGCCACTCCAGTGGCTACTGATCAAGGATGCATGGACTGTCCTGTCACCATTTGACGAGGCCACGAGGATGGTGAGCAGTGACAGTGCATGCATCAGTGATACTGTCCCTCTTGTCTTCCTGTTGGAGCACACGCTTTGTGGAATAATGGACAGGGCACTTGAGGCAGAACAGGAGGAGGACGTCCTTACCTCTCAAGACCCCTTTACCCAGATACTAATATTCCTGCAGGCCTGCCGATCACACAGGAAGAAGAAGAGGAGGAGGAGGATTGTGTCAGCATGGAGGTGGAGGATAATACTCAGCATCAGCAGCAGTCTTGAAAGGATCGTTTTCAATCCCCAGAAACCCATGGAGTTGTACGTGGCTGAGAGGGGGTGGTTGAGGATCATGTGATCCTTAGTGACCCAGAGGACTCAGGATCAAATGCCTCTGCAAACCTATACTGCATGGCCTCCCTGATCCTGCAAAGCCTGCAAAAGGACCCTAGGATTCGTGGTATCAAGGAGAGGGATCATTACTGGCTGGCAACCCTTCTTGATCCACGTTACAAGGGTAAGGTTGCAGAAGTTATCCAGCCTTTGCAGAGGGAGCAGAGGATGAAACATCTTCGGGAGGCCTTGCAGAAAGGTTTGTGCAATGCGTTTCCAGAGCCTGGGAATTTCCTGGTGCTGGACAATGTGTTGCTGATGCTTCATTCAATCACAGAAAGAGCGGTGGAGAAGGTTGCTGGCTGACCAATGCCTTCAGGCAATTCTTCACTCCTCAGCGCCCAGGTCTGATCGGTTCCAGCAACCATCGCCAGCATCTGAATTACATGGTGCAGGAATATCTAGGGGCAAGATCAGACTTGGAGACCTTTCCACCAGAACATCCACTGGGTTACTGGGTCTTGAGGATGGACCACTGGCCAGAGCTTGCTCAATATGCAATTGAGCTACTAGCCTGTCCTACATCCAGCGTTCTTTCTGAACGCACATTCAGTGCTGCTGGAGGCTTTGTAACCGATCACAGAGTGCGCCTGTCCACAGACTCTGTTGATCGGCTCACATTCATAAAAATAAATCAGTCTTGGATCACCAGTTAGCAAGCACCTGATGCTGATGTAACCGAATAATTTTTCTATGGATGTGGGATCCCTTGAAGACTGCATATGCTGAGTGACTATCCTATTATGCTGAGTGACTATCCTATTCCTTCTCAATTTTCACGATGATAGTTTCTAAGAATATTTTCAGTTCAGGGCACCACCACCACTACCTAAGGCACAATTTTTCTGCCCCTGTTTAACAGGGGCGCGTAATTACAATTTTTGATCAAATATTTAACAGTACTGGAAAATGGGAAAATAGTCCTGGGACTTTAAATGAGTCAATCATAGAGGTCGTAGCAAGTGGTTGAATAAAATAATTAGGATTTATTATTCAATTGTTGATAAACATGACCATCAATAAGCATAAAAAGTCATAGAGTAGATCGTTAGTAGCCATAGATAGGTTCCATACAATATGGGATGTATATAATATACATGTACATCTTGGGTATTCGACATTGATAACATCTATTATACGTGTACATCTTGGGTACTCAACGCGTTTCGCGAGCTCTACTCGCTTCCTCAGGAGTTGATGTACGTATAAGGTATCTATAAATTAATGAAAGTAAAATATGGCATACATTGATGATTGGGGTTGAGTAGAAAGCATGTGACCTCAAATGAGGTACTCCATACTTAGATAATGGTCCTTGAATCCAAAGGGCTGGTCCCAACCTGGCGAGAAGCGGACATGCTCCCACAGGGAGCTGAAGAGGTGTGACCTGCAGGCGACTGTCAAGGGTACAGTGGGGGGCGACCATGGTGAATGACAAAAATGGACCAGAATGTATGTTCTGGATCTCCCATGGGCGATGGGAGTCATATGTGACTGTAACGGAGAAGTATATGTATCTATAACAACTGATGATATCTAAATTAAATAAAAGAATCACTATGGTATAATGAAGTCACTAGAATGTGAAGCAGGGCAGACACAGACAGGGATGAGAGAAGGCAGGTAAAGGGTGGACGGAAAAAAGGGGAAGATGGGAAAGGGAGACAAGAGAAAACAAAAGGGAAAAAGGAGAAAGGAAATGCAACACTTGGTATGCCCTGTTGACCATATGCAGAAGAACAGCATGTCAAAAACATAGATATATATAACTAAGTCTAATACTAGACATCATCAAATATTGAAAGAGTCAAAAAATGGTAATGTACCTTATTGACCATAAGCGGCATGTAAGGCATAATAGCCCTGCCCAAGATGAAAGTGCAGCAGAATGGGCTGCAAAATCATCATCATAAATTGTAAGAGTAAAAAATAATGATGGTGTAGATATCTACCTAGTGTCCAGGGTGGATTGCCTTGGACTGGATTGGAACAAGGCTTATGCCCTGTACACACGGTCAAATTTTCCGACAGAAAATGAGTGATAGGACCTTGTTGTCGGAAATTCAGACCATGTGTAGGCTCCATCACAAATTTTCCTTCGGAATTTCCGACACACAAAGTTTGAGAGCTTGCTATAAAATTTTCCGACAACAAAATCCGTTGTCGGAAATTCCGTTCGTGTGTACACAAATCCGACGCACAAAGTGCCACGCATGCTCAGAATAAATTAAGAGCCGAAATCAATTAGCTACTGCCCCATTTATAGTCCCGACGTACGTGTTTTACGTCACCGCGTTCAGAATGATTGGATTTTCCGACAACTTTGTGTGACCGTGTGTATGCAAGACAAGTTTGAACCAACATCCGTCTGAAAAAATCCATAGATTTTGTTGTCGGAATGTCCGATCAATGTCCGACCGTGTGTATGGGGCATTAGACAAGGTTACAAGGGAAAAAAGTGGGGAAGAAGGAGAGAAGGGATGAAGGAGGGTAGGGATGCAGGAGAGAAGGTGTAGGCAAGGGGAGTCCTACTGGTGTGTCTGAAATGTTCTAACATACAAACAAATCGATAGTGGTTACATATTAGGTTACAGTAAGCAGGAATATCCTGGTGGAGATGTCTGGATGTGCTTACCCCTGTGTAGGTACTCTCTAATGTGACAGTGCAGCCCAAATGGAAGGAGAGCAATCGCCAGGTCAAACCTCCAGTTTATAAGCCCGAGCGGACACGTCAGGCTCCGCCCCTAACGCCCCTAATGCCATATGTGACATGGCTTGGGTGCGAGCCCTCGCTACTCTTATGCCGCGTACACACGGTCGGACTTTTCGTCTACAAAAGTCCAACGGACGCTGACGGACTAAAGCTGGCTGGTAATCCGATCGTGTGTGGGCTTCTCCGGACTTTCAACTGACTTTTTTAGCCTCAAATCCGACGGACTTTAGATTTGAAACATGCTTCAAATCTTTACGTCGTAAGTACGACGGACCCCGAAATCCGCTCGTCTGTGTGCTAGTCCGACGGACAAAAACCCATGCTAGGGCAGCTATTGGCTACTGGCTATGAACTTCCTTATTTTAGTCCGGTGTACGTCATCACGTACGAATCCGTCGGACTTTTGTGTGGTCGTGTGTAGGCAAGTCCGTTCGTAAGAAAGTCTGCCGCAAGTCCGCCGAAGGTACGTCGGAAGTATGTCGGACAGGCTGTCGGACTTTTGTAGACGAAAAGTCCGACCGTGTGTACGCGGCATTACAATTTATGATGATGATTTTGCAGCCCATTCTGCTGCACTTTCATCTTGGGCAGAGCTATTATGCCTTACATGCCGCTTATGGTCAATAAGGTACATTACCATTTTTTGACTCTTTCAATATTTGATGATGTCTAGTATTAGACTTAGTTATATATCTATGTTTTTGACATGCTGTTCTTCTGCATATGGTCAACAGGGCATACCAAGTGTTGCATTTCCTTTCTCCTTCTTCCCTTTTGTTTTCTCTTTTCTCCCTTTCCCATCTTCCCCTTTTTTCCGTCCACCCTTTACCTGCCTTCTCTTGTGACGAACGCGGGTGTCAGATCCCTGCCCTCCTCGCTAACTTGCAACGAAGGACCGGCCAACCTTACACCATGCTGTCACTTACGTAACAATGCCACTCTCAGCTGCACCCAGCACAAAGATTTTTCAGCTTGCAGGACCACAGTCTAGGTGCGAGCAGCCTGAGAGTGATTGTCACTGGGTTAATTACACAATTAACCCTTTAACTGCCACCACCCAGTTTTTTTTTTTGGGGAAAATAATCTTTATTGAAATTAGACAGAAATTAATACAGCACATTTGAGGTCCATGTATAGAAACATAAAACATAATCACATGTGGTACGTTAACATTAGGGATGAGCCGAACACCCCCCGGTTCGGTTCGCACCAGAACCTGCGAACGGACCGAAAGTTCGCACGAACGTTAGAACCCCATTGACGTCTATGGGACTCGAACGTTCGAAATCAAAAGTGCTCATTTTAAAGGCTTATTTTGCTTGGTATTGTCCTAAAAAGGGTTTGGGGACCCGGGTCCTACCCCAGGGGACATGTATCAATGCAAAAAAAACTTTTAAAAATGGCCATTTTTTCGGGAGCAGTGATTTTAATGATGCTTAAAGTAAAAAAAAAAAAAGTGAAATATTCCTTTAAATATCGTACCTGAGGGGTGTCTATAGTATGCCTGTAAAGTGACGCGTGTTTCCCGTGTTTAGAACAGTCCCTGCACCAAATGTCATTTTTAAAGGAAAAAATCTCATTTAAAACTGCTTGCGGGTTTAATGTAATGTCGGGTCCTGGCAATATGGATGAAAATCAGTGAGACAAACGGCATGGGTACCCCCCAGTCCATTACCAGGCCCTTTGGGTCTTGTATGGATATTAAGGGGAACCCCGCACCCAAATTAAAATAAGGAAAGGTGTGGGGCCACCAGGCCCTATATACTCTGAACAGCAGTATACAGGCTGTAGGTTTGTTGTTAAGTAGAATCTCTTTGTAATTTTGAACGGGTACATTTTTAACGTGTTTAGCTCCAGCCAAAAAATCTTTTTTAAGCTTTTTGGAAAACATAGGGAAGGGTTATCACCCCTGTGACATTTGTTTTGCTGTCTTTCCTCCTCTTCAGAAGATTTCACCTCACTTTTTGTCCCAATGGATTGGAAAGCATCAGTGGAAAGGAGAAATGTTTTTCCCATATTAACTATTACAGGAGAGAATTTCCCTTCCTAGGGGTAGATTTATTCTCACTTCCTGTTGTCTCCTTCCGTTTGCAAGTAGGAGTCGTTTGTAAGTCAGTTGTTTGAAAGTAGGGTCCTGCCCTATATACTCAGCAGAAATTTGGGCCTTAGGTGTTGCTGTGGCCACAACACTGTAAGCCCTCACAGGGCTCTGCTGTGAAATATTAGATCAAGAATTGTAATTACATGCCCCTGTTGAACAGGAGCTGAAAAATTAGGCCTTAGGCACTGGTGCTGGTGCCACAACACTGCAACCCCTCACAGACACTCTAGTTGGAATGCAGGAACGAGCCCTGCTGCAAAGTATTGCATCAAAAATTGTAATTACACGCCCCTGTTAAACAAGGGCTGAAAAATTGGGCCTTAGGCACTGGTGCTGGTGCCACAACACTGCAACCCCTCACAGACACTCTAGTTGGAATGCAGGAACGAGCCCTGCTGCAAAGTATTACATCAAAAATCGTAATTACACGCCCCTGTTAAACAGGGGCTGAAAAATTGTGCCTTAGGCACTGGTGGTGGCACCCAGAACCAAAAATGTTCTTACAAGCTATCAGCGTGATGATTGAGGAGGAAGAGGATAATTACTCAGGGATAGTCACTCAGCATCAGCATAGGCAGTCTTTGAAGGGATCTGAGATTTCAAAAAAAATTATTCGGTTACATCAGCATCAGGTGCTTGGTAGCTGGTGGTGATCCAAGACTCATTCATTTTTATGAAGGTCAGTCGATCGACCGAGTCAGTGGACAGACGCACCCTGTGATCGGTTACCACGCCTCCAGCAGCACTGAATGTGCGTTCCGAAAGAACGCTGGATGCAGGACAGGCCAGTAGCTCAATTGCATACTGTGCAAGCTCTGGCCAGTGATCCATCCTCAAGACCCAGTAACCCAGAGGATTTTCGGTGGGAAAGGTGTCCAAGTCTGATCTTGCCCCTAGGTATTCCTGCACCATGTAAAACAGACGCTGGCGATGGTTGCTGGAACCGATCATACCTTGGGGCTGCGGACCAAAAAATTGTCTGAACGCATCGGTCAGACGGCCACCTTCTCCACCGCTCCTTCTTTGACTGACCGAAGCCTCAGCAACACGTTGTCCAGAAACAGGAGTTTGTAACCTCCCAGTCTCTGGGAACGCGTTGCACAGACCTTTCTGCAAGGCCTCCCGAAGATGTTTCATCCTCTGCTCCCTCTGCGATGGCAAGATAAGGTCCGCAACCTTACCCTTGTAACGTGGATCAAGGAGGGTTGCCAGCCAGTATTGGTCCTTCTCCTTGATACCACGAATACGAGGATCCTTACGCAGGCTTTGCAGGATCAGGGAGGCCAAGCAGAGTAGGTTTGCTGAGGCATTCGGTCCGGAGTCCTCTGGGTCACTAAGGACGACATGGTCCGCAGCCACCTCCTCCCAGCCACGTACAAGTCCATGTGTTTCTTGGGACTGATCCCTTAAAGACTGCTGCTGATGCTGGGTGCCAGGCTCCACCTCCATACTGACACAATCTTCCTCCTCCTCCTCCTCCTCTTCCTCCTCGTCCTCTTCCTGTGTGATCGGCGGGCACGCAGGAACACTGTCTGGATAAAGGGGGCCTTGAGAGCTAAGGAAGTCCTCCTCTTCCTGCCTCTGTTCTGCCTCAAGTGCCCTGTCCATTATTCCACGCAGCGTGTGCTCCAACAGGTGGACAAGGGGGACAGTGTCACTGATGCATGCACTGTCACTGCTCACCATCCTCGTGGCCTCCTCAAATGGTGACAGGACAGTGCATGCATCCCTGATCATGGCCCACTGGCGTGGGGAAAAAAAACCAAGCTCCCCTGACCCTGTCCTGGTGCCATAGTCGCACAGGTACTCATTGATGGCCCTCTGCTGCGTGTGCAGCCGCTGCAGCATGGCCAACGTTGAGTTCCACCTGGTGGGCATGTCACAGATTAGGCGGTTCTTGGGCAGGTTAAACTCCTTTTGGAGGTCCGTCAGCTGAGCACTGGCATTATATGACCGGCGGAAATGCACACAGACTTTCCTGGCCTGCCTCAGGACATCCTGTAAGCCCGGGTACCTGCCCAAGAACCGCTGCACCACCAAGTTAAGGATGTGAGCCAAACAGGGCACATGGGTCATTTGTCCCTGTCGGAGGGCAGAGAGGAGGTTGGTGCCATTGTCGCAAACCACCATTCCTGCCTTAAGTTGGCATGGCGTCAACCACCTCTGAATCTGCCCCTGCAGAGCTGACAGAACCTCTGCCCCAGTGTGGCTCCTGTCCCCCAAGCACACCAGCTCAAGCACCGCATGGCATCTTTTGGCCTGCGTACTTGCGTAGCCCCTTGAACGACTACGGAGCACCGCTGGTTCCGAGGAAGAGGCCATGGAGGAAGAAGAAGAGGAGGGGGTGGAGGAGAGAGGTGTGTCACAATCATTAGCATTTTGGAGGCGTGGTGGCGGAACAACCTCCAACACTACTGCACCTTGTCCTGCATCCTTCCCAGCTGCCAGCAGAGTCACCCAATGCGCCGTGAAACTTAGGTAACGTCCCTGTCCATGCCTGCTGGACCATGAGTCAGCGATAATATGCACCTTACCGCTGACCGCCCTGTCCAGCGAGGCATGGACATTGCCTTCCACATGCTGGTAGAGAGCCGGAATCGCCTTCCGTGAGAAAAAGTGGCGTTTGGGTACCTGCCACTGAGGAACCGCACATTCCACAAACTCACGGAAGGGGGCAGAGTCTACCAACTGAAAAGGCAGCAGTTGAAGTGCTAGCAATTTTGCCAAGCTAGCATTCAACCGTTGGGCATGTGGATGGCTGGGAGCAAACTTCTTTCGGCGGTGCAGCAGCTGGGGCAGGGAAATTTGCCTGGTACAATCTGACGTCGGTGTACCAAAATCAGATTGCCCACAAGTATGTGGCTGTGACACACCTAATTCTACACCTTCATTCCTCTCAGTGCAGGTCTCAGAGAGGACTGAAGGTCTAGTGGGGTTGGAAATCTCAGCTGATGAGGAGCAAGCAGAGGTCCTCTTTGTTCTTTGGTGTGGGTCTTTTAGATACGCTTGCCAACGAACTGCATGGCAGGTCAACATATGTCTGGTCAAGCATGTGGTACCCAAGCGGGAGATGTTTTGGCCACGCGAGATACGCTTGAGACATATGTTGCAAATAGCAGCGGTGCGATCTGATGCACTCGTCTCAAAAAAGGCCCACACCAAAGAACTTTTTGAATAACGCGCAGAGACTGCAGCGCCCTGCACATGTGGAGCTTTGGGGTGTGATGCAGTCAATGTGCTGCCCTTAGGCTGGCCCCTGGAGGGCATCCTGCCTCGTTGGTGATGTGCCGCCTCCTCCTCCTCCTCCTCTCTCCTATCAGGCACCCACGTTGAGTCAGTGACCTCATCATCCCCTCCCTCCTCATCACTGGAGCAAACCTGGCAGTATGCTGCAGCAGGGGGAGCATGACTGCCAGATTGCTGTCCTTCTTGGGCACCCCCTCTGTCCGTGCTCGTGTTACTGCCTTCATCGAGCTCAGTATCATCATCAGAGCCTTCCAAACGCTGGGCATCCTCCTGGAGCATGTACCCAACGCTGTGGTCAAACAGTTCGAGGGACTCCTCAGGAGGACATGGTGGGGCTAGGGAAGGAGTCACTGATGACATTGAGCCGAGGGAAGAGGTCGCTGCTTTGCCAGACAAAGTACCCTGGGCATGGGTGAGAGAGGATGAGGAGGATGAGGACGGCTTGGTCATCCACTCGACCAAGTCTTCCGCATGTTGCGGCTCAACATGGCCAGCTGCCGAAAAAAAGGCCAAGCGTGTCCCATGGCCACGTGCTGATGAGGATGCACCGTCTCCACGACCAGCACTAGACACAGAGCCTGCTTGCCCTCTCTTATTGGCTTGTGACTGTCTGCCTCTCCTTCTTGGCCTTCCAGACATACTAATGGCCTGTAGCTGCACTAAGCTGGGATATATATATATATATATATATATATATATGTACTGATACTGCAGCTAGCAAAATCAACTGCCTGCCTGTAGTATGAGAACACCACCAACCTTCTACAGGTAGCTTTAGCTGAACACTGTGAGGTGGACGCACCCCACTAACTTGTAGGTTTAGCAGAACACTGTGAGCAGGACGCACTGCACTAACTGTAAATAGTCTAGCTGCCTGACTGTGGTACTAATAGGATCAAAAGAACACCAGCAATTTTCTTCAGGTAGCTGTATTTACTGTAACAAGACAAGCCTGCCTGTCAGTAAGAAGATAACAGAAACGGATCTAGCTGAACACTGTGAGCAGGACGCACCCCACTAGCTTGTAGGTTTAGCTGAACACTGTGAGGTGGACGCACCCCACTAACTTGTAGGTTTAGCTGAACACTGTGAGCAGGACGCACCCCACTAACTTGTAGGTTTAGCAGAACACTGTGAGCAGGACGCACTGCACTAACTGTAAATAGTCTAGCTGTCTGACTGTGGTACTAATAGGATCAAAAGAACATCAGTAATTTTCTTTAAAATACTGTAACAAGACAAGCCTGCCTGTCAGTAAGAAGATAACAGGAATGGATCTAGCTGAACACTGTGAGCAGGACGCACCCCACTAGCTTGTAGGTTTAGCTGAACACTGTGAGGCGGACGCACCCCACTAACTTGTAGGTTTAGCTGAACACTGTGAGCAGGACGCACCCCACTAACTTGTAGGTTTAGCAGAACACTGTGAGCAGGACGCACTGCACTAACTGTAAATAGTCTAGCTGCCTGACTGTGGTACTAATAGGATCAAAAGAACACCAGCAATTTTCTTTAAAATACTGTAACAAGACAAGCCTGCCTGTCAGTAAGAAGATAACAGGAACGGATCTAGCTGAACACTGTGAGCAGGACGCACCCCACTAGCTTGTAGGTTTAGCTGAACACTGTGAGGTGGACGCACCCCACTAACTTGTAGGTTTAGCTGAACACTGTGAGCAGGACGCACCCCACTAACTTGTAGGTTTAGCAGAACACTGTGAGCAGGACGCACTGCACTAACTGTAAATAGTCTAGCTGCCTGACTGTGGTACTAATAGGATCAAAAGAACACCAGCAATTTTCTTCAGGTAGCTGTATTTACTGTAACAAGACAAGCCTGCCTGTCAGTAAGAAGATAACAGAAACGGATCTAGCTGAACACTGTGAGCAGGACGCACCCCACTAGCTTGTAGGTTTAGCTGAACACTGTGAGGTGGACGCACCCCACTAACTTGTAGGTTTAGCTGAACACTGTGAGCAGGACGCACCCCACTAACTTGTAGGTTTAGCAGAACACTGTGAGCAGGACGCACTGCACTAACTGTAAATAGTCTAGCTGCCTGACTGTGGTACTAAAAGGATCAAAAGAACACCAGCAATTTTCTTCAGGTAGCTGTATTTACTGTAACAAGACAAGCCTGCCTGTCAGTAAGAAGATAACAGAAACGGATCTAGCTGAACACTGTGAGCAGGACGCACCCCACTAGCTTGTAGGTTTAGCTGAACACTGTGAGGTGGACGCACCCCACTAACTTGTAGGTTTAGCTGAACACTGTGAGCAGGACGCACCCCACTTACTTGTAGGTTTAGCAGAACACTGTGGGCAGGACGCACTGCACTAACTGTAAATAGTCTAGCTGCCTGACTGTGGTACTAATAGGATCAAAAGAACACCAGTAATTTTCTTTAAAATACTGTAACAAGACAAGTCTGCCTGTCAGTAAGAAGATAACAGGAACGGATCTAGCTGAACACTGTGAGCAGGACGCACTGCACTAAATGTAAATAGTCTAGCTGCCTGACTGTGGTACTAATAGGATCAAAAGAACACCAGTAATTTTCTTCAAAATACTGTAACAAGACAAGCCTGCCTGTCAGTAGGAATATAACAGGAACGGATCTAGCTGAACACTGTGAGCAGGACGCACTGCACTAAATGTAAATAGTCTAGAAGATAACAGGAACGGATCTAGCTAAACTGAATACAGTGTATATATATATATATATATGCAACACCTGGGATGCATATATATACACAATACACTTTAAGTGCAGCTAACTGACTGACTGTCCTGCCTAATCTAGCTAACTCAAACGAAATGACACTGTCTCTCTGTCTCTCTAAGCACACCGGAACACACTGCACAGGGCCGCCGTGCAGGCGGCCTTATATAGTGTGGGGCGTGTACTAAATCCCCTGAGCCATAATTGGCCAAAGCCTCCTTGGCTTTGGCCAATTATGGCTCTCTGTTAAGGCGGCGCTGTGATTGGCCAAGCATGCGGGTCATAGTGCATGCTTGGCCAATCATCAGCAAGCAATGCACTGCGATGCCGCAGTGAATTATGGGCCGTGACGCGCCACACGAATTTGGTGCGAACGGCCCATATCGTTCGCAATTCGGCGAACGATCGAACAGCCGATGTTCGAGTCGAACATGGGTTCGACTCGAACACGAAGCTCATCCCTAGTTAACATACATTAGAGCCTTATAAGGCTGGCATTGCATAACAAAGATATACCAATTGTTAGTGATTCGGTGAGGTTCTGACAGACCGAAATGGGTTACCTATTATATGGTTGTATGTTTTAGTTGCTAGGTATTGATAAACTTGTTTTCACGTATTACTATACACATGTCTCCCCGTCACCCAGCCAACCGTCCCATATCCTTGAGTATTTGTGGCTGTTTCCCCTGTGTTTGTAAATCAACTGCTTGTATGGGAGGGAATTGTTAACATCTCTCTTCCAGCTTGTTATGGTGGGGGTTACGTTCTGCATCCAAGTCTTGGCAATTACTTTTCTGGCCAAAAACAGAACTTCAGATATAAATATGGCTTGGTATTTATCAATGTCCACATCTGGAAGAAGACCCAGTATACAAAGTTTTGGATCTAATACCACAGGGGAGCCCATTTGGTCGTGTAAGAACTTAATCACTTGACTCCAGTATGTTTGAAGGATAGAGCATTCCTAGATTAAGTGAAAGAATCTACCCATCTCTGCCTGACAGTGAGGACACAATATATTACGTGTAGGTTGAAACTTCCTTATTATGTTAGGTGTTAGATACGCTTGATGAATGATGTATATCTGTGTTAACCTATCAGACAGTTTTGGAGATGCCACCTTTACATTTTCTAGAATTTCCTCCCAATCTGAGTCACTAACTGCTCCTACATCTCCTTCCCATCTTGTTTTGGCTTTTTGTATCACTTCTCTGATTCTGGGTAACCTTATGGAGTAATAGAGATTAGATATCAATTTTTGCGAATCGGCTCCCGTTATTATGTCCAAGATTTGGGGATGTTCCAGGATGCAACTTTCGTTCCTGAATTGAGAACGCAGGGCATGTCTGAGTTGTATGTATTTGAACAGTAATTGTTGCGGAATAGAGTATTCTTCCTTAAGAGTTTGAAATGCTTTAGGCCTAGCATTCGCCATTAGCTGGTGCAGGTATATAATTCCATATCTAGCCCATAGAGTAGGGTCTGGTATTTTTTTAAGCTCCGCTAGCTGGTTGTTAGCCCATAATGGAGTGTGGGAGTGAATGTACCCTATTTTAATTTTTTTCTGGGCTAATCCCCATATTCGTTGGTGATGGTTGAGTATCCCGTCATTAGAGTTTGGACCTTTCCTATTAAACTGACCCCCTTGTAGTATAATTTGAAGTGGGGTAGATAAAGGACTGTCTGGGCTACTAGATACTAGTGTACTATACCGCTGTCTTTCGTTATTATGGTAGTGATGCATGTGCGACAGCTGTGCCGCTATGTAATATTCCTGCAGATCTGGCAGAGCTGTTCCCCCCATATCTGTAGGGTTTTTAAGGACATGCCAAGCTACCTTATGTCTTTGATGTCCCCACACAAAGGTGTTCAAAATAGATTCCATTTTTTTGAAAATCCCGATAGGTATATATAGTGGGGCGTGCCATACCATGTATAGGATCTTGGGTAAGATAATCATTTTTATGATATTTATCCTCCCCATTACTCCCAGTGGTAGCTTGGACCAGGCTTGTGTTTTGGTTTTTATCATGGCAAACAATGGTTCTATGTTGTTGGTTGTGTATTTGCGTAGGTCTCTTGTAACCAGTACCCCTAAGTATTTAATAGTGTTTACCCTGACTAATGGTAGTTCTGGATGTATATTGGTTGGGGGGAACTGGTCTATGGGGAGTATCTGTGATTTTTCCCAATTTATCCGTAGGCCTGAGAATTTTCCCATTTTATCTATAGTGTCCAAAGCTGCTTGTAGTGATGGGCCCTGATCGGCTAGATAGAGTATCGTGTCGTCTGCGTATAGTCCGATCTTCTCTATATAGTTGCCTATTCTAAGTCCCACTATGTCCATGTCAGCTCTTATAGCTATGGCCAATGGCTCAGCTGCCAGGGCATATAGCAGTGGAGAAAGGGGACATCCCTGGCGTGTGCCTCTTTCTAGAGGAAATTGCCCCGACATACAACCATTAACGAAGGCCCGTGCTTTTGGTGACTGATAGAGTATTTGTACCCACTGTATGAAATTGGGACCAAATCCATATTCTCGTAGACACTCACAAAGAAAAGACCATTCCACTGAATCAAAAGCCTTTGCTGTGTCCAGGGCCACCACTACTCTGGTACCCTGATTGTCATGTTGTGCTTGAATATTTAAAAAAAGTCTTCTTATATTCATGGCCGTATTTTTTCCGGGCATAAAACCGGTCTGGTCTGGGTGAATTAATGAAAGAATGACTTTATTTAGACGGGATGCTAGGATTTTGGCCAGTATCTTAATGTCTACTTGCAGTAGTGAGATTGGACGGTAGGACTCGGGATATCTAGGGTCTTTTCCTGGTTTCGGTAAAACTATTATCTGTGCTTCTTGCATTGATGGAGGGAGTGTTTTATGTTTAAATATTTGTTGATATAATTTTTGCAATTTCGGGACTAGTATATCAGGGAATGCAGTGTAGAATTCTAGTGGCAGGCCGTCCAGTCCGGGGGCCTTGGATTTAGCTAGCTGGGACAGTGCTTCAGATATATCCTCCTGGCTAATGGGGGCATCCAATAGCTTAACCTGTTCTAATGTGAGTTTAGGGAACTGAATTCTGTGTAAGTAATTTTTAATTTCTTGTGTGGATTGTGTTGTCTGAGTTTTGTATAAATTCCTATAGAAGTTTAGGAAAGTGTCTGCAACCTGGTGTGGGTCGGTCACCTCGTCTCCCTGTGGGGTACCTAGGGTCACCACTACCGGAGGTTTTTCATTTAAATGAGCTAAATATGCCAGTAATTTACCTGCTTGCTCCCCGTGTTCAAAGATTCTTTGTTTTTTGAAAAAAACCTGTTGTTTGGCTTTCTCTATATGCATTTGGGTTACTGCTCTGGATTGCATTTGTACTTTATGGAGATTGTCAGTACTGGGTTCTTGTGCGTATACCTGTTCCAATTCCTGTAGTTTGTCAGTGGTCATCTGTAATAGCAGTTTAGAGGAATTTTTAAATCTGTTTATTATTACTGAAAGTAGTCTAGTAGCTTGATTTTTAAAGGTGTCCCAGACTGCAATATCTGAATCTGTACATCTTAAGTTGTTTAGGATATATTGTAGTTCTTGCCCTATGCTCTCGAGATCAGGCAGGACCGACAGCCAGAATGGATTCAGCCTCCAATTAGAAGTGGGCATTGCCTTTAATAGAGATGCTGTTATCCAACAGGGTGAGTGGTCCGATAGAGCTCGTGGAGCCATACCCGACCCTGTAATTTTAGGCAGTAATGCATTTGAGACCAGTATAAAATCAATCCTGGACATCGTGTCACAGCCTACCGAGTGACATGTGTATGCTTTTTTAGTCGGGTTTTGCCATCTCCATACGTCTGTTAGCGCAAATTCTGTGAATAGTCTGCAGAGTCTGGTTTGGTGAGGCACAGTCCTGGACGTATCTCCCAGGCCTGGTCTGTCCAAATTTGGATTCATGGTTTGGTTAAAGTCGCCCATCCAAATAGCTGGAACTGATGGGTTCTGTGACATGAATGCCAATCCCTTCAATACTACCTCAATCGAAAAAGGGGGGGGGATATAACACGCCAGAATCAATAGGGAGTTGCCTCCTATGGTGGCATGCAGGAAGATATATCTTCCTAATCTATCTGACTCTAGTGTGATTAGTTCAAAGGGCACTCTTTTGGCGACCAGTATCGATACCCCCCTTGATTGATTGGTATGCGTTCTGTGGTATAGCCATCCTACCCACGGTTTTTTTAAGGCTACCTGCATCTGGCCTGTGATATGTGTTTCTGTTAAAGCTATGATATCTGCTTTTTGTGATTTTAGAAATGTTAGAGCTGCGGTTCGCTTTAACTTATTCCGCATACCGCGTACGTTCCACGTCAAAAACTTTACACTGGCCATGTTAGTTTCTGAATATAATAGTGTATCTGTCATCTGGTGAGATCCCAAGCCAGTGGAACCCCCTCAGTCTGCCTTTTCCACAGTGCCAGTCTGCTAATACATATCTTATTGTTGAGTGCATATTGCCTGTCTAGCCGTATCAAAGTCACATCAACACTTATATTCCCAAAATAAAACACAAAACTTATCCTTTTAACTGTTCCCATCCCTCCCAGCTGCACATCTCTCCAACCTGATGTGAGCGTATATACCCAAACTGTCAGCATATAACATATCATCCATCGGTTACACTCCGCTGGAGGCACATTTCTTAATAGCAATAGATGTGTTTTCCTTTTATGCTGAACCAACTTTGTTAAGAGGGCGACTGTTCCCCTGTCGCTCGTGGAGCAATTATAGTCAGGACTACCACACATTACATTCAGTGAGTTCCCTTTGCACTTTTCCTCCTTGCATCTGGTCAAATTATGACCCATATTCCAGGATATTGTGGTACAGTTCATCCCTGTCATTTAGGAGTCTTGCAGAGCATATCACTGTAGACTGTCCCCTCTCTTCTCAAAATGTAAAGGCGCAACCGGTAACCTGCGCAACTTTATTGTATGATCCCGCATGTTCCATATCAAAGTTATACAGGAGCTAGCTCTCTTATCCTTATCCACTTCACTTGTACACAAGCTGTGTATGCCCCCATTCTTTATATCCCTAAACTGGATTCTGGTTCCCCACTAAGAGGTCTCTGTGACATTTGTATTGTAGGATTTTGTTCAAAGTCAGAAGGTACTCACTGTGGTTGTGTGAACATAGACAGATTAAGCAGGTCTGTCTCTACGATCCAGCCATGCTGTCGCTGCCGCCGGGTCGTCAAAGAATTGTGCTCTTCCGTCTTCTTCCACCCGTAGCCTGGCAGGGAATAACATCGCATACTTGAGATGGAGGGTCCTCAGTCGGCGCTTCACCTCCTGATATTGTGCTCTTTTCCTTTGCACCTCGCTGGAAAAATCCGGGAATACTGCAATCTGGCTGTTCCCGATCTGTATATTTCCTCTCTCCCGGGTGAGTTTAAGTATTTTGTCTCGGTCCCGAAAATTTAGAAATTTGGCGATGAATGTGCGGGGAGGCGCTCCGGGTGGTGGTGGCCGCGCAGGTATGCGGTGCGCTCTCTCCACCGCAAACATTACTGAAAAGGCTTTTGAGCAGGAGCATTTCTAGATAGGTTGCTGGGTCTGCGCCTTCCTCTTTCTCCGGCAGTCCTATGAAGCGGAGGTTACAGCGTCTGAGGCGGTTCTCCATGTCATCTTGATGGGCATGGAGTTGCTGTATCTGTCTCTGCATCTCCTCTGTAGTATGTCTCATGGGGTGCAGGGCATCTTCCGCGTTGCTGATTCTGGTTTCTGCCTCTGTGACCCTGTCTTTCAGTTTTGAGAAGTCCTGTCTCATCAGGGATATATCGATTTTCACTTCGTCTATCTTCGCAGTCAGGGTACCTTGCAGGGCGGCTATAGCGTCCAGCACTTTGGCGGTGTCCGACGTCTGAGGAGCGGGGCCCGTACCCATGTCGGTGCCAACTTCCTGCTGCATGTCTTTCTCCAGGCGGCGATATTGAGCGAGCTTATCTGTCGTCCCAGTGTTCCGTTTTGGCGGAGACATAGTCCGCTGCGGTCCCGGGACAGAAGGGAAGCCCGTGGGATGAATTACACTGGTGTATCGTTCCGCAGGATCTCTATCAGGAGTTTGTGTGCAGGAAGTTCTCTCTTTCTACGTCTCACTCCCTTACCTGTCAGGCCTCGCCCAAGGTGCTGCGCTTTTAGAGGATATCCGGAGGCCCATGCACGCGAAGATCAGTCTTTTGGGGAGCCAGGCAAGCCAGGAGGACTAATAGGGCCGTTGCTGGGTGTAGCAAGATGGCCGCCGCTCCGAGGACCAGGCCGGAGCCGCGGGCCATCCTAGAAGCTGGTGCAGGGTGCAGAGGCTCAGCGCTGGGGGCCACAGGCAGTCCGGGGGCTGAGGCAGGCAGAGATCCGTCTCGGGGGAGCTTGGTATGTCCGGGAGATGAGCAGGAGCCGCCGCCGGGTGGAGCAAAATGGCCGCCGCTCCAAGCACTAGGCCGAAGCCGGGGACTTTCCTACAGGCAAGGCCCAGGGCGGAACGATCCGGTCTCCGCGGCCTCGGGCAGCGCTCCAGGTGGTTAGGCAGCACCAAGGGCCATGCAGGTGACGGGACAAGCCTGTTGAGGTGTCTTTTTCTGACAGGATTGTTAGGATTAAAGCAGGATGGCTATTACAGGAGTTTGGGCAAACGGAGCTCTCTCTAAAAGCGTCCTACTCCATAGCTCCTCAGGCCACGCCCCCCGGCCACCACCCAGTTTAAAGGACCGAGCCGGGGGAGACTCGTAATTTTAGCAATACCAATTATAAATTTAGAATAAGCGTCTGCCACACACACTGCCACCACAGACAGGTCTGCTCAGAGTCTTACTCTTCAACAGTAGCGCCCTTCAAGAGACAGGTTCGTTTATAGCTTGCATTAAGAGCTTTAGAGACAAGGTTAACACTTTTCAACATAAGGGTTTAATATGAAAAGGTCAAAGTTGATGCAAATAAAACATTTACAGAAAAAAGATGTTTCAAAAAGATAAAGACAATATACAGCCACAAAGCAATAAGGTAGAATTGGGAAGAGAGAATACTTGCAATTAATGTCCGAGGGTTGATCAGAGTTCGATCGATGAGCTAGGTAATCGGTTTTCGACTTGGCAGATGTTTCTTCTTGGATGGTAAAAGGAGAACTGACCATTGTCTTGGCATCTGCTCTTTTCTGTCATATCAAAGGGGGTGTTGACAGCGACCAGTAACCAATCGTCTGGTCATCTTGTTTAGGGGTTGGTTGCTGGGAAGTGTCTACACTCATGACCACGTCCCAGGTAGATTTTGTGATACATATTCATATATCTGCATCTATAGTGTTTACAGACTCCAAATATCCATATTATTATTTAGCGTGAGATTTCCTTCAAAACAAGTATAAACATGCTATGTCTATAATGTATAGTCTGCTTAGGAGGAATAAGTGGTACCAGTGGTTTGCCATATGACCTAACATAGGGGTGTCTGGACTTGAAATGTTACAAATTATCTGAGGAAACTAAATATGTCCATATTATGGCTGTGCTATTACTAAGTCGGAAGTTATGAAACATGCTGAGATTTCATACTTATTCCACTGTTTTAAGCTGGATGTATATTCAGACAATTTACAACCGGGGCCTGTTGGGTCTCTGAATGGAGAGGGTGACAGTTTTACGACAGGCCTGAACACTCTGCCCTTTCAACAAGCTGTTTTTTACTGAACTAGCCTGGTTCTGTTTTCTCTGTTGAGATAACCTTTTCTGTTGAACTTAAAAAGCTTTGAATTCCTAAGACAAGGGAGGAGGGAGTTCAGATTTCTCTGGTTACATGGTTAGCCAAACTGTCATGGCTACTTCCACACAACATGGCAGCTAGTTACAGCTTTTCATGTCCCGTACGTGATATCGTTACACCTCCCCCTTAGGTGGTTGCATGGGAGGGAACTACAATTTCCCTCCTGACGCAACCGACTCCTGCGGGCTCGGCTTGTCGTGACAGCCCATCAGCATTGCCATGGGCGCTGCCTTTCTTATGCTGGATGGTGAAATCGTATTGCTGCAGAATTAGGCTCCACCGAAGTAGTTCGCCATTCTCCCCAGCCACACGATTTAGCCAGCTCAAGGGATTGCGATCCGTGATCACAGTGAAGTGCCGTTCATAAAGGTACGTTTGTAACTTCTGGAGAGCCCACACGATCGCAAGACACTCCTTTTCGATCGTGGCATATGCTACTTCCCTGGGAAGCAGCTTTCTGCTCAGGTAGAGGATGGGATGCTCCTCTCCGGCCTCGTCCACCTGGCTCAGGACTGCACCCAATTCATAGGCAGAGGCATCCGTCTGCACTAGGAAACGGCGGGTGAAGTTTGGAGCCTGCAGCACAGGGGCACTGGCCAGCGCCTCCTTCAAGGCCTGAAATGCCTGCTCACATTCTGGTGTCCAAGACACCACCTTGGGCAATTTCTTTTTGGTTAGGTCAGTCAGAGATTTAGCCAGGCTACTATAGTTACATACAAACTTCCTATAGTAGCCAGTGGTCCTCAAGAAAGACATAACCTGCTTTTTGGTTTGGGGGGTAGGCCAGGCCAGGATGGCCTCAACCTTCCCTGTCTCAGGTTTCAGGATACCTCCTCCTACCTGGTGTCCCAAGCACTGCACATCAGTCATGCTAATATGACACTTACTGGGTTTCACAGTCAGATTGGCAGCTGTCAGTTGGTCCAAGACCTGTGACAGGTGCACCAGGTGTTCTTCCCAGACAGGGCCAATCACTCCAGGGCTTCTTGAGCCGACCATTTCACAAGGTTCCACCCCTCCTCGTAGCTCATCCATGACCCCCGGAGAAGTGGCTGGCGCATTCTCAACCCCAACTAGCATTGCCTTACATGCAGACAAGCCACATGGGGTGGTAAAGGCTGACTCGTCCTGAGCCTTCCGTGTTAGGGGGGTTAGTCCACTCCCCCTGCTCAGGTCAATGATAGTGAGACAGCGGGCATCTACCAGCTGCTCTGACCCCTCATGGTTCCTGGGCATGGGGAAGGCCACAACAACAGGGCTGGTGTTCAGCCCTTCAAGGGCTCCTGGAAGCCTGGTCGTCTGATCCCTTTTGGGGGCCAGGACTACCAGTGGCGCCCAGACTGTCCGAGCTCCCTGAACGACCCCTAACTGCATAATTTCCTCAGTCTCCTTTGCCCCACCTGTCTGTGTCTCCTGCAAGACAAGGTGGGCTGCAAGGGTGAGGGGAGGATACACCCGGCCGCCCACCTTGTGGACGCCATGGGGTGCCCTCCCAGGGTTTCCCATGACCCAGACACGGCATGCTGTAAGCACTGCCAGCATCATGGATGCCTGGAGGGGAAGGAAAGGTGAGTGTGACTGAAGCCCTAAGCCCACTCCCTGAGTGTCAGCTATCACTTCTAGCAGGGCACCTAACTCTTTCCGTTCAGGTATACGGTCTCTGCTAATGACAGGCACTGTGCTGGGACATTGTGTGAACATCAAGCTAGGCCACAAACCATTGTGTTTCACTCCAGCCCTGGCCTTCCTGATTTCACCTGGACCTTCACAGACCATATCAGGTGACACCTTCAACACATTCCCCTTATGCCCCGTACACACGGTCGGACTTTGTTCAGACATTCCGACAACAAAATCCTAGGATTTTTTCCGACGGATGTTGGCTCAAACTTGTCTTGCATACACACGGTCACACAAAGTTGTCGGAAAATCCGATCGTTCTAAACGCGGTGACGTAAAACACATACGTCGGGAATATAAACGGGGCAGTGGCCAATAGCTTTCATCTCTTTATTTATTCTGAGCATGCGTGGCACTTTGTCCGTCGGATTTGTGTACACACGACTGGAATTTCCGACAACGGATTTTGTTATTGGAAAATTTTATATCCTGCTCTCAAACTTTGTGTGTCGGAAAATCCGATGGAAAATGTGTGATGGAGCCTACACACGGTCGGAATTTCCGACAAGGTCCTATCACACATTTTCAGTCGGAAAATCCAACCGTGTGTACAGGGCATTAGGCTGACTGAACACAGTGAGCAACTGTTTAACCCTTTCAGTCTCCAGGCCTCCTGCCTGTAGACCAGTACAGCCTCTCTGCCCACTGTCCCTGTCAGGCTTTTGTTTATTTTTCTCAGCAGGGGAGCTAACAGCTGGCCTGCTGAACACTGCAAAGCCTTTGTCTCTCAGCAGTGCTGGCTGAGGCGTGGGACTACAAGTACCAACCAGCCGTCCTGTGACACACAAGGACAACTGCTGGGGTGTAGTCAAGGCAGAATACTCTGGGTTAGAGTCAGGAATGGGGCCACCTGGGCCACTCCTGGGCTCTGCCGCCAGAGACTCTATCTTCTCCACCCTCCCAGCATTGTGGGTGACCTCAAACAAAGACATAACATCATTACATTCAGTAATTACATTCTTAACATCAGCTACACAAGCATTTGATATCGGCACATGCAAGGGGGCCTCCTCTCCTTCTGTAGGTGAAGAAGACCCCTGTACCTCCACTCCACCCTCCCCCTCCCTCTGTCCATCCACAGGTTGCCCAGATATTACCCCAACATCTGTAAACAGTACCTTGGTAGGTCCAGAGAGTTCCGTGGGAGCATCCTGGGTGCTTTTAGCAGGGACATAGTAAGAAACAAGGGTACCTAAATCAGCACCCAACAACACCGCAGTGGGGATCTCCTCCGAGACTCACACTTATCTCATCCCACTTCCGGCACCCCAATCAATGAAAACATAGGCACGGGGTACTCGTGAGTGGGTCCCCCCAACTCCGGTGAGGGTAAAAAACTTTCCAGGGATGATGTCCCTTCTTTCTATCACCTCTGGTCTGACCAAAGTGACTTCAGCTCCTGTGTCCCGGAAACCAGTAACGATCCAGTGGCCCACGGTGACTGGCTGCAAGTTGGCGGTGGTTACCCGAGTTTTCCTGCGGACGAACAGCACAGAAGAAGGGTTGCTGGCCGAATGGCCAGGTAATGTCGTCTTCTTCTGCTCAGGGCACTGCGTCCTGAGATTTCTGGCTTCCCCACAGTTGTAGCATTTGCGTTTGTCAGTTAGGAAGGCCTTGGCTCCAGGAGCTGCAGGTTCCGGCTGCTGAGGAACTTGGTTGGTAGGCAGAGGAGGGGTTGCCGTGTGCGATTTCCCTCCTTTCCAGCCATTCGGAGGAGCCTTGCGATGGTCAGATACCCGAGAGTGGATATAGGTATCTGCCAGTTCTGCTGCTGCTTTGGCAGAGGTTGGCTTTCGCTCCAGCACAAACTGTCTGACATCTGTAGGACAGATGTGCAAAAGTTGATCTTCAATCATAAGATCTTCCAGGGATTCAAAAGAATCATCTTTCAAGCCTTTAGTCCACTGCCGGAATGTGGTGCGTAAGTGACTTACCACATCCATGTATGAGTCCCCAGGCCCCTTTTGCAAGGACCTAAAATGCTTCCGGTACACTTCCGGGGTTAGCTGAAACTTTTGGATGATTGCAGCCTTTAGGGCCTCATAATCGTCGCACTGCTCTTCTGACAGTTCGACATAAGCATCCAGGGCCTTGCCTCGTAGCCCTGGCGTCAGGTACCCGGCCCATTGGGCTGGGGGCAGATGGTACTGACGGCAAGTTTTTTCAAACGACAGTAGATACACGTCAATGTCACTGTCCTTTTCCATAACTGGAAATTTGGCTGCCGGGGTCACTGGCAGAGAGGCATCCCTGTGCTCTAGGGATCCGAGGTTCTGAGCCTGTCGCTGCTGCTGGAGCCTAGCCATCTCCAGTTCGTGCCGACGATCAGCCTCCCTCTCAGCCTGGTGTTCTGCCGCCTCTCGCTCAGCCCTGCGTTCCTCTCGCTCAGCCCTGCGTTCCTCTCGCTCAGCCTGGTGTTCCAGAAACTGCAGGTACACCACAGGATTCGTCTCCCTGAGGTTTTGTAGAGTTACTTGCATTTGAGGAGAGTCTATGATGGTTTCAGGCAATCTGATGCTGGCCTGCTCTTGTGGTGGCTTGGAGGTAACAGTCCGTGGTATTCCAGTGTCAGTCTCTGCTTGCCCATCTGGTGAGGCCGCCTCTGAACCACTGGGCTCTGGAGTAACGGAAACCCTTTCTGGTCCAGTTTCCCCCAGGTTCTGGTCTGCACGGATATCAAACTCCTGTAAGGCACGTATCAAGCCTTCACGATTTTTGCCACCGACGTCAATTCCTCTTTCTGCGCACTCAGCAGTCAGTTCATTCTTGCTCATCTTTTTATATGCTGATAACCCAGACATTTTGCAAGCAGAAAAGATAGAACAGAAAGAAGAGATAGGAAGAAGGTGTAGGAAGGAGCTGTTGCTGTATGTCTCTCTTGAACAAAAAAAAATAAAAAAAAATATGCACCAGCTTGTCTCTAAGGACTGTTTCCACAAAGGTTACAATCCTTCAGTGCAGAGCTAATTCCTAACAATGCACTGAATGCTCTTAATGCAAAACTATCCCGCTACGCTGCCAGCCAATATGTGACGAACGCGGGTGTCAGATCCCTGTCCTCCTCGCTAACTTGCAACGAAGGACCGGCCAACCTCACACCACGTTGTCACTTACGTAACAATGCCACTCTCAGCTGCGCCCAGCACAAAGATTTTCCAGCTTGCAGGACCACAATCTAGGTGCGAGCAGCCTGAGAGTGATTGTCACTGGGCTAATTACAAAATTAACCCTTTAACTGCCACCACCCCCGTTTAAAGGATCGAGCCGGGGGAGACTCGTAATTTTAGCAATACCAATTATAATTTTAGAATAAGCGTCTGCCACACACACTGCCACCACAGACAGGTCTGCTCAGAGTCTTACTCTTCAACAGTAGTGCCCTTCAAGAGACAGGTTCGTTTATAGCTTGCATTAAGAGCTTTAGAGACAAGGTTAACACTTTTCAACATAAGGGTTTATTAAGAAAAGGTCAAAGTTGATGCAAATAAAACATTTACAGAAAAAAGATGTTTCAAAAAGATAAAGACAATATACAGCCACAAAGCAATAAGGTAGAATTGGGAAGTCAAAATACTTGCAATTAATGTCCGAGGGTTGATCAGAGTTCGATCGATGAGCTAGGTAATCGGTTCTCGACTTGGCAGATGTTTCTTCTTGGATGGTAAAAGGAGAACTGACCATTGTCTTGGCATCTCCTCTTTTCTGTCAAATCAAAGGGGGTGTTGACAGCGACCAGTAACCAATCGTCTGGTCATCTTGTTTAGGGGTTGGTTGCTGGGAGGTGTCTACACTCATGACCAGGTCCCAGGTAGATTTTGTGATACATATTCATATATCTGCATCTATAGTGTTTACAGACTCCAAATATCCATATTATTATTCAGCGTGAGATTTCCTTCAAAACAAGTATAAACATGCTATGTCTATAATGTATAGTCTGCTTAGGAGGAATAAGTGGTACCAGTGGTTTCCCATATGACCTAACATAGGGGTGTCTGGACTTGAAATGTTACAAATTATCTGAGGAAACTAAATATGTCCATATTATGGCTGTGCTATTACTAAGTCGGAAGTTATACAACATGCTGAAATTTCATGCTTATTCCACTGTTTTAAGCTGGATGTGTATTCAGACAAATTACAACCGGGGCCTGTTGGGTCTCTGAATGGAGAAGGTGACAGTTTTACGACAGGCCTGAACACTCTGCCCTTTCAACAAGCTGTTTTTTACTGACCTAGCCTGGTTCTGTTTTCTCTGTTGAGATTACATTTTCTGTTGAACTTAAAAAGCTTTAAATTCCTAAGACAAGGGAGGAGGGAGGAGGGAGTTCAGATTTCTCTGTAATGTTACATGGTTAGCCAAACTGTCATGGCTACTTCCACACAACATGGCAGCTAGCTACAGCTTTTCATGTCCCGTACGTGATATCGTTACATCTCTCATCCCTGTCTGTCTGCCTTGCTTCACATTCTAGTGACTCCATTATACCATAGTGATTCTTTCATTTAATTTGGATATCATCAGTTGTTATAGATACATATACTTCTCCATTACAGTCACATATGACACCCATTGCCCATGGGAGATCCAGAACATACATTCTGGTCCATTTTTGTCATTCACCATGGTCACCCCCCACTGTACCCTTGACAGCCAGCCAGAGGTCACGCCTCTTCAGCTCCCAGTGGGAGCATGTCTGCTTCTTGCCAGGTTGGGACCAGCCCTTTGGGTTCAAGGACCATTATGTAAGTATGGAGCACCTCATTTGAGGTCACATGCTTTCTACTCAACCCCAATCACCAATGTGTGCCATATTTTACTTTAATCAATTTATAGATACCTTATACGTACATCAACTACTGAGGAAGCGAGTAGAGCTCGCGAAACACGTCGAGTACCCAAGATGTACACGTATAATAGATGTTATCAATGTCGAATACCCAAGATGTACATGTATATTATATACATCCCATTTTGTATGGAACCTATCTATGGCTACTAATGATCTACTCTATGACTTTTTATGCTTATTGATGATCATGTTTATCAACAATTGAATAATAAATCCTAATTATTTTATTCAACCACTTGCTATGACCTCTATGATTGACTCATTTAAAGTCCCAGGGCTATTTTCCCCTTTTCCAGTATGTATTTTGGGAGTTTTATCATAGTTAGAGGCAGCAACCAAACCGCCCCCTTTCTCAAATATTTAACAGTAGGGCTTGTTCCTGCGCTCAACAAGAGTATCTGTGAGGGGTTGCAGTGTTGTGGCACCACCACCACTGCCTAAGGCCCAATTTTTCTGCCCCTGTTTAACAGGGATGTGTAATTACAACTTTTGATCTAATATTTCACAACAGGGCCTGTTCCTGCACTCAACAAAAGTATCTGTGAGGCTTTACAGTGTTGTGCCACCACCACCACCACCACTGCCTAAGGCCCAATTTTTCTGCCCCTGTTTAACAGGGGTGCGTAATTACAATTTTTTATCTAATATTTCACAGCAGGGCCTGTTCCTGCACTCAACAAAAGTATTTGTAAGGCTTTACAGTGTTGTGCCACCACCACCACCACCATCGCCTAAGGCCCAATTTTTCTGCCCCTGTTTAACAGGAGTGCGTATTTACAATTTTTTATCTAATATTTCACAGCAGGGCCTGTTCCTGCCTGTTCTGTGAGGTTTTCATGACTTTTTTCCTTTGGAAATGTCATTTTGTGCAGGGACTGATACCCCCCCCCCCGGCACGATATTTAAAGGAATATTACACTTTTATTGTTTCACTTTAAGCATTATTAAAATCACTGCTCCCAAAAAAAGACAGTTTTTAAAACTTTTTTTTGCATTGATACATGTCCCCTGGGGCAGGACCCGGGTCCCCAAACACTTTTTATGACAATAACTTGCATATTAGCCTTTAAAATTAGCACTTTTGATTTTTCGAGTCCCATAGACTTCAACGGGGTTCGAATTTTTGGTCTGTTCGCACCGGGAGGGGTGTTCAGCTCATCCCTAGACCAGGAGGATGTGGTATTTCGACCTGATCAAACTTCTGACAGACACTTTGTGAGTTCTTCCAGATCGACTGGACCTCCTACCTCAAATTCCAGTTCACTACTCTTCTCCGTGATCTCTGGCTTTAACAGCATGGCTGTTGAAATCTATTTATTGAAGGACCATGATTTCTCTGAATCAGCAATTCCCACTTTATTAAAAGCTAAGAAACCTACCTCTGACAAGGTTTACTTTGTCTGGTGAGAGAAAAGAAGGTTTCACCCAATTAAATGCTCCATGGGGCAAATCCTAACCTTTTTGCAGTCTGGTTTAGATCAACATTTGACTTTGTGTACCCTTTAAGGGACAAAACCTGGCCCTTGTGATCTTATTTCAAAGACTGCTGACCTCTGGTCAAGACTTTTGTTCAGGGTGTCTCTCATGGGACTTTTCTTGTACAACCTCCTGTATCTTTGTAAAATCTAAATTTGGTTCTGTGATGGGGGTTCAAGCTGGTGCCAGCTTATGGCAATAACAGATGGAGTTGCTGTCAAAAAGTGTCTGATCAAACCTTTCTTGATTTGCTTGTAGGAGCCTGGTAGCATGGAGAGTACCGTGATTTGAGGCTGATTAGGGTATTTGTCCCCCACCAGAATATCATATAATTGCAGTATTTTATCCCAAAAGGGGAAAATGCATGGGCAGGTACCTCAAATATGAAGCATGGTGCCAGGGAACTGCAAACAATGGCAGCACACATCAGAAATGGAAAGATCAATTTTATGAATTATGGAATGTTGTTCCTCCTTTTTTCAACATGTATCCTACCTATGCTGTTGTCAGTTGCCTAGTTGTACACTATTCATGGTATGTCTCTGTTAACTTTACATGGACCATCTTATGTCTCCACTGTATGTTCTATTATGTACGATGATGTTTTTGTACTTTATTTTGTTGAAAACTTATTGAACTTTTGAACCCTTGAGGAATAATACACTTTCCACTATTACTGGCAAGGTTGTGTTCCTTATATCTCCTCTGCAAGATGTGTGGTTGAGTTGGCGGCTTTATCCTGTAAAAAAACCTTTTTGGTCTTACAAAAAAATAAGGTAGTACTGAGGTTTATAGCCTCCTTCCTTCCCAAAGTGATAGCAGTCTCTCATCTCAACTAAGACATTCTTCCATCTCTCTGTCCGGCTCCAGTGCATTGGAAGGAGATCTCCCTTCACTGCCTAGATGTGGATACTGTACAGGTTTGTCTCTCATGCACTGACTCTCTTATTGTCATGCTGGTCATAAAGGGGAACCAGTTTCTTATTCTACCATTTCTCAGTGGCTCAGACAGATCATTGTTCAGGATTATGGTCTTAAAGACAAGGTTCCACCTTTGCCTTTCAAGGCACACTCTACTAAATTGGTGAGCGCCTCGTGGGCTTTTAGACATAAGACAACTGTTTCCCAAATGTTCAAAGATGCCACCTAGTCTTCTGTTCACATTTTATTAGTTGGATGTTTGGGCCTAATCTGCCATCTTCCGACGTAAGGTCGTTCAGGAAGCTTTTTGAGCGGCAGGCTGCCCCAGTTTTAGTCTGTTTTTTTGTGTGCCTACTGGTGTTGTGGTTACGTGTTGCTCACCCCTCAGTTTACTCCTGTTGAATGTCCAAATTATCTCAGATTAACTGAATTCTGTGTTCCTTAATGGACAATAAAGAAAACTGGATTTTTGTGCTTACCATAAAATCAATTTCTTGAAATTAATTAAAGGGCACAGGTTCCACCCTGTCTTAGTGGTTTTCGCCTAAGTACTACTTTTCTACAATACTGACCTATGCAGGGAGTGGGAAGGGCTATACCTAGCTGCCCAACGGCTTTTTTGTTTGCTAGTGTCCAAATCCTCCTGCAGATGGCACAGGTGGCAGTATAACCAAGTTATCTCAGGTTAATAGAATCTTTTGCCCCTTAAAGTGGAACTAAACTATATCTGAGAACCACAAACTGAAAATGCATTGTATTTAATTCATTTTTAATATTCAAAGCAAACTCAGCCATCAATTTTTTTTAAGAAGGGCAGATGATTCATGTAGCATTTACTTCCTGGAATTCATCTGAGATTCGCTCAGGCATGCAGGCAGGATGGTGTGCTTAGCTGAGAAAGCCTCTTCCCTACTTCTCCATGTGAAAGAGAGAGTGCCCATGAAGACTCCTGGGATGTATGACATTATTTTTACCTAGTCCAGTAACCAGGAAGCAACTGAATAAATAAAAAAAGTTTAAAAAACTAAATATAATTTACCTTCTATTTAGTAATGCTAGAAGCATAATGATTAAAAATAGTTTATGTTGGTTGAGAGATTTTAGTTCTTTTATGAGCTGCAAGATACAGATTTTAGGGGAGTACAAAAATGAAGTTGCTTGTTTTATCTGTGTCCAAATAGAGAGGTCTGTCATTGCTTCTGTGATTTCAGTGTTTTCTGGCCTAGCCTTCAGTGTTTTTTTACATCCAGCAGTTTCCCTCTCCTGGCCACACCTGCACATTACAGTCCTACAAAGTCCCATGGGGCTGTCTTCCTTTGTCTCTGGCCTTGGAGAACAGGTTCATAGAATTCCATTGGGCTGTAATCTATAGGTGCAGAGAGGAGAGTGAATCTTGAGGCACTGGATGTAAAGAAGATGGCCACTAGATCGAGGTAAGTATACATCTGTGTGAAGTGGTGGAGTTAGTTTAAGTCAGCACAGAGTGCACTTATGCTTTAACCACTTTAGGTCCAGGCCATAGCCGAATGACGGCCACAGCATGGACCTCAATTTCCGGGAGGCCATCATGGGACGTCCTCCCCTGTGCACGCGCACCGCGCGCACCCTGCACGGCGATGTGATCACCGAGTCACGGAGACTCAGATCCAAGTAAGGGGCCGATCCCCACCCCTTACTATGTGATCAGCTGTCAGCCAATGACAGCTGATCACATGATGTAAACAAAAGCTCGGTAATCGGATTCGTTTTCTCCTCACGCTGACAGCGTGAGGAGAAAAAAAAGCTGATCACCGGCTTATGTTAAAGAGACATCGGTCCCGAAGAGGAAGGAGGCACATATGCCTCATCTGAGCCTACCAGTGCCATCTGTCATTGCCACCTGCCAGTGCCCAACAGTGCCACCTATCAATGCCCACAAGTGCCACCTATCAATGCCCACACGTGCCACCTATCAATGCCCACCAGTGGTGCCAATCAGTGCCACCTAGCAGTGCTGACATCAGTGTAAGCATTCTGTGCCCATTATTGCCACCCATCAGTGCCCATCACTGCCACCCATCAGAGCCCATCACTGCTACCTATCGGTGCCCATCAGTGCCGCCTCATCAGCGTACATCAATGAAGGAGCAAAATTACCTGTTTGCAAAATTTTATAACAAAATATAAAAAATATATAATTCTTTTTTTTTTAAATTCGTTTTTTTCTATTTTTTTAACAAAAAATAAAAACTGCAGAGGTGATCAAATACCACCAAAAGAATGCTCCATTTGTGGGGAAAAAATGATAAAAATTTCATTTGAGTACAGTGTTGTATGACCGCGCAATTGTCATTCAAAGTGCGACAGCGCTAAAAGCTGAAAATTGGTCTGGACAGGAGGGGGGTTTAAGTGCCCAGTAAGCAAGTGGTTAAGGGAGATGCTACTGTGTGAGCGTCATTAGATTTGTTATCAGTGGGCTGGCTTGTAATAACCTAATCAAACTAGTGGTGGAGTTGGGGCAAATCAGCAATTATTTTCTTCTGTCTTTTGAAAAAATAACTTTGGTGGTATACTTAACAGATAAAAGGTCCTTCAGGTGCAGGCCTTCGGCAGAGTTATTTTTTAATTTCAATATTCAGTACTGTATATGTAATGCTGTGCAAGACTGTGGAATATAACAGGAAATAATTGGAGACTGCATACAGTACATGCCGGTGAAAATAGTCAGAGAATAGGGATATACTACAGGAGACAAGTAGATACTGAGGTATGTAACATAAGACTGCTAGATGTGACTACCACTACAGCCCCTTTACAAATCAATGTTCCTAAATTTGTGTTCAGCCCCACAACTCCCCTTAAAATTACTGCTCACACATTTGTTATTCCCCAGAAGAAGCTCTGTTATAAATGTTTAGTGAAGAAAAAAAAAAAAGTTCTTACGGGGCACTTTGGTATGGTACAGCAGTTCATGAATTGCACATATGGTGCTACCGCAAGCTCTTTCTCTGCAATACTCATTGGCTCAGAGTGAGGCAAGGTGTTCCCAGGCCTCCCTCACATCAGAGGTCAACACAGAATTACAATCTAAAAGCATTTCTCCTTTTTCAATTCTAGGTCATGTGCTGGTAGGGTAGCCAATTAGCCAAGGAAAACACTGGCTGGTGGGACCAGAGGTCTGCATAAGAAACACCAAGGCTCTCCAAACAGCCCCAAGAACAACTGAGCCGTTATGTTTTTCCTTTTTACTCAATATGCAGTGTATTTTTTAAGTGTTTTCAGACAAAATATCCATGAATGGGTAAATAGTAACAATTTAATTTTCATCCTTAGCTTGCACAATAGGGAGAATTTAATCCTCGATGCGAAACACATGTAATATTATGTGGTGAAATAGGGATGTAGTGGGAAGATTCCAGCTTGCTATTTATGGGGTATAGTGTCTTTAATTAGGCACATGCAGGAGGTGCTGAGTTGTTGCTTATGCTAAGTGTCTTTACACAGCGAAAAAAGAGTTCTACTTCCAGATATTTAAAGAACACAATTAAATAAACCTATATTTCAATGTAAGCATGTTTCCAGTAATTCTAATTGTACTTTTGCGTTGGAAATGCACCTTAAATTCTGGGCAATAAATCAACGCATTTGCGAGACGTGGTCAAATTAAGCTATCATAGGGTATCAGTTTTTTTTTTGTAGCTGGCCAATCTGGCAAGCGGTTATGGTAATTCTGCCAAGTTCCTGTAGCTGGTCATAAATTCATATATCGTTTTCATTTAGAATGTTATATAACGTAGAGAAATGTGTTGGAAATTCCTGACCTTTGACATCTGATTAAATCTGATTCTAACAAGATCATGAATTCCAAAAGGAATAACATTTTTTCTCGGTTTAGAAAACACTTGGTTCTAATGTCAAAGAAATACTATTTCATGCTTGAATTCTAAACATCTAAACCTCTAAATGCTTTACACTGCTGAATATCAGTAGATTTTAGTTATGACTGAAGTATAAAACTTCTTTCTGATTTAGTTATAGTTTTATTCGGTTCCATCCATACCTCCTTATAGGTCAAATGTAAGGGCTTCTTTTAGGATTCACATTTTTCCTGTAGATATTCTGTAGCAGCACATAACTTGTAAGCCATCTTCCCTTTACTTCTCTTCTCTCCTTGAGAGCACCACAGTGATGGGACCACTTTTCCACATATATTATGCGCACAGCCTACAGCTTCTGTCACCAAGTCTAATCAAGGTGCTTTTCTTTATTATACCAGTCTCTCTCTTTGTCCCATTTTATGGCTCTGCCCGGCCGAGCAAACTCCCAGATTTTACACTTGTTCTAGTACTACTAGTACTCACATCAGAGGACATTTGACCTGGCCTAAAAAGCTTTTCACATCCTGGTCAAGTCCGCGTCAGACCGTAAAAGAGTCAGGATGACTACAACTGGTCCTTCTGGGTGTTGAACTACCTCACCTTGAGATTCAGCCCTGTCAAACGCCCTTGGCAGCAGCTGACTACATATTAATAGCTCTGGGGTGTTTGGTTACCATACCCCAACTCTCTAATGCTCCTCCCATACTGGCATTTATATGGGCATTAACTTCACCCACTACATCACTACAGGAAGATTTCTTCTTAAAGGGGCTTAACACACCTCATTACATAATTCCCGTTATCACCAGTAATTTCCATTACCACCTATCCAAGCCTCCGCCCCCCCTCCCCCCCTATCCAATGCATCTGGCCCCTTGCAGGATGCATGAATTCCAATGGTGGGGGTGTTTTTTTGAAGCACTGATTAGAGCCAGAGGCTCTAATAAGCTTCAAAATAGGGTGGGCTTGGGGCGCAGAGAGTGCGCTCACAGCCCACCCAGGTGTGTTAAAATAGCGAATGATTATTCAATATTCTAACACTGATCCTCCTCCCAGCCAATCAAGAAGTGGATCAGAGACCTGTCACCCGATTGGCTGAAAGGACAGTCGATCCTATTGGAAGCCTAGTGCCTAGGAAGAGGGGAAACACACGGAAGCCGCCGTGATGGAGGAGAAGACAGAGCAGGAGCCAAGGAGCAGAGGAGCCGTTCCACGCAGCCCGTCACCCACCACCTGGATAGGGTAAGTGCCGGACCGACCGGCAGACAGCCGGCTGGACAGCTGCCCAGGGGGTGTTTTTTTGCCCCCCCCCAAAAAAAATCCACCAGCTGCCACTGATTCCCACATTAGTTTGAGACAGATCCACCTAGTGGCAGACTAGCCAACTGCACCTGGCAACAGGCAGGTGCAGTTAGTTTTTTTTTTTTTTTTTTACACAGAACTCTTTTACAGACAGTAAGCAGCATGGGTATCAGGAAGGGGGGGACGCAACGTTTTTAACCTAAATTGCATTAGCCTTCATTTATGCTCACGTCCAGGACTGCTCCAAAATCTCTTCTATCCTATGGAACTCTCTACCCCAGTATGTCAGGTTATCTCCTACCTTGTCCGCCTTTAGATGATCCCTGAAGACTCCCTTATTTGGGGAAGCTTACCCCACCCTCATCTAAAAACTGTACTTCAGCCACCTCCATCAGATCTTCCCCCACAGCTATTACCTATTGTACAACCTGCTCCATGAGCAGAGCCCTCCTGTATTCTCCTTCTGTATTGAACTAGATTGCAACTGTACTGTCTCCCTTTATATTGTAAAGCAATGCGCAAACTTGGCGCTATATAAATCCTGTATATGAATAATAATAATAATGATGATTTCCACTTTAAGATAATTCTATAATGCAAGTATGAAGGCGGTCAGGAGCTGATGTGTGAATCAGAGCTGACCAGATTGGGTTCAAAGGTTTCAGATAAAGTTTCTATTAGTAAGTAAAAGGCTTGTCTTTATTGACTACAATATCACTTCCCACATGCAGAGTGCATGATCAAAGTATCTTCTGCAAAGGTATTGAGGTTTTTCTCAACATACTTTTCAGCCAACTTGACATGGGTTAGACATTTTTTTTTTACCCCAAAATTAAAAATAAGTTTTGGCTATACATACACTTTTGGGCGGGGGTAGGCAAACCCTGACACGGGTGCCACAAGTGACATGCAAAGCCTCTTTTGCCAGCACTTGACTCCCTCCCCATGAGCATAGCAGCGCAGGGATGTGTCAGCAAGACACAGCTGCTGCCGCACTAATTCATTCCAATCTCAGAATTCCGCACACCGCACTTGCACTGAGGGGAACGATGGGAAACATTGTTTGGTTCTCTAACTTTTCCATAGCTGTGATCATCAGCTCTTGTGATGGGGAAGAGATTGGGTGCAGTTCTGTTGGAGGGGGCACTCCCTGTTTCCAGGACGAGTAGGACTGTGATTGGCCACTTCTAAAGCCAATCACAGTCCTGCTAGCCCCTCCCACCATCTGGAGGAAGATGACTCGCTTGGTTTCCACTACCAATTTCAGAAAGAAGGGATTTCACTGTGACTGAGAAAACCACAATCAGGTGACAGTTTGTAGAATTACCATTGAGCTTCTGGGAACTTTGTTGGCATTAGATTGTGAAGTGGAAGGAAAATGATAAATGGTTTTCATTTTTTTTTACAAAAATAAATCTGAAAAGTGTGGTGTGCATTTGTATTCAGCCCCCTTTACTCTAATACAACTAACTAAAATCCAGTGGAACCAATTCCCTTCAGAAGCCACCTAATTAGTAAATAGAGTCCACCTGTGTGTAATTTAATCTCAGTATAAGAACAGCTGTGCTGTGAAGCCCTCAGAGGTTTGTTAGAGAACCTTAGTGAACAAACAGCATCATGAATGCAAAGGAACACACCAGACAGGTCAGGGATAAAGTTGTGGAGAAGTTTAAAACAGGGTTAGGTTATAAAAAAAATATCCCAAGCTTTGAACATCTCAAGGAGCACTGTTCAATTCATCATCCGAAAATGGAATAAGTATGGCACAACTGCAAACCTACCAAGACATGGCTGTCCATCTAAACTGACAGGCCAGGCAAGAAGAGCATTAATCAGAGAAGCAGCCAAGAGACCCATGGTAACTCTGGAGAAGCTGCAGAGATCCACAGCTGAAATGAGAGAATCTGACCACAGGACAACTATTAGTAGTGCACTCCACAAATCTGGCCTTTATGGAAGAGTGGCAAGAAAAAAGCCATTGTTGAAAGAAAGCCACAAGAAGTCCCATTTGTAGTTTACATGAAGCCATGTGGGGACACAGCAAACATGTGGAAGAAGGTGCTCTGGTCAGATGAGACCAAAATTGAACTTTTTGTCTGAAAAACAAAACGCTATGTGTGGCAGAAAACTAACATGGCACATTACCATGAACACACTATCCCCACCATGAAACATGGTGTTGGCAGCATCATGTTGTGGGAATGCTTTGCTTTAGCAGGGACAGGGAAGCTGGTCAGAGTTAATGGGAAGATGGATGGAGCCAAATACAGGGCAATCTTATGGGGCGTACACACGGTCGGACTTTTCAGCTACAAAAGTCCGACAGCCTGTCCGACAGACTTTCGACGGACTTTCGACGGACTTGCGGCGGACTTTCTAACGAATAGACTTGCCTACACACGATCACACAAAAGTCCGTCGAATTCTTACGTGATGACGTACACCGGACTAAAATAAGGAAGTTGATAGTCAGTAGCCAATAGCTGTCCTAGCGTGGGTTTTTGTCCGTCAGACTAGCATACAGACGAGCGGATTTTTCGACCGGACTCGAGTCCGTTGGAAAGATTTGAAGCATGTTTCAAATCTAAAGTCCGTCGGATTTGAGGCTGAAAAAGTCAGTTGAAAGTCCGGAGAAGCCCACACACGATCGGATTACCAGCCAGCTTTAGTCCGTCAGCGTCCGTTGGACTTTTGTAGACGAAAAGTCCGACCGTGTGTACGCGGCATTAGAGGAAAACCTGTTAGAGTCTGCAAAAGACTTGAGACTGGGGCGGAGGTTCACCTTCCAGCAGGACAACGACCCTAAACATATAGTAGAAGCTACAATGAAATGGTTTAGATCAAAGCATATTCATGTGTTAGAATGGCCCAGTCAAAGTCCAGACCTAAATCTAATTGAAAATCTGTGGCAAGACTTGAAAAATGCTGTTCACAGTCACTCTCCATCCAATCTGACAGAGCTTGAGCTATTTTGCAAAGAAGAACTGGCAAAAATTTCACTCCCTAGATGTGCAAAGCTTGTAGAGACATCCCAAAAAAGACTTGCAGCTGTAATTGGAGCGAAAGGTGGTTCTGCAAAGTATTGACTCAGGGGGGTTGAATACAAATGCACATCACACTTTTCACATATTTATTTGTTAAACATTTTGAAAACCATTTATCATTTTCTTTCCACTTCACAATTCTGTGCCACTTTGTGTTGGTCTATCACATAAAATTACAATAAAATACATTTACATTTTTAGTTGTAACATATCAAAATGTGAAAAATGTCAAGGGATATCAATACTGTTTCAAGGCACTGTATATATATATATATATATATATATATATATATATATATATATATATTATATATATCTATCTATATATAGAAAATCAAGATTGAACTAAAACATTTCTTTCACTGTACTGAAGGGTATTGTGATTAAAAAAAAATGTGTGGCTGGGAAACCATGCAATAAAAAATTGCACATTGCAGGCCACCAGTTTGATGGATGGCAAATATTGAATGTACCCATGTACCACGATAAAGGCTTTGCCTTTGTCAAAATGAGGGGATACCAAACTACTTACAGACTAGTTTGCATGCAGAAGGTCATCCATATGAGCATATAGCACCTAAAATTGCTACATGCATTTTAGTAATGCTAAGGCACAGAGATTCACCATAGTCCACAATCATAATAATAACTGGTTGCATAATGGACATGATGTCATGGGCAAGTGTAGATCTACAGTAGTACAGCAGTGTTTCAGTATACTGTTTTGTGTGCATATTTGACTGAAGCCCACAAGTGTAGGTCTCAGCATTTTTCATCCTACATTTATATCCATCAATTAAATATTAAATGATATTTTTAAACTCAATTTCCAATACTCAAATTGGACCTTGAATTTTCAGGCTCAGCTAGAATGCTCACTTTGCTCATTAGTGGATAGTATTGGGTAAACCCTGGAAATGTTGTGAAATACAGATGTAAAGGTCATAGGTTTTCTAGTCTAATTGTTAAATCCAAGATGGTATCTAAACCATTTCACACAATGTCAGAAGAAACACTACAGTCTTGCAGGATATTAATATAAATCCTATGACGAATGCTAACATATAGATGTAAATATCATGTTATACACATGTAAAAATAGGACAGATTAAGCAAAACTTTTTTTAGTTCAAGTACAGGGTATCAGATTTTCAAGAACAGTTTAAACTAATAATTTCATTCTGTCTGATCTTTTAAACTCAACCTTTAAGTAACAACCAGAGCCAAAAACATCTCTATAAATGAAAGCGCACTACTGGAGAGCTCTTTGATGATGTGACTCAGTAAATAGAAGAAGTAGGAAAGATACCCCTAAATAGCAAAACAATTGCCACTATATTTTATTATTATGCAGAATATAGACCACTTAAAGCTGTACATTCAGTACAACATGTACTGTAGATATGTAGCACTAACTCACGGTGGAGCTGCTGGTTTAAATGGGTCTGTTACCTTCACTTTGCTTCCCTCTGTTTCACCGGCACCGGATCTAGGGGTTCCGTTGAGTTTACTGCTGGACCACACACGCACCAACACTGTAGTACGTTTTCAATGCTTTATTGAACAGTCAAATTTTAGGAAGTAGCAGGAAAGAGACGGAAAAGGAAACCTTCAGGAGAAACTCAAATATCTTCTTACAAAATCTTAGCAACAAATGTCCCGGTAGAATTCAGATAATTATGTGGAATGTGTTCCCCTCATGGGACGCACTCCTTGCTCGTCTGGATAGGCCTCTCTCACCGGTCTAGCAGCCAGTACGCAGCACGAATCTAAAGTCTCTGCCACAGACTCATTTGGGGGGTTAAATGTGCACAATCCTCTGCCACAGGATGTATCAGATCTTCTGCAGTGAACAGTCACTCACAGTGCCTGAACCTTTAAGCCGAACCGGCGACACTATGCTGTATGGTTACTTCTTTTGGATACGTCCTCCAGGCGAGTCACCAGGCCCCTCTATAGACCAGCATGCTGCGTGATCTCTCCAAGACGAGTCCTCCCCTGGGATCTCCTCGGCTGTCCACCTTCGTCACACAGGACCGACAGCTCAGGACCATTCCTTGGCCGCGGTGGTAGGCCCCAGACAAGCCTCTGGACCCACCCCTGCGCCGTAGCATCGTGGGCCTCCCGATCGGAGGACCACAAGGTAGCTCCTTAACGCATACCTGTCGGCCAGGAGGGCCAGCAGGTGGCTGTAAAACGACCTTTGAACATGGCGTCTGTCCCATAAATACCCCTTCCCAGAATGCAACTCGGAGGACCACCTCCATCGAGCTTGTCTCCGAGACAGAGGAGCATCTATACACTTCGACACGTTGCCCTTCCAACACTAACTAATGGTAACAGCGACACCCACCGGTCAGCACGGAAGCACACACAACATCAGCCAAGCTGGAACAGAGGCGAACTTTTAACCTTCTTAACACACAATTTACTAAATTTACCTAATCTGCGGTAGATTGTAGATCTACCAGCGCTACAGATATACAGTTAAATTACCATACTATTTAATTAGAGGCTTTTACACCTGAACTCCAGCCAACTTGTAAGCAGGTTGAAATAACTAGAAACGTGCTGTCCCAGCAGGGAGGGTAGGAATTAATGTCTTTCCCAGTTCTTTGTTTTTTTGGCAGGTTCTTCTCTAGGTCTAACTCAGTAATCCTGTGATATATAATTACGGGACAGGGGTCCAATATGGGTGAACCCCCACAGGGAGAGGTAGTTGGGGAGAGTTCAGGGATTTTTCACCCATGGAGAGCCCAAGAGAGAGAGAGAGAGAGAGAGCTGAGGCCTGGTGCCCATAATGGAGAGAGACGAGAATGATACCCACGGGGAGTAGAAGAATGTCGCCTATTACCATTAGGATGTAAAGTCGCCTGAACCTGGGGCTTGTCCCGAAGACACCAGCACTGGAGTATGCTTCTGAAAGACTTGGCAGATATCCCAGGGCAACACAAGCCTGTAATTAGGAGTAGGAACATAGGAAAGACCCTGTACTTGTATATTGAAATGTTCATTTTGCACTTTTCAGAGTAAAGCATCCTAAAATGTTGCCCTTGCCTGGTCTGAAGTTACTGAAAGGGGCGTATTACACACATAGTGCACAGAGTGGGTCTTAACACACTGGGGTATGAAGACATCAGTGTGAAGTGGATTAATGTGAAGACACAATTGGTCACCCAGGTTAATGGAAGCTTAACATGCAGACTTTCGGTAGCGTGCACCTGTTATTTGTGGAACGGGCTCTAGCAGCGAGGGAGATATTGTTGGCACTCCTTTGGCCAGCAGTCTCCCAGAGCAACATGAGCAGATTCACACCACAGAGGTTCTCATCCTGTACAGAGGTATGGATGCTTAAGAGTTAAGTGCATGTGTAGAGTCATAGTGGACAATGCTGGGCAGATGGATGTGGCCAGAGCTCAGCATGTCCCTCCTAAATGCAGATTATGGAGAAGACGTACATGGTCACGGGGACCTGAGAGTTAACTGGAGAACTGTTGCAGTGCAAGTGTACATGGTGTACATTCATCTTTAAATGTAGAGGCTCATCTTAAGATCAGGTAGTCCCCCACTGCAGCCTCAGTCTTGTCCCAGTGCATTGATGAAGATGGCACAAAGTAAAGGTACCCTATGTGTAGTGAACTAGTATATCCACCTCGGCGTAGGCCTCTCATGTGACCCTTGCTTGGCGCCCAATGAGGATGGAACTATGGAGGATATGATGACCACCCTGTCATCCTAACCTGTTCACAAGCTCACTTATCATCATCTCCCTGAAATCCTACACTTTGTTTCTAAAACCTGGTAGCCTCCTTGGCGGTTTTCCCGAGTGTGGCTCGGGGTTAAAATTCAGGACCATTAGCGGTAACCCTGAGCCACACTCAGGATTACATTGCAGGATCCTGGTGTGGCTTTACTTACCTTGTCCCCAGGATCCTGCGATGTCCCCCGCTGTGTCTGCGGGCTCCGTCCTCCTCCGAAGCCTCTCCGTGCCAGGCTCCGTTCCCTGCGAGCGGCGCGATGCACGGGGGCGGAGCCTGGCGGCAAATTCAAAAAATTGTAAAATCATAACACATACAGTACTGTAATCTTACAGATTACAGTACTGTATGAAATTATTTCACATCCCTTTTGTCCCCAGTGCTTTGTCCTATGCCCTGCATGCAGTTTTATGTTATATATACTGTTCTTTCTGCCTGGAAACTGGAGATTGTCCATAGCAACCAAAAAGTGTCCCTTTACATCAAAAGTGGCTTTAGACCAGCTAGAAAACAGCGATAGTAAATTAGAACACTTGCAGAATTGAGTGATAGTGAAGCGTGGGGAAATTTATTTTATTATTATTATTATTTTTTTTTTTTAATTATTTATTATATTATAATTTATGTTTTTGTGTTTCAAACTTTATCATACCCGGGATATGTACTAGACTCTTGTTTGGACAGATTTAAGTGTGTTATTGTTAAGAATTACAGACCTACAATATAAAACGCCAAATTTCCATGCAAAATAATTGTACCGCTTTCAGCACCTAAAATCCGAAATAATCATACCGCCAGGGAGATTAACATACCCTAGTATCTCCTTAGGCTCTCAAAGCCAAAAACATGTAGGTAGACAGCCCAGCATTAGAGCCTATTTGTTTTACAAAACAGACTGATTTCTGGTGTTCTTTGGTTTAGGGAAAGTTAATATAAAGACTGATTTCCTATTAGTAGCATTTTAAAATGTAGTCAACAGTCGTCTATTGAGATTATCTGTACTTTGATTAGTGTTCTAAGTCAACAGAAAGTATATCAGAAGCCAAAACTTTTTTGAGACTTTTTTTTACTGTCTCTATACCACTGGGGAGATTTTTCATCACTTTCTGGCCTGTAGACACAACACCACAACATGTGTCTTCATTGGAGAATTTCCCTTCCACATCTGTTCTGGTAACAACCTAAAATTTTGGATTCTCCCTAACTTTTAGTCCTAGAAACAGTGGTCAGCAGGGCAAATAGAAAAAGTCATCTTATTACCAGATGTACAGACAGCATTAAAAACCCAGGATTCCAACCTCTCAGCATTCCATCCAGAACCAAAGGACAAACGTTTTTGCTTCACATACTCTTTGAGAGGAAAAAATGTCAACTTACAGTACATTGAAAATACACATTGTAACAGTAGTAACAGATAACTTAATTACAAATCTGGAGTATGACCTATAGATGTACAAGTTTGTATCCCAGAGAGCATTGGGAAATACACCAGAGAAAAGGACAATTATGACTATGTATTTGTACACTAGTGTTAAGAATATGAGGGTACCAATGGGAAAGTGGCATCAAGAAATAGTGATTGGGAAGGATATTGAGGTGTCATTTACATGGAAGGAGTGTAGGGTGGGGATAAAGCTGTGGTATGGATAAAGGGTAAGGAAAGGCTAGAAAAAAGGGGGGCGATAAAAGAGGAAGGAGTATGGGGTTTCCCCTGGGAAAGATGAGTGGAAGGATGTTGAGAGTTTTCATGTTTTGCCAAATATTAGGGCCTTACCATCAAGAATGTAAAGTCAATCCAATAAAATTATGTCGCTTTACAGACTTTCTGTTTGTTTTGTAGAGAGGATAATATCCTCCATACATCTAATTTCTTCTACCTTAGGAATCCATATTTGTATAGAAGGAGTGAGAATCTTCAGTTTATATCAATTATATAGCATAGCTGGTGCCAAATAGTGTACTGTGTCGGAATCAGTGAGATTACATATACTAAACATTACTGCTCTACTGTGTACCAAAACTTTGTCCGCATGTGCTTGTATGCTTTATACTTTACTTTGTGAGATATCTGTTCTAAGATCTATTCACTATACCTTATATCTATTATTTCTTTTTTTAAGCTGAGTGCCCATTTTCCCATCAAGTTCCTCAGCTTCCCTCCCTCAGCAGCTCAGAGAAGCCACACAGGATCAACCAGGAGCGACTGGGAAAATGATCTGTTGCCAGGTAAATGGCCCTCCACTATCACAACTGGCGTGTGGGCAGCCAGACCGGAGCCAATAGCTGTAACGTGCCTGGTGGTGGAGCCTGACATTCAGAGGTAGGCATCTCTTACACCTCTGGCTCAAGAGCCCTGGTAAGGTAACAGGGAGCGCCAAAGCACAGAATGAGCATGAGTGCCTGACTAGTCTTCTGCTGATGGATGCTGAAGACTGGGCTGTGCGTCCAAGAAAAGCAGGAAGATAAACTCAAAGCTGTCCTGTCAGGTAGACTGGAGCAGGAGACTGGCACAGATCAGCAGGCTTAGATTTAGGGTAGGAAACCTTATGCAGGGTCAGGCAATCCGGGCCAGCAACTAGCGGGAAGACCAAGTACATTCAGCAGCCAGAAGAGTAGTCAGGGGTCAGGCCAGGGTTGGTAACACCAGGCAGATAGGCAGATGAGTAGAAGGATCATGCAGAGACGAAATCCAAAAACAAGCCATGGGTCTGTACAGGCAGCATTCAGGCAGAGTCAGGAGCAGATTGAGTCAGTAGCAGGAGGTCAACACAGGAACGGGCAACAGAAACTCAGAAAATGTAGTAGACCAAACGGCAATGACTCAAGGCCTTAGTGTAGTTTAAATAGCCTGCCTGGCACCTGTGTGTGCTCACTCACATATGCGCATTTACAGACCAGTTCCCGCACCCACACACCTACAAGTTGGCTGCCGACAGGGCTTCTTGGTATTTTGCGCTTGCACACAGGAATGCGCCTTTCCTGACAATAGCACATATCTTCTCTAAAAGACCCTGCTACTGTAGGGAACCTATCCCTGATTGCTGACAGAGTAGTCTAGTGCCAGTGGGCTGACCCTTCGTCCTTGGGCCTGGGTGGTAGTTTTTGTATATTTTGTATTATATTCAAGGGTACTTATTTTCTGTCATTTTGTTTGTTTGTGGTAATTTATATATTTTGCACATTCTGTTTATCTTTCTCAATTGTTTTGGATTTGTATTTGTCTATATCTGCCCAGTATACTGCTAGTATTGTTCTAACATATCCCTTTACAGATTGTTCCTATGGATCTGGTGGGGTAGTTGATGCCCTTCGCGGTTTCTGAGCGATTGCACTGCTCTCTTTCCAGAATGCACATCACCCAATGCGCCATGACCTTCCTCGATCCCATCTGAAAAGTGGTTGGTCATTGTTTAGGCCAGGGATGCGTGCAGCGTCTCTTTTTCATCTGAGACGGCCATCTCCCTTCCTTTAATTTGCATTAGAGCCTGGAACGGGGATCGTTGGCAGCACGCACGCCGCACTCTGGGGGACCTAAAATGGAGGCCACACTCACCACCCCTGTGGATTGAGTGAGCGTCTTGGCGCCATCAGCCAACTGCAGCATATCGCCATCAGGGTGTTTGGATTGCTTACATTGCTAGGTAGGGTATTTATTGAGCGTCCCAGTTGGCCATCAGTTGCTACATGGAACATGCTGACTGTTGACATATGGACTCTTTGATTCACAGGTACTACTCATTACTCCTTAATACTCTGAGATTACTTACTTTCTCCTTAAGGATGGCTTTTAAATGTATATGTGGATCTTCTCTTCTTTGCTAACATCTTTTTTAACCACCCATATACCTTATTAGTATATTAGCAATTTCTACTCTCTATTCATCCAGCAGGAACTAATGTGTTCTATATATATATGTTCTCACTTTATTTCTGTTAGTAAATACAGTATAACAACTTGCGTGATATGCAACACTATTACAATATGTATGCAAGAAAGCTGCATTAATACAGCTATATCTGTCATGATGCTTACTAATACAAAATATTTTTGCATTCTAGAAAAATAATACCCAGTCTATAACCCCTGAGGAGTGACTCCAAAAAGTCCAAAACGTGTTGGGTTTCATCACAACTGTTCATGGAAGCTAACCTGGAATTGGACATGCGTAGCTCTTTGGATGCCATGCTTTTGTGTTAAAGGATAAGTTAACCTTTGTTCACTTTTTTTTCCTCTAAATTCCAGCTCCCGTATGTACTAATAGAGCATTCATGTACTTTTTTTGCAAAAATATCAATGCTTTCCAATAAATCTACAGACACTTACTTTACTTGTCCACATCCATGTTTCCAGACGTATCCATTAGTAATGTCTTGCTTTCTGATTGGACTTTAGGTCAGGACACAGGAAGGAGTTGACCAGCTGATCTCATTAGCACACACCCTGCATCATCTACCCACCCACTCCCAGGTGCACATTTTTTAAATGAAATGCAATTAATCAGTGATCACCCTTTTCACTAAATACACAATATACAATCAGACTGCATAGTGTATGGCCGTCTTTATACAAGTACCTAGAAGGAAGTGGACAGAAACACTCAGCCGTGAAGCCCCGTTCACATCTCTGCATATGCATCTTTTTATTTTTTAATGAGGTGGGGGGGGGGTATTTTGGAGCATTTTCTCTTATCACACATAGGGCAGTCCATCCACCTGAATGGGCTACACAGAGCAATCACCCCAAAGAAGCTTTAGAACTTTTTTTTTAAAGCGGAGCTTGGTGCTTTTTTACTGCGATTTTTGGTTCAGCGCATTTCTGAAATGCAAGGAAACGCAAAGATGTGAATGGAGCATCATTGTTCTTGTGTTTCAATTGTGTTGCACCAATTTCACTTTCAGGCCCCATTTACATCTAGCATCGTGGGAGTGCACATTTTGTGACTCGTTTTTCCTGTGACATGCATAAGGCAGCCTGTTGATTTAAATTGGCTGCACTACAAATGGTCAATGGGACATTTTGGCGTTTTGTGGGTTGCGTGTTTTTTACTGTGCGTTTTGCAGCATTTGCCCCTTGTTTTTTCACATGGAAAAATACATGTTTGCTTCTGTGTTTGGTGTGCCATTAATAAATAATGGCACTGAAAGTGTAACTAGTAATTTTAGGTGTATAAAGGTGACCATACACTATACAATCTGATACAATCTGATTGTACAATCTCCTTTAGATTTACCAAATTTATATAATAGGAGGAAACACCTATCAAGTCAATCACTCTGTATCCAATCAGGCAGGCCCTTACACTACATAGTTGATGGTAGATCTAAAGGAGATTGTACAATTGGATTGAATAGTGTATGGTGAACTTTACAGAACCCAGGAGACCCTTCTCCTGTTTTCAATACTATAGCTCTATCCACATAGACTTTTATCCCATTTCTCATCTCCTGCACATTTCAAAATGTCAAATGAAAGAGCTATGCAAGATTACACTTAAAGGCTAAGTTCACCTTTTTTTCTGAAGTCCAACTCCCCTGTGTACCAATATACCATTAATGTACTTTTTTTGCAAAAGTATGAAAGCTTTCCATTAATTCTACAGACACTTACTTCACTGTCCTCATGGATGTTTGCACATCAGATTGTATATCAGATTGTATGGTGTATGGCCATCTTTATACACCTAAAATTACTAGTTGTGCTTTAAGTGCCATTTATTGTTAACGGCACACCAGACACATTTTGCCATGTGAAAAAACGAGGGGCAAATGCTGCAAAATGCACAGTCAAAAACACGCAACCCTCAAAAAACGCCAAAATATTCCATTAAACGCATGTAGAGCAGCCAACTGAAATCAACAGGCTGCTCTATGCGTGTCACAGGAAAAACAAGCCACAAAATGTGCGACCCCACTATACTAGATGTGAATGGGGCCTGAAAGGGAAATTGGTGTGCTAACACAAGAATAATGAGGCTCCATTCACATCTGTGCGTTTCCTTGCATTTCAGAAATGCGCGGCACCAAAAATCACAGTAAAAAACGCACCAAGCTCCGCTCTAAAAAAATTCTGAAGCTTCTTTGGGGGGATTCAGGTGGATGGGCTGCCCTGTGTGTGATGAGTGAAAATGCTCCGAAACACCTCCCCCCCAGCTAAAAAAAAAAAGACACATGTGAGAATGCGAGTTTCCGCTATACAGAGATGTGAACGGGGCTTGACAGCTGAGTGTTTATGTCCACTCCCTCCTATGTACTTGTATAAAGATGGCCATACACTATGCAATCTGATTGTATATTGTGTATTAAGCGAGAAGGGTGATCACTGATTGATTGCATTTCATTTAAAAAACGTGCACCTGGGAGTGGGTGGGTAGAAGATGCAGGGTGTGTGCTAATGAGGTCAGCTGGTCAACTCCTTCCTGTGTCATGACCTAAAGTCTGATCAGGAAGCAAGACATCAATAATGGATAAGTCTGGAAACATGGATGAGGACAAGTAAACTAAGTGCTCTATTGGTACATAGGGAAGCTGGAATTTAGAAAAAAAATGAACAAAGGTGAACTTATCCTTTAAGGGTATTCATACTGTATGTATTACACAAATGTCTGTTAAATGTTGTATGTACATGCTTATTTTTCTACTTTTTATCCTTCAATTTTAATGATATTGATGTCAAAATAAAAATATATTTTGACCCTATATTATGAGTCTGCCTTATAGTCCATGAGGGGTTGGTTGTGCATGACATGATGCACTTAGCTTTGTAAGATTCATCCTTGGGCCCTGGATCTCTCCAGCTGTTCGCCTGTGGTACCAAATCAACCCTGGACTTCACTGAGAGGAATGCTGCTGTTTATGAGTTTATTGCAAGTAGCTCTTTGAGTTCTGAACTGAAGGATTCTCAGCTAGACTTTTTGTTGTGATAGAATCTTTTACAGACTATTCTAAGTGGCCACATTACCCCGATTGAGCCATAAAGACATTGCTATGAAGAGTGGATATTTATGCACCTTTCATAATATCGTGATTATCAGTGGCGGCCCGTCCATAGGGGGAGCCAGGGCGCTGCCCCCCCCTCCTGTAGTCAAGAAAAAAAAAAAAAAAAAAATTCAAAAAAAAAAAAAAAAAAAAATTCAAAAAAAAAAAAATTTTTTTTAAAACGGCCCCTTTAAGAAAAAAGCGCCACGTCAATGCCACGTCAATGCAATCACGAGATTGCAGACGCGGCGCTTCATTTGCGGGCTTTTAACCCGCCTTGTGGCGCAAACGAAAACGCCGATTAGCTTCCGCTCGTAGAATCAGTGTGATTCTATGGGCGGGAGCATTGCTTTTCAAATCTTGAGGTCACTTCCGGCTTTCGTGAAGAAGACGAGAGCCGGAAGTGATGTCGGCAGCTCCGTTCTTCGGCTGAGCGGAGCTGCAGGAGAAAGGTAAGAGTCATATGAGGGATGGGTTGCTGTCTGGCAAGGAGGGTGAGCTCCAGCACAGCACAGCTGCATGTATCTGTCCCTCTCTTCCCCATTCCCCCCCCTCCCTCCTGTCTCACTACACACGGACTGAAGACACCTCCTATACACAGACAGAGGGGGAGGGGGAGGAGAATGGACACATACACAGGACATGAGGGGCAAGTTATCAAAGAAAGATAAAGTGATTTGGGGGGCTGGGAGAGGATGCTTTATGTGCTAGGGGCCACTTTGGGAGCAGAGAGGATTTGTGCTAGAAGGGGGGTTGAATATAAAATTAGACCCCCCCCCCAGCACAAATCCTCTCTGCTCCCAAAGTGGCCCCTAGCACATAAAGCATCCTCTCCCAGCCCCCCAAATCACTGTCATTATCTTTCTTTGAGAACTTGCCCCTCTTCCCCCTTGTTCAAAGAGATGCTGGTTGCTATTAAGGAGACAATCATGGTTTCTGGGATTAGTGGACACAGTGGATGCATTTTTGATGACACAGTGAATGCATTTTTTATGATACAGTGGATGCGTTTTTGATGACACAGTGGATGCGATTTTTTTATGACACAGTGGAATGCGATTTTTTTATGACACAGTGGATGCATTTTTGATGACACAGTGGATGCGTTTTTTATGACACAGTGGATGCATTTTTGATGACACAGTGGATGCGTTTTTTATGACACAGTGGATGCGATCTTTTATGACACAGTGGATGCAATTTTTTTATGACACAGTGGATGCATTTTTGATGACACAGTGAATGCGTTTTTTATGACACAGTGGATGCGATTTTTTATGACACAGTGGATGCGATTTTTTTATGACACAGTGGATGCATTTTTGATGACACAGTGAATGCGTTTTTTATGACACAGTGAATGCGTTTTTGATGACACAGTAAATGCGTTTTGATGACACAGTGGCTGTATTTTGATGACAGAGGCTGCGATTGATGTTTTTTTTCAGAATTTTTCAATTTGTTTGCGCCCCCCCAAAAATTTTGAGCACCAGCCGCCACTGGTGATTATTTTCAAACAGATGTTACACAGCAGCAAGAAACATGCCTGTGAACTTCAATGTCCGAGACAAATATCTCATTCTGGCTACTTTATTTTAGTGTCATTCTCTGCTAAACTGGCCTACAAAGGCTGGTGGTCCAAACTCATAAATATCTTCGTCTTGTCCTGGTTTATTGGTTACACCTAGTTTGCAGCTGCTTCAGTTCTGCTAATGTTGAGCAGGGAAGTACACACAGCTGAGAAAGCTAAAACGAAACACTTAGGTTTCCGTTGTTTCAACTTACTCAGTGGCATAATCAGCAGCATTATCAGACCTACATATTAAGTAACAGTTGCATTGCAAAATGCATCCCACACATCTCTAATGTCACTTAGAACACTTAAATCCACCTAGTGCATATATGCTGCAATACAGGGGTAGGCAACCCTCGGCACTGGTGCCGCAAGCGGCACTCAAAGCCTACTTTTCTGGCACTCGACTCCCTCCCAATCGGCAGAGCAGCGCAGGGGAAGTGTCAGCGACACACTAATGCATTCCAATTTCAGAAGTCCGCATGCTGCCCCAGCACTGAGGGGGAGGCACTGCACCCCCACACATGGGAAAAGATGGGAAATATTGTTTGGTTCTCTAACTTTCCTGTAGCTGCGATCGTCCACTTTTGTGATGGGAAGAGATTGGGTGCAGTTCTGCTGGGGGGGCGGTCACCGCCAATCACAGTCCTGCTAGCCCCATCCACCATCTGGGGGAAGATGACTTGTTTGGTTGCCACTACCAATCTCAGAAAGAAGGGATTTTTACTGGGATTGGGAAAACCACAATCAGGGGACAGTTTGTGGAATTACTGTTGAGTTTCTAGGAAATATCTATGTGCTACTAAGTGCTTCATTTAAAGTCCCACTCTCCCCAATTCCCTTGTTTTTTGACTTGTCAGGGATGGAAATATATGACCTTACCAGGTCATGATTTCAATTAAAGTCCCGTAGGGATGGAAATACGTGACCTCACCAGGTCTTGGCTTCCCCTAAGTCCCTAGAATTTTTTTTTTCCTCCTTTTTTTCTAGGAACTTTGTGTCACTTACTACTGAACCCCTCTGCACTCTGTGTCCCTTTAAGCCACAGTCAGTATTCAGTGCAATGAAAATCACACCCAATCACTTTTTCTCAGCTGTGGGGGCACAACTTATGATCCTGCGCACAGGCCCACTGCTTTCAGAAAATGCCCCTGACCTGAGCTCATCATTGCGCATCCATTCCAGATGTTTGTACATGAAATCACATAGATCACATACATCACATGGGCTGGAGGCTAGAGGTGGATAAGCAGAATGACAGGACAGGTAGATGTGTCTCATCTCTTCTTCCTTTCACCAGTCTACATATCACGCATATCATAGATGAGAAGAGGGTACAGCGGTGGGGAAAATTAGCAGGAGGGGTTCAGAGGTGAAACAGAAGAGCCAGAAGGTACAGTGGTGGGCAGATGTGCAGGGAGGTACAGCGGTGGAAGAGATGAGAAGGGGGTTAAGCAGTGGGACAGAAGAGCAGGGGGGTAAAGTGATGGGCCGGATGAGCAGGGGGGGTGTGTTGGGGCAGAAAAGCAGGGGGGGTAGAACAGTGGGGCAGGAGAGCAGGAGGAGCAGTGGTGGAGCAGGAGATCAGGGGGAACAGAGGCGGGGCAGAAGAGCAGGGGGGTACAGAGGTGAGACAGATGTACAGGAGGTACATTGATGAGTCAGATGAGAAAACGGGTAACAGTGGTGCGGCAGATGAGCAGACGGGTTCAGTGTTAGGACAGATGAGAAGGTGATTCAGTAGTGAGACAGAAGAGCATGAGGATACGGCAGTGGAGCAGATGTGTAGGCAGGTACAGTGGTGGGGCAGATGAGAAAAGGGGTACATTGATAGGCAGATGAACAGGGGGGGTTCCAGCGATGGGACAAAATAGCAGGGGGGTACAGTGATGGGACAGATGAGCAGTGGTGGAACAGATGAACAGGGGGGTTCAGTGTTAGGGCAGAGGAGAAAGGAGGTACACTGGTGAGACAGATGAGCAGGGGGTTACAGCGGTGGGGCAGAGGAGCAGGGGGTACAGAGGTGGGGCAGATGTGCAGAGGGATGCAGAGGAGAAAGGAGGTACATCGGTGGAATACATGAGCAGGGGGTTACAGTGGTGGGGCAGAAGAGCAGGGGGAACAGAGGTGGGACAGCTGTGCAGGAGGTACAGTCTCGTGGGGCAGATGAAAAAGGGGGTTACAGTGGTGGGGCAGATGAGCAGATAAGTTCAGTGTTAGGACAGATGAGAAGATGGTTCAGTGGTGAAGCAAATGTGCATTGAGGTACAGTGGTGGGGCAGATGGGAAAGGGGGAACATTGGTGGGGCAGATGAGCAGGGGTTTACAGTGGTGGGACAGAAGAGCAGGGTGGTACAGTGGTGGGACAGATGAGCAGGGGGGTACAGAGGTGGGGCAGATGTTCAGGGTAGTACAGTGGTGGGGCAGATGTGCAGGGGGTTACAGTGGTGGGGCAGATGAGAAATGGGGTACATTGGTGGGGCAGATGAGAAAGGGGGTACATTGGCGGGGCAGATGAGCAGGGTGGTACAGTGGTGGGGCAGATGTACAGGGGGTTACAGTGGCGGGGCAGATGAGCAGGGGGTTACAGTGGTGGGACAGATGAACAGGGGGGTTACAGTGGTGGAGCAGATGAGCAGGGGGGTACAGTGGTGGGGCAGATGTACAGGGTAGTACAGTGGTGGGGCAAGTGTGCAGCATAGTACAGTGGTGGGGTAGATGTACAATGGTGGGGTAGATGTGCAGGGGGTTACAGTGGTGGGGCAGATGTGCAGGGGGGTACAGTGGTGGGGCAGATTTGCAGGGGGTTACAGTGATCTGAGGTGTGGAGTTGCAGGAATTGGGGCTGATCTGAGGCGTGAGAGTGCAGGATGGTAATCTCTCACTACTAAAGTAGTTTACAGCATTTACTTTATAAAAAATCCTTTTCGTGATTGAGAGTGTGAAGTTGACATTTTTTGTTAAAAAATATATGTGAAAATATACCATATGAAATAATTGTGTAAAATATCACGTTAAGAGCTGCGCATCTTGAAGCCACTAAGGCCTATGAATAAACCATATAAAAAGAGGACCTCTGTTTTTTTTAAAAGGATAACTAAAAATGTGTAAATCTATGTGAAATTATACCAGATAAATATATGTGTAAATACCAATTTAAGAGCAGTGCGTCTTACAGCCGCTAGGGCTTATTGATAAACCATATATACAAAGGACCGCGCTCTCAAGAAATACCCAAATGTGTAAATATGTGCACAAATTATATTAACATTGAACAATAAACAAAATCCATAAATCATACATCCAGTGCCTTTGAAATAAAACAAAAGTCCTGTTTTCTGTGCCTTTAAGTCCACACAGTGAAAGGAAAGTGCCACTAAATGAAGGATAGTGCTTCTTCTCTACCACCAGCACCCCCAACCCCCTGCACTCACCAGAAATATATGACCCCCGTCTCTCAAAGTAGGGTCAAACTCGCTTGCATTAGGATCTCTAAACTTCTTCACTGTATGCTCTCAATCCCGATGAATGTATCTCTAAAAAGGACATCAGTGCTCCTGCACCTTGACACATTCATCTATCATAGAGTACCATAACTCTAAATATAGCCTCCAGGAGATAGTAAAGATTTCACTATATGGGTTACTCTTGTATTTGTGACCCTATGAATTATAACTGATCAGAAATTTAAAATTCCATGAGATTTCTTTTCACTGCAAAACATGAAAATAAAATAAGGTGGCTTGAAATACAACTAACCCGAATTTTTTTTCCAGCAGAGGACAGGAGGACTAAACCTTATGGACAGCCTTCCCAGAAGAGATGAAGCTGTTATAACTGCAAAGGGTGGGCCAACTCAATATTGGACCCTACGGACTAAGCTGGCCATACACTATTCAATTTTCCTGTTCAACTTTCCTTTAGATTTACCAAAACCATATAATAGGAGGTCAAACCTAAACACTTTCAATTTGGATGCAATCAGGCAGGCCCTTGTACTACATAGTTGAAGGTAAATCTAAAGAAAATTGAACAGGAAAATTGTATGGTGTATGGCCAGCTTAAGACTGGGATGCAATTAAAGTTCATGTGTGTGTAAAGGCAGGTGTCCCAATACTTTAGGTAATATAGTGTATCTGTTTGATAAGTGCAAAAAATGCCTGTTGATTATACTTCCTGCACTCTGTGCCTCTCCTGACTGTTATAATTTAGGATCATTGCCAGTTATTTCTGTGGACAACACCATACCTCCCAACATTTTGAGATGGGAATGAGGAACACCTACTAGCAAATGTATGTAGGTATAGGACACGCCCGCTGCCACACCCCCTAAAAGGAGAATTAACCAAAAAAAAAGGTTAATTGAATTCACAAGGGACTTTTTTTACCACTACTATTCCTTTATATCGGCTTTTAAAATTTACAAATGCAGCCATTTAGAATTTGGATGAGAGTTTTAGCACTGGGAAACACTTTTTGAAAGATAAAAAGTACATTTTATATACAACTATATAAAGCAGACCAAAATGAGGGACAAATGAGAGACAGAGGGACATTGCTCTAAATCAGGGCCAGTCCCTCCAAATCAGGGACAGTTGGGAGCTTTGGACAACACAACCCCCCCATGTTCTGAAGATGGGAAGGAGGGAGTGCTCTGTAGTTGTAGCACACTAGGGTGAGAAGGCTGTGCCTCCAAAGATACAGTGAATAAGGGCCGTCACTCTAGGCAGGATCACCAGTTCAAAACAGGGGCGGATCCAGAGCCTAGTCTCGGGAGGGGCACTGCCAGAAAATACGTTTTTTTTGGGGTAAATTTATCGGGGAAATGGCTGGTGTTAGCGCTTCAATCATCATGGCACCATGGTTGTTATGGTGTCAGGATGATTGAAGCGCATTATTACTAAAATTACATTGTTATAAAAAATGAAATGGTTCAACTCACCATAATGCAAAATCAGTGGGAGCCCCGAGCGTGTCACTTGCCACTGTCACCTGCCACACGTTGCAGATTGTCACTTGCCACGTCGCCTGTCACCAGATGCAGATTGTCACTTGCCACGTCGCCTGTCACCAGAAGCAGATTGTCACTTGCCACATCCCTTGCCACACATTGCAGATTGTCACTTGCCACGTCACTTGCCACGTCCCATGCCACACGTTGCAGATTGTCAATTGCCACGTCCCATGCCACACGTTGCAGATTTTCACTTGCCACGTCACTTGCCACGTCCCATGCCACACGTTGCGAATTGTCACTTGCCACGTCCCATGCCACACATTGCAGATTGTCACTTGCCACGTCACTTGCCACGTCCCATGCCACACGTTGCGGATTGTCACTTGCCACATCGCCTGTCCCCAGATGCAGATTGTCACTTGCCACGTCACTTGCCACGTCCCTTGCCACACGTTGCAGAATTTCACTTGCCACGTCCCATGCCACATGTTGTGGATTGTCACTTGCCTGCTATAATTGTCTCTGTCTTGCTGTGTCCCAGTGTCAGGCAGCAGATTACCAGTCAAGCAGCAGAGAGGTGATGTAATCTCTCTGCTGCCACGGCTGCCTGCACACTGCACAGCGAGAGTGGAACTGCAGGGATGCAGGGCGGGCGCCGGGCAGTGAGAGATTATGTCATCTCTCTGCTCCCCCGCCCGCCGTATCCGATTGGCCGGCAGCACGCTCACAGTCAAACACTGTCACGAGCCACACAGCTGTTCACCTGTCTGTCGCTGTCTCTCAGCAACGGAGCCGCCCGCGCTCTCAGCCGCGGAGCCACCGTCCCTCGGCTCTCTCACCCGGGCGATGCCTGCCGGCCCACTCACTCACCCGAATTCTCGGAGGGGGCAATTGCCCCGTTGCCCCCCCCCCCCCCGGATCCGCCCCTGGTTCAAAATAAGGGAAAGGAAGCCTAAAAGAAAAAGGAATGCAGCCACTACACCTAAGGACTGGTAAATTGCAACATGTTACATTTTTGTGCTTGGGTTTAGATACACCAGCTATTCTCAGTATTCTGTGAAGCTCGTGTCATGTGTCAGAGGTATGTCAAGTACAGGGCTACTGGAAATATTAACAGAGGTTCTAATGACTGAAGGTAAAAAATATATAGATACATGTCATTAATATGCTTCTCTCTTGGAAGTTCACACTATGCTAGCACGAAGCAATGGAAACAATGGCTGCTTTTTTTACATACCATAGATGCTTAGCTCTGAATAAATGTCTGGCAAACATATTTGTGACAGAGTAATGCCCCGTACACACGGTCGGACTTTGTTCGGGCATTCCGACAACAAAATCCTAGGATTTTTTCCGACGGATGTTGGCTCAAACTTGTCTTGCATACACACGGTCACACAAAGTTGTTGGAAAATCCGATCGTTCTGAACGCGGTGACGTAAAACACGTACGTCGGGACTATAAACGGGGCAGTGGCCAATAGCTTTCATCTCTTTATTTATTCTGAGCATGCGTGGCACTTTGTCCGTCGGATTTGTGTACACACGATAGGAATTTCCGACAACGGATTTTGTTGTCGGAAAATTTTATCTCCTGCTCTCCAACTTTGTGTGTCGGAAAATCCGATGGAAAATGTCCGATGGAGCCCACACACGGTCGGAATTTCCGACAACACGCTCCGATCGGACATTTTCCATCGGAAAATCTGACCGTGTGTACGGGGCATAAATTTCATGCAGTAACCTTGTTTACATGGGATTAACAGCTAATTCACATGCCACATAGTACAGGCATGTCTTCCAAGAAGAACTACACACTTTTATGTTAAAGAGGATTTTATGTATGTCCTTAATTACCCTCCACCAAACTGCATTATATTCATAGACATTGTACCCTGTAGATAATTATTTTAGCAGGAAATGTAACCTCTAATATACAGTATATTATTCAAGAATCCATTTAAAACAATATACCTGGTATTAACCTATGACAGAGGCCTGTTATCATTCTTCTGCCTTGTAATAATACTGTTTAAAAAAATTTCCCTCTCTATTTTTGAAAAATGTCTACCAGTGATTATTTTCAGGATTTTTTGAAAATTATTTGCCAGTATGACTTTGTCAGATGCCATAAACATTTCTCCTTCCTATAATTTGGTTATAGAACTTCTGCAGTGCATTTAGTGTTTTAGAAAATTACAAGCTAACAGTTATCACAGTTTATATACGGTATTTGTTGATTAGGGCAATAAATATTTTATTTATCAAATGGAAATACAGCACTGTCTAAATAGCCCTTCCAGCAGATACAACAATTAAGGTCATGCTTCTTCTAGAAAATACAACAATTAAGGCCCTGCTACAGTTTATAATGTGAGATACACACAATAAGTAAATGTCAAAGAAAAAAACTGCGCTATATGAGACCTTATAAGTGTTAATAATTCACTGCAAGTGATGGGATGTCCCTATCTTATAAGGGACATATTTGCTCCCTATCAATGGGAAAGTTCTACTACCTATAGAAAAACTATTTGCATCACAGTAATAATTCCAGAATGTACTATGCAATTATTCACATGATACGGTCAAAAAGAAGTCATTGAAAACATTATTAGTCACTTAGATTCTCTAGACAGATGATGTTGCTGGTCACTGAATGTTCACATTAAAGGGATGTCTCTCCTTCATAGATAATTGTGACTTCAAACCAGAAAACACAGTAGAAAAAAAGTGATTTAAGATAGGAAGGTCCTACCACCTGGAAGATAACTGCCGCTTACCAGCTGCTCTGATCTCTTTTTTAAGGAGATCAGCTCTGCTTTAGGCTTATATCCCAGCCACAGTCTCTGTGTTTAACCACCAAATGGCAACTCTCATCCTCTTTGGTCTTCCCTGAATATCTCACGGTCAGCAGTTAACCCAATGGAAAGGAAAAAACTACCATAGTGTAAAACTGTATACGTCTTTATTAATATTAAAAAATATATTGCACTTACAAAATAAGCAAAAAAAGTAGCATCTATAAAACATCCAAGCCTGCCTGCTCATACAGATGATCGCCCGAAGCTTCCAGGACTACGCGTTGTGTTGGTGGCGTCAGCACACCGCTCCTCCAGTGGCACGCACCCCTGGACGACGTCACCTTTGACGAAACGACGTAGGGAGGAGCGTCGTGCTGACGCCACCAACACAACGTGGTGGAGGGCTGCAGTGATGGTTGACTTTCTACAACTTTCTCCCATCTCCCGACTGCATCTCTGGAGCTCAGCCACAGTGATCTTTGGGTTCTTCTTTACCTCTCTCACCAAGGCTCTTCTCCCCCGATAGCTCAGTTTGGCCGGAACAGCCAGCTCTAGGAAGGGTTCTGGTCTTCCCTAAAGTCTTCCTTTCAAGGATTATGGAGGCCACTGTGCTCTTAGGAACCTTAAGTGCAGCAAAAATGTTTTGTAACCTTGGCCAGATCTGTGCCTTGCCACAATTCTGTCTCTGAGCTCTTCAGGCAGTTCCTTTGACCTCATGATTCTCATTTGCTCTGACATGCACTGTGAGCTGTAAGGTCTTATATAGACAGGTGTGTGGCTTTCCTAATCAAGTTCAATCAGTATAATCAAACACAGCTGCACTCAAATGAAGGTGTAGAACCATCTCAAGGATGATCAGAAGAAATGGACAGCACCTGAGTTAAATATATGAGTGTCACAGCAAAGGGTCTGAATACTTAGGACCATGTGATATTTCAGTTTTTCTTTTTTAATAAATCTGCAAAAATGTCAACAATTCTGTTTAATTAATGAGGAAAAAAATGAACTTAAATGATTTTAGCAAATGGCTGCAATATAACAAAGAGTGAAAAGTTTAAGGGGGTCTGAATACTTTCCATCCCCACTGTAACTGAACCAGAACTTCTAGCAGACTTGGAGAATATTTGCAAAGAAATAACTGACTTTGGTCAGACTTTGCGTTGACCGTGTGTAGGCAAGACAGCTTGAATGAAATTTTACAGCATGAAAATTCAGCCACAGTGACCCCTGTGGTGGGATGACTATCGCACAACATAACTGAACCAGAACTTCTAGCTGACTTGGAGAATATTTGCAAAGAAAGTTGATCTGGAGTCATGCAATGCGGACTTTCTGCAATTGTGCAACAAACTTGTGAAGCCTGGCAAGTCTAGCAATAGCTTAGCAAGTCATTTTCAAACTTGCAGCACAACTGCTTGCTATCTGGCAATATGAGAGAAATATAGATGCTTTCATTGCTGACCTTCTGATAAATATGCTAATTGTTTAACTGTTACTTTGACGTTTTGGCTTCAGTCCTTATGCCAAATAACTATTCAGATCAGAAAAGGCAGAGAGCAAAATCACAAGACTACCTGCATACTTTTTGCACGTCAGTGCTCGGAAGCAAGAGGCTTAAAATAACACTTAGGTAATTAGCATTTTTTTTTTTTTTTTTTTTTAGAAATAAAGGTCAGCAATGGCACTGTGGTAACATTATATTACTCTGGTCACAGTGTGTTAAAAAAAAAAAAAAATTGTAAAAAAAAAAAAAATGTATTAAAAAATTAACAAACAATTGTGAAAAAAATGATAACATTTTTTTTCGCACTGTCACCAGTCAGAGCCCCTGATCACCAGCACATCAGTTGTATGATGATGCTATACTGCACTGGTGACAGTATGTAAAAAAAAGAAAAAAAATTGTAAAAGATAGTTTGTGGACTCTATAACTTTTCTACAGACGAGAATATATTTACTGATTTGGGTTATTTTCACCAAAGAAATGTAACAGAATACATGTTAAGCTAAATTTAGGAAGTACAACTATTTATTTGCAACATTTCATAACAGAAACAAAGAAAAATGCATTTTTTTCGACATTTTCAGTCTTTTTTTTGTTTATTTAGCAACAAATAAAAAAACTAGTGGTGATTAAATATCATCAAAAGAAAGCTATAGTTGAGTGAACAAAATGATACAAATTTAGTTTGATTACAGTATTGCATGACCACACAATTGTCATTCAAAGTATGACAGTGCTTAAAGCTGAAAATTGTCCTGGGCAGGAGGGGGTTAAAAGTGCCCTGTATTGAAATGGTTGAGGTTAAACCGCTTTTCCTCCAATCTCATTGGTTTGAAATTAAAATGTTTCTAAACCCAGGAGCCTGCATTCACTATATTTGGTCTCCCACAGTATACAGAACATGGAAATGCAATTATTTTAGTAAATATAAATGGCTAAATACCTTTTCTCATCAGCAGTATATAGCAGTCTGTTGACTTCTACCATTGTCTGTCCAAGCACTGGTTAAAACTTGTAGGAGGATTTTTCATTCTCCACTGACTGTCCTATGAGGCTGCATGACCCCTGACCCTTTGTTTGGACAGTGCTGATTGTCCCTGTGCTGATCACATGCACCCCCCCCCCCCCCAAAAAAAAACTGAGCACGTGCAGAGTGCCCTGCTTTGGCTTTGTGCTATCAGCAGATGGATTGGGGAAAGTAAAAAAAGGGAGGATCAGAGAAGACAGGAGCAAACAGCCTTATTACACAGTGTGGAGGATTAACCTCCTAGGTTCCACAGTGAGTATAACAAGAATGCTTTGCTGCATATACAGACTGATTTAACTGTTGTGGGTTTAGTAACACTTTTAAAAAAAAATGACGCCATAAATGTAAGTAGAATAAATAGGAGTTCTATATATACATTTAGGGTTGATAAATAAAATAAATATTAGTGACACACTAATCAAAATATAAACCAATCCTTAAACTAATGATAGTGCTAATATTGTGTATATACAGCATTAAATCAATAAACATAGAATCATAAAACTTTTGTGAAATAAAAAAATAATCTTGAAAGCCTTAATAGTCAATCTAATGTGATGAAATAATTAAGCCAAATTTCGTGACACTCTTTCACTAAGGCTCCAGTGCTCCACAACAAACTAAAAAAACCGTGCTCCACCGCCTTGATAATTATGCCCCCCCTTATCACTTGAACCCATATAACAATACAAGTCTACTGCACATAGGCCCTTTTTACAGGGGAAGGAGATGGACTAGACGTCACTTCCACAGGTATGATGTTAACTTCCACTAGTTTCAGAAATATGTATGCTCCCTTTAAGAGGCTCTATAGCTGGAATATACTCATACGAAATAAAGAGCAGCCACAGTGTAGTATTCCAAATAGAGAATACAATTTATTAAAAAGTTTTGCACTCGCATGTATAAGTGCATATACGAGGTGTGTCTATTAAATAAGAGAACTGGTTATAACTGCATGCGTGGTGACCTTGAACATGTTTGAACCTGCATGACAAGCAGCAACACTCTATAATGTTCCGTTGATTGTGAGTCTGAATTTAGTTTGGTTGTGTTTTCTGTAGTGTGCCGAAAAAATGCTAAGTTTAACCTCTTCTGGACAGCCCTCCGTCATTATACATTGGCTGTTTGAAGAGGGATATCGTTGTTATGGCAGCAGCTGGCTACCATAACCCCGGTATCCTCTTCTTCAGCAGGCGGTCTGCTTTCCGATAAAAGTGGTCTCTGCGGTGGATTCGCCGCAAGATCACTTTTATCGGCAGTGGGAGAGGGGTCCCCTCCCGCCGCTCTCTGGTGCCCTCCGCCGCTTTACCGGAGCAGCCGGCAGCAGCGGAGGCGATCGCATCCTTCGCCCTGTTAGGTATGGAGATGAGTGAGGGGAAGATGGCCCCTACCTCTCCATACCATTGCAGGGCGGAAGCAATGTCAAAACGTCACTTTCTTTTTTATTTATTTTTTTTTAAATATGAGATCTGAGGGCTTTTTGACCTTAAAGAGGTCCTGTCATGCTTTTTTTCTATTACAAGGGATGTTTACATTCCTTGTAATAGGAATAAAAGTGACAGAATTTTTTTTTAAAAGAACAGTGTAAAAATTAAAAATAAAAGGTAAAATAAATAAGAAAAAAAAAATAAAATTTTTAAACGCGCCCCGTTCCGCCGAGCTCGCGTGCAGATCGCATATGTGAGTAGCGGCCACATATGAAAACGGTGTTCAAACCGTATTGCTGCGATCATTAGAGCGAGAGCAATAATTCTAGCCCTCGACCTCCTCTGTAACTCAAAACATGCAGCCTGTAGAATTTTTTTAAACATCGCATATGGCGATTTTTAAGGGTAAAAGTTTGTCGCCATTCCACGAGCGGGCGCAACTTTGAAGCGTGACATGTTGGGTATCAATTTACCCGGCATAACATCATCTTTCACAATATGAAACAAAAATTGGGCTAACTTTACTGTTGTTTTATTTTTTAATTAAAAAAAGGGAATTTTTTCCAAAAAAAGTGAGTTTGTAAGACTGCTGCGCAAATATGGTGTGACAAAAAGTATTGCAACAACCGCCATTTTATTCTCTGGGGTGTTAGAAAAAATATATATAGTGTTTGGGGGTTCTAAGTAATTTTAGAGCAAAAAAAAATGATTTTAACTTGTAAACAACAAGTTTGAAAAATAGGCCCGGTCTTAAAGTGGTTAAAAGTTGAATGTGTCAATTTGAAATTTTTTGTAAAACTGCACAAAACACCAACAGAATGTTTTAAAATGCTTACTACAGCTTATGGGAATGACGGCCTGTCTCATGCGCATGTGTTTGAGTGACACAAAAGATTCAGCGAGGGACGTGAGAATGAATTCCCAAAAGTTAAATCAGTGCTTAACCACTTCAGCCCCAGAAGATTTAGCTGCTTAATGACCAGGCCATTTTTTGCTATACGGCACTGCGTCGCTTTAACTGACAATTGCGCGGTCGTACGATGTACCCAAACAAAATTGGTGTCCTTTTTTTCCCACAAATAGAGCTTTCTTTTGGGGGTATTTGATCATCTCTGCGTTTCATTTTTTTGCGCTATAAACAAAAAAAAGAGCGACAATTTTGAAAAAAACACAATATTTTGTACTTTTTGCTATAATAAATATCCCCAATTTTTTTTTAAAAAAGCTAATTTGTTCCTCATTTTAGGTCGATATGTATTCTTCTACATGATCTGTCTCTCCTCTCTTCACAGAACAGGGATTTGTGTGTTTACACACACAAGTCCCTGTTCTGGCTCTCGTGCCCGCAATGCACATGGCTGGCAGTCATCGCGACCGCCAGCCACGCTCATCGGCACCACCGCAGTGCAGCAGGCGCGTGCGCGTGCCTGCTATCCCCGCTTAAAGGGCCGATGTACAGCTATGACGGCTCGCAGGAATGTGCCGACCTGCTGCAGTATAATGACGGTGGCTGGTTGGCAAGCGGTTAAAGGTACACGTTTTGAGTCAGTTTATGCTGTCATGAAGAAAACGGCAGATGTATTAAAACAGCTGACAGAAATTGATTTTCTCCATGCCTTCGACCAGTGGAAAACAAGACTGCAGCAATGTATTAGTGTAAATGGGGAATATATTGAAGGGGACAAGCATTAAATTTGTAATACATATGAATAAAGGTGAGTTATTTAATCAGCCTCATTATTTAATAGACAAACCTCGTACACTAGTACACTGCAGTAAAACCTTCACAGTAGTCCAAAAATGCACAGGGATTCTGATTATTGCTCTGGCGCTGCACTTCCTGTCTTCTGGTTGTGATGTCACCTGACTCCGCCCCCCGCGCTTTTTATCATTGATCATATGACTTGCCCTGATGAAGTCATGTGGCCAATGACTCAATGGCAGCATAGTGAATATTGCTGAATTGGGGCTATAGATAAGCATAAGACCAGGTGGGCCCCATTGAGAAGATTGGGGAATTAAGTAAGAATCTATAATTTACCTTTAGGTTGTGAACACATAGGAAATAAAGATTGTTTTGTATGGACTACGCAGATCACTGACTGTTCATATGTACAAAGATTCGTTTAAGGTCCTATATTTTGACAAATACCTGATCAAAAAAAATGAAAAGATTGTATATTCACTATCAGTGTATAAGAGTGTTTGTATTTTTTACCTCCAGTATAAGAGTTTTTTAAGCTGCGCACTTGCAGGGAGACTGAGGGAAGCAATTGTAATTGACATCTTGCTGTTAATGAGTGTGTAATAAAATGGTGTGCTGTTCCTTTAAATTATTAATATACCCCAAAAATATGTTCTTAAAGGAACAACTGACAAAATACCACTCAGAAAATGGTGTACATATAAATAAAGTGCAAGTGCAAAATAATGAATATGAAACATACATACATACATATAAAATAATATGCATCAACATGTGGTCAAAATCTAAAGTCCATCAAACCATCTTAGTAGATGGATTAAAAAGTCCAATATAAATGTGCCTAAATAATAAAGTGCTCAAGGACCAATTTCCACTTCAAAGGTGCTCCAGTACTACAAAAGTGCTCCTTAAAGAGCTCATTGACATCAGCGAGAGTGTCATAGCAGGAGTGCCTTATGATTGAATCATTCATTGTGGGGATCGAGTGCAGGCTTATTTGATCTCTATAATTGAGATCCATGCCGTCTGGTAAGAGGCTGCTTTTTTTCATTTTAAGGGGGACTTTTGGAGCACTGGAGCACTTTTGAAGTGGAAATTGGTCCTTGAGCACAGAGCACTTTATTATTTAGGCACATTTACACGTATATTGGACTTTTTATCCATCTATTAAGATGGTTTGATGGACTTTAGATTTTGATCACATAGTGATGCATATTTTTTTATATTGTACGTTTCATATTCAATATTTTACACTTGCACATTATTTATATATACACCATTTTCTGAGTGGTGTTTTGTCAGTTGTTCCTTTGAGAACACATTTTGGGTATATTAATCATTTATCATCATTTTTTTACATGTTTTTCCCCAGTCTAGTATTCAGACAATTGTGTTGTAGCAGTTACTAATACCAGTATTGGCTAAGCGCAAAACCTTTTTCTTTTGGTTTGTTAATGAGTGTAACAGATGATTAAAAACAGACAGCCGTTGCTCAAAAGTATATGGGCATAGTGTACAAAATAAAAGTTATATGAATGTTTTAACAGTTTTTTTTATCTTTTATCACCTAACCAATGGTTATTCCTCCTGTTTAATGGTACCTGCACTTCTCAGAAACAGCTCTGTGCCAAAGGTTGTGGAAAGTTCCATTACAGATAAAGACTGCTTTTCTCTTTTTCTGTTTTACAATTTCCTATAACTCTACCTAGTTATATTGACTATCATTTGTTGCCATTTTTTTCTCTGTTTTAAAAGCTATACCCTGGGCCACTCTATCTATTGCAAGGTCATTGTCAACATGTTCTCCTGCCTGCACTGATTCAGATAGGAACATATCTGCTCTCACATGCATGACTTGAGTCAGCACACATTGGGTTCGTTACGGAGTTGTTACATTAAAACAAAATGTATTTTTTTTTCTTCAAACACCAGAGGCCACCTTGTATTGTCCTTTTTTTAGAGGGGAACAAGTGCAACTGTGGTGCCTGGAAAACTATTTAATGCATTACATGGATACCACTAACAAGGCATATTGATGCTGTACAGAAGGTTACAGAAAGTATGACAATAATTGTTATGCCGCGTACACATGAGCGGACTTTATGGCAGACTTTGTCCGGCGGACTTTTTTCGACGGACTTTCCGAATAGTGGACTTGCCTACACACGATTAACCAAAGTCCGACAGATTCGTACGTAATGACGTACGACCGGACTAAAACAAGGAAGTTCATAGCCAGTAGCCAATAGCTGCCCTAGCGTCGGTTTTTGTCCGTTGGACTAGCATACAGACGAACGGACTTTTCGACCGGACTCGAGTCCGTCGGAAAGATTTGAAACATGTTTCATTTCTAGGTCCGTCGAACTTTTGTGGAAAGAAGTCAGCTGGCGCCAACACACGATCGAATTGTCCGACGGACTCCGGTCCGCCGGGCAAAGTATGCTGTAAAGTCCGGTCGTGTGTACGCGGCATTAGACATAACTGATGTGTTAAATGAAAGGTTTTCTAGAGCCTACTTTTCTGGACAAGTGGAAAGCAAAGCATTACGAGTTTTCCATTGCAGTTCCATCCCATCTTCAGTTTTGTGCAAGCTATGCTGTGTTTCAGCTATTCCCATATGCAAACACCATACAGTTATCATGCATGCATACATACCTTTTTCTTAGTAAGACTAAATTTTTTGTAAAAATGGCAAATAAAATCAGGTTAGCATATTCAGATTGCAGCACATCATACACCATCATTGCTGCCTGCTGAATGGACTCATCCAGGGGGGGGGTGTCTGACCTCTGCAGAGTGACAAGTAAGTCGGTAAGTATCCGATTATTAAAAGTCAGCAGCTGCAGTGTGTGGGCGGACCTCCACTTTAAGGGCTGCCCTGCCACAGTATATGTACGTGGGGCGGTCCTTAAACGGTTAAACTAAAAGTTCAGTTGGGCTTTAAAGTGCTAATTCCAAACACAGAAAGGACTGTATTTACTATAATGGCAAACACAAGGGTGCATCATCAAGCCTCAAAATTTACAAACTGCATTTTTTTCCTCTTATTTTGTTTCCCTTCTCTGGTCACCCCTGGACATTTGTGGTTAAATCCAACAAATGAATTCCAGAAGGATGTTGTTTAGAGTCGTGCGTCACAGTATAGTTCTAGAATGTAAAGCTATCTCTCCTTTCTGTTGGTCTGTATAATTGCAAAGTAGCTGTGAATATAAATCAGACAGCATGCTTCCTTGAATGCACATTTGAGCAATAGCCTGTACAAAAGTGTTGGTAGGGTAGCATGATGTCTAAATAAAAAAAACAATAACTACATGTGTCAACTTTGCAAACCACTATCAGACCAGTGCTGATGCTAAAGTTTAAAGACTATGGCACAGAATTCATGGAAAGGCACTAGCTAAATGGGCTCCAGCAGCGACACTGTCCAATGACGGACGTGTAACATAAGCATTTGTCTCCTCTTCTCAGCAGCTGTTAACTAAAACATTTTCCATGTAGAACACCACAGGAAAGCAGCAATGTGTTGACAGTTTGACAACCCAATATATTTGGTAACTAGAACTGACGGCGTAGCATATTTCTTCTCTAATGATAACAACTGCATTCACACTATAATAATAATTATTGCTAAAATCAGCTGAAAAACTATTTTCTTATCTCAGAGCAAACCCAGTTCTATAGATATATTTATAATATGTATTGTAAAACAATATGCACTGTGAAATTATTTCTAATTGCTATGATTAATTTATAGAATGGATCTGGGAAATATTGTAAAAGCTTGAAACATTTTTTCATATTGTTAAAATAGTTTCCCTGAAAGCAGCTTAGCAGCATCTAAAAAATGATGATATGCAGTAAACATATAACTGCTAGCCCATGGAAATAAGATTTCCAGTTTATTAATTGGACTGATTGCTAAAATATTACTTCTGAGGGATTGTTATTGTATGCATGTTACTGCATAACTTGCCAAGCAAGTTATTGAGGTGCTCATGGTCCCAGTCAACGATCTGCAAATGGGGCAGAAGGGAATCCGGGTTGAGCCCCCACTATCTCCGGATTGTTTGGGCACTTTTGCCCTGCACCAGTGATGACCCACCCTGCACCTGGACCTGAGTGAACGCTTACACACTTGAAAATGTTTCAACCTTTACTGAACGCCAAAGGCACTGTAAAAGAAGTTGGTTAGGTAGACAAAGATACACAACAATATCAAGAAATAACAGTTCCACTAGACACAAGTTGAAAGGCAGACAGGTGACTGACATCTATCAGGCCTATCTCCGATGCAAAGGCCCTAACTGCACATACTCTACTGGGCAGGGAGACTAGATTGCTGTAATTTAGTCTTGCTGGCATTGGGGTCCCTAGTCTCTCGTCAGAGTGCTCACCCCTCCCTACTGAGGGCATTCAAAGTCCCAAATGGAAAGGTTGCTCCAAAAAGGAAGAGGATCCCAGCAGTCTTCTACTACAGTAGCAGACCCTTTGGCAGCAGCATGAGTCTTTTAGCAGCAACATGACCAGGCCAATAGTCTCTTCCAGCAGCATTATAGTATATTTTCAGCAGCACGGCTCATGGAGATGGTGGGTGCGAGTAGGCAGTTCCTACATAATTAGGGGCCTGGCCACCTAGAAAGTGGGCATGATCTGGGTGGGACAACCCAGACAAACTCCATCCTTCCATGTCCCATTTTATGCTGTGGCCTGGGTTAATCTTAAAACCAAGGCAGAGGCCAATTGGAATCCTCTTTGGTTCCAGGGGTGGTTAGTTCTAGGCTGCAGCAGCAGCCAATCAGTGTCCTTCCCTGTGTCTTTCTTTCCCTGCATGAGGGTGGGGGAGATTAGCTGAACAGGGCAGCGTGCAACCTTCTACCAAGCAGCTTAAAAGGGCCATTGGCAGTCAGTGCTACACCGACCTAATTTTCTTATGCCGCCTACACACGAGCGGACTTTCCGGCATACAATCCGACCGTGTGTAGGCTCCGGCGGACTTTTTCCCAAAAGCCCGCCGGACCTAGAGTTGAAGCATGTTTTAAATCTTTCCGTCGGACACAGTTTCTGGCAGAAAGTCCGCTCGTTTGTGTGCTGGTCCGACGGAAAGCCCGCTCGTCTGTATGCTGGTCCAACGGACCAGATACGACGCAAGGGCAGGGTATTGCATTTCGCGTTCGCTGCAATAAGAAAAACAAATTTTACTATTGCGGCGAGCGCGGGGCATACCAGGCCCTTAGGTCTGGTATGGATTATAAAGGAAACCCCCTACGCCGAAAAAACGGCATGGGGTCCCCCCTAAAATCCATACCAGACCCCGATCCGAGCACGCAGCCCGGCCGGTCAGGAAAGGGGGTGGGGACGAGCGAGCGCCCCCCCCTCCTGAACCGTACCAGGCCGCATGCCCTCAACATGGGGGGGTGCTTTGGGGGAGGAGGGGGGCCCAAAGCACCTTGTCCCCATGTTGATGAGGACAAGGGCCTCTTCCCGACAACCCTGGCCGTTGGTTGTCGGGGTCTGCGGGCGGGGGGCTTATCGGAATCCGGGAGCCCCCTATAATAAGAGGGCCCCCAGATCCCGGCCCCCCACCCTATGTGAATGAGTATGGGGTACATGGTACCCCTACCCATTCACCTAGGGAAAAAGCGTCAATAATAAAACACACTACACAAGTTTTTAAAATAATTTATTAAACAGCTCCGGGGGGTCTTCCTCCGGCTTCGGGGGTCTTCTTCCGGCTTCGGCGTCTTCTTCCGCCTTCGGGGGTCCCTCCGGTTCCTCTTCTCCCGGTGTTCCAGTTCTTCGGCCGGCTCCTCCGCTGTCTTCAGGCCGCTCTTTTGCCAGCGGAGGTCCGGACTTCTGGGCTTCTTGTCTTCTTCCCTCTTCTCTTCTCCAGATGTTGACACGACGCTCTCTCCGGCTGGACTGCTCTCTGAGCGCTCCGTTGTGACTTATATAGGCGGAGACCCTGCCCCCTTATGATGTCACAGTCCCTGGGCATGCTGGGACTGTGACGTTTTAGGGTGCGTGGTCACCGGGTGATGTTGATCAGGTTCAGGAGGGGGGGGCTGCTCGCCCTGACCGGCTGGGCTGCGTGCTCAGATCGGGGTCTGGTATGGATTTTAGGGGGGACCCCACGCCGTTTTTTCGGCGTAGGGGCTTCCCTTTATAACCTATACCAGAGCTAAGGGCCTAGTATGACCCGCGACGGGGCTCGCAGGGTGTCAATCTGACCGATAAAAGCGGCAAGATTGACTTCCTTTTCTAGTCCCGTCGTACCTGAGTCACGTTAAAAATGAACGGACTTGTCCATGTGTGGGCAAGCCCGTTCATTCTGAAAGTCCGCCGTAACTCCGGCGAAAGTCCGTCGGAAAGACGGGCGGATTTAGCCCGCCGGAAAGTCCGGTCGTGTGTGGGCAAGTCCGTCCGTTTTAAAGTCCGGTGCACCTGGCGGACAAAATCCGTCGGAAAGTGTGCCGGACCAAGTATGCCAGAAAGTCCGATCGTGTGTACGCGGCATTACTCTCCAGCTTCTGGTTGTATGGTTTTAATGGTACAAAGAACTGTGGAGATTTGTCTCTCATAAGTCATTAACTAATAACTAGAATGATACTTGTTTTTTTTTTTTTTGCTTTTGTTATGTAATCTCTACTTTGAATTTTACAAAGACAAAGAACAATGAAACAAGTCTATATCCGCATGTGAGCAAGGTATACAGTGCTGCAAGTGTAGCGCCCTCCTAGGTAGGTGCTAGAGTGAGTGTATATAGTTTTTGCTTTCTCTGCTTAACAGGGAGACAGCTAGGCAAATTTATATACTGTCTGCTTAACAGAGAGCTGTTATTGATTGGTAGAGTCTGCTTGGTATGTTCTGGTGTTGTTCATGCTGTCTTGAAAGTTTCACACTGGTCTGGTAGCTATGGGATGTACTGGACAGTAAACCTGGTTCTGCAGATCATCCTACATCAATAAGAACATAAAACAAGTGATGCAAACAGGGGTCTGCTACTATTGGCAGGTATTCTAAGTAGGGGTGTACACAGGCAACCTTGATGTAATCCAGGGGTCCTCCACCCAGCCATAGGAAGCCAGAGCAGCTCGAGCGACAGACCAGGGGGCTAAAGCATGGACCTTCAGCACCCAGAAATAGAATTAAACTTGTTATTGTAAGTAGTGAAGCCAGCGAGTCCCCTCCACAGTTTCCTACACCCTCAAAGCTGATGCTGTCATTGCTGCTACACATGCTGCTGTCATTGGGCCATCCTAAAGTTTACCTTAATGCATTCCTTGCATTAAGATAAAAAATGTTTAGGCATCAGCATAGCTCCCAACTGTCCCTGATTTCGAGGGACTGTCCCTGATTTGGAGCAATGTCCCTCTGCCCCTCATTCCTCCTCATTTGTCCCTCATTTTGGTCTGATCTATATAGTTCTATATAAAATGCACTTTTTATCTTTCAAAAAGTGTCTCCCAGTGCTAAATTTTTCAACTAATTTCTAAATTGCTGCATTTGTAAATTTGAAGAGCCAATATAAAGGAGTAAAAGTGGTAAAAAAAAGCCCTTGTGGATTTAATCAACATTTTTTTTTGGTTAATTCTACTTTAAGGGTGTGTGACGGGGGGCTTGCCCTATGCCTACATATGTTTGCTAGTAGGTGTCCCTCATTCCCATCTCAAAATGTTGGGAGGTATGCTCTGCAGCTCTTCTCTCTCCTCACTTCCACCGTGCCTCACTGGTTTTGCTGGCAACGCGATCTGTCATCTCCCCTACACAGTCCCCTCCCCCCTTCAGTTAGAACACGCACTAGGGAACACAATTAACCCCTTGATCGCCCCCTAGTGTTAACCCCTTCCCTGCCAGTGACATTTTTACAGTAATCAATACATTTTTATAGCACTGATCTCTGTATAAATGCCAGTGGTCCCAAAAATGTGTCAAAATTGTCCGACGTGGCCGCCATAATGTTGCAGTCCTGATAAAAATCACAGATTGCCACCATTACTAGTAAAAAAAATTTAATAATAAAAATGCCATAAAACTATCCCATATTTTGTAGAAGCTATAACTTTTGCACAAACCAATCAATATACGCTTATTGTGATTTTTTTTTTTTTACCAAAAATATGTAGAAGAATACATATCGGCCCAAACTGAGGAAAAAAACATTTTTTTATATATTTGTGGGGGATATTTATTATAGCAAAAAGTAAAAAATATTGTGTTTTTTTTCAAAAATGACGCTCTTTTTTTGTTTATAGCGCAAAAAAAAAAAAAACGCAGAGGTGATCAAATAACACTAAAAGAAAGCTCTATTTTGTGGGAAAAAAAGGACGTCAATGTTGTTTGGGTGCAACGTTGCACGACCGCGCAATTGTCAGTTAAAGCGACGCAGTGCCGAATCGCAAAGTGCTCTGGTCAGGAAGGGGGTAAAATCTTCCGGGGTTAAAGTGTTACCAAACCCACAACAGTAAAATCAGTCTGTATATGCAGAAAAGCATGCTTGTTATACTCACTGTGAAACCTAAGGGGGTTAATCCTCCGCATTGTGTAAAAAGGCTGTTTGATCCTGACTACTCTGATCCTCCCCTTCTTCCACAGTCCCCTGATCATTTCCTGATAACACAGAGTTTATGGAGTCAAGCTGCACATGCTCAGTTTGGTGTGTATTGCTAGAGAGGTTTTTTAGTCTTGGGAGAGTGCATGTAATCAGCAGAGGGCCAATCAGCACTGTCCAGACAGAGGGTCAGGGACTTTGCAGCCTGATAGGACAGTCAAAAAACTATTCCTACAAGCTTTAACCAGTGCTTGCCTGAACACTGAGAGAGGTCACAAGACTGCTATATACTTCTTATGAGAAAAAGTATTTAGCAGTTTATATTTACTAAAATAATTGCATTTCCATGTTCTGTGTACTGTGGGAGAGCAGATATAGTGAATGCAGGGTCCTGGGTTTAGTAACACTTTAAGCTGGCCATAGATGAGTATTTATTTTTTATTTTTTGTTCAGTTAACGAAAAGAAAAAAAAAAACAGATTTCCTCATCCACATAAACGAAGAGGATAAAGGAATTTTCTACGTCGGGACCTTGTATTCTGACAGCAGAACTCACCGACTGCCTACAGCTGCTGATCGTAAAAAAGTTTTCCATCATGTCCCTTTGACAGAATTCAATTGGTCCCTGCCGAACCTGGCGAAATATGATCGTTCTTTGGCCAGCTTTAGTCTTGTTTCCTACCATCCTTACCACAAATATTGCTGCAATACTTTAGATTGTAAGCTCCTTGAGGGTAGGGACTAATGTGAATGTACAATGTATAAGTGCTACGTAAATTGATGGCGCTATATAAGTACCTGACATAAATAAACAAATACCCAATTAACGTAGACTGTTATTATCTGACTTCAGATCTTTCTGAGTCCTCCTAGACAAAAGAGGAGATAAGGAATATCGACACTTTTCTGACACTCATGTGCTGCATGCTTGTTTTGGGTTTGTGACTCAGACATATTGAAGCCAGTCAGACAGCAACCAGGCGACTAGCATTTTCAAAACACGCCCAGCAATGACAGTCTGGATATTTCTCTCCTGACAATTCTGCTGATAGGCAAATGTGCAGAGCCAAGCTTGAGTGCGAGCCTGTACTTTTATCTTACTTTCACATTTGCATAACAAGCACTTTGAACATAATTACACCCTATGTACAGTGTATCCAAGCTCATTCATGAAAGTGAGAGTTTAGCTGGGGCTCACACTGCCATGTAAGTGCCTACAGTTATTCAAGCTGCTACCTGTCTTTAGCATGTTTTACTTTCTCTGATTCTAAAATGACAAGTCACATAACATCCACATATGTGCCTCTGGCAGTGATGACTAAAGTGGAAGAACTTATATACACTGACCTGTTAACACAGGAAAGTGTTATTGCATACATGTAACTCATACTGGACCAAAGATTGTATATTACAACAACATATATGCATTTAAGTTTCTAGTATACAGTGCTTACTGCTGCATATCTTTCTGCCCCTATTAAAGATAATTAGACTGCACATTAATAGCTTGCTTTTTGTTGTTTACAGCTCGGCTTGGCATGAAAAACTAAAGCTTCACGCTTCCTGTAACAATTACAAAACCTTTTCACTTGCATCAGCTTGCCTGTGTGCATTGCGGGATCAGTTAATATTGCAAAGCATTAAGCTTAATCAGGAAAGCAGTGAAAAGAGCTGGGCTGATGTACAACGTGCTGTAACCTACAACCACCAGAGATCAAATTATGGAGACAAGATCACAGAACGTGTAAACAGTGCTATGTTTAGGTGCTGTGTAGATTTTCTCTGTGCCAGCCCTATCGGAGGCTTTACTGTTTATTGACTTACTACCTCATAACAATTGGAAGGGGGTATAACCAATAGGCATAGTCATTTTGACCAGGTCAGAAAACAGTCATTTAAAGTGATAAAGCCTCTTCTTGGGTCCCCGTCGCCGCTCTTGGCCCCTTCCTCCTGCCAAGTGCCACCAGGGCAAGCAGCTTGCAACGGGGTCACCCAAGGCGGCTCTGCATGACCATTCAGACAGGGTCCCCCGGTTCAGCCCCACCTCTCTGTCTCCTCATTGGCTCACTGGCTGTGATTCACAGCAGTGTGAGCCAATGGTACCCGCTGCTATCTCAGCCAATGAGGAGAGAGAGTCCCCAGAGTGTTGAGACTCTTGTGCACATCGCTGGAGGAAGATCGGGCTCAGGTAAGTATTGGGGGACTGCTGCACAAAGGAGGTTTTTTTACCTTCATGCATAGAATGCATGAAAGTAAAAAACCTTGTGCCTTTAAAACCACTATAATAGCCAAAGATACAATTATTGATGTGCGTAATCACATATTGCATATTAAAGTGTATCCATAAACTTTTTTTTATGGATACAGTAGGGAAGAATAAAAGTGGAATTGAACTAAAAAAAACAAAACAAACAACACTGTCCATACTTGTCTCTTCTGTCATAAATACCTCTCTCTGCTTGTAGTAATGTATATTAAGCCACGCATGTGCAGCTCAATGTAACATTTATGACACCCCTCTATGCCCTGATGATGTGCCTCCTGTGCGCATGCAAGGAAGTGATGTCTCGTGGCCTGGCCATTCAAGCGGCTGAACAAACCAAAACCAGAAGGATGACTAGGAGAAGATGGAAGAGCCCGTGACCAGCAATAATGCAGACAGCGCAGTGCTGGAGGGCATTGTTTGACAGGTATCTACCATAATGTGGTGTTAGCACATTGTGGCATAGAGGTCCTGGGGGCACATTTAATAGGGAGCTTTCCCTTTACTTCCTGCCCTGTAGATATAGGGTGAGGGGGGAGTGAAGGTAATCATGTGTTATCATTGGAAGAATTCCCCTCTATTCCTATTGCAGTTCCAACCACATCGCCGGAGCCACGATACCCGCAAGTAACCCCCGGGAGTGATGTCAGCCGATGGAGTGGTGTACGGGCACCGCAGTGAGGGCTTCGATCTCCGGTGAGTATTACATAATGAGCTAGTATGCTATGCGTCTTGCAGATGTTAGTTTTTTTTTTTTTAAAGTGGGTTTACACCCACTTTAATGAACAGAAGAGAAATAGGACTTTTGCACTTACCATAAAATCCTTTTCTCTGCTTTTAATGAAGAACACAGCAGCAGCCCTCAAATATATTTCTATGCTTTGTTTGCCTTTACTTTGTGTACTGAGTTGGTTGTCACAGAGTGGGGGGGGGGGAGGTTGGCCACCAGCAAGGGCCACCCCTGGGTTGTCTTTTTGTTTGTACCTAGCTCTGTACTCCTGGGGGCAGCAATATAACCCACTGGTCATGATCTAGGTCAATTTTATGATGAGTAAAAAAATCAAATTTTTCACTTCATATACTGTACACTTCCTAACAAAAGTCAAGCAAAGTAGTCTTAACTATCTGGAACCAAAATGTTGAAGAGTAGTATTATGACCTTATACCTAAATCAATTGAAAGGCACAGCTGGGATCAGAAGATGGTAGAGCAAATCAAGTTGTAATTTCAAATCATTATAAAAAGCTCTGCAAGGATTATTACATTATGGTGCTATAGAAAGATATGGTTCAATTTTGGTTAATGATATATAATTCTAATCCTGAAACTATTACCGTTTCAAGAAGCAAGACATCAGCTGCTGCATTAGTAAATGGCTTCAAATGTTTCACAGTCCAAAGCACGTCTTATTTTTATTTGAGTACTATTTCTGTGCATGTGTTTTCAACCAGAAGCTGATGACAATGCTAATGGCGTCATTGGCATACGATTAATGTTTTACATTGTTACCCGGCAGTACTTGAGAAACTGACATATGACAACCTCCTTGACCTTTCCAGAGTTGGATGTCACCTGTTTCTGTACATTTCACATTAAAGGAAACCTAAGCATATGTCTTCAAAGTGCTCTGCAATCTACCAAGATAATCTTATGCATTGTGACTACAAATATGTTATTTGCATAACATTCTAAACCTCTACAAGGCATAAATTTGTTTTTACTATCCAGAAAAAATGCATCATGCCATCCTGCACTTTGTTGGCTTGTATTTCAAAGGTTCCTTCAATGGTTTTAGCTCCATTAGCTAAATATTATTTAAAATTATAAATTATAAAACATTCATATCTGTTTTTTGTAAATAATTTACAATCTCTGCTTTAAAAAAAATTAAAATGTGACAAAGAATTCCTAGAGCACCATCATGTTGCTAAAGATCAGGTAGATCAGTAGAAGCTTGCATACTGGCATGATCATTATCCCTGAACCTATTTAGCTGATCACACAATAATCTATAATACATATGGAAATAATACAGGCACTGCAGCTCACATTCCATGAGCGTATGATTTGTTTGTTTTTTTACACACAATTGTTAGTTTGTCCTTAAGCAAATCATATGGCATGCACGTAATACACTGTATTCAACTTCGATGTAAGGTAAATGAAAGACAGACTTCACCTCAGATCCCAGACCATTGGTGACGCCCCTCTGATGTTTCTTACACATTGGGCTTAGTCGTAGAGGTGTCACCTTTATGACTTCCACAGGAGAAATCACATATTGATATTATGGCAATGCTAGAGGGACAGTTTTAGGACAGTATACAGTAATGTTACAGTAGACCTCTGTGATGTTGTTGCTAGCCGAGAGGGACTGATCAGAATTTAACCTTGGTAGATTATTGGCAGTTCAGGATTGTATGTGAAACTTTACATAGGCCGTCAATTCAAGACATTACGTAAGGGACTACATTAATGAAAACATTGTTCTGATTTTAAATAAATTAGACGGATTATGAAGACTTCTCATACAGCTTAACGTATTATGAAACGTGTGAGACATGTCCATTATATCGTTGCCTGCAAATGTTGTTGCATGCAGCTATTTTCAACCCAGCAAACAGCACAAAAGCATTAATCAACAGAGGAGAAAGAGCAGGCCAGTTTGGAGTCCTCCTGCAACAGCATACAGCCATCTGACATACTTGTTGCTCTGATACTTTTACAAGAACATCGTAACCAGGTTTATTTTTATCTGTCATGTTCAGAAGTCATTTAATCCTTAGCTGAAGACTGAATGAACAAGTGAAACAAAATCAATCATGTGACAGTTTCTATGAAAGTCATTGGGGGTCACTCTTGGGGTCAGTTTCAAAGAGACGTGGCTTAGTTTGGCCATCCCCTAATCATAGTTAGCATTACTCTAGATTCAAGCATCTCTTGCAAGGATTGGCATACAGTGCCTTGAAAAGTATTCATGCCCCATGAAATGTTCCACATTTTGCCATGTTACAACCAAAAACATACCGTAAATGTATTTTATTGGGAATTTTTGTGATAGACCAACACAAAGTAGCACATATTTGTGAAGTGGAAGGAAAATGATAAATGATTTTCAATTTTTTTTACAACTAAATACCTGAAAAGTGTGGCGTGCATTTGTATTTGGCCCCCTTTACTCGGATAACCCTAACTAAAATCTAGTGGAACCAATTGCCTTCAGAAGTCACCTAGTTAGTAAATAGAGTCCACCTCTGTAATTTAGAGGTTTGTTAGCGAACCTTAGTGAACAAACAGCATCATGAAGGCAAAGGAACACACCAGACAGGTCAGGGATAAAGTTGTGGAGAAGTTTAAAGCAGCAGGATTAGTTTATAAAAAAAAAAAAATCTCAAGCTTTGAACATCTCACAGAGCACTGTTCAGTCCATCATCCAAAAATGGAAAGAGTATGGCACAACTGCAAACCTACCAAGACATGGCCGTCCACCTAAAGTGACAGGCCGGGCAAGGAGAGCATTAATCAGAGAAGCAGCCAAGAGGTCCATGGTAACGCTGGATGAGCTGCAGAGAACCACAGCTCAGGTGAGAGAATCTGTCCACAGGACAACTATTAGTCATGCACTCCACAAATCTGGCCTTTATGGAAGAGTGGCAAGAAGAAAGCCATTGTTTAACCGCTTCAGCCCGGGAAGATTTTACCCCCTTCCTGACCAGAGCACTTTTTGCGATTCGGCACTGCGTTGCTTTAACTGACAATTGCACCCAAACAAAATTGACGTCCCTTTCTTCCCACAAATAGAGCTTTCTTTTGGTGGTATTTGATCACCTCTGCGTTTTTTATTTTTTGCACTATAAACAAAAAAAGAGCGACAATTTAGAAAAAAAAAGCAATATTTTAAAATTTTTGCTATAATAAATATACCCCAAAAATATATTAAAAAACAAATACAGGGCAAACTTAGAAGAAAACCTGTTAAGCCTTGTACACACGATCGGATTTTCCAACGGGAATTGTGTGATGACAGGCTGCGGAAAATCCGACCGTTTGTATGCTCCATCAGACAATTGTTGGCCAACTTTCCATGGACAAATGCTGGATGGCAGGTTTATAAATTTTCCACAGACAAAGGTCTGTTGTTGGATTTTCCGAGTGTGTGTACACAAGTCCGTCGGACAAAAGTCCAAAGTACAAACACGCATGCTCGGAAGCAAGGACGAGCCATAAGCGGTCGGTCTTGTAAACTAGCGTTCATAATGGAGGAATAACATTCGTGACGCGGCAAATTATGAAATCTAGAAATACAGCGCACATTCTCTTTTTCTTTAATGGGATAATAATGAAGCTGCTTTGCTGGTGATACTGATGGAGTTCTGCAAAAACACGTATTTTTAAAGGCTTTTTTTTCTAGTGATATCAAGAATAATATTATTATGCTTGTTTTTTTTTTTTTTTTTTTGGTCAAGTTACCACAACACCATTAATCCGTAGTTTTTAAGATCAAAGATAAACTATGTTGGTGTCCCTTGTAAATTTTATATTGGTATTTTTAAAATGTAACTGCCTACTCCCAAACTGTCATTTGAAGTAAAACACCTAGCCAAGTATTATTCTACACAATTTTTTTTATTGTGCATTAATAAAAGAAAACAAATAAAATTAGACATGCTATCTGCCAATAGAACTTAACCAAAAAGTGCATTTGATGCATCCATAAATATAGAAAATATACCAAATCAAATTTTTTTGTATTTTTTCAGGTACTTATGTAGCGTTGTCAATTTACGCAGCGCTTTACATATACATTGTACATTCACATCAGTCCCTACCCTCAAGGAGCTTACAATCTAAGGTCCCTAACTCACATTCATACATACTAGGGACAATTTAGACAGGATCCAATTAACTTGCCAGCATGTCTTTGGAGTGTGGGAGGAAACCGGAGTACCCGGAGGAAACCCACGCAGGCACAGGGAGAACATGCAAACTCCAGGCAGGTAGTGTCAAGGTTGGGATTTGAACCAGCGACCCTTCTTACTGCTAGGTGAAAGTGCTATCCACTACACCACTGTGCCGTCCGTGGCATGTGTCCTGCATGTGTCCTGCTTCTTAATATAGGGGGTCAACAATGCCAAGAGTTGGTGAAAGCAGGGGTCCGTCATCCGGAGATAATTTCGAAAATCATCCGGATTATTCTCCTGGAGCTCCCGCAGTAAAGGCATATGACATAATTGGTCACGATTAATAAAGCAACCAGTTTTTGGTCCAAGAAATCCTCCTCCTCCAGTTCCTGGACTGGACTTGGGTCAAAGCAATAACTCCAAGGCCAATAATAAATAACACGTTATCTCCTCCAATTCTGCAACATGGCTGGTTGACGAACGGCCGTTCAGAAACGAACTGAAAAGTGCGAAATGAAAAGCGCAAATTGTCAGGGCTGGGCTCAGCCCTTCCTTCTCTGAGCTGGCCGCTCAGCTGTCGGCTAATTACGAGCCCCCATCTCTCTCCACTGTTACCCAGCTGTTGTTGATTCTACCCAGCTGTTGTTGATCTCTGCCTTCGCCTTTGTCAACATCACAGTGACTTTCTCCAGCGTTCCTGTTGAAGACTTGCTCGGCTGACCTTCCTTCTGACTCCTGGTCCTGCTTGCTGTACTACTACGTTTATCTCTGGCTCTCTGACATTTGCTTGGCTGACTACCCGATCTGGTTACTGAACTATGGCTTGTTTTGACTATGCTTACTCTGTTTACCCACCCAGTGTCTGTCTCAGGGTGACCACATTTCCAAACTGCCATTCAGGGACACCCCCCATCCCTAAAATCAGCTTGTACTGTAACGAATCACAGCACAGCCAAGATGGCGGGTGCACGCTCTACCCAGAAGTACTGATCATGCCCCCCAAAAAAAAGGCCACCGCACTGCCACTTTACTCGCTGACAAAACTTGTCCTGGTCAGCCGAGACCCGTTTTCCCTTGTTACAACGCTGGCTCTACATTGCACTGCAGTGATTAGACACAAGAGGCAGGATTTATGATTTCTCAAATCACAAGGAGGGGGTGGGGATTGTGCCTCTCCAGACATTCCCGGCCAGGACAAGTACTGTTAGTGAGTAGAGTGGCGATGAGCCTTTTTCTGGGCATCGAATCGGGGGGGGGGGGGGGGTTGTGTCAGTTTTAGTTTCATTCTGGGACACTGTATTGTCCTGGAATGAAGGTGCCTGGGACAGACCTGCAATCCGGGACACGTGGTCACCCTAGTCTGTCTATTTGTCTCTCCCACCCACCCAGTGTCTGTCTGTCTATCCCACCCAGTGTCTGTTTGTCTGTCTGTCTCTCCCACCCAGTGTCTGTCTGTCTCTCCCAACCAGTGTCCGTCTGTCTCGCCCACCCAGTGTCTGTTTGTCTGTCTCTCTCACCCAGTGTCTGTCTGTCTCTCCCACCCAGTGCCTGTCTGTCTCTCCCACCCAGTGTCTGTCTGTCTGCCTCTCCCACCCAGTGTCTGTCTGTCTCTCCCACCCAGTGTCTGTCTGTCTGTTTCTCCCACTCACCCAGTGCCTGTCTGTCTCTCCCACCCAGTGTCTGTCTGTCTCTCCCACCCAGTGTCTGTCTCTCCCACCAAGTGTCTGTCTGTCTGTCTCTCCCACCCACCCAGTGTCTGTCTGTCTGACTCTCCCACCCAGTTTCTGTCGGTCTGTCTCTCCCACTCAGTGTCTGTCTGTCTCTCCCACCCACCCAGTGTCTGTCTGTCTCTCCCACCCACCCAGTGTCTGTCTGTCTGTCTCTCCCACCCAGTGACTGTCTGTCTGTCTCTCCCACCCAGTGTCTGTCTGTCTCTCCCACCCACTCAGTGTCTGTCTGTCTGTCTCTCCCACCCACCCAGTGTCTGTCTGCCTGTCTCTCTCACCCACCCAGTGTCTGTCTCTCCCACCCAGTGTCTGTCTCTCCCACCCACCCAGTGTCTGTCTATCTGTCTCTCCCACCCACCCAGTGTCTGTCTGTCTGTCTCTCCCACCCAGTGTCTGTCTGTCTATATGTCTCTCCCAACCAGTGTCTGTCTCTCCCACCCAGTGTCTGTCTGTCTCTCCCACCCAGTGTCTGTCTAATCTGTCCCTCTCTATGTTGTAAAAAACCTGGTTGAGCCTGCTTGTTTCTGTGTCCCCCTTAGTGTGCTGACCACGGTAATCATTGCTGCTGATCCATGATACCGGGGTCAGCTTACGTGCCTCCGTCATCCTGTTGCTCTCCTCTTTCCCCCTTTCCCCTCCCTCCCTGCCTGTCAGCTCCTGTGTGTGAGACGATCTTTTCCCTGCTCCCCTCCTGCCGCTATTAGCAGCTGGCAGTAAAGTTAAAAAAGATTACTGCCAGCCCCTCTGTTCTACTAAGCTATACTACCCTGTGTACATGTTTGTATAAAATTGTGCCTGTAAATACCTTATTCCAGTTTGTTTCTGGCCGGTCACATGACCTCTGGCCACTCTCCTCCCCCGATCTATGGGCTATAGCAGGAGGGGCTGAGAGGACAGCACAGTGGTCACAAGACCTCCTGGCTGATGTCAGAGGGGGATCTCGGCCCCTCCTGCTGTAGCCCTTGGATCGGGGGAGGAGAGCAGCTGGAGATCACGTGACTGGCCAGAAACAAAATGAAATAAGCTATTTTGCAGGCACAATTTTATACAAACATGTACACAGGGTAGTATAGCTTAGTAGAACAGATGGACTGGCAGTAATCATTATTTGACTTTACAATCACTTTAAGTGGTTTGTCTCATCTATGTAAACTGATACATTCTACTGGAGAGCTGAAAAAGCTGTGCTTTTGAAAAACAGACTTGCTGACTGGTTCAGTAGATAAAAACAGAAGATAGAAAGCCTAAAAAAGGAAACTAATACAGCCATCACATCTAAGAATTGATAAGCTGTGATATTTTAAAATATTGCTTTTGCGTCTAATACTGCTTTAAAGTTCTTGTAAACCTCTGGAATGAAAAATTAACAATGCGTATCCTTCTGCCGTGTGTACTTACCTTAATCTAAAGCACCTAGTGTGATTTATATCTGAACTGGTAAGCTGCAAAATAATAAATGTTTGCTTTTGGGTTTAATACTGAGTTTCTTTGGCAGACTTACCTTTAAAACAAATTCATTCAGCTCTGAGCTGTCACTGCTGCAGGCACACCCATCTTCGCCTTCTTCCTTCTAGGTTTGCACTCTCTGGTCATGTTGAGGTCACTCCCACGAATGTACACAGGAGTTATTATGGTGGCATGACGCTCTGCATTTGGTTCTAAAGCCTGAAGTTTTTTTAACCTATAGCCCTTACCCCCATAAGGGCCGCTGGTGAATGTGGTTGTCTCCCACCCTGCACAGCCAGGCATACCCATTTTTCACTCACTCCAAGTCAAGAAACAATCCTTGCAGCTTAGTTTGTTTTTTTTATTAGGGGAATTGAACTTGAATAGGGAAAAGATGCTCAGCTGGCTGAGGAGTGAGCATGCACAAGTTTCCCTATACCAAGCGGTTTGCTATGGGGCATGCGGCAGGAGGGAAGAGCGGATAGTGCTCATAGAGGACCCCAGAAGAGGAGGACTAGGGCTGCTCTGTGCAAAACCATTGCACAGAAAAGGTCAGTATAACAGGTTTGTTATTTAATCGCTTGGCACTGAGTATGCGGCCTCTTAGTGGCCGGGTCTTGGCACTGAGCAGGCGCATATTTGCGTGCAATAGCAGCAACAGCGCTGTGCCAAGAGTGTGCACCCTGCATGCTCCCAGCGGCTCACGGAAAGCTCCCAGCCAATCACGGCGGTCACATAACCATAAGCCCTGTCCTGCCTCCCAGGTTACTAAACCCCTTAAAGGGCAGTCATTAAGGGGTTAAAAAAAATAAAAGAGAAATCTCTACAATCACTTTTATATCACTTTAATCCAAGCATTGCTACCAACAGTTGATCACTGTATGGTTTCATTAGCAACCCTTCCTGACTGTAGGCACAATGAAAGATATTTAATAAGCTTTTTAATAACTCCTTTTTCTATAACACTGTATTACTGACACAGTCAACATATACTTAACCTACCTGTGAGGGTATTAGAGGATGACTAAAACATTATGAGTAGATTCATCTGAAGCCCGATCAAGATTTGGCCTCCTCACCGCCTGTTTTAGCCCAATTTTTGCCAAAAAATGCACACCAAGTGGAGCATTTGCACCGTTTATCCATTTGTTTGAATGCCGAACTGGCTGAACTTCTGTCCATTTATGGATTTAGTCATTCCTGTAGCATTCCCTTACAAATTGCAGAATCTAACCTCTCTGAGGCAATGAGATGTGGGACAGGGCGCGACACAGTTCATTCCTGAGTCATTGTTTACGTATGCAGCATCTTGATTCATCATTGCATCATGCAGTGTGAGTTTTTGTTCATACAAAATTATCTCTGAGTTCAGAAGGTGGCTTATCAGGCAAACAAAGATACAGATCAGAAGACTAGACTATCTTGGTCTTCAAGTATTAACATTACAGTACCAAGGCATAAAATTAATGTAACTTCCCATATAAGTCCAACGATATTTCAAATACATGTGAGGTTTTGAAAAAGCCCAACAAATAGTGTGATAATGACAAATAAAATCAAGTAATCATCAGCCGATTACTGGTGATTACTTACCTACTAGCTGATTACTGGTGATTACTTGATTTTATTTGTCATTATCACACAAATTGTTGGGCTTTTTCAAAACCTCACATGTATTTGAAATATTGTTGGACTTATTCAGTGTTTAGGGACTAAAGCTTGCCCAGATTCCATACAATCCAGCTCTTTAAACTCATTGATAAATAGTAAGCTCCCAACCATTTGGCCATATGCACATTTTGCTAAATCAATCTCTGGAACCATAGTGGCTGAGAAATAGTCATGATATTGTCAGACTGTGATCAGACAAAATATAGATAGGCTATGGCAATTATTTGCAAGTGTAGCACTAACCCGAAGGAGCTGCTGATAAATGTTCAATTCTGCACCCTGCCTTTCAACCCCCAAGAACGGTCTCGACCCCTCTGGCACACCTATATAGTGATATGAGCGTGGGACCCAGCAGTAAAGAGAACACAGTAATGATACACTATACCATGGGCGTAGCATAAGGGGTTGCAGGGGTCACAATCGCAACCCTGCCCCTAGCTCAAGGGGGCCCCTGCAGCCTCCCTGTCATATTATCATATCCTCCACAATGTCCAGCTCCGATCTGCCCTAGGGCCCCACAGCCATGCTCCAGTACTGGGCTTCCACTTTGCCTTCCACAATCCACACCCCTCTGTTCTCATTGGCTGGGGAGAAGCTGTGAGCCATTTCCTGAATGGAGAACAGCCCAGGATGGGCAAGTGTCTGTGCTGTGTGCTGGCAACACGGAATGGTAACTGAGCTCAGCGAGTTAAGAGGAGCCACGATGGGACCAATGTCACTGGTGAGGTATGACACTGCTCAGTTACTTCTAGTCACTAGCTGGGATTCTCTGTACCCCCCACCCGGGGATGTCTGCTTACCCCACTTCCCTGACTACTGGGGAAAAGACACAAACCTCCGGGAGGTGACCTTCCCCCAACACCTGTCAACACTGACAGATAATCCTTCAGAAATTGCTAAAACAAATCCCTTAACACCTCCTGAGGGTCCCCTGAGGGGCTTGCAGGCTCCAGTTTTTATGTCACATGGCTTTGCCCCCCATATCTAAGTTCCCCCCCTCAAGCCCCATGACCACCCCCTCCGCCCTCGATGCTATGCCCGCTGCTGAGCTTATTCCCAGTACAGCACTCTATACTGCTCCTACTCTGCAGGGCTGAAATCACATTCCTTTACAACACAGCCAGTCAGCCATGATCTGCATAGAGTGTATCTGCCTACTGCAACTACACTGTTGTTCCGATCAGAGAATTTCACAGGTCAGAACGGCAACATAAAAGCCAGATACACCCTGTGCAGGCTCATAGACTGTGTGTAAAGGAATGTGATTACAGCCCTGTGTATTGTGAAGGGGGTTGTATACAGTGCTGGGATGGAAAAGGAGCACTGCCAAATGACCTGCCAGGGGTTCCTGTCCTCTGATTCTCCAGGGGTGATCCCTGTCCTCTAATGTAAGGAGGAACTCTGGGAACTCTAAACTCCTAAGCCACTTTGAGTATCTTGGTGTGCGGTGGGTGTATCTGCACACACAGTGGAAGTGGTGGGTGGTAGTGGGGGGGGGGGCCAGGTCAACTTTTGCATTGGGGCCCACAAGCTTCAAGCTACGCCTCTGCACTATACAGTATATTTACCGTAGCCTTGGAACCCATCACTTCACCAGCTGTGATAATAGATAGAGACTCACACAGGATATCAATTAACCATTTAGAAAGTTTACTGAAATGGAAATTAAACACAAGGAACAGTGTGATACTTAAAGGTAATAAATGACGTGTGATAACTTAAAGGTAATAAATGACAACAGATGGCAGTCAATGTATATGTGAAACCGTAGATTCAATGATCACCTCAGAGAGCAAATGTAGACAGGTACACAGTGGGACAAGTTCCCAATATCTTCCAAAACTTATATTAAGCACCTTCCCACTGAAACCTCAAAGCACACACACCAGATTTGCAGTATAATGTCATGAACATGCAACAGTAAAATGCAATGCATATATCCTGGACTCAAGGGCTCCCCCTAGGTCAGGGATGTCAAACTGGTGGCCCTCCAGCTGTTGAGGAACTACAAGTCCCATTATACCTCTGCTTTTGGGAGTCATGCTTGTAACTGTCAGCCTTGCAATGCCTCATGGGACTTGTAGTTCTGCAACAGCTGGAGGGTCACCAGTTTGACACCTGTGCCCTAGGTTGTAATGCAATGTTCCAAATGCAAAGTAAACTGCGATGCTTTGTAGAAGATGAATAAAGTTCCTTGTCTTCAGAATCTTCAGCTAGCTTATGTATTAGACTGCAGTTATTGTAAATCCAAACAGGGCAACAAGTAGAAAGCAAACTGTAGGATAAGTGATGCGCTGGTAATTGTGTACAGTACTTGCAAATAAAAGGCACTTATAATACTTCCTCCTTAGCAGTGGGTATGGTTCAGTATTGACTTTATAGCACAAAGAAACAAATCCTAAAGTTCCACTGTATGCAGCCTGTGAATAAGTGAGATCACTTCTGTGGGACTACAAGTCTCACCAGCAGTCTGTAGATAACACACTCCGTTAATAATGTACTCTACTGAAATAGGCATGTGCCCTTCTCACCAAGTAGACCCAGAAGCTGTGAGGCTCCGTTCAGACACTCCTCCTGGTGTCTCAGTCTGATGAAAGATGGCTCTGCCACACTGTAGCGTGCTTCTCCTTTTATCTGCTTACCCAGCAGGCTGTTCTGTGACTTGGCATTGTGGGTAGGTGGACTGGGCATTGTGGGTCAGTAGTTCCCAGATTTTAGCACATGATTTTAGCTCAAAAGTCCTTTCTTCATTAAACTACATCTCCCACAATGCTTTGTAACGCTGCTTCACAGAAACTGTTCACAGAAACTAAACAAAAGTCTTAATAGCATTAAAAGGACACTAGAGGGAGCCAAACTCTTACTTAAAAAACATCATATTATTTAGCATGATAACTTGATCACAACCCCAGTGCTAGACAAGGAAATCTGAAGTCAGAGAAATATGCAGACTGTCTTTGCTGGCCTTTCCCCCTGAAAATGCTAGTTGCATCAGGCATTGATGAGCACTGAAAGGCAGCACTAATAGGCACTAATTTGCTATGCCTGCATCTGACTGTTTGTTGCCAGGCTGGCTTGCCTGACCTCGCATCCAGTTGTTTTTCTTCCCTGCCTGCACCTGTCTAGCTTCCCCTGAAGCTTCTTCTGATGTGTGCCACCAATCTTCCTACACCTGCTACCAGCCGCTGTCTACCGCTGCCTGCTGTATACTAACCCTGGGCCTGCTGTTCCTGCTGTCATCTATTCAACCTATACAGCCAACTCTGGTGCAACCACTACTAACCTGCTACTAACCTGCTACATCACTACTTCCAGGAAAAGAGTATACAGGCATCCATACCTTACCACGCTCTCATGACCACTGTCGCAACATCAATGGTTCCTGAGCCAGGGCTGTACGAGAGGGCTCCCTCTGCACATCAGGCTCAGCCACAAGGTACCTGACACAGTTGGGATTCAAAGAATTGAACAGAGTATGAGGGAAAAGAGGAATATGCGATTAGAGTATATGTTTATTTCAAATTTGAGACGATTAATAGTGTTTTTAAATGTACAGTGGAACCTTGGATTGCGAGTAACGCGGTTAACGAGCGTTTCGCAATACTTATTTTAAAAAAATTCCGAGCAGGATTCAAGCCTCTGTGGTGTGCAGTACCGCATTTGGCCAGAGGTGCAGGGGCGCCGGTGACACTCGGAGCCGTTCGGAAATATTCAGAAATACTTGGAAACACTCTGGAATACTCCGGTCCCGAGTCTTTCAGAGCCTTTCCAAGCCTTTCCGAGGGTTTTTCGAGTGTATCCCAGCCATCTCTGAGTATTTCTGAGTCTCCCACCTCTGGCCACATGTGGTATTGCATGCAATAGAATTCAATGTGGAACTAATTATCTTAGTTTCCATCGACTTCTATGGGGAAACTCGCTTTGATATGCGAGTGCTTTGGATTACAAGCATTCTCCTGGAATGGATTATGCTCGTAATCCAAGGTTCCACTGTAGTTTGTACTGATATCCAAGCCTATGTGATAACAATGTAACTAGTCAATGTGGAATTCCAGTGGTATTTTCCTCAGCTTTCTTGCCTCTCATCCTGTGCCTGGATTGATCAAACATGCTGGGTTTAGGCCCATGCTCATAGTGTCTTGTGTCTGTTCCTTGAAGGCTGTTTCTATCACTCCCGGGTCTTTATTTGCACATATACACATGTTTTTGTGGGGTTGATTTACTAAATCTGAAGAGTGCAAAATCTGGTGCAGCTCTGCATATAAACCTATCAGCTTCTAACTTCAGCTTGTTCAGTTAAGCTTTGGCACAAAAACATGGACGCTCATTGGTTTCTGTGCAGAGCTGCACCAGATTCTGCATTCTTCAGTTTCAGTAAATCAACCCCAGTATCTTACAAAAATGTGTGCAACTGCTTGTGTTACACTTTAACAGGTGCTTTCTTTGAGGTCTATAGGGTGAAAAACGCAGGTCCAAAAAACTCACATCTTGAAATCTATGGGATTTCCATTGCTGAGCATTGTCAGATGTAGTCTCCCATGCAAAAAAACACACACTTGCAAAAAATGCTCAGGTGTAAAAGGGAGCTTTTATTTCTACTGAACCTCAGATGCCTATGGGTTTGGATCTGCTCATCATTTTGGCATGTGGTAAGTTAAAGCCTATATCAATAAGCACACAAATCCCTCCTACCACAGCTCCTGCCCCTTAAGCCTCATACACACGGTACGATTGTTGGCCAACCGAGCGTCTTATTTTTGTCAAAAGGGCGTGTGCCAGGATCTTATCTTGCATACTAACGTTACAATTGTCGTGTCACCCTTTGAGCCCCTTCTGCTAATTTTGTCTTTAGTGACCATTGGTTTCCAGCATGCGAGTTTGTACGTTCGACTTTTGTGACGGATTTGTGTACTGACCATACGAAAATCAGACGTCAAGCTGTTGTCCGCCGAAAATGTACTAACCTGTCATCCAACATTTCTTGGCTGAAAATTGGACAATTGTCAAAAGGAGCGTCCTAACAGTAAGATTTTAGGACAACAGTCTGTCAACAGAAAATCCCCTGCCAACAATTGTACTCTGTGTATGAGGCTTTACACTCATTCAGCATAACTAAATACCTTTGGACACTTTTTTATTCTCACCTAGACTTGCTGTCCATGTCCCTCACTGGCAACATGTATGGTAGTCACAAATGGTCCATCCTACATTGCAGTAGACCTGTTGCATCTTCTTGATGTCTTCAGGCTGCTGCAGTCCATTGAGGATGCTGCTCATCACCCAGTCAGTGCTATGGACATCTGCAGAAAGATCATATCCTGCAGGAACGACGATTAAAAAAAAAATAAACTTGTGAGTCTAATGTGACCACAGATTTAGGTAAGTAATTTGGATATTTGTAAGGCAGTGATTTGTTGTAGGGGTGGGATGAGGGGCAATGAGTAAAGTTCAGCGTTAACCTCAAAAAATGATGTTTTCACAATAACTGGTGGAATGGAACACATCTGATACTGGCTTACTTTCAAAAAGCATCACCTCCAGTTCTTGGTGAGTGAAACTGGAAGTAATTAGGACCAACTCTAGGTTGGTGTATAGAGACAGACAGAGTATACCTTTCCCTGTACACGGTGTACCAGAGTGGCACATTTGCTTCCCTTGAAGTTGAGACACTAGTTTCCCACCAGGTCTGCTCTCTTCTTGTAATTGACAGCAGGAACAGCAGGCAGTGTGCGGATTCTATAACAAGAGGAGTAGACCTGAAGGGTGGACTAGTGTCTCTGAATCCCAATCAGGCTCTGCCCCTCTCAGATGCAGATGTCTGTGTGACAGTTGCAGCAGTGGGGAGAAATCTCAGTTGCACAGAGTGATTAATCTGTTGCCTGACCAACATTTGTTGTCTTATGCCGCGTACACATGGGCGGATTTTTCGACCAGACTGGTCCGACGGAACAAATCCGTCAGACAATTCGACCTTGTGTGGGCTTCATAGGACCTGCAGCTGACTTTTTCGGTCAAAAATCAGACGGACTTTAGATTTAAAACATGTTTCAAACCTTTCCGATGGATTCGAGTCTGGTCGAAAAATCCATTCATCTGTATGCTAGTCCGACGGACGAAAACCGCGCTAGGGCAGCTATTGGCTACTGGATATGAACTTCCTTATTTTAGTCCGGTTGTACGTCATCACGTACAAATCCATCGGACTTTGGTGTGATCGTGTGTAGGCAAGTCCGTTCGTTCGAAAGTCCATCGGAAGTCCGTCAAAAGTCTGTCGGAAGTCTGTCGGAAAGACCGTCGGACCTTTGATGCCGAAAAGTCCGCCCGTGTGTACATGACATTAGACACTCATTATGAATTCCCCTAAGTGTATTTAAACTACTGGGTCCCCTTGTTTGCATAGGCCATTTCATGTAAAAGGTGAACCTAGCCTTTAAAGTCTGCAAAGAACACAAAATTCCTTCTATTCTAATAAATTTTTTAAGCTCTTGAATTTGCTCCTCACCTTGCAGTGTACCTGTACTTTTTCAGGAATAGGCAAAGTAACAGGTTTCCTTGACAGCAGATGCCAGAAAGAGTCTATACACACCTTTTTCATGCTCCCATTCCCTTAGCCAGGGCAGACAGGTTATCAGTTTAGCCAATACAGACAAAGACATTATCTAAACTGCATCTTAAATGTAGTACCTAAACAGAAGAAAATGGCAACATGACCTTCAGTTCCAATCAGTGACACATGAAGCAAATTGGAGCTACATGCACATCTAAGTGATTCTCTATGTCAATGTGGATGGTAAGAACAACTGTGTAGTGCATTTCTTGATGTCATGTATTATTCAGCCTGTTTTCTGATAGACTATACTATACTGAATTGTGTTTTGATTTTACATATGTGTAGCACCCTCTAGTTAGCAGGTGGCAGGCCTCCTTAAATACCTGGGGTCAGTCCAGCCGGGGAGAAGTTGTCGGGTGGAAGAGCTTGAGTGAGAGATTGTGGGGGCTGTCGGGGGCCCACGGGGAGCTCTCCAGTCTCGGAGGGGTGACCCCGGGCCAGGCTCGGGTGCATTCAGGAGTAAGGTTGGGCGAACGGTTCGCCGCCGAGCATGAGTTCGGCCAGAACATTGGCCGTTCTGAAGTTCTCCGAACTATAGAGTCGTTTGACCGTTTGTTGGGCCCGCTGAATGACCACATTGCACAGTGCCGCTGCACAATGCATTGAAAGCCCTGATTGGCTGAAGCAATGAAAGCTTCGCCCAATCAGGGCATAGAGCACTGTCAGAGCCATGATTGGACGCTGTCATGATGACTGTATCCAATCATGGCTCATTGCTCTTAATCCCGCCCCACACTCTAAAAGTATTCTTTCCATAGCGGCCATTTGTAGTGTGATAGCGGCGTGGAGAGAGATAGAACAGGGCTCTCTTAGGTGCTATTAGACAGTTAGTGTGCAATAGCGTTCTATTCTGATTCTATTGTCAGTGTAGAATATCAGTTTAGTGTGCATCTAGGGATAGTTCAGTGTGAGTGTAGTGCAACCATTCATCTTTACATTAGTGTGAATGTAGGGATAGTTCAGTCATTGTGAGTGTCGTGCGATCATTCATCTTTACATTAGTGTGAATGTAGGGATAGTTCAGTCAGTGAAAGTGTAGTGACTTTTAGCACAGTGTATTTTATTGCGTTACTGCAAGTTTAATGCCGTATATTTCATTGCGTTACTGCAAGTTTAATGCCATATAGTTCTGTGGATTACTGCAAGTTCAACGCTGTATAGTTCTGTGCGTTACTGTAAGTTTAACGCCATATAGTTCTGTGCATTACTGCAAGTTTAACGCTGTATATTTAATCGCGTTACTGCAAGTTTAATGCCATATATTTCATTGCGTCACTGCAAGTTTAATGCCATATAGTTCTGTGCGTTACTGCAAGTTTGACACTGTATATTTCATTACATTACTGCAAGTTTAACGCCATATATTTAATTGCGTTACTGCAAGTTTAACGCCATATAGTTCTGTGTGCTACTGCAAGTTTAACGCTGTATAGTTCTGTGCGTTACTGCAAGTTTAATGCCATATAGATCTGTGCATTACTGCAAGTTTAACTCCATATAGTTCTGTGTGTTACTACAAGTTTAACACCATGTATTTCATTGCATTACTGCAAGCTTAACGCCGTATATTTCATTGCGTTACTGCAAGTTTATTGCTGTTTGTTTCATTGCGTTACTGCAAGTTTAACACCATATAATTCATTGCATTACTGAAAGTTTAATGCCATATAGTTCTGTGCATTACTGCAAGTTTAACGCCATATAGTTCTGTGCATTACTGCAAGCTTAACGCTGTATATTTCATTACATTACTGCAACGCCATATATTTAATTGCGCTACTGCAAGTTTAACGCCATATAGTTCTGTGTGTTAGTACAAGTTCAACGCCGTATAGTTCTGTGCGTTACTGTAAGTTTAATGCTGTCAGGGACTAACCCGCAGGAGAACTAACATCTATGGCCAGTAGAATCCTGTATCAATGAACACAAATTCTCCAGCGCTAATGCAAACACGTGCGCGCCAAAGCACACGCACCACGTGAGAGACTCCAGGATCCAAGCATACTATTTAAAGCATGTTGCAGCAGTCACCAACTGCTGCATGATCTTCAGCTTCCTGTGTATTCCTGAGTTCCTGTTCCTGTTGTCTTGGATTATCTGCTAACGACCCGGCTTGTCTTGACCTATCTGATCTGTACTTACCCTGGCTTGACCCTTGGCTCGTTCCTGTTACTCCGCTCTGATCTGCTGCACCGTGTATGACCCCTGGCTTGTTTTATGGACTTTGCTACTGTTTGATCTGCTGCACCGTGTATGACCCCTGGCTTGTTTTATGGACTTTGCTACTGTTTGCTGTCCTGTGTATGAACCCCGGCCTGGCTCCTGACACTGCTTCTGGTACTTCCTGCTGTACGATCTCATCTGGTACTTCCGAGGTACCCCTGCCTAGCAGTCTACCCTGCTCGTCAGCTGCCCACCAGTGGACTTCTCTGCTTCATCTCAGCTTTCTGCAGCCAGCAACCCCTGCCGCTTTGAGTATAGCTCCCCCTGTACCACCTCCAGGGGGCGCTCTGCACTTAGTCGCAAGGGAAGCCCTCCCAGCACTTCAGCCTCCGATCAGGTACGTGATAGTATCATGCAGCCAGTAACGTCAGAGGCTGACGGAGGTGCTCCCCTGCTCAAGACTCTGTGCCAGCAAGTCGCTACGCTGACCCAAGCAGTGACGAATCTACAAGGACATTATTCCCAGTTGGAGATTCACCTTCAGAACCAAGCAATGTCTCCTATGATGGTTCCACCCCCTGAACCAAGGGTACCTACTCCGGAGCACTTCTCTGGTGACCGAGGGAAGTTCCGAGCATTCAAGGACACCTGTTTACTTTACCTGGCCCTCCAACCAAGAACCTTTTCCATAGAAACTGTTAAAGTGGGATTTGTTATTTCCCTGCTGTCCAATGAACCCCAGTCCTGGGCTCATCAGTTACTAGAGCAAAAGGATCCCGCTATTAATTTAGTGAACTTGTTCTTTGAAGCTATGTCCAGATTATATGATGATCCACAACGTATGGCTACTGCTGAGACCGCCCTTCATGCCTTGTGGCAAGGGCAGCGCCCTGTAGAGGATTATATCGTGGACTTTCGCACCTGGGCTTCCGACACGGGGTGGAATGAGGCCGCTCTCAGATTCAAATTCCGGCTCGGCTTATCTGAACTTGTCAAAGACAAACTTGCACGAGTAGAGTCCCCAACCACTTTAAAAGGACTCACCCAGCTAGTCGTCCAAATTGATAGGCGCCTGCGGGAGCGACAGTCTGAACGACGTGCACGATCCTTCAGGCCTTCTTGGATGACGCCCACAGTTCCGGCCGTTCCTGCCCCCGTCACTCCGTTCACGTCCAACAAAGGGCCTATGCAAATTGGCGCAGTATCCTCTGCTCTGACTCCTAACGAGAAACTTCATCGCCGGCAAGCTAACCTATGTTTCTATTGCGGAGAACCCGGACATATCCATCTCAACTGCCCAATAAGGCCCAGTAGATCTCCTTTCCGCAACTCTACTAGCCTCCAAGTCCTGAAACCTTCTCCAACTCATCTTGTTCTTCATATAGCATTACAGTTGGCAAGAGGAGAGGTCAGACTTCCAGTAATAATTGGCACCGGGGCTTGCAGATGCTTTTTGGACATTTCCCTGGCTAAAGACTTTTAGATTCCACTTCAGAGGGAGGAACATAAACTTAAAATTCACTTGGCCGACGGTTCAACACCGCAGTTTGGGCCTGTTACTCAAGAGACTTTGCCTATTCTCACCATGATTGACCCAGACCATCAAGAATTTCTTTGTTTTGATGTTCTTGGTTCTCCTATGTTCCCTGTAATTTTGGGACTCCCTTGGCTACAGGCACACAGCCCTCAGATAGACTGGAACACAGGGAATATCGCTTTCAAGTCAACTTATTGCCACCAGCATTGTATCATACCTGAACCTGTAGCACCTTCCAGTTGCCTTACCGTCCAGCCAGTTTCCAATTCTAGCCAAGACGTCCCCCCAGTTTATCATGACTTTTTAGATGTCTTCGATAAGAAAAAAGCCGACACTTTGCCACCTCATCATTCTTACGATTGTCCAATCGAGTTGCTGGCTGGTGCAGAGATCCCCTTTGGTCGAATATTTCCACTTTCAGAGACTGAGCTTGAGACTTTACGTCAATATACTGACGAGAACTTAGAAAAAGGATTCATCCGCCCGTCATCATCCCCAGCTGGTGCCGGAATATTCTTCGTGGAGAAGAAAGACCATTCCCTCAGGCCTTGTGTGGACTACAGGGAACTTAACAAAATCACGGTCAAAAATCGTTATCCTCTCCCCCTGGTTCCAGAGCTTTTTCAGAGATTCCGTTCTGCCCAAGTCTTTACTAAGTTGGACTTACGAGGCGCCTACAACCTTGTGCGCATCAGAAAGGGGGATGAGTGAAAGATCGCTTTCAGAACTTGTTTTGGGCATTTTGAATACCATGTTCTGCCTTTTGGACTATGTAATACCCCAGCTACCTTTCAACATTTTGTAAATAACATCTTTAGAGAAATCCTGGATCATTTCCTGATCGTATATTTGGATGACATTCTCATCTTCTCTGACACTCTAGAGTTACATAGAACCCACGTCCGGAAGGTACTATCTACATTGAGAGAACACAAGCTCTATGCAAAAGCAGAAAAGTGTCAATTTGAACAGGCATCCATACAGTTCCTGGGCTTAATTATTTCTACATCTGGGATAGCTATGGACCCTCAGAAAGTATCCGCTATTCTGGAGTGGTCAGCCCCTACCAACAAGAAAGGTATCCAAAGATTTGTGGGGTTTGCTAACTTTTATCGGAGATTTGTTAAAAACTTTTCTGGTATTATTGCCCCCATTACCCAGCTCACTCGCCAGCATACCCGTTTCCAGTGGTCCCAGGAAGCCCAAGAAGCTTTTGATAAACTAAAGGCTCTATTCACCTCGGCCCCCATTCTGCAACATCCAGATCCAGCCCTGCCCTATGTTTTGGAGGTCGATGCATCGGAAGTCGCCATAGGGGCTATCCTGTCACAACGCCAAGGCCCTAAAGCTTTACTATATCCTGTAGCCTTTTTCTCCCAAAAACTAAGCCAACCAGAAAGGAATTATGATGTGGGGGATCGGGAATTACTGGCAATAAAAGCTGCTCTCGAAGAATGGCGATACCTACTGCAAGGCGCAGCTCATCCCATCATGATATTCACCGACCATAAAAACCTTGAATATCTCAGATCTGCCAAACGACTAAGACCACGGCAGGCCAGATGGGACTTGTTCTTTTCGAGGTTTAACTTTCACCTTACTTACCGCCCGGGGTCCAAGAATGGGAAAGCGGATGTCCTCTCACACATGTTTCCAGAAACTCCAGAGACTGTGGCCCCTAGAAACATCTTGTCCCCTCAGAATTTCCTTTTAGTTCAACCTGATCTAAGATCAACCCTTGAACAAACCTCTGCTCAATGCCTCGTATTGGAAGGATCTGCATTCAGAAGGCAGGAAAGACTCCTGTGGCACGGGGACAAGATCTTCGTTCCTGTGGGAGCCAGGCTTCAGGTCCTCAAGACCTTTCACGAACACCAACTTGCCGGCCATTTCGGGATTCATAAGACTACTGAGCTGATTCAGCGATCCTACTGGTGGCCTAATCTAAGGCAAGATTGTAAGGATTTCATAGGCTCCTGCACAACCTGTGCCAGAAGTAAGGGAAGCTGCACCCAAGCCTGGGGTTTGCTAAGACCACTACCTATCCCGGACCGCCCCTGGAAAATGTTGTCCATGGATTTTATTGTGGAGCTGCCCCCATCTGAAGGCTTTACCACTATCCTGGTGGTGGTCGACCGTTTATCAAAGATGGCCCACTTCCTGCCTCTACTAGGCACACCTTCTGCCATTGATACAGCACATGTCTTTATTAAAGAGATCGTAAGATTGCACGGCTTGCCAGACAGTATTGTATCCGACAGAGGAGTACAATTTACTTCAAGGTTCTGGAGGGCTCTCTGTAAAGCTTTGAACATTGAAATCTGTTTGTCTTCTGCCTATCACCCACAGAGTAATGGCCAGACGGAGAGGACGAATCAAACGCTAGAGCAGTACCTCTGCTGTTTTTTCTACCTTCTCTCAAGATAACTGGGTAACGTTGCTGCCATGTGCCGAATTCGCCTATAATAATTTGGTACACGCCTCCACCAATCAGTCTCCATTCTGGGCGAACTATGGATTCCACCCATCCTTCTTGCCTTATGTCACTCCAGAAGCAGCAATACCTGCTGTACAGGACAGATTAACTTTCATTCAAGAAAATGTACAGGTTCTTCAAGAAAACATGAAAAAAGCACAGGAGGACTATAAAAAGCATTATGACAGGAAGAGGAAAGGTAATCCAGTTCTGAAAGTAGGGGACAAAGTTTGGCTCTCCACATTGAATCTCAAATTGTCTTGCCCCTCCCAGAAGCTGGGCCCAAGATTCATCGGTCCCTTTGCGATTAAGAGAGAGATTAACCCTGTGGCTTTTGAATTGTCTCTGCCAAGCTCTTACAAGATTCACCCAGTCTTCCACGTCTCGCAGCTCAAGCCAATCAGTACTGGCCCCTTCTCTGGAAGAGAAGATCCTCCTCCACCTCCAATCACAGTGGGTGAAGAAACGGAGTTCGAGGTGGAAATCATCCTGGATTGTCGAAAGAGAGGTAGACAAATTCAATATTTAGTGAAGTGGAAGGGTTACCCATCAGAGGAGAGCTCTTGGGAACCCGCAAGTAATGTTCATGCCCCTAGACTGCTACGTGAATTCTTCAGAAGATATCCGGAGAAGCAAGCCCATCTGGGCATCCGGAGGCTGCCCCTTGGGGGGGGCACTGTCAGGGACTAACCCGCAGGAGAACTAACATCTATGGCCAGCAGAATCCTGTATCAATGAACACAAATTCTCCAGCGCTAATGCGAACACGTGCGCGCCAAAGCACACGCACCACGTGAGAGACTCCAGGATCCAAGCATACTATTTAAAGCATGTTGCAGCAGTCACCAACTGCTGCATGATCTTCAGCTTCCTGTGTATTCCTGAGTTCCTGTTCCTGTTGTCTTGGATTATCTGCTAACGACCTGGCTTGTCTTGACCTATCTGATCTGTACTTACCCTGGCTTGACCCTTGGCTCATTCCTGTTACTCCGCTCTGATCTGCTGCACCGTGTATGACCCCTGGCTTGTTTTATGGACTTTGCTACTGTTTGATCTGCTGCACCGTGTATGACCCCTGGCTTGTTTTATGGACTTTGCTACTGTTTGCTGTCCTGTGTATGAACCCCAGCCTGGCTCCTGACACTGCTTCTGTTACTTCCTGCTGTACGATCTCATCTGGTACTTCCGAGGTACCCCTGCCTAGCAGTCTACCCTGCTCGTCAGCTGCCCACCAGTGGACTTCTCTGCTTCATCTCAGCTTTCCGCAGCCAGCAACCCCTGCCGCTTTGAGTATAGCTCCCCCTGTACCACCTCCAGGGGGCGCTCTGCACTTAGTCGCAAGGGAAGCTCTCCCTGCACTTCAGCCTCCAATCAGGTACGTGATAAATGCCATATAGTTCTGTGTATTACTGCAAGTTTAACTCCGTATATTTCATTGCATTATTGCAAGTTTAACGCCATATAGTTCTGTGCATTACTGCAAGTTTAACGCCATATAGTTCTGTGTGTTACTGCAAGTTTACTGTCATATAGTTCTGCGCGTTACTGCAAGTTTAACGCCATGTAGTTCTGTGCGTTACTGCAAGTTTAATCCATATAGTTCTGTGCAGTACTGCAAGTTTAACACCATATAGTTCTGTGTGTTACTGCAAGTTTGAAGCCGCATAGTTCTGTGCGTTACTGCAAGTTTAACGCCGTAATGTTCTGTGCGGTACTGCAAGTTTAACGCCATATATTTCATTGTGTTACTGCAAGTTTAACACCATATAGTTCTGTGCATTACTGCAAGTTTAACGCCATATAGTTCTGTGCGTTACTGTAAGTTTAATGCCATATAGTTCTGTGCATTACTGCAAGTTTAACGCTGTATATTTAACCGGTTCAATACAGGGCATTTTCACCCCCTTCCTTCCCAGACCAATTTTTAGTTTTCAGCGCTGTCGCACTTTAAACAACAATTGCGCGGTCGTGCGATGTGGTACCCAAACAAAATTGACGTCCTTTTTTCCCCACAAATAGAGCTTTCTTTTGGTGGTATTTGATCACCTCTGTGGTTTTTATTTTTTGTGCTATAAATAAAAGAAGAGGGACAATTTTGAAAAAAACACAATATTTTTGACTTTTTGCTATAATAAATATCCCAATTTTTTTTTTTTCCTCAGTTTCGGCCGATACATATTCTTCTACATATTTTTGGTAAAAAAAAATCACAATAAGCGTATATTGATTGGTTTGCGCAAAAGTTATAGCGTCTACAAAATACGGGATAGATTTATGGCATTTTTAAAAAAAAATTATTTATTTATTTTTTTTACTAGTAATAGCGGCGATCGCAATTTTTTTTCGTGACTGCGACATTATGGCGGACACATCGGACACTTTTGACACATTTTTGGGACCATTCACATTTATACAGCGATCCGTGCTATAAAATTGCATTGATTACTGTATAAATGTGACAGGCAGTGAAGGGGTTAACCACTAGGGGGACACAAGGGGTTAAATATGTTTCCTAGGGAATGATTCTAACTGTAGGGGGCGGGGACGTACAAGGGGAGGAGACCGATCAGTGTTCCTCTGTACTGGGAACACAGATCGGTCTCCTCTCAACTGACAGGACATGGATCTGTGTGTTTACAGATTACATAGGTTGGACTTGATGGACTTGTGTCTTTTTTCAACCTCACCTACTATGTAACTATGTAAGATCCACGGTCCGGCCCGCTTAACGGGCAATCGCGGGTGCCCGGCGGACATCGCGGCCGCCGGGCACACACACCGGGTCCCGAGCAACGCGGCGGGCGCGTGCCCCCGGCGGCGTGCGCACACCCCCTAGACGGCTGGGAAGCCCAGGCCGTCATATGACGTCCACCCTGGATGGGAGATCCCATCTGTGGATGTCATTTGACAATACACGGGTAGTGAAGTGGTTAATTGCATTACTGCAAGTTTAACGCTGTATATTTCATTGTGTTACTGCAAGTTTAACACCATATAGTTCTGTGCTTTACTGCAGGTTTGACACAATATATTGCAGTATACAATAATGTATCCGTGGAGTGTGTGTGTCGTCAATACTCAAATTATAGAGCAACAAACACCACTTTCCAGCGATTAAAGTGCATCCACAGATTTTTCAGATGTTCCCTGTGGCAGCTTGCATGGTGGCGGAGAGACACTCTGTGGAGTTGATCGACTGGTATGTGTTTTGTTATATGCGTTGGTATGACCCTTATGAAGTGTTCCTGTATGAACCATTTCTAATGATATGTTTGTCCACAGATCCTGGTGGATCTGGTGTTTGTCTGAGATCATGTGTTATACCCTATTGTGAACACTCTTTGAAGCCTGGATCTCTATTGAGTATATCCAATCCGCTTGATGTGATCCTGACATTATACTTTGAGATCTCTGAGTCTGGGTTGGTGTTTCTTTTGATTACTCTCATTAGGATTAGTTTGGTGTTGGGATGCTTCAATCATTCTAATAATAAGCCTCTTTAATGCTCTTTATATATTACATAGATTCTATATGTGGCTTTGGATGGTTCTTTGGACTATTTCTATCTACACCTGACTTCAATTACCATTTGGATAACACACTTTCTCCGCACCCAAATTATATGCACCGCTTAGTGAAGACTTCATAGGTGTGTATCACCAATTGAAATGTTTTGATTGAATTTTTTTAATTTAATTATCTGTAATATAAAGGCTGTGAGATAGATTTCTCCACCCTATGAAGTTCTTATTTTTAAAGTTACTTCTTTTTTATGTAACAGTCTTCTTATGTGACTTCACTTTTCCTGGTTCCCGCACCCGCCCGGGAGATTGCCAATTTTTTGGCCTTGTGACACCTAAAATGCTATGTGGGTGAGTTTTCTTTTTTGCTCCAAAATCAACCATTTCGCATGGGTTTACTCCTTAATATTGAGGGATGTACTGAGGGATATATTAGTCTCTATCCTTATTGATTTAAGATGCATGACAATATACCTTGAAGGTTGGTCACTAGTTATGCGTTTTTGATTCTAATATTGTACACTTGATTTATATGCTTTCTTGTAGATCATTTTCTGACCTAATATACTCCTGAAGAAGGGGGTCACCCCGAAATATGTAGAGTGTGCAACTGGAAGAACAAATCTCCGCATGTAACAGCGCGGGATCATCATTATCAGGGCTTTTTTTCTCGGAGAATACGTGCAGGAACTCCCCTGTCTGAGTCACCTCTTGTCTCTGCCCCCACCCACCTCTGACCACCGTCCCTTGATTCCACCCCCTACCTACCTACCAGTACTGCCCCTTTTAGAGAATACAGAACCAAGTATCGTTTTGTGGTGCTAAATCATTTGTATGGAATATGTTGATGATAAAAAGAAAAGCAGTATGATAGATCCCCTGCAGTCAGCAACAATAGAATCCCAGCAAAGGGTCGTCAACGAGTACCTGAGTGAGTATGGCACCACAACAGGCTCAGGCTGGCTTGGCTTTTTTTCCCCATGCCAATGGCTGCTTATAAAGGATGTATGCACTGTACTGTCACCATTTGAGGAGGCCACAAGGATGGTGAGCCGTGACATTGCATGCATCAGTAACACAATCCCTGTTGTGTTCCTGCTGGAGCAGACTCTGCGTGGCATTATGGACAGGGAACTCAAGGCAGAGTAGCGGGCGAAGAGGAGGACTTCCTTTCCTCTCACGGCCCACTTTATGCAGACACCATTGCTCCTATGCCACAGAACACACAAGAGGAGAGAAAGGAGGAGGAGGAGGATTCTGGCAGTTTATGAGGCACTGAAGCAGAGGAAGACATACGTCAAACAGTAAGAGATGGTTATCCATCTGCAGAACCCTTGGGAGTAGTATGTGGCTGGGAGGAGGCAGTTCCAGATACTATAATTCTCAGTGCCCCCGAGGAATCTGCTTCTCATGCCTCCACAAATTTACAGTGCATGGGCTCCGTCATGCTTCAAAGCCTGCAAAAGGACCCAAGAATACGTGGCGTAAAGGAAAAGGATCACTATTGGTTGGCAACCCTCCTTGACCACCGTTATAAGGGGAAAGTTTCAGAACTCATCCCATCCCCAGAGAGAGTGCAGAAGATGAAATCTGTTCAGGACACCTTAAAGAGAAGTTCATTGAATACTTTTCCCGGCTCAGTGTTGCAGGAAAACGTAGTTTTGAGGCTTCTGTTGGGCAAGAGAGGAGCGGTGGAGAAGACAGCCACCTAAGTGATGCATTTCTGAATTTTTTCAGTCCTCACCGCCCAGGGCTGTCAGATTCCGCATCCCATCGGCAGCGTCTGCATCACATGGTGGACGATTATCTAGGAGCAAAAACAGAGATAGAGAGCTTCATGAGAATAGACCACTGGCCAGAACTTGCCCAGTATGCTATTGAGCTGCTGGGCTGCCCTGCGTTACTGCAAATTTAACGCCATCCAGCATGCTTTCTGAACGGGCATTCAGTGCTGCTGGAGGTTTTGTTACTGATCATAGAACGCATCTGTCCACAGACTCTGTGGACCGACTGACTTTTATCAAAATGAATCAGTCCTGGATTACTAGCAACTATGAAGCCCCTGATGCCGATGTGGCCGATTAAGTGTTTTTGGGATGTGGAATTTCTGCAGGACTTCTAGGCTGCGGAGAAAGTGTGTAAAATGAGGCCTATAACACACTCGCTCAGCGCCAGATCAATCCTACGGTTCTATATGCAGTATAAAATAAATAAATAAACACTTAAGAATATTAAATCCCACAATTCTATGTGCAGCAATAAATAAATAAATATTCAAAAGTATCAAGCAGCTGTTTAAAAAGGAAGAAATGACATAAATGAGTAGTAAAAAAGTCCAGCATTCAAACACTGAATCATAAAATACTAAAAACAGCGGTAAAATAAAATCCACAAAAATTGTCACAGTAAGTGGCTAGAACAAAAAAAGAGTCTCTATGTAGAAGGTAATGATGAAGACAGTTCAAGGTTTTTATAGGTGTAAAATCACTGATGTCCAAGCGTGCATCTTTCACCAGAAAGAAAGCATGTTCCACCACGTGATGTACACTCCCCCAGGGGGTCAAACTCACCAGAAGCCACAATTAAAAGAGCATTGAATGGGTATTCAGCATCCACTTCAATAGTCAGTCCTCATCATCAGCAGGATTCACTGGTAAAGGGGCTCCATATATATCATAAAACACAAGAGCAACACCGACATAGCGTAATCCTGTTTATTCATGTAAAAATCCCCTATACAGCAGTGTTCCCCTTAATCCTAACTACGTACATTGTAACATATTGAAAAAAGCAAGTAAGCAAGCCTAGAGAGCGCTCTCACCATGTCTAGCCGACCAGGATGGGATGTGTGTTTCCCTGCAGACACCACACTATCTTCCTGGTGGATGGTAGCAGACAGTGTAGGCCACTAGGGCGTGGGACTTTTGATAAATACCCCTATAACCGTTGTTTGCATTACTTGCATATAAGTCTTCAAAATTGGCACTTTTGATCCTTCATGTTCGGTTCCCATAGACTTCAGTGGGGTTCGTTATTCGTTCAGAACTTTCCCAATGTTCAAAAGTTCTGGTGCAAACCGAACAGGGGTTCGTTCGGCCCATCCCCATCCAGGTGGAGTGAAGAGATCCTGGAAAGAGAGGCACATGAGAGAGCAGAGAGAGGATAGCAGGAGAGAACACTGCTAAGAGTCTCCAGGGAGGACAACTGGATGCAGCCAGGAGGGGACCACTACATTCAGCAACCCCTACAGGGGCATGGCTACATATGTTTTCTTTGTTGGTGTAAAAGTGAAGCTAAATGCAAAAATGCTTACCTTAGTTTTAACGGTCCAACGCCCACAAGTTCCCTTGCCAGCATCTTCTGTCCAGCTTTTTCTGGGTGCCAGTCTTCATTGGCCAGTGCCACATTTCATCACTCCCATGCTCATGTAGGAAAGCAGTCATCCCAGCGCACGGGTGGTAAATTGTGCAGAAGAGACATTACATGCCTCTTCTGCAGTAAAACCTGTCTGTTTGCAAATTTTTATGCTGAAACTTGATAATGGAAGGGCACCTGACAAGTTTTCTCTCTCAAGAGGAAGGGGGAGAAGGATTTAAATCAGGCAGCAAAACTGTGTGTAAACTTAAGGGCATAAGTCCTTAGATGCAGTGGCTGCATTTTTTTCAGGTTCCTTTTTTCCCTTTATTTTCACCTGTGATCATGTCAGTAGGGATGAGCTTCGAGTTTGAGTCGTACTCAACTCGAACATCGGGTGTTCGCCGAACAGCGAATTTTATGGGGCGTTCACAGGAAATTCGAGCGCCCCATAATGCACTGCAAGACCGCAGTGCATAGCTGTATGATGACTGGCCAAAGCATACACCAGACCTGCATGCTTTGGCCAATCACAGCACGCTCCTCAGCGAGAGCCATAATTGGCCAAGGGGGTCTGAATACTTTCCATCCCCACTGTATAAATAAATATATATATATATATATATATACTCTGCATTCAGTGTAGCTTATATATACAGTGTAAACTTTCTTTCTCTCTCTCTGTATATATATATATATATATATATATATATATATATATATATACTCTGCATTCAGCGTAGCCTATGTATACAGTGCATTCGGCGGTGTACAGTTTCTAATACAGTGCAGGCAATGTACACAGTATATAATACAGTGTGTACAGTTAAAAATACACTTCAGGCGGTGTACACAGTATTTAACACATGCAGTGTTAAAAAAAAAAAATACTCATCATGTCCAGATAGCCTCCAAGGAGAGGCAGACGCTCACAGGCCACTAAAAGAGGGCAAGCAGCCTCTGAAATAACTGTAAAGGGGTTACAGTGTTCTGGCACCACCAACACCTAAGGCCCAATGTTTCTACCCCTGTTTAACAGGGGCATGTAATTACAATTTTTGAAATAATATCTAACAGCAGGGACCGTTCCTGCGCCCAACAAGAGTAACTTTGAGGGGTTACCATGTTCTGCCACCACCAACATCTAAAGCCCAAATTTTTAGCAGAGTATATAGTGCAGTTCATTTAGTATATATACTGCAGTTCAGAGTATATAGTGCACTCAGTGTAGTAGATATAATACAGTGCATGGTATATAGTGCAGTGTACAATATATAATATAGTGTATTGAAGTGGTTAAGGGGAGCCCTATGACAGAATTAAGAAAAAATTGCATGTGTTACCCCCGTCCATACCAGTCCCTTTTGGTCTGCTATGGATTTTGGGGGGGACCCCCACACCATTTTTTAAAATGATTTTTTATCTATATTGCCGTAATACATTACAGCCGTGAGCAATTTTAAATTACATTTTTTCCTTTAGAAATGTAATTTTGCTGCGGTACTTTTCTAAACCTGGGGAAAATGCGCTACTTTACAGGCAGACTAAAGGGACCCCCCAGGCACGATATTCAAGGAATATTTCATTTTTATTGCTTCACTTTAAGCATTCTTCAAATCACTGCTCCTGAAAAAACAGCAATTTTAAAAACTTTTTTTTGCATTGATACATGTCCCCTGGGGCAGTACCCGGGTCCCCAAACACTTTTTATGGCAATAACTTGCATATAAGCCTTTAAAATGAGCACTTTTGATTTTTCATCTTCATGTCCCATAGACTTTAACGGTGTTCGCATGCTCGCACAAATTTTTTGTTTGTTCGCAAGTTCTCGTGCGAACCTAAACAGGGGGGTGTTTGTCTCATCCCTACATGTCATTAACAAACTTCCTGTCCTAGGGTGACAACAGTTGCAAATCCTTCACATGCGCAATGTGTGCTGGGCACATGGGCCCCAAGAGAGATAGGTCCCTCATAAGCCAAGGAGAGTGACTTGAAACTCCTCTCCCGCCAGTGTCCTAACTACTAATGATGTCTTGTGCATGCCCCAACTCCAGCTTTCACAGAAGGAAGTAATTTCCTCAGTTCCACCTCATGGCTCCAATTCTGCTGCCATAGCCATGTTGTGTAAGGTTAGGGGGACTCTGATAGGGACCCTGATGTAAGAGGAGATCTTGTCCCTTTGCTGATTAAGACAGGGACACAATGTTCCCCTTACTCATTTACATGGGAACCCCTTTATTGTTAAAGATTTCAAAACAGAACCCCACAACCACCCAGGCAGGGTTATGGGCAAGAGGCCCTTGCCCTACTCAACATGGGGACAAGGTGCTTTGCCAGGATGGTTCCCACTTTGCAAGGTACCCCCCCATGTTGCGGTTCCAGAGGGAGTACTGTACGCTTGCCTCCTCTTTACTGGCCAGCCAGGCTGCATGCTCGATAAGGGTATGGTATGAATCCTGAGGAGGATCTCATTCTTTCATTTATCGATTTTTGCATGGGGCTCCCCCTTAAAATCCATTCCAGACTTAAAGGAAATTTGGTGGGGACCCCACCACCCTAACATCCAGGACCACTGCTAAATGTTTCAGTTTCTCTGCAGCTGGAGGTTCGCTCAGCTGAACACCCATTAGTTCTACTGCTCCCCAGATGTCTCCTTATATTTTTTGCTCTTGACTTTCGCATGAATGCTGAGACATTCGAAAAGAAATTTTATTTATACAAGGACCCCATTTGAGTGCCAACTGCATTAAAACAGATACCTTTTGCTGCTCAGAATGCATTTTCTAGTAAAGAAAAAACACTTTCATTAGTATGTGGCTAGTTTACATTCATGCACTGCAGCTAAACAAAGAAACTAATAAAACAAGTACTTAAACTGAAAGGAAATGCACATAGAAAGGCATGTTACTGCATAGTCACAAGCATGAAAGAGCCTTTACTTCAAAATACGTTTTAATCAGCGTCTGGATTCAGATCAGCTAGGACAGTAATCTTCACAGAGTGACCAGGAATCTAGTATAAGCCAGTCTCTTGAGCTGTCACAAGACAGCAGGATTCAGAAGTTCATGTGGAATGTGAATGTTGTGAGATAAACTGTTTATTTACACTCCTTAAAGTTTTACTAAACCCACAACAGTAAAATCAGTCTGTACATGCAGTAAAGCATTCTTGTTATACTCACTGTGGTTCACTGTAATCCTCTGCATTGTGTAGAAAGGCTGTTTGATCCTGTCTTCTCTGTTCCTCCCCTTCTTCCACAGTCCCCAAACCAGGGGCAAGCACATGCACATGCTCAGTTTGGTGTGTATTGCTAGAGAGTTTTTTTTTTTTTTTGGAGGGGGGGGTGCATATGATCAACACAGGGCCAATCAGCACTGTCCAGACAGAGGGTCAGGGGTCCTGCAGCCTTATAGGACAGTCAGAGCAGAATGAAAACGTCTACAAGTTTTAACCAGACACTGATAAAAGTCACAAGACTGCTATATACTGCTGATGAGAGAAAGGTATTTAGTAGTTTATATTTACTAAAACTATTGCATTTTCATGTTCGGTGTACTGTGGGAGACCAGATATAGTGAATGCAGGGTCCTGGGTTCAGTAACACTTTAACCACTTTTGGACCTCCCCATGTAGATGTACGGTGGTAGGGTGGCCCTCCTGCATGAAATCACATACCTGTACAGGTGTGGGTATGGGACGCGTGGGTGCCGCTGGCGACGCGCAGTGATTGGACACGCGGAAGTCAATTAGCGAGTCTGGCGGACCCAATGTCTGGCATCACCCGCCAATCGTTCTGAGGAGAGGCAAAACTATGTTCTGCCAGAGGGGAAAATGTAGATCTTGTGTTTCTGCTAAGCAGGAACACGGATCTCTGTTTTCCCCTAGTCAACGCACATCCCCCACAGTTAGAAAGCACTCCCTAGGGACACATTTAACCCTTTGATCGCCCCTGATGTTAACCCCTTTCCTGCCAGTGTCATTTGTACAGTGACAGTGCATTTTTTTAAGCACTGACCACTGTATTGGTGTCACTGGTCCCAAAAAGTGTCACTTATGCCGTGTACACACGGGTGGACTTTTCGTCATCAAAGGTCCGACGGTCTTTCCGACAGACTATTGACGGACTTCCGGCGGACTTTCGAACGACCGGACTTGCCTACACACGATCACACCAAAGTCCGACAGATTCGTACGCGATGACGTACGACTGGACTAAAATAAGGAAGTTGATAGCCAGCAGCCAGTAGCTGCCCTAGCATCAGTTTTAGTCCGTCGGACTAGCATACAGACGAGCGGATTTTTCGGCTGGACTCGAGTCCGTCGGAAAGATTTGAAGTCTAAAGTCCGTCTGATTTTCGACCGAAAAAGTCCGCTGCAGGTCCGATGAAGCCCACACACAGTCAGATTGTCCGACAGATTCGTCCCGTTGGACCAGTCCGGTCGAAAAGTCCACCCATGTGTACACGGCATTAGTGTCAAATTTGTCCGCTCCAATGCCACAGTCCCCCTAAAAATTGCTGATCGCTGCCATTACTAGTTTTTTTTTACCTTTTTTTTTATTGGGTATGTTTTATAGCATAAAATAAAAAATATTGTTTTTTTTCAAAATTGTCGGTCCTTTTTTGCTTATAGCACAAAAAGTAAAAACTGCAGAGGTGATCAAATACCACCAAAAGAAAGCTCTATTTGTGGGAAAAAAGGACCTCAATTTTATTTGTGTACAGAGTCGCACGACCATGCAATTGTCAGGTAAAGAAACGCAGTGCCGTATCGTAAAAAAATGGCCTGGTCATGAAGGGGGTAAAACCTTCCGGGGTTGAAGTGGTTAACATACATTTTTCATCATTTGACCGACGTCAAAAATAACCATTTCTACAGCTCTATGCAGTGATCTCTTTGTCAATGGTAAAAAGAATTGTACTCTTATGTTTTCCAAATGACAAGTCTGCTGTGACTTCTCACAGATACAGCAAATATACATTGAATTATTTTCTCAAAACATTGCTTAGGAGAAACTGAGTTTATCCTAAAACAGTTCCATACTACCTATTGTTATTATTGCAAACAGAAAAGAGAAAGCCATTGCTTATGGTGCTGGGTAGATATGTTGTTGCTAGTAAATACCCGGAGATGGCAGGTTGATACATTTGACAGTAGGAATATCAAATCTGGGACAGTAGACAAGCTGACATTCTCCTTGTTTTGTACACAAACCAACAGTATTTTTTTTTTTTTATACGTAATGTACAGTAATGGTGCTTTGATTGACAATCGGAAAACATTCACTGTATTGTAAACCCTGGTTTATAGCCTAACTCCACCCAAAATCTATTTTTCCCATGCCCTGTCCCACCACTGTCTAACCCAGGGGTAGGCAACCCCCAGCACTGGTGCCGCAAGCGGCACGCAAAGCCTCTTTTGCTTTTGCTGCCACTCGACTCCCTCCCTATCAGCAGAGCACAGGGAAGTGTCAGTGAGACACTAATGCATTCCAATTTCAGAATTCCCCATGCCACACTTGCACTGAGGGGGAGGCACTGCACCCCCACACATTGTAAATGATGGGAAACATTGTTTGGTTCTCTAACTTTGCTGTAGCTGTGATCGTCAGCTTTTGTAATGGGGAAGAGATTGGGTGCAGTTCTGCTGAGGGGAGGGGGGGGGGGGGCAGTCCCTATTTCTGAGAAGAGGAAGACTGTCATTGGCCACTGCTAAAGCCAATCACAGTCCTGCTAGCCCCGTCCATCATCTGGAGGAAGATGTCTCGCTTGATTGCCACTACCAATCTCAGAAAGAAGGGATTTCACTGTGATTGAGAAAACCACAATCAGGTGACAGTTTGTGGAATTACTGTTGAGCTTCTGAGACCTTTGTTGAAATTATTCCTGAACCTTTGTGTCACCTACTACTGAACCCCTCTGCACTCTGTGTCCCTTTAAGCCACAGCCAGTATTCAGCGCAATGAAAATCACACCCAACCACTTTTTCTCAGCTGCGGGGGCCCAACTTATGATCCTGCACACAGACCCACTGCTTTCAGAAAATGCCACTGACCTGAGCTCATAATTGCGCATCCATTCCAGATGCTTGTATGTGACATCACATACGTCACATACATCCCATACATCCCATACATCACATACATCACATACAAGCACGAGGGAACAGTGGTGGGGAAAATGAGCAAGAGGAGTTAAGAGGTGAAACAGAAGAGCAAGAGGGTACAGCGGTGGGGCAGATGTGCAGGGAGGTACAGTAGTGGAAGAGATGAGAAGGGGGTTCAGCAGTGGGACAGAAGAGCACGGGGTTCAGTGTTGGGCCAGAATAGCAAGGGGGTAGAGCAGTGGGGCAGATGTGAAAGGAGGTGTATTGGTGGGACAGATGATAAGGGGTTACAGTGGTGGGGCAGATGAGCAGGGAGGTTACAGTGGTGGTGCAGGAGTGCAGGGGGTACAGAGGTGGGGCAGATGTGCAGGAGGTACATTGGTGGGGCAGATGAGAAAGCGGTTACAGTGGAGCGGCAGATGAGCAGATGGGTTTAGTGTTAGGACAGATGAAAAGGTGATTCAATAGTAAGACATAAGAGCATGGGGATACGGTGGTGAAGCAGATGTGCAGGGAGGTACAGTGGTGGGGCAGATGAGAAAAGGGGTACATTGATGGGGCAGATGAGCAAGGGGGTTACAGTGGTGGGGCAGATGTGCAGGAAATACAGTGGTGGGAGGGATGAGAAGGGGGTTCAGCAGTGGGTCAGATGAGAAGTGGGTTACAGTGGTGGGAAAGATGAGCAGGGGGGTTCAATGTTGGGGCAGAGGAGAAAGGAGGTACATTGGTGGGACAGATGAGCAGAGGGTTACAGCGGTGGGGCAGAGGAGCAGGGAGAACAGAGGTGGGACAGATGTTCAGGAGGTACAGTGGTGGGGCAGATGAGCAGATAAGTTCAGTGTTAGGACAGATGAGAAGATGGTTCAGTGGTGAAGCAGATGTGCATGGAGGTACAGTGGTGGGACAGATGAGAAAGGGGGAACATTGGTGGGGCAGATGAGCAGGGGGTTACAGTGGTGGGACAGATGAGCAGGGGATTACAGTGGTGGGGCAAATGAGCAGGGGGGTACAGAGATGGGGCAGACGTGCAGGGTAGTACAGTGGTGGGGCAGATGTGCAGGGGGTTACAGTGGTGGGGCAGATGAGAAATGGGGTACATTGGTGGGGCAAATGAGCAGGGTGGTACAGTGGTGGGGCAGATGTACAGGGGGTTACAGTGGTGGGGCAGATGAGCAGGGGGTTACAGTGGTGGGACAGATGTGCAGGGGGTTACAGTGGTGGGGCAGATGTGCAGGGGGTTGCAGTGGTGGAGCAGATGAGCAGGGGAGTACAGTGGTAGGGCAGATGTGCAGGGTAGTACAGTGGTGGGGCAGATGTGCAGGGTAGTACAGTGGTGGGGCAAGTTTGCAGGGGGGTACAGTGATCTGAGGTGTGGAGTTGCAGGACTTGGGGCTGATCTGAGGCGTGAGAGTGCAGGATGTTAATTTCTCACTTCTAAGGTAGTTTTCAGCATTTATTTTATAAAAAATTATTTTTGTGATTGAGAGTGTGAAGTTGACGTTTGTTTGTTATAAAATCGCCACGCTCAAGTTCTTTGAAAACATTTTTTGGCACACTGTGCTCATGAGGTTGCCTACCCCTGGTCTAACCTATGCTGCCAACATTTTCTTTAGCTGGTGAAGGCAACTACACCAACTGGTCCCCTCCACTCGGTCTCACATTGGTCCTTTTCTAGAACCTAAAAGATCCATTCGGCTGACCAGCCAATGGGAACTGCCTTCATCATGTACTTCATTAATCCAGCAATCAAATGTGAAGGGGGGAGAGGAGGGGAGGCTCACTATTGCCCTGGAGTTGGGCTTTAAAAAAAACTAGAATTCTTGAGATAAAACGTATGTATATGATCAAACAGTATATGCTAAGCCTATTTACTTTCATTAAAAGGAATTTATTCACAATTTTTTTTTATTTCAAGCTAATAAACTGATGTTTTATATAATTATATTATTACTTTAACAAACATTTAAAGTGACACTAAACAATATCCTTATTCTCCAAAAATAATTAATTTACATCTACTACTTAGTGGCCCAGTGATCTATTGTTCATGAAATCAATTCTTGCTGTGTTTTTCTGCCTTCTTGGAATGTCCTCTGCAAACCTCTCTTTTTTCTATCTTCTTCCGTTTGTTTGGAATGAACAGTGTACATTAGTTGGGGCCATGTGCACTGCTCTATGCACACTACAAATCTCATAGTCCATCTCGAGAGTGAGCAAAAGAGGATGACTACGTTCTTACATACAGTCAGACCATGGAGAATGAACATGGTCACCCTCTAACAAGAAGCCAGATCACAGCAGCAAATAAATTTAAAAAATTGAGATTTGGAGGAGGCTGAGAACAACAGAAAGTAGAAGAGTTAGGAATACATACATACATACAGAGGCTGTCTCTCCATTTATTTTCTACTTGTCTAATAATGTTGAGCTGAGGCAGGGTTTTAGGGTCTCCATACCCAGATAGAACCCGAGCATCTGGGGCATGCTGAACTGGATATCCAGCAACCACCTCCGGTTTGCGATCCACTTTGGAGTTTGGTATGGGCATAAAAGGCTGAGCTGTAGGAACCCATTGATTCCCTGGGTCCTCCTCAAATGACCTGGCAATGTTGATCAGCGAAGCTGCACTGGCTAACAGGATAATCTGTTCACTTGTAGTAACAGTAGCAGGTATCTCGTCTTCCTGCACATTGCTAGTTAACTCTTCGTCACTCTCTCCCCACTTTTCTGAGTAAGACAAAGTGTCCGAAAAGAGTTCCGATAACTTATCAGACGAAATGTCCGAATCTGAGATGGTCGAACACTCTTCGGCTGGGAGATATTTTCTCTTGGCTTTCGCCTTGGTTGACACTTCTGGGTCAACTCCCCTTGTGGCCACCGGTATCACTTCCCCCACAGTCACACCACGCTTACTGCTCGCTGACTTACCCAGCCTCTGTATTTTTCTCTCGGGCAAATCAGTCATCAACGCAAGCATCCTGGCCCGGCCTCGATCCTTGGGCGCGATTGGTGCGCTGGGTCCTGAGGTAGCCGCTGTGATAGGGGGATCGGTCACGACAGGTTTTCTGCCGATTGGGTCAATATAGACACCTGGAGTGAACTTTCTCTAATCCGCCATGTGATTCATGAACTGCGCCATCTTACTCACTAACCCACGATCAGACAGACGTGGTGGCACCTCCTTATCCTCCTCTGCAGAGTGGGAGCTCCTCCCCCTGTCAATGGATTGGTGCAAATGCTTCTCAAGAACTGTGGTTCCTGCCTCCTTCTTACTGCGGCGCACCAAAAGTGAAATGGAGTCCATTTTGGGACCTGTTTTAACCCTTACATCGCTGGCGGGAAGTGTCAAAAGACCAGGCTGATTCTTTCTCATGAGCAGTGAGACTTGTTGGTTCTTCCCCACGCTAATAGTCCACACGACAACACAGTCTATAAGAAGGGTAAATGTTACTTGCCACTGTCCCACGGAGCCAGGCAAAGTCCCGATGGAGTGGAAGCCAGTTGCTATGGGCGACTGCTGCAAGGACAACACCTTAGCCCCACATTGGGCGCCAAATGTAACAGAATCTCTAACCTCTTCCAGTCTAATGAGAACTTTTGAGGCCACAGATGTTGGGGAAATTTGGCCGCACACATTTCATGTTGCAAATAATCCCAATTCATACATTTCTATATACTTATTACACAACATACAGTTACTTAGACATACACACAGCAAAACTAACACTGGGGGACATTTGACAACATACATTTATAAAAATTTCCACAACACAGACCGCTGACATCCTTCAATATATAATGGGTTGTGAGGCATAGTGGGTGCAAAGGTGGTAAAAGTCATTGGGCCTTCAGAAATGGTGGAAAAAACCTGCGCTAATGAGCAAAACGTGATAAAAGATAAAATTCACAAGGTGCAGCTGCAAAAAAAACTCCAAATATCCATGAAGTGATAAGCATATAAATAAAAATTTTGTGCGCTAGCAATAATATAATTAGGGAAAGAGTGCCTAGGAGACACAATGTATGTGTGAATCCCAGCAAAAATGATAAAAACAACAAGTGCATAAAATCATTACTCAAAGATCAAACAAAATATTAACATATGCTGAAAATAAGTAATCACACATCAAAAAAACTTATAATCAGTCCATGACTGGGTTCAAAAAAATATAGGTAGAAAGAAAAAGTCCACTTGGTATATCTCATCACAAAATCATGAGAAATAATGAGCTGAAGAGACTCTTATCGAATGTACATTGATTGCAGAAAAAGGAGTAATAGATGTACGCTTACCCCAATCGTTGGACCTCCTCTATGGCAAGGTCGTATAGGCTTGCAGATATAACCCTCTGCAGGGACAGAATGTTGATATCTGGGTCTTGTCAGCATGTACCACCGACTCCAATGTGGTCCGGTCAATCCAACTGCTCCAACATCAGAGGGGGGACTATGCCTCTCACTGCCTCTGCTGCCCCACGAATGACGTCATTCGTGGGGCAGCAGAGGCAGTGAGAGGCATAGTCCCCCCTCTGATGTTGGAGCAGTTGGATTGACCGGACCACATTGGAGTCGGTGGTACATGCTGACAAGACCCGGATATCAACATTCTGTCCCTGCAGAGGGTTATATCTGCAAGCCTATACGACCTTGCCATAGAGGAGGTCCAACGATTGGGGTAAGCGTACATCTATTACTCCTTTTTCTGCAATCAATGTACATTCGATAAGAGTCTCTTCAGCTCATTATTTCTCATGATTTTGTGATGAGATATACCAAGTGGACTTTTTCTTTCTACCTATATTTTTTTGAACCCAGTCATGGACTGATTATAAGTTTTTTGATGTGTGATTACTTATTTTCAGCATATGTTAATATTTTGTTTGATCTTTGAGTAATGATTTTATGCACTTGTTGTTGTTATCATTTTTGCTGGGATTCACACATACATTGTGTCTCCTAGGCACTCTTTCCCTAATTATATTATTGCTAGCGCACAAAATTTTTATTTAAAAGTCATTGGGCGCCAGATACTTCTTGGATGCAAAAGAGGTTTTATTTCTTTTAACAGTCCTTTTATATTTTGCAAGGGAAAGAGGGTTGGGGCCAGGAAACCCTTTAGTAGTTGCAATTTCAATAAGCAGACTTTTTGTGGTGGTATCTCCCTCAAGCGTCACCCATGCTTCCCTGCTGGGTCCCTAGCTTTGCACTTCGGATACCTTTAAACTTCACCCCTGCTGACCGGCTCGGTACCTAGCTTGACACACAAGGCTGCTCTGCAAATGTCACCTCCGCTGGTTGGTTTCCTGACTTGATCACTGCCTGAAGTTTCCCGATTCTCCACCGTGCCCGGTCGGTGAGAATACTGCTCCAGTACTTGCTTCAGTTACTCACTGTGGTCCCTGGTAAAGATGGTTGGTCCCTTAATGGCGACAGCTTCGCTTCTACCTCTGGCCACGACAGGTTCTCGGGTCGGCAGAACCGTCACTTTTGGTTGGATTGCAAGCCGCAGTCCCAACCCTGCGTTGCCCTCTTACTTCTGGATAGGCCCTCACACAGCTTGGCAGCCAAATGCCCCCGGGATAGGCCCAATCTCCAAACACACGTGCACCCAGACGGCAGTCCGGGTGGCACAGAACATAGATCACCTGACTCCACCCAAATATATAGGCTCTCCCAGCAGGCCAAGAGATTCAAGAAAACCCCTGCCCATTGGCTGAGATACCCCATATACCCATAACCTGACCTTGAGTTGTCCTTCTCCTATCTAGTACCACCAAGTGCCCGGCCATCTAGTGGTGGAAGAGAAAAGTACAACAAGGCCAAACTTAGGAAGAAATCAATGGATCTCTAACAATTTAACTATGGTAGCTACACCTGACAAGGAATTTGGTGAGAAGCTCCCTGACTAAACCCCAGGGCACTACACAGACAATGACAATCAATTTAATAACTATCAACTGGTTGCAGTTAACTTTTTTGTTGCTGAACTGTGAGTGGAATATTTTGTGTTCTGTCACAGGCTGTTGAAAACTCAGACCCTTGTGTACATGCTTCAGGACCCCATGTGCACCCCATGAATAATTTCAGACTATGTTTATTACAGTTAACAACTTTTAATAAAAGTGTGGCATGAGGAACACAACATGGCAGAATGTCCTTTCCCTAACTAACACTAATAGTGGCTGCCCCAGTGTACCTCTGTAGGTAAAGTCCTTATTGGTGAAGTCCATAGCTGGCATGTCTCGATGGGAGAAGTTCAAGCTTGGGCGTATTCCGAACACCTGTGCTCCTTAGAAATGCTGTAGGTCTCAGCACAGTCCCAATTTCCTGTTGCTGACCTGAAACTGACCCTTGAGATCTGAACCCCTGCTTTGATATCTCACAGGACACAGGACCCAAAAAGCCCACAAAATGTTAGCAGTGGAACGTAACAGAGTTAACCCCTTCTTTCCCCAATCTGGGCAGCCATGCCAATCTAACTAACATTAACACTGTAGACAACCTGCCTACAAGTTGACTAGAAGTTGCATGGAAGAGTCTATTTTAAAGACAATGAATGATTGTCGACAATGTTGTGTAGAGTTGAGTTCACACAGAATGAGTAAAGCGATCTTTGCTAATAGTTTGATACACACTAAACTGTCCAAAGCCAAACACTAAACCTCTGTCACCTGTGAAACAGAAGGTTTATAAAAAAAACAGTGTTCCCTTGTCTTCCCACCAGGGGAAATGAATTACATGAGATTTAATCTGTTTGGAAATTCTAAATCTGTGTCAGGCAACTGAAAGAATTCCACAATACTATGTTACAGTAACAGCATACCGATGCAATGCGCTCTGGGCTAAGTTTAGCTGCAATGGAGCTGTTAATTATTATACCTGACCGAAGATTTGTGCTGGATGATATTTAAGCCTTGAAGGATTTTGGGAGATATCCTAGCTTAAATTAGCCTATCATTTCTATGTTATATGTTGTCATCTCAATTTTAGATCTGTACTAAAAAAAGAACTGTTGTAACGGTTAATTTATTATTTCAGTGCATTGGATCACTGAGTTCACAATATATTTTGCAAGCATGTGAAGCAGCAGGACATCTGTTTCATGTGTCACCACCAACTGTGTCTGGTGGCAATCATCACTGTGGAATCTTGCATAGCTTCCTGTTATCCAGTACCTTCCTGGAAACAGACAGAAGAGGAGGACCCAGCCCCAGGGGTGATGCATTTTTTTTATTATAAATGCTAGTATGAAGTATATGAAAGTATAAATTAGTTTGGTTGAAAAGTTCTGTTTAAAGAGCTGATTTCTTCTATCTAAAAATGTGTAATTTATGTCTGCATTCACCATACTATGATCATGTGGTACCCATAAACATTAGATGATGGCATAATGGAATTTCTGTGGAAGTTTGCAAATGAGATATTTACTACTAGAGCAGACTTTCTTGGTGACTTCAATCTGTGGAAAAGACCTGGGATTTCTTTAGCATTGTGCAGACAACATGTATACTACTACAGAAGGCATTCTTGGTGACTTCTCTCTGTGGAAGTGCTATAAGCCTTTACATTTGTGTCCAAATTTTTGTATAGATAACATGTTGCCTTAAGCTGGACTATACACTCTTAGATTTTTTCATTCAGCCTGTGGGCTGAATGTAAAAAAATCTAACAGATCCCTCTATCCAAACTTTACAGCTTGGATGGACATAACCCCCTGATGGAATATTGTATTCCTATACAGTGGCTGCATCTGACTGGATGCAGTCCATGTTCAGCTGTCAGTTTTACACCTGGCTTCTTTGTTTGTTTTAATAATAATAGTACAAGGGCCAGGCCAGCTCTCTAACAATTCTAGCTAGCACAGGGGTTGGTGACATGGCTCTATTAAAGCTGAGCTTCAGGCAAACAACCTTATGCTTAAATGCCCCTACATCGGTGGTCAGAGGGAATAAAAAGAGTTCCTACATCGATGGTCTGTGGAAGTAATACATTAAATATGCGTCATTTGTTCAGTAGCAATAAAAAAATGCCTGTTAGTGGTCAGTGGTAGGAAACCATGCTCTGGTGTCAACGGTCAACCAGTGTAATTAATGCCCAAGCATCAGTGAAAGTAAGTGTAGCGCTACCCCTGGAGGAGTCACTGAATTGTCTTGTGATTTTTCAGCACACCTAAAGATGACACACCTTCCAAGGAGGAGGAGTCTCTTCTCGCAGTGAGTTTTACTGGCGGTTAATTATATGAATTTTTTTTTAGCTGGATGCAGGTGTAGTCCCTCATAGCAGTCCTCCTCTTTAATCCCCCTCCTCTTTTTTTTCTTTTCCCACTCCCTTCTTCCTACCTGCTCTCATTTTTTATTTCTCTTCTTTCCCCCTTTTCTTCCTGTTCATTTTTTCCCTGATATTGCTCTTCCTATGCTATTTCCTATTTGGTTTAGCCTTAAAGAAGAGTAAAAATGTTCGGCAGTGTCCCACATCATCTGTTAAACTTTACAGGTCCTTAGTCAGCCTAATTCTCCTTGACCTCCCGATCTCTAGAACAACCCAGTGTGTCAGTGCCTGGACTTGAACCTAGGACCACTGCTGTGCCTGGAAATGACTCTTCTTGCTGAGCTACCTGTGATGCTGGACAGCACCCTGTCTGATCCTTTGGACAACCCTGCCTTGTTCCTTGACTTCTGCTGAACCTTGAACTTTTCTCCTCCCATGAACTTCCTGATTTAAGCCATGTCTGTGCATTTCCTGTCTGCCAGATTATTGTGCTTTCTCCAGCCAATATCTTGCTCTTGTCTTCCCTGCTGCCATACATATTTTTGCTACCACTTGTTACTGACCTTTGTCTTTTTCCTCGACTACACTTTTGCCTAAAACCAACCTGCAACCACTTGTTACCCACTCTTTGTTTACTGACTACGCTTCTGTTTAATCCTTACCTGCTCTATGCGCTACTGGACCCCGACTTGCTCACCTCCATGTTGGGTGATCATCTGCCAGGGGGACCTGCTTGTATACAATCCTGCTGGTTGGTGGGAATCCCCCTACTGCTCTAGCTACTGGTCTCCAAGCCTGACCCCTGATCGCAATACAGTGCTACCAAAGTCATTATATGTGCTATCTGTTAAACGCTGTAACTGCCACAAGGGTTCATTGTGAACTTGATCATTTGGCATTACTGTATTTGTCTAGTTATAATGTTCTACATTGTTGGAATCTTTTGCTTTGTAAAATAAAAATTTGAAAAAAAATAAAGATGACACACCCCACTCCCCCAGCACTTGCCAACACACCTTGGTATATTTCAAAGAAATTATTAGGCCAAGCATAGGCTAAATGAAGAGAGAATTAGAAAGTGTACTTCTAGTGATACATCCTAGAATTCTATTCACTTTCCTCACTGCCTGGTCACACTGTTTGCTCATTTTGCAATCATCTGAAATAAGTAGGTAGTGCAAGTCAATGCTGTACCCCCAATGTTGTACTCTCTCAAGGAATTATTTTTCTCTAAGTGCATTATTTGACATTTATAAACATTGAACTGCAGTTTCCACTGCTTTGACCAATCTTCCAGCAATGCCAATCATGTTCCATGTTACAGACACCTCCAAGGATATCAACCCTATTGCATACCTTGTATCATCAGCGACATACCTTGGCTAAAAAACTTTTAGTTATATAACTTACATATAGATTAGAGAAAAATGTGGACTGAGGCTACTATGGACTTTGATGGTACCGTACAAAGACTTGACATACAAGGGGTAAGTATAAAAGGTACATTTTTATTCCAAAAACATATTAACCACTTGCCGACCGCCTCACGCATATATACGTGAGCAGAGCGGCACGGGCAGGCAAAATCACGTACCTGGTACGTGATTGCCTTCCCGCGGGCGGGGGGTCCGATCGGACCCCCCCCCGGTGCCAGCGGCGGTCTGCATTTGTCTAGGAGCGATCAGAGATGAGGGGGAGGCCATCCGATCGTGGCCCCCCCCTCGCGATCGCTCCCAGCCAATGAGAAACATCCCCTGCCTCTGTATAGTACACAGAGGCAGAGGATGTGATGTCATCTCTCCTCGGCTGGCCAGTTTCCGTTCCAGCACCGAGGAGAGAAGACATGTAAGTGCACCAACACACACACACAACACAGTAGAACATGCCAGGCACACTAAACACCCCCGATCCCCCCCCAATCACCCCCCCCCCCTGTCACAAACTGACACCAAGCAGGTTTTTTTGTTTTGTTTTGTTTTTTTCCTGATTACTGCATAGTGTCAGTTTGTGACAGTTAGCAGTGGTAGGACAGTTAGTATTAGCCCCCTGTAGGTCTAGGGTACCCCCCTAACCCCCCCTAATAAAGTTTTAACCCCTTGATCACCCCCTGTCACCAGTGTCGCTAAGCGATCATTTTTCTGATCGCTGTATTAGTGTCGCTGGTGACGCTAGTTAGGAACGTAAATATTTAGGTTCGCTGTCAGCGTTTTATAGCGACAGGGACCCCCATATACTACCTAATAAATGTTTTAACCCCTTGATTGCCCCCTAGTTAACCCTTTCACCACTGATCACCGTATAACTGTTACGGGTGACGCTGGTTAGTTTGTTTATTTTTTATAGTGTCAGGGCACCCGCCGTTTATTACCGAATAAAGGTTTAGCCCCCTGATCGCCCGGCGGTGATATGCGTCGCCCCAGGCAGCGTCAGATTAGCGCCAGTACCGCGAACACCCACGCACGCACCGTACACGCACCGTACACCTCCCTTAGTGGTATAGTATCTGAACGCATCAATATCTGATCCGATCAGATCTATACTAGCGTCCCCAGCAGTTTAGGGTTCCCAAAAACGCAGTGTTAGCGGGATCAGCCCAGATACCTGCTAGCACCTGCGTTTTGCCCCTCCGCCCAGCCCACCCAAGTGCAGTATCGATCGATCACTGTCACTTACAAAACACTAAACGCATAACTGCAGCGTTCGCAGAGTCAGGCCTGATCCCTGCGATCGCTAACAGTTTTTTTGGTAGCATTTTGGTGAACTGGCAAGCACCAGCCCCAAGCAGCGTCAGATTAGCGCCAGTACCACTAACACCCACGCACGCACCGTACACCTCCCTTAGTGGTATAGTATCTGATCGGATCAATATCTGATCCGATCAGATCTATACTAGCGTCCCCAGCAGTTTAGGGTTCCCAAAAACGCAGTGTTAGTGGGATCAGCCCAGATACCTGCTAGCACCTGCGTTTTGCCCCTCCGCCCGGCCCAGCCCAGCCCACCCAAGTGCAGTATCGATCGATCTCTGTCACTTTTTTTTGTAGCGTTTTGGTGAACTGGCAAGCGCCAGCGGCCTAGTACACCCCGGTCGTAGTCATACCAGCACTGCAGTAACACTTGGTGACGTGGCGAGTCCCATAAGTGCAGTTCAAGCTGGTGAGGTGGCAAGCACAAGTAGTGTCCCGCTGCCACCAAGAAGACAAACACAGGCCCGTCGTGCCCATAATGCCCTTCCTGCTGCATTCGCCAATCCTAATTGGGAACCCACCACTTCTGCAGCGCCCGTATTTCCCCCATTCACATCCCCAACCAAATGCAGTCAGCTGCATGAGAGGCATTTATATGTCCTCCCGAGTACCCCTACCCAACGAACCCCCCCAAAAAAGATGTGTCTGCAGCAAACGCGGATATAGGCGTGACACCCGCTATTATTGTCCCTCCTGTCCTGATAATCCTGGTCTTTGCATTGGTGAATGTTTTGAACGCTACCATTCACTAGTTGAGTATTAGCGTAGGGTACAGCATTGCACAGACTAGGCACACTTTCACAGGGTCTCCCAAGATGCCATCACATTTTGAGAGACCCGAACCTGGAACCGGTTACAGTTATAAAAGTTACAGTTACAAAAAAAAAGTGTAAAAAAAAAAAAAAAAAAAACAAACAAAAATAAAAAAAAATAGTTGTCGTTTTATTGTTCTCTCTCTCTCTATTCTCTCTCTGGTGTTCTGCTCTTTTTTACTGTATTCTATTCTGCAATGTTTTATTGTTATTATGTTTTATCATGTTTGCTTTTCAGGTATGCAATTTTTTATACTTTACCGTTTACTGTGCTTTATTGTTAACCATTTTTTTGTCTTCAGGTACGCCATTCACGACTTTGAGTGGTTATACCAGAATGATGCCTGCAGGTTTAGGTATCATCTTGGTATCATTCTTTTCAGCCAGCGGTCGGCTTTCATGTAAAAGCAATCCTAGCGGCTAATTAGCCTCTAGACTGCTTTTACAAGCAGTGGGAGGGAATGCCCCCCCCCCACCGTCTTCTGTGTTTTTCTCTGGCTCTCCTGTCTCAACAGGGAACCTGAGAATGCAGCCGGTGATTCAGCCAGCTGACCATAGAGCTGATCAGAGACCAGAGTGGCTCCAAACATCTCTATGGCCTAAGAAACCGGAAGCTACGAGCATTTTAGGACTTAGATTTCGCCGGATGTAAACAGCGCCATTGGGAAATTAGGAAAGCATTTTATCACACCGATCTTGGTGTGGTCAGATGCTTTGAGGGCAGAGGAGAAATCTAGGGTCTAATAGACCCCAATTTTTTCAAAAAAGAGTACCTGTCACTACCTATTGCTATCATAGGGGATATTTACATTCCCTGAGATAACAATAAAAATGATTTAAAAAAAAATATGAAAGGAACAGTTTAAAAATAAGATAAAAAAGCAAAAAAATAATAAAGAAAGAAAAAAAAAAAAAAAAAAGCGTCAAATGTAAACAGCAATTGCACCATGCATGTGAGGTATCACCGCGAAGATCAGATCGAGGGCAGTAATTTTAGCAGTAGACCTCCTCTGTAAATCTAAAGTGGTAACCTGTAAAGGCTTTTAAAGGCTTTTAAAAATGTATTAATTTTGTTGCCACTGCACGTTTGTGCGCAATTGTAAAGCATGTCATGTTTGGTATCCATGTACTCGGCCTAAGATCATCTTTTTTATTTCATCAAACATTTGGGCAATATAGTGTGTTTTAGTGCATTAAAATTTAAAAAAGTGTGTTTTTTCCACAAAAAATGCGTTTGAAAAATCGCTGCGCAATTACTGTGTGAAAAAAAAAAATGAAACACCCACCATTTTAATCTGTAGGGCATTTGCTTTAAAATAATATATAATGTTTGGGGGTTCAAAGTAATTTTCTTGCAAAAAAAAATAATTTTTTCATGTAATCAAAAAGTGTCAGAAAGGGCTTTGTCTTCAAGTGGTTAGAAGAGTGGGTGATGTGTGACGTAAGCTTCTAAATGTTGTGCATAAAATGCCAGGACAGTTCAAACCCCCCCAAATGACCCCATTTTGGAAAGTAGACACCCCAAGCTATTTGCTGAGAGGCATGTCGAGTCCATGGAATATTTTATATTGTGACACAAGTTGCGGGAAAGAGACAAATTTTTTTTTTTTTTTTTTTTTTTGCACAAAGTTGTCACTAAATGTTATATTGCTCAAACATGCCATGGGGATTTGTGAAATTACACCCCAAAATAAATTCTGTTGCTTCTCCTGAGTACGGGGATACCACATGTGTGGGACTTTTTGGGAGCCTAGCCGCGTACGGGACCCCGAAAACCAAGAACCGCCTTCAGGCTTTCTAAGGCCGTAAATTTTTGATTTCACTCTTCACTGCCTATCACAGTTTCGGAGGCCATGGAAAGCCCAGGTGGCACAAAACCCCCCCAAATGACCCCATTTTGGAAAGTAGACACCCCAAGCTATTTGCTGAGAGGTATAGTGAGTATTTTGCAGACCTCACTTTTTGTCACAAGGTTTTGAAAATTGAAAAAAGAAAAAAAAAAAAATTTTTTTCTGGTCTTTCTTCATTTTCAAAAACAAATGAGAGCTGCAAAATACTCACCATGCCTCTCAGCAAATAGCTTGGGGTGTCTACTTTCCAAAATGGGGTCATTTGGGGGGGGGTTGTGCCATCTTGGCATTTTATGGCCTTCAAAACTGTGATAGGTAGTGAGGAGTGAAATCAAAAATGTATGCTCTTAGAAATCCTGAAGGTGGTGCTGGGTTTTCGGGGCCCCGTACGCGGCTAGGCTCCCAAAAAGTGCCACACATGTGGTATCCCCGTACTCAGGAGAAGCAGCTGAATGTATTTTGGGGTGCAATTCCACATAGCCCATGGCCTATGTGAGCAATATATCATTTAGTGACAACTTTTTGTAAATTTTTTTTTTTTTTTTGTCATTATTCAATCACTTGGGACAAAAAAAATAAATATTCAATGGGCTCAACATGCCTCTCAGCAATTTCCTTGGGGTGTCTACTTTCCAAAATGGGGTCATTTGGGGGGGGTTTGTACTGCCCTGCCATTTTAGCACCTCAAGAAATGACATAGGCAGTCATAAACTAAAAGCTGTGTAAATTCCAGAAAATGTACCCTAGTTTGTAGACGCTATAACTTTTGCGCAAACCATTAAATATACGCTTATTGACATTTTTTTTACCAAAGACATGTGGCCGAATACATTTTGGCCTAAATGTATGACTAAAATTTAGTTTATTGGATTTTTTTTATAACAAAAAGTAGAAAATATCATTTTTTTTCAAAATTTTCAGTCTTTTTCCGTTTATAGCGCAAAAAATAAAAATGGCAGAGGTGATCAAATACCATCAAAAGAAAGCTCTATTTGTGGGAAGAAAAGGACGCAAATTTCGTTTGGGTACAGCATTGCATGACCGCGCAATTAGCAGTTAAAGCGACGCAGTGCCGAATTGTAAAAAGTGCTCTGGTCAGGAAGGGGGTAAATCCTTCCGGGGCTGAAGTGGTTAAAACATACATATATCATTAAAAAAAACAAAGAGAAAAATTGTCTTTAACCACTTACCGACCGCCGCACGACGATGTACGTCCAAACTTTGGCGGCGGATATCGTTGTTATGGCAGCAGCTAGCTGCTAGTATCCCCGTTTTCGTGCGGCGACCGGCTTTCAGATAAAGGTGGTCCCTGCGGCGGATTCGCCACGAGATCACTTTTATCGGTGGCAGGAGAGGGCCCCCCCTCCCGCCGCGATCCGGTGCCCTCCGCCGCTTACCGGAGCCGTCGGTACCGTCGGAAGCGATCGCGTCCTCCTCTGTGGTGTGTCTGGAGACGAGTGAGGCTAAGATGGCGCCCACTCGTCTCCATGACACTGCTGGGCGGAAGCGACGTCAAAACGTCACTTCCGTCCACGCCTCTTAAAGGCACATTTTTTCAAATGTCATTTTTTTAAATGACTTTTTTTTTTTTTTTTTAATTGCATTTTAGTGTAAATATGAGATCTGTGGTCTTTTTGACCCCAGATCTCATATTTAACAGGTCCTGCCATGCTTTTTTCTATTACAAGGGATGTTGACATTCCTTGTAATAGGAATAAATGTGACACCATTTTTTTTTTTAAACAGTGTAAAAATAAATAAAATATTGTAAAATAAATGATAAAAATAAAAAAAAAATTTTTAAAACCCCCCCGTCCCGGCGAGCTCGCGCGCAGAAGCGAACGCATATGCCAGTAGCGCCCGTATATGAAAACAGTGGTCAAACCACACATGGGCCTGAGGGAGGGAGGAGCCGGATGTTGAGGCGGGGTTAGTGTGGACGCTGAGCTCGTCCTGTGTGCACGCAGCACGGGCTCTCCTGAAATGCGGCTGATCGGAGATATGGCCGTATAGCTCCCCCCCACGGCCCCCCCTGCCCGTCTTCCCGAGGCTGCCTGAAAGCGGCAGGACACCCGCCGAACCCGCCGAACCCCCCGGTGAAAAATTAAAAGATCCGGAGCTGAAGAGAGAGCCTGATGGTAGTGCAGCGGCAGTAAGGCAGGAAGGAGGATCAGAACAGCTGAGAGGGAGGATCGCAACGAGCCCTCGGAGCTTTGAAAAGAGCTGGAGATCGGCGGAGTAGGTAAAAAAAAAAAAAAAAAAAAAAACTTCTGAGGAATTGCCAAACCCAGGAGGAAGGAAGTAGCGGCAGTGCCCTGGGTGAGTCTGAAAAAAAAAAAAAAGTAGATGTGACAGTTTATGCTGAACAGATGTGTATGGTTTAAGATGCAGGATTGTGAAAACCCATAAGGGGAAAACGAGGGAGGAATCTTATGCAGGACTGTTGGGGAAACTGGTATTGTATGCTGTGTCATTTTGTGCATCCTCCGCCGTAACTATAGAGTATTAAACGCCGTAGAGATATTGGTCCCATCTGACTTATCTGATCTGCACGACGTGGGGGACTGAACTGTTTAGTTAAAGGACTACTCCTGCCTTAGTGATAAGGAAGTGGAGTATAGTAGAGAGATCTGGGCCCCGACAATAGACTGAGCAGACCCTCACCCCCAATCCTATTCACAAGAAGCAGCAGACAACCTCTGGGGTATAGGAAGAAGCAACCAATCAGAGATCTGGACGCCAGAAAAACCCTCAGTTAGGAAACAGGAGGAGATGAGGGGTAAGGCTGGGAAAGGGACCCCAGGAATCCCACCTAGAGTGAGCGCTAGTCCAGGGACTATAAGAAAATATATGACACAAGAAGCGACAAAAGAAAATTTGGAGAACTCGTCTGGAACAAAAAATAAACAAACAGAGAGCCCGCAGAGGAACGGAACAAAGAAACAGCCGGCAGCGACGGAGACCCCAGTAGGAGGCGCGACGCCGCTAGACGAATCATCAATGGAAACCCGACAAAAAAAACAACTACCAACTAAGGATGATATGGCGGAAATGTTCACAAAATTAGAAGTGTCAATAAAAGGCGAAATCGCAATAATACAAGAGAGCATGAATCACCTATTGCAAAGGGTGGAGGCCACAGAAGAGAACTTGACGATACAGGGAGAGGAGATCAAAAGGCTTAAAACACAGATGGCCGAGATGCAAAGAGACCAAAGAAATCTATTGTATAAAATCGAGGACCAAGAAAACCGTAGCCGAAGGAAAAACCTGAGGATTAGAGGCCTACCTGAGACAAGAGGCGAAAATGACAATCTACAAGAAAAAATAAATTGCATCTTCGGTCATATAGTGAATAAAGCAGGCTCAGACAAAAAAATCAAGCTCGAAAGAATTCATAGGGTGAGGAAACCTGCCGAAATATCGGGAGAAGTGCCAAGAGACGTTATAGCGAGATTCCACCATTTCCAGGAAAAGGAAAAGATTAGGATTTTCATGAAATCAAACCAACCTTTAAAATATGAGGAATCCACCCTTCAAATTTTCCCTGATTTAGCAGTGGAGACCCTAGCAAGGAGAAGGACGTTAAAACCCCTATTAGAACAGATGAAGTCGCAAGAGATTCAATACCAATGGGGATTCCCCGCATGTTTAATGGGGCGCAAAGAGGGAAGAACGGCAGTCCTGAGGTTCCCAGAAGACACGCCTAAATTCTGTAAACATCTCAACTTGCCAATAATAGAAATACCCGGATGGTGGGAAAACCGGGCAACCGGAGGAATCGCAGAAGAATCACAGACATGGCAACCAGTTAACCATTCCAGACGATGATTAACTTAAACATTTAGCTATACTAGAAGAAACGGGAACGAGACTGGACCATATAAATCTAAACAGACGATGGGGGCCTCGGGCGGTGGGGTTGGGGGGGATGGGTGAGGGACGGGGGAGCCGGGGCTGAGGTGAGACACTTCTCCCCCCCATAATCCATCTGGGGAGGAAAAAACGAGCCCCGTCGATTGCCAGCAGCGGAGCTCAACCTCTGAGGGGTTAACCGGGTAGACAAGAGATGGGAAAGGGGGACCGGTTTCTTTCTACGTCTTCTTTCTTTTACCCCAATAGGAGACCGAGGAAGGATAGCCCACCCCGGGCGACTCGGATAGAGAGGGAGGGGGGAGGGGGGGGGGGATGGGAGGGGGGGATCGGGCGGACAAGGGGGGTGGGAGGAGGGAGGGCGAGGGAGGGCGAGGGATTGGGAGTGGTCTGGGGGGTTAGGGAGGGGGAGGGGGAGGGGGAGGGAGGGGGGGGGGCACTAGAGTGGAGGGGACAAGGGCGACCCAGCTCCTTACTAAGTGTAGACACCCGAAAGTCAAAAAAAAAAGAGAAAAAAGGAATGGAAAGAAAAAAAAAAAAAAAGAGCAAGTAATCTATAATGTCTAGGGTCAATTTTATATCCTATAATGTAAGAGGCATGAATGCACCTATAAAACGAGCCAATATTTTAAATGAACTAAAATTCTTAAAAGCTGACGTCGCTATGCTCCAAGAGACGCACTTATGTATTAATAATCATCAAAAAATATACTCCAGGGATTTCCCGGTATGGTACTATGGGGACTCCCCTGTTAGGGGAGCAAAAGGAGTCGCCATAGGGTTCGCCAGAGGGGTAAGGTTCGAGTTAGAGGAGAGAAGGACCGATCCGGAAGGAAGGTACATCTTTCTAAGAGGCAAAATAAATGGATCTGCTTGCTCACTGGCAAATATATACTGCCCAAATAAGAACACAATGAAATTCGTATTGGGAGTCTTGTCCAAGTTTGAGGAGTTTAAGAGAGAGGGCGCCATAATAGCAGGCGACTTTAACCTGTGTCTGGACCCAGGGATGGACAGTACGTCCCGTGTGCGTGAGCGGAGCGAAGTGTGGGGGGCTAAGTTAAAAAGGAAGATGCACCGACTCCAGCTGGTGGATATATGGAGGTCACAGCATTTGGATCTCAGAGACTACACCTACCGCTCTCACGTGCACGGGACGTACTCGAGAATAGATCTTTTCCTTATAGAACATAGACTACTAGAGAGGGTACCTGAGTCGAGCATTGGCAGTATCACATTCTCTGACCATGCCCCGGTGAGTTTACAATGGACAACAGGGACGCCTCAAGTACAGAGTAGTGGCTGGAGGTTAAACGAGGAGCTCCTACATGATAAAGAGGTAGAAAAAAGAATCAAAGAAGAATTAGATATGTACTTCAAAATTAATGTACCAGGAGAGACATCTGAAGCCACAGTTTGGGAGGCGCATAAAGCCTACATTAGGGGCATACTTATGATGGTGGGATCCGAAAAAAAAAGGAGCAGGGCCAAGGAGAAGAATATCTTATTAAAGAACATCCATGGCTTAGAGCAACAACACAAGATAACGGGAGACCGGGAGACACTGGCCAGATTAATGAGGAGAAGAGAAGAGTTGAGGGATTTAATGGAGCAGGAAACACGCAAGACATTTAATCTATTGAAAAAAGACAGATACATCAATGGGAACAAACCAGGGAAGTTATTAGCAAGGGCCCTAAAAAAAAAGAAAAATAACAACTATGTAGAGAAAATAAGGACAAAATCTGGGGAAATTAGATTTAGAACAGGGGACATAGCAGATACCTTCCAAGAATTCTACGGAGGGCTATATGCCATCAATACTAAAAACACCCAAGCGAATAAAAGTAGCAAAAGCGCTAGAACCAAAAAGTTTTTAAAGGAAGCAATGCTACCCAAGATAATAGAAAGCGACAAATGCATACTAGAGGCCCCCATTACGGAGTTAGAGATCAAGAAAGCTATTCAGGAAATCCCAAATGGTAAAAGCCCCGGGCCTGATGGCCTGACTGCTCTCTACTACAAAAAATTTCAGGAACTCTTGACTCCCAGGTTGTGTTCGTATATGAACGGAATTGGGGAGAAATGGGGGATGAGGAATGAAGCACTGGAGGCCAGCATCACTGTAATTTGGAAAGAAGGAAAAGATAATACGCTCTGCTCGAGCTACAGGCCCATTTCTCTCCTGAACGTCGATACAAAGCTATTCGCTAAAATCCTAGCTGATAGGCTGAAAAGCATAATTAATGGGATCATCCACCCAGACCAGGTGGGCTTTGTGCCAGGAAGGGAGGGGAGGGACAATGCCATCAAGACGCTACTTGCAGTCCAGGGTGTCCAGGATAGTGGGGCCCCAGGTCTTCTCCTGTCATCTGACGCTGAGAAAGCCTTTGACAGGGTTGACTGGGGCTTCATTTGGGACACCCTGGAGGAGATCGGCCTGGGGGACAGACTGATTAGCTGGATAAAAGCTTTATATTCACATCCCTCAGCGCGAGTGAAAATTAACGGAACCCTATCGAAACCATTTAGAATGTACAATGGTACGAGACAGGGGTGCCCCCTCTCCCCATTGTTGTTTGTGATTGCTTTAGAACCCCTCCTGGCAAAGATAAGGACCAACCCGGATATTAGAGGGATAAAGGTGGGTGAAGAGGAGTACAAACTCGCCGCCTTTGCGGACGACGTACTGTTCTATATCACACACCCGATGATCTCACTCCCGAACTTGGTAAAGACTCTCAAAGAGTATGGCAGACTGTCCAATTTCCGTGTGAATCAGGCCAAATCAGAAACACTCGAGATAATAAAGGGTAGTGCGAGCGATACGGCGTATCAATCGTCATTCCCATTTAAATGGGGGGCAAAGGAACTCAACTACCTAGGTATTAAAATTACCACCACCAAGGAGTCTCTTTTTCTCGCAAACTTCATACCACTCCTTAATGAAATTAAAACTGACCTTAACAGAATCTCACACACCCAACTATCATGGGGAGGGAGAATCAACTTATTCAAGATGTCAATCTTGCCAAAAATCATCTACAAATTGCAAATGATACCAATTCCAATCCCTCTGACTTACTTCAATAAGCTACGCACTGTTTTCTTAAGATTTATATGGAGAGGGAGAAAACCTAGATTAAAATTAGCACAATTAACAAAAGACAGGAAGAAGGGGGGGTGGGGGGCACCAGACATTAGAAAATATTATTTTGCGATTGCTTTATCACGGTTGTTAGATTGGGTTAAAAATAATGAAGAAAAATTATGGGTGAAAATGGAAAAAAGTATGAGTGGAGTGGATTTGAGCAAGATGGTCTGGATCCCACCACAGTACAGAAAATTGGGCACAAAAACAACGTATATAACTAAGCATACACTCAATATTTGGGATAAAGTACACAAAAAAGAGCACTGGGAGTTCAATTCACCATTAATTCCTCTAAAAAATACAGATTATTTTGCACCAGGGAAAGAAGAGGTGTCTGGGAGATGGATTATAAAGGAAGATCTACAATTAAAAGATGTCATGAAACAGGGGAAGATTTGTACTGAGGCAGAAATAAAAGCTAAAAATGAATGGTTGATAATAGATCCTTGGCGATACTACCAACTGAAACACTTTGTCAATTCACTCCCGCAACCAATCAGACCGATAGAGAAACTACTCCCTCTGGAGAAACTATGTGTCGAGAAAAAAGGGAGAGGAGGTATAGCCAAGACATACAGAGCGCTCAATGAGTTAGAGGGAGTAGGAGACCTGAGATTCGTGGAGAAGTGGGAGGAAGAGCTAGGTATAAAGATTGACAGACAGGAGGTAGGGAGGATTATGAAAAGGGTGAACGCTACTTCAGTAAACTACAAGCTAGTAGAAATGAACTACAAGATCCTCACAAGGATGTACATAACCCCAGATAGAGCGCATAGAATTATGGAGGGACGGTCACAGCTATGTTGGAGGGGCTGCGGAGGAATAGGGACTATGGCGCATATATGGTGGCAGTGCCCGGTAATCATGGAATTCTGGGGGGAGATTAGGCAAATCATCAACAAGATCTTAAAGATAGATATCCCCTTGGATCCCTGGGTGTTTTTGCACCACGGGAGGAAAGTTCCCACGAAGGAATATTTGAGGTCATTACTCCCCCACCTCTTAAATGCTGCAAAAAGCCTCATCCCCAGATATTGGCAAGATAAAAGGAGACCTACGGTACGGGAGTGGCTAGGCAAGATAAACGAGATTTTTAATCTTGAATACTTGAAGTATAGCGAAGGAACCGAGATGAAAACCTACGAGGAGATATGGAAGGACTGGGAGAATTTTAGGTATTCACTTCAAGCGGCAGAATTGTGGGGAATATAAAGGCTAAAGGCTATAAAAGGGAAAAAAAAAAAAATAAAAAAATAAAAAAAAAAAAAAAAAAAACTACCCAGGTAGTATTTTGCTAAACTTGGAATAGTATATCGACTCGAACTTGCACATGAGCTACTGGAGGAGGAGCTGGAGCCGGGAATGGGTAGGGTCTCACGGGTGTAATGAGGGGGGGGTAGGGGGAGGGCAGGTATAGGCGGATCACGGGGGAAGGGACTATGTTTCCACTTTATTTCCTTTTCTTTTCCTTTCTCTATTGGAGATGTCTCTCCTAGAAATCTCTTTTCGAAATTTTTTTTTTTTTTTTCCCGAACCAAATAAGGAAAAAATAGCCACAATGATGTGAATGCTTATTGGGATAGACTTGAACTGAAAAGTTGAAAACATAGTCCCTAAAAATACTTCGCTGAAGTGGCAAAAAAAAAAAAAAAAGAAAAAAAACCACACATGTGAGGTATCACAGCGACCGGTAGAGCGAGAGCAATAATTCTAGCCCTAGACCTCCTCTGTACCCCAAAATATGCAACCTGTAGAATTTTTTAAACGTCGCCTATGGAGATTTTTGAGGGTAAAAGTTTGACGCCATTCCACGAGCGGGCGCAATTTTCAAGCATGACATTTTGGGTATCAAATTACTTGGCGTAACATTATATTTCACAATATAAAAAAAATTGGACTAACTTTACTGTTGTCTTATTTTTTTACCGCCATTTTATTCTCTAGGGTGTTAGAAGAAAAACCATATGTAATGTTTGGGGGTTCTAAGTAATTTTCTAGCAAAAAAACCTTTTTACCGTTTTACTCATGTAAACACCTAAAATCCAAAACGAGGCTGGTCCTTAAGTGGGGGTGGCACTAGGAGATAACCATTGTCAATAGGTATATAGCATTGGTGTGTGAAGGCTCTACATGTTTCGTGTGTAAATCACCACTTCAGGAGCTTTTATGTATTTTATTATAGTGCAAATATCACTATTAATTCTATAAAATAAGAAGGAGAAAAGACAAAAAAGGTTATAGCATTCAAAAAATACATAGATAATACATATAGGTGTGGTGATATCGAATGCATGTGATCTTACCCAGGACAAAGTCATGTGCGTAGTACCAGTAATCTGCACCGGCGAATGTGGGAATCCCTACATCAGGGGACACACAGTCCACAGTCTGGTAAGGAGTTAGAATCGTAAAATTGAAATCACGTATCAAATTCAACAGTTCAACCATATAATAATCACTAAAAAATTCACCACATGGCGACAACAGATCCATTACGCCTGGGTAGTGTCCTTTCAAAAATAAAGCCGAATTGCGGCAAGGGTATACGCAGCAGTAATGGTGGTGCTAAAAAGAGACAGCAAAATACAAAACCAAGCTATGATGTAGGTATGCTAGGTATATGAGGTATATAAGGTATATAAGGCCCCAAACATCGGGCCACACCAGTAAATCCGAGATTTTTTACCTTGTACAGCAGACCAGGGAAAAGTAAAGACATATAACGAATATGTCTTTAGCAAGGTACTAAAAATATATTCCTATTACCGAGTGTATCTAAAATAAACATGACAAAGAGAAGGTACTCAGCAAAGAGGATGCACACATGTATCAAATGTGCATATAGTGTCACTTATGGTAAAGAAACATATATCCTGAGTGCTCAACTTTCAGGGAATTGGTAAAGACAAAACTGGTACAGCAGTATAGCCTCAGAAAAGTTAAGCTTGTGGCCAGTACATGTCTCTAAAAAAATTCACCTGTGGATGAAAACAGAGGCCATACAATGGTATCCATCAGGAATCGTCATGGTGTCTGTGCATGTGGTGAAGTTGTAAGATGAAAAGAGATCGGTATCGGTAGGGGGAAGGACTAGCACCACAACTGCAGCAACAGACAGACTGCGATAGAAGGGCCCCTATACATATGTAGGGCTCCTGCCCTGCACCGCCCACACTGCCATGATGGCGTGTGACGTCACTGGGACCATAGTGCGCATGTGCCAGGTCCGTAAATGGGCACTCTAATGGGGGAAATGAAATTCCCTCCCCGTGGTCGAAACAACACAGCCTACCGCTCACTACGGAGCTGTACATCCGCAAGAACAGCCAAAATCAGGGCCGCCGCACAGGAACCATGTCATGGGTGGGCAACAGACCTCTGGCGGCCATGATGGAAAAAGGCAGAACAGAGCGGGGGGCCATCCCTGGCGGCCACTTGTGGGAAAAACAGTCCACAAAGCTCACGATGGATCAAGACACATTCCCATGAATGCCCATGGCGAGCAGGATGGAAAAGGGCGATTGAATAGAGGGGCATGCAAAGGAGAACACCACACGTAAAGAGAAATCAAAATAAAAAGAACAGTAATTGTAAATTTACAAAGAAGATGATCAACAACATAGATATTTCAATATAACATAACTAATTATAAGTGTGCCATACTGCGGCCTATCACAACTGGATCAAATCACGGATCACACGGGGCAAGGCTGCACAGGGTATAGAGGGGGAAAGGAATACATATAGATTAAATAGAACAGAACCTAGTACAGAACCTTATGGTACTCCACTAGTAACTGGTCTATGTTCCAAGTGAACCCCATTTACAACCTCACTTTGGTATCTATCCTTTAGCCAACTGAATATCCACTGAACCACCCAAGTGTTAAGTCCTAGCCCATACAACTTTTGTATTAGATCAATATGTGGAACTGTATCAAATGGCTTGCTGAAATCAAGATATACTATGTCCACAGCACCACCCTGGTCCAAAACATATATAATATAGTAAAAAAATTCAATCAGATTAGTCTGACATGATCTGCCCTCAGTAAAGCCATGCAGCTTTGGGTCCAGCAAGTTGTGTATCTTTAAGTGATTAATGATCCTTCTATTGGGGCGTGATTCCATTAACTTGACTACAACCGATGTTAAACTCACTGGCCTGTAATTGCCAGAGTCTACCTTGCTGCCCTTCTTGTGGATAGGTACAATGTTAGCTGTCCACAAGTCATGGGGAACTTCTCCTGTTAGAAGAAATTGATTGAAAAGATCTTTTAATCGCCAACAACTATACATCAATGTTTTCTGGGATGAATACCATCAGAGCTCATTGCTTTATTAAGCATTAACTGAGTCAGTTCCTCTGCTACCTCTGCCTCCAGAAATCCTAAAAAGGAATGGTCATTACTAGAACCAATATTATAACCCAACTTGTGATTGTTAGTACAATTTATTTCTGAGAAAACTGAACCAATGTACCTACAAAAGGTTTTATCTCCTTTTTTTAATAGATTTAGCAATTTCCCCCTCTTACTGTGCATTGGCAGTACTAATAATTTGTTTGGCCTCCTTTTTTTTATTTTTTATACTCTTCTCTTCAGATACACCTTCTGTTTCCTTGAATCTGGTATATGCTGTTTTTTTCTCCTTTACTAGCCTACTTACCTCCTTAGTAAACCATATTGTTTTTTTCTTCAGTTTATTCTTACTAATTTGCCTGACATATAATCTAGTTGCCTCCAGGATGGTAGACTTTAACAGTGCCCACTGATTATTTACTCCTGTCATTTTACTCCAACCTTTCAATTCATTTCTTAGAAATTTCCCCATTTCAGCAAAATTTGACCTTTTGAAATCTAAAACTTTTGTTTTTGTATATGATTTTTCAGTTCTTGTTTTAATATCCAACCAAAGACATTGATCACTAAAACCTAAATTTTCTCCCATCTCAACATCAGACATCTGATCCCTATTTTTCAGTACTAGGTCTAGAATATGATCACCTCGGGTTGGGCTTTTTACTAAGGGCTCTTTCACACGGGGCGGATCAGTGATGATCCGCCCCGTGAACACCCGCTTGCTCAGCGGGGATCGCTCCGCTGATCCCCGCTGAGCAGAAAGATGACAGGTCCATCGCTGCACACTGTGCAGCGACGGACCTGTCAGAGCGCCGCTCTCCCCTATGGGGGATCAGATGATGACGGACCGCAGTGTCCGTCGTCACCCGATCCGAAAACAGATGGAAAAGTAGGATTTTCCTCCACTTTTCGGATCGGAGCGGGTCGGATGTCAGCGGACATGTCACCGTTGACATCCGACGCTCCATAGGGATACATGTATGTCCGTTTTTCATCCGAAAACGGAAGGATGAAAAACGGACATACGGATCCCTCGTGTGAAAGAGGCCTAACTGTTTTAGGGAAACCCCATTTAGTGCTTCCATTACATCCCTGCTCCTGCTACATCCCTGCTCCTGCTTATAATAGCAGTTTGAGAATTCCAGGTAATGGCAGGCATGTTGAAGTTACCCATAATCAAAACCTCTCCCTTCATTGTCGTTATCTCGTCAATCAATAAGTTCTCATAATCTTCAGTCTGTCCTGGGGGTCTGTATACTACACCAATTCTAAGGGAAGATCCCTCCTTGGTTGGAAGGCAGACCCAGAGTCTCCCAGGAATGCCATCTGCAATGGCCACTGGTCACTGGTTTGTTGCTCTGGGGTTGGAAAGCACTTGCCCTGTTGCATACCAGCGACCTGGAGGGCTCCAATCCGGAGTCCTGCCCGAATCTGCTGCCTGAGCTCCAGGTAATTATCCGCAGACACAGTCCTGGAGTATGCTGAACAGTGGCGGCTGGTGAAGTTTTAGGATGGGGGGGCACAAGACCCCACCCTTCTTATTTGACCCCTCCCACTTGGTGAAAATGGGCGTGGTTTCAGCTAAATAGTGGGCGTGGCTCTACGGTGGTGTGGTTAGTGTCTGAGATGAACGAGGGATGGAGGGAGAGGGAAAGAGGGATGGAGGGACAGCAGGCCCAGATCCTACACAACAATAGAAATATGTGTATTCTAGAAAGTTTAACAATCAGCAGATAAAGATACTCCAAACACCTGGTGTTAGCGCTTCAATCATCCCGGCACCATGGTTGTTATGGTGTCAGGATGATTGAAGCGCATTATTTCTATTATTACATTGTAATATAAAATTAAATCATTCAACTCACCATAATGCAGAATCAGTGGGAGCCCTGAGCGTGTCACTAGCCACCTCGCCTGCCACCAGATGCCATCAGGTGTCCCCAGCGGAGTCCCTCCTTACATGCAGCCTGTGTCACATAAACTGCAGCCTGTGTCCCACCAAATGCAGCAGCCTGTGTCCCACCAAATGCAGCAGCACGTGTCACCACCAATTGCAGCAGCATGTGTCACAACCAATTATATCAGCATGTGTCACCACCAAGTGCAGCAGCACATGTCACCTCCAAATTGCAGCAGCATGTGTCACCACCAAATTGCAGGAGCATGTGTCACCACCAAATTGCAGCAGCATGTGTCACCACCAATTGCAACAGCATGTGTCACCACCAATTGCAGCAGCATGTGTCACCACCAAATTGCAGCAGCATGTGTCACCACCAAATTGTAGCAGCATGTGTCACCAAATTGCAACAGCATGTGTCACCAAATTGCAGCAGCATGTGTCACCACCAATTGCAGCAGCATGTGTCACCACCAAATTGCAGCAGCATGTGTCACCAAATTGCAGCAGCATGTGTCACCACCAAATTGCAGCAGCATGTGTCACCACCAAATTGCAGCAGCATGTGTCACCAAATTGCAGCAGCATGTGTTACCACCAATTGCAGCAGCGTGTGTCACCACCAAATTGCAGCAGGACGTGTCACCACCAAATTGCAGCAGCATGTGTCACTAAATTGCAGCAGCATGTGTTACCACCAATTGCAGCAGCGTGTGTCACCACCAAATTGCAGCAGGACGTGTCACCACCAAATTGCAGCAGCATGTGTCACTAAATTGCAGCAGCATGTGTCACCACCAAATTGCAGCAGCATGTGTCACCACCAATTGCAGCAGCATGTGTTACCAAATTGCAGCAGCAAGTGTCACCACCAAATTGCAGCAGCATGTGTCACCAAATTGCAGCAGCATGTGTCACCACCAATTGCAGCAGCATGTGTCACCACCAAATTGCAGCAGGACGTGTCACCACCAAATTGCAGCAGCATGTGTCACCAAATTGCAGCAGCATGTGTCACCACCAAATTGCAGCAGCATGTGTCACCACCAATTGCAGCAGCATGTGTCACCAAATTGCAGCAGCATGTGTCACCAAATTGCAGCAGCATGTGTCACCAAATTGCAGCAGCCTGTGTCACCAAATTGCAGCAGCATGTGTCACCAAATTGCAGCAGCATGTGTCATCAAATTGAGCAGCATGTGTCACCAAATTGCAGCAGCATGTGTCACCACCAATTGCAGCAGCATGTGTCACCAAATTGCAGCAGCATGTGTCACCACCAAATTGCAGCAGCATGTGTCACCACCAAATTGCAGCAGCATGTGTCACCAAATTGCAGCAGCATGTGTCATCACCAATTGCAGCAGCATGTGTCACCACCAAATTGCAGCAGCATGTGTCACCACCAATTGCAGCAGCATGTGTCACCAAATTGCATCAGCATGTGTCACCAAATTGGATCAGCCTGTGTCACCAAATTGCAGCAGCATGTGTCACCAAATTGCAGCAGCATGTGTCACCAAACTGCAGCAGCCTGTGTCACCAAATTGCAGCAGCATGTGTCACCAAATTGCAGTAGCATATGTCACCATCAAACCCCCCACCCCTGGTTACTTACCTTGCTGTGTGTTGTCCTCTCCAGCAGTGTCTCCTGTGGAGAGAGAAACGGGAAGTGACATCATACTTAGATGTCAATCAAACCGCCCGGCCATAGTAATAGATACTAGCGCCGGGCGGAAGCTATTTGGCGCTTCAGAAAGTGCCGCAAGGCAGGCTAAACGCCCGCAAATTAAGCGCCACATCTGCAATCTCGTGATTGCATAGATGTGGCGCTTCCCATAGGTGCACTGTGTCCGGAGTCGCACTGTGTCCGGTGTCCGAACACAGTGCACTTAAGGACCTTTTTTTGTTTTTTTTTTGTTTTTTTAAAGGGCCAGCTTTAAAATTTTTTTTTTTTGACATTTTTTTTGTGACTCCCTGGAGGGGGGGCGGTGCCAAGGCACTCCCTATGGATGGGCCGCCACTGATGCTGAAAGGACGTTCCGCAGCAGCCCCGGGAACTCTGATGCCAGATCTATATCTCAGCTGGGGTGACCGAAGTCTGCTATCCTGATCTTGGATCCAGGTGGAGGTTTGGATGTCCCAGACTGCAGAAAGTATACCACCACTGCCACCAATGTAACAAAACATCTCACACTCCACTTGAGTGCTTTAGTCATATACTGCTTCCTCCAGTCTGAATATAGATATCAGATATTCCAAACCACTGACAACCAAGAACTAGGCAGTACTCGTTTTGGCTGCTGAACATGAACTGTTTATTGAAACACAGGTACACAGAGTACCTGAATGAAACAATATACAATATATATATATATATATATATATATATATATATATATACACAACATTCCAGTGTGGTTGTATAGTGAGTCTGATTAGTATAGATCAGACTGGGGTTCTCGGTTACCATACACATCTAACAGACACAGGGTACCTTAGACCAGGGGTCGCCAAACTACGGCCCTCCAGCTGTTGCATAACTACACATCCCATGAGGCATTGTAAAACTCTGACATTTACAGACATGACTAAGCATGATGGAAACTGTAGTTCCAGAACAACTGGAGGGTGAGAGTTTGGAGACCCCTGACTTAGACATAGGAGGTACATGGGGAGCTGAAACAAGGGTTTCCCAACCTCTCCAAGGGATTCTGGGTTCCACGGGCCCCCCCACCCAAAGTGACTCCCGTTAAATGTGCTTTTTGCCATATCTTAATAAATGGATTAGAAGAGAGACACAACCCATGCATGTCGAAATCTTGATTACTGTGCATTTATCTTACAGTATTATTTGATTTCTCCATGCGAAGATGTCATCATTGGGAATAAATATAATATTTCCACTTTGTATCATTGTGGAAGTTAATACAATGCTGACAGATTCTGACGTGCTTTAAATAATACATAGGGGTTGATTTACTAAAGGCAAAAATATACTGTGCACTGCAAGCAAAAAGCAGTTGCTTTAGATCTTAGTAAATGAGGGAAGCTCTGCTGATTTCTATCATCCAATCATGTGCAGGCAAAAATGCTGTTTTTTTTCCCTTGCGTTTGATTGGGTATTCTTTGCTAAGTGAAGCTTTACCTCATTTATTAAGCTCTGGAGCAACTGTGCTTGCATTGTACAGTCTATTTGCCTTAAGTAATTCCATCTAAGCCTGACTATTTGCACCAGTCCCTACACTAAAAGGAACTTACAGTATAAAATGCCCACTGCAGTCTTACACACAGCCACATAAAGCGGATGATGGGAAAATCATGAAAGTATCTGGGCAGAGCACCTGCCATTTTCACAGACACTTTCGGACACAGACTGAAATGAGCAGACAGAACACATGCTTTTCATTTGTATCAGTTGGCGTTAAGTAGTGGCCAAGTACATAACAGGTGCACTGCCTTGGGGCTCCAATTAAATGTCCTGTATAATGGAGTAAATGCATCTATGCTTGAACTTTGCTGAACCAAGAAGAATGCTAAGGCTAGCCATACATTATACATTTTTTTTGTACAATTATCCTTTACAGTTACCAAAACCTTATAATATGAGGTCAAACCTAAAAAAACTTTCAATTTGTATCCAATCGGGCAGGCCCTTGCACTACATAGTTGAAGGTAAAGCTAAAGGAAACTGAACAAGAAAATAGTAAAATATATGGCCAGCTTAATAGTTTTCAGGGACTGTAGTATTGGAATGGTAAAACTACTGTAGATCTGAAAAGGAGTACTGACTGTCACTTTAAACAAGCAGCTAGCAGGCTTATAACATGCCTAAAGTTTACCCACATGCTGACCATCACGCGATGATATGCGTCGGCACAATGGCACGACTGGGCAAATGGGCGTACAGGTACGTCCCCTTTAAGATTTGTGGGCGCGCCGCCGCGTGCTCCGTGGTCGTGTCATGACCAAACCATGGTCAGGTAGACCAACTAAAATTGCAGCCACAACTGCCAGGAAAATTGTTCAGGATGCAAAGAAAAACCCACAAATAACTTCAGGTGAAATACAGAACGCTCTGAAAACATGTGATGTGGCTGTTTTAAGATGAACAATAAGAAGGCACTTGAAGAAAGATGGGCTGCATGGTCAAGTTGCCAGAAGAAAGCCATTACTAGGCAAATGCCACAAAGTATCCCGCTTACAATACACCAAACAGCACAGAGACAAGCCTCAAACCTTCTGGCACAAAGTCATTTGGAGTGATGAGACCAAAATCTAGCTTTTTGGCCACAACCATAAACGCTACATTCAGAGAGGAGTCAACAAGGCCTATGACCTGTCATTGGCTACAGCAGAATAAAGTGAAGGTTCTGGACTAGCCATCTCAGTCTCCTGACCTCAATATCATTGATCCACTCTGGGGAGATCTCAAACGTGCAGTTCATGCAAGACAGCCCAAGAATTTACAGGAACTGGAGGCTTTTTGCCAAGAGGAATGGGAAGCTTTACCATCTGAGAAGATAAAGAGCCTCATCCACAAATACCACAAAAGACTTCAATCTATCATTGATGTTAAAGGGGGCAATACATGGTATTAAGAACTGGGGTATGTAAACTTTTGATCAGGGTCATTTGGGTAGTTTCTGTAGTCATTGTGAGTTAAAAAGAGTAAACACAGTTGATTGATAATAAATGACTTCAGCCAAACACTAACCATGAATGAATGAAAAGTTTTTGTGTTATCATTCGTATTCTCTGAAAAATGACCAAGAAATCATAAATTCTGCCAGGGTATGTAAACTTATGAGCACAACTGTAGGTCAGCATTACAGATAGGGTATATAGCTCAGCATTACAGATAGGGTATACCCAGTTGTGATAGACAGAAACTACCCAAATTACCCTGATCAAAAGTTTACATACCTTGGTGATTTTGGCCTGATAACATGCACACAAGTTGACACAAAGGGGTTTGAATGGCTATTAAAGGTAACCATCCTCACCTGTGATCTGTTTGCTTGCAATTAGTGTGTGTGTGTATAAAAGGTCAATGAGTTTCTGGACTCCTGACAGACCCTTGCATCTGTCATCCAGTGCTGCACTGACGTTTCTGGATTCTGAGTCATGGGAAAGCAAAAGAATTGTCAAAGGATCTGCGGAAAAAGGTAGTTGAACTGTATAAGGCTGGATTTACACATGTGCGGTGCGAATTCCAGCTCTGTTTTCTCTGCGAAGAGAAAAACAGCTGTTCAGCGATTCCTCTCCATTGTAGCTGCAGATCAGCTCAGCAGGGAGAGGGGGAGGTGTAGTGAGGAGGGGGAGAGAATGCCTGTTCACAACGGAATGTATCTGCAAATCAGATGCGTTCCCATAGAAGATAATGTGCTTGCAATTCGCACCGCAATGCCCAGAAAATGCACATTTTTTTGGGGCAATATGGAGTGCGAATGCAACACACATGTGTGAACCAGCCTCATTCAAATGAACGTATTTTAAAATGTCATGCAAATTGAATGCGGTGTAAGCCGCATCCAATATGCATAGGTGTGAACCCAGTCTGAAACAGGAAAGGTATATAAAAAGATGTCCAAGGAATTGAGAATGCCAATCAGCAGTGTTCAGACGGTAATCAAGAAATGGAAAATGAGGGGTTCCGTTGAAACCAAACCATGGTCAGGTAGACCAACTAAAATTTCAGCCACAACTGCCAGGAAAATTGTTCGGGATGCAAAGAAAAACCCACAAATAACTTCTACTACTACGCAAATGCCACAAAGTATCCCGCTTACAATATGCCAAACAGCACAGAGACAAGCCTCAAACCTTCTGGCACAAAGTCATTTGGAGTGATGAGACCAAAATCTAGCTTTTTGTCCACAACCATGAACGCTACATTTGGAGAGGCGTCAACAAGGCCTATGATGAAAGGTACACCTGTCCTCCTGTGAAACACAGAGGTGGATTGCTGATGTTTTAGGGATGTGTGAGCTACAAAGGCACAGGAAATTTGGTCAAAATTGATGGCAAGATGAATGCAGTATATAAAAAAAAAACCCAAAGGGTTAACGCTGTGCTAGAAAACTTCAGAAATCTATCATTGATGTTAAAGGGGGCAATACACGGTATTAAGAACTGGGGTATGTAAACTTTTGATCGGGGTCATTTGTGTAGTTTCTGTTGTCATTGTGAGTTAAAAAGAGTAAACACAGTTGATTGATAATAAATGGCTTCAGCCAAACACTAACCATGAGTGAATGAAAAGTTTTTGTGTTATTATTTATATTCTCTGAAAAATGACCAAGAAATCATAAATTCTGCCAGGGTATGTAAACTTATGAGCACAACTGTAGGTCAGCATTACAGATAGGGTATATAGCCCAGCATTACAGATAGGGTATATAGCCCAGCATTACAGATAGGGTATATAGGTAAGCATTACAGATAGGGTATATAGGTCAGCATTACAGATGGGACATATAACTCAGCATTACAGATAGGGTATATAACTCAGCATTACAGATAGGGTATATAGAGCACCCACCCCCTGCCGCGGGGCTTGCAGCACTGACAGCATCCCCCCCATTCCTGGTGCAGGGGTCGCAGCACTTAGAGCATTCCCTCCCATCCCCCGGCGCAGGGCTCGCAGCACTGATAGCATACCCCCCATCCCCCAACGAGGGGCTCGCAGCAGTGTCAGAACCCCCCGGGGGGTCGGCACTTACTGGGTTGTGGAGAGGATCCTCCTGTCCTGTGTCTTCACTCTCCTCCACAGTGCAGACAGCAGTGGCGGCTCTGGTGTCTGCTCATCATGCTTCCTCCCTCTGTGTCTCCTCTTCTGCCGAAGTGCTAGGCATCCAATAGGATCACCTGGCGCTCACGACCTGCCTTCCTGATTGGCGGGGAGGAACTGTAGTGTGAAAATAGCAAAAATTAATTTGCTATGGTCACACAATTAGGTGGGATCAGGGCTCAATCTCTGCTCCCCAAGCCCACCCTTTTTGAAGCCTTTTAGAGCCTCTGACTCTAATCAGGTGCTTAAAAAAAACACCCCGCCATAGGAATCCATGCACCCGGCATCCTGAAAGGGGCTGAGCACATGGATACGGGGGCGGTGGCAGGGGTAGGGGGGCAGCGCCCGTGCACCCTCAAAACACGGGCCATCACTGGTTTAAAGTGACAGTCAGCACATTTATTAAAACCTTTAACAAAAACCCCAAGAAAACACATAGCAATAATTACATTTAAAAATGTTATTACAAAATCATCTTAAAAAGAGTAGGTTTAACAACCCCTCCAAAAGATAAAAACAACAGGAATTGGATAACAAGTCATGTATAGTCAGCAAACCCAATACATCTTCCCTACTGTTAAGCTACATGACTGGTGTAAGGCTGATATGTTTGCTGCCCTGACCACTAACCCCCATTTACAACCCCCCCACTTAATCTTAATTTATATTATTTATATATATATATATATATATATATATATATATATATAACCAAAAACATTTTACTGCTACGTCTGAGGTTCCTGAAAGAAGGTACCACTATCTCATCGGCTGACCACCACCAATACCACAGAATCCTGACCCCTAGCCATGATCAATCCAGCTCAGTGACAAATGCTTACCACCTTCTTGCACCTTCAGCTCAATGACCGATATTGTCCATATTACCAGATAGGGAAGGTACCCATACCAAGATAGGTCCCAACCCGTACCACACCATATATTATATATCCATGGATGCCCACCAGTGATCCCTTACGCGTGGGCGACCCGCCACAGCCGTAAGGCCCATTGGAGACCTTCCTGGAGCCCCAGGAACCACATATCAATTCCCACTGTGGACATATGTACTCCATCACCCCTCAAGTAGAGGCCAATGTCTCCCTCTAACTCACAATGGTGCACCACCAGCCCCCCATTGCGGACCACAAACTTCGCCACAGCCTTATTAACCTTTATTCTGGCTTTGTTAACACATTCCACAAACTGGGCCCCCCGCCAGGCCGCCCTCCCAATGATGTCTGACCATACTATCACCGTGTCCGGGAAGGCCAACTGAAGTCGGAGAAAATCCCACTTGACATCTCCGATAAGCTCCCTGGAGGCCCTGAGACAAAGGTCGTTGCCCCCCGACATGTAACAAGAGCACATCCGGGGGCCTGTCCAAACGAGCATACCGTTGGATTTCCCCTGGACCACAGCATCCCTGGTATCCCTATCCACCGTATCATAGCTCCCGCCCGGGGGAAGCCCCACTGTCTTCCTTCCGGCCTAACCAATGCCCTTTTTGCCCCCAGTGCACATCTGAATGCCCAGGATCCACATCAGACATACCGGGCCTTTAAAAAAGAAACAAACAGGACAAAGACCCAGAGAACAAGCACCATACACACTCCCATCATGCACATACCCCGGAAAGACAGCCCACATAACAAACAGACATGAAAAACACACCAAACGGGACATTCCACCCCCCTACAGGAGGTGAGGGCGGACATACAACCTGAAACAATGAGATTCCCAACACCCAATACGCTGTAGGATTTGATCACTCAAACCCCAGCGTGATGCTTCTGTTGCCGCCCCAATTCTGAACGAATGGGACGAATAGTCTGACACAGAGAACCCCCTTACCTCCAGGCATCGTTTGAACACCGACACGAATTGGTACCTGGACAAAGGCAACCTCCCCTGAAAGCAAGCTGCGAAACCCATGGACCCCGCCGCGTCCGTGAACAGCTCCAGTTCCTGTGCCTGCACCGCGGGCCCCTGCCAAAAGGACTTACCATTGTACTGCTCCAAAAACACCGCCCATACCTTTAAATCGTCCCTGTGGTCCCGACCCAAACGAACAAAGTGATGCGGGGCCTTGACCCCAGCCGTAGCCACCGCCAAGCGCCTGCAAAACATCCTTCCCATTGGCATAATGCGGCACGCAAAGTTGAGTTTCCCCAACAATGACTGCAAGTCCCGCAACTGTACCTTGGAGCGGCGAGCCACAGCCGCCACCGACACCTTATCGCTTGGCAGCCGGCACTCCATCCGCTTGGTATCAATAACGATACCCAAGAACTTCAACACTGGTACACTGGACCTTCCTGTGCCAGTGGAACCCCGAAAACTTGAAAAACATGCTGAGTGGTGGCCAACAAAATCAGACAAGAATGATCGTCCGGAGGGCCTATCACCAAAAAAATGCAAAAAGTGCAAAATTGAGCAAAGGCCCGACAAATCCTTGACCACCCGCTCCAGAAAGGAACTGAACAACTCAAAATAAAAATAGGAGACCCATAGGCAGGCATCTATCCACGATATACTCCGCTTCCCAACTACACCCCAAAAAAAAGGCATGCGATGTACCGGCAACAAGCGAAAGGCTGATTCAATGTCGGTTTTTGCCATAAGCGCTCCCCTACCAAACAGCTGCACCCACTGTACCGCTTCATCAAAGGAGGCATAGGACACAGAGCAAAGCGCGGGATCAATCGCATCATTCACTGACCCACCCTTCGGGTGGGAAAGGTGATGTATAAGCCGGAACTGATTCGGTTCTCGCTTAGGGACCACACCCAATGGCAATACCACCAAGTCCCCCAATGGCGGTTCCTCAAACGGACCCACCATCCTGCCCAATGATACCTCCTTCTACAGTTTACTAGAAATCACATTCAGGTGATCATATGCCAACCGCAGGTTGGCCGAGATGGGAGGGACTTCTGCCAATTCACTGGGAATCGAAAACCCTCCTTAAAGCCCAACCACAGCGTCCACGCCTCCCCCCTGTTCGGATACCCACTTAGGTACAGCACCATTTTTTCTACTTTCACCGCCGTCTTCCCTTTTTCCAGCGTTGCCCGGGTTTCTCCCTTTCTTGAAGCATTTGGACAAGAGATGGGCACCCCCGCAGCCCATCACACGCGTGACGAAAACAAATTGATCCCCCGAACTTGCAAGTGCCCTCGTTGAACTGCCAACAGATCCCCTTGCGCTTACCGGTCGATGGTGAAGAGGTTTGGGCACCCCCTCCCCTCCCACGAAAGGACTGCGGCGCGACCCTGGCTTGCGCCATGAGCTTCATCTACAAACCAATGTACTTATGATCCCATCGCAATAATGGTCTTAACGCCTTCCGTTGCTGGAACTGCTCATCATAGCGCAGCCACGCCAACCCCCATACACCCTCTGCGCCTCACTAATGGAATCGAGATAACAGAATAGGGCCGAACAATTATCTGGTGCCTTCTCCCCGATAACACTAGCTAAAATGTTAAAAGCTTGTATCCAGTTCGCAAATGTTTGCGGGATCCTCTTCTTCCTCTTTGCTCTTGTCAGGCTTAACCTTTTACAAATTAAACTTCTCAAGCGGCAGCAGTGAAAAGATCTCCACGTAGTCACCCTTCCAGATCTTCTCCCTCACCGCCGCTTTCAGGTGAGCACCCAGGGGGCCCTCGTAACAAACATAGACCTCGCAGCGAGCTGCGTCCGCCAGCCAAATCCCATCTGTGTTCAGCGACCCTGCAGTGGCGCCCCCCCCAGACTCACCTTGGAGGCTCCAGCCTCTTCTGGGGGAGTAGCACCCACCCCTGTACCCACCTGGAAGCCAAGGCCATCGCCGGGGGGGTGGCTCCTACCCCCAAACTCACCTGAGAAGCTCCTGCCACTGCAAGGGGGGTGGCTCCCACCCCTGCACTCATCTGCAGGGCCCCCACCACCGCCGGGTGATCCACAGCCGCCCCAGTTCCTACCGAAGGAAACTGCTGACCCACCGCAGTCGCTAGTGTGACAGCGGGTGGGGAGAAGGCAACAGGCCACGCATCCCCCCCGACCACCCATGCCGCTGCTGGCAAGATCGTGGCAGCAACAGGTACCGCTGCGACGCCCCTGTTCACCATATCTCTGCAGCCCGCTAACAAAGACACCATTAATTGCTGCAGCAACACCTCCCTGGCCCCCGGGACACTGTCCACACCCAAGAACTTTACCCTGTTACCTGTCGCCAAAACCGGCACCGTTACTGGCCCATCCCTACCCATAACCCAAGAGAAGGTGACGGCAGGGAAGAGTAGACACAGACAATATGGACACAGGAGCAGATAAAGGCAAACAAAAAGAAGAGGACTTACCAGGCTGCCCAGGGGAAACTGACCGACTAGCCACCACTCCAGATCCCTGTAGAGGCCCCGACAGGCCATTCCTGGCACATCCAAGTCCGAATCAGACAGCTCGCCGTCCGATCGCTGGTCCTCCTGTCCAGCAGGGGACGCTGTGGAAGCCAAAAGGGGCAGGTGCTCAAGGGCAACATCGTCATCAGGGGCCCGCCAAACCACACGGCTTTCCACCACCGACCTCCCATGCGGGTCCCTCTGCTTGCCACCAGATGCCGCTCTGGCAATGACACTGTCACCAACTGGATCTCTGCTTCATCCTGCGATGGCTGCGGCCGTCCTGGGGGAGTGGCCTGCGCCCGTTCTGGCAGTCCTTCCCCGCACACACCGCCGCCAAATCCTGTTCCACCACCGCTGCAGGCCTGGAGGGGGAAGGGGACGTCACCCTCCTGCCCGGGTCCCACCTGCAACGGGGATTCCTCCCAACCCCGCGGCCGGAGCAGGGGCATGGCGCTTGGCCCGGGGAGCTGGAGGGTCCAGGATTGGGCTCCCTGAACGGCGGCTCACCCTGGGAGATGGATCAAGGCTGAATCACGCCACAGGCCGTGACCTCCGCGTACGCGGCGTGGGTGGGGGGGGACGGATCTGACATACCTTCACCCCGACCCCGGTAGCAGCTCAGCCAGCTGTGCAGCACACCACTCCGGCCCGTGTACCACGGTCACGGAGCTGCTCAAGGATGCTATCTAGTTTCTCCATTAAGAGGTAACAGCACAAAACACTGAGCTTGTGTGTTACCTCTTACACACTGCGCCCAAATGGTAAGCCCCGCCCTTACCTACTAAGAAAAGACTCCAAGCACCGCCCTGAGTCCCGCAGCTATACCTCCCACTTCCTGCCCACTACTTCCTGGTGCATCTCAAACAGCATCCCCCCAGTCATGCGGCCCCTCCACCAAAGTTCCTTCTGCTCCAGGGCTGATCTTTAGTATCCTGGGAAGCCTGTCCACAAGGTTTAGGAGTGTGCCTATGGGAATGTTTGACCGTTCTTCGAGAAACACATTTGTGAGGTCAGGCACTGATGTGGAAAGAAGGCCTGGCTCACAGTCTCCACTTTAATTCATCTCAAAGGTGTTCTATCGGGTTGAGGTCAGCTCTCAGTGCGGGCAAGTCAAGTTCCTCCACTCCAAACTTGCCCATCCATGTCTTTATTGACCTTGCTTTGTGCACTAGTCCAAATTATTTGTTAGAGGGGGGATTATGGTGTGGGGTTGTTTTTCCAGGGGTTGGGCCTGGCCCCTTAGTTCCAGTGAATGGAACTCTTAAGGCATCAGCATACCAAGACACTTTGGACAATTTCATGCTACCAACTTTGTGGGGACAGTTTGGGGATGGCCCCTTCCTGTTCCAACATGACTGCGCACCAGACATTTTTACTGGTGTTTTTTGTGTATCCTGTACACCAGGGGTGTCAAACTGACAGCCCTCCAGCTGTTGCAGAACTACAAGTCCCATCATACCCCTGCCTGTGGGAGTCATGCTTGTAACTGTCAGACTCACAATGCCTCATGGGACCTGTAGTTCGGCAACAGCTGGAGGGCTGCGAAACCTGTGCTGTACACCTAACCCTCTCTCCTTTGACACCTGTTACTATTGGCCAGTCAGTGAGCATCTGGGTGCTGTTACAAAATAGATGACCAGTATGGAAGGCAGCTTTGGGGGTTAGTGCTGTATGAAAATTTTGACTAGACACTAAAAAAGGTTTTTAAGTCTTCAACACAAACTGAAATTAATATTTACGTCTAGCTGATATCTTTCACATGTATATCTAGAAAACATTTAAAATACCATACATTCCCTTTAAAGTGCAAGAACTCATTTCCCACTAAGGTGAGGAATACAGCAGGGACTCTTGTATAAAACTGCTGGAATGGGAACCCCGAGATACTTCCTGGGCATGTAATACTTGCAATCTAGTCTACAGTGGAAAAATACGTGCTGTAGTTTGTTCATATGATATCATTGCTGAAGCTTACTAAATTAATTTATGTATATATGTACATACTATAACAGAACTTCCCACAGTCCACTTGAGTGCTTCCGTCATATACCGCTTCCTCCAGTCTGAATATAGATATTAGATAGTACAGCCACTTGCCACCAAGAACAAGGCAGGACTCATTTTTGCTTCTGAACTAGAACATGAACGGTTTCATTTGAACAAAGGCACACAGAGTTATACACTCAGGAGACAATCCCCCCGTCTTTGCATAATGAAGGCGGGGTAGACTTTACCTCCCCCAGTAGCATGACACAGGTATATTCAAACTTCTCATCAGTAGACTGTCTTTGGAAGGGGCTGCTGGATAAATCCCTCCCACCACAGCTAATCCACAGAGACATATACAGTACATTCCATAATACAGTTTCTCCCAAGGCAGACACAAACAATAGAACAATGGGATACAGCCACACCTCAAACGATCTAGTAAAGAGTTTACAACAGTATATGAGACTATATATATATATATATATATATATATATATATATATATATATATATATATATCATACATAATATTCCAGTGTGGTTGTATAGTGAGTCTAGTGCAGATCAGACTGGGGTTCTTGGTCACAATGTGCCCTTAATAACTTACACATAGGAGGGGCCAGGGGAGCTGGATAAGGAGATTCCAGTGCTCTCCAAGGTAAGCTGGGTTCCCTAAGCCCTCACCCAAAGTGACTCCCGTCATGCATATCTCCCAGCTTTCTAAAAATTTGAAGGTCCTTTACCCACATACCCCATGTAGGCAAAGACAAGCCCCAACAACACCCCTATTTACATGGACCACAAAAAATAAACTGCAGAAAACGATTAGCTAAACAACACAGGTGTTTTTTTTCTGTTAACCTCTGTATTTCCTAAAGGTCTCTTTTACAAGGGCGACCAGGGGGCAGCAAAAAAAGGCAAAGGAATCCCAGTTTTACCACCTATCTAAAACATTACATTCAATTGGAGGGGACTGTACACATGCCATGGCCAATTTTACTTACCATGCTGAGTTTGAGAGGCATGGCAGAACTTGTCAAACTCATCAATAGAGGGTATTAGGCCTACACTGTTAGCGTGAGCAAAATGCTTGGCTGGCAGTTGCAGTGCAGCATGATGTCTCTATTGTTTATGAAAATACAAAGCGAACAGAATACTGACGAAAAAAAAAAAAACACAAGGGTGAGGCACATGTAAAATGTACCCAGTTATTATATTTATAGCATCAAATACCTGGTTAGCTATACATACTGTACGCTTGTAGTTGCAAACTCTTCTTGCTGTCAGAATGAACTTCAAAGCACTGACCCCACTGGTCAGCAACAACTGTATAAACTGTTGCATCACATTTTAGTACAGTTGCAGTATGGCTGTAACTTGATAAGTATGTCTCAATATAGTAAAATGATAACTAGATTTATTGCCTGCTGACTGCCTGGGGTGCTATCATTATCCCAGTTTATGGTCATACAGTAACATGGGTTGGGTGTTATATTAAAAAAAATAAGATATCGAGCTTAATGACATATGGTTTAACATAAGACAGTGGTACATTGTTCATTTTTAAGACCTGCTATAATATTTTGATGCCCAGCAGCATTAAATCATAGCAGAACTCTAAATATTTTTTTTTTTTTTTTTTTTACGTGTCCTGGGTTTATGGTAGGCTAATAAATATTTATTGAGCATATTAAGTTTCATTGGCCCTGTTAACATGGCACTTGACATCCTGCATTTACCAAAGGTTTCATGGCATGGAGTGGCTTGCTTAGGAATACCATGCTCAAGTTTATTTTTTTATCTCAGGATTCGGGAAGTTAATAAATATTTATATTTTGTATTCATATAATAGACTTGCTGTACTTTAGAAAAACTTGTACTATTTAGAGAATGTTTAAATCCATGGACCTGATTAATGAAATATATTTTATCAGTGATTCACATGCAGCTAAATTAAAGCCCACTTACAGTGTAAAAAATGCTTTTATACACATCTTTAATTAGGAATTCTTCTTCTTTGGATATGAAATGCTATGGCATGACCAGCTATGCTATGCTGCTTGTGACTGTTCAGAGCCATTTAGTTGCCTGTGGTGCAAGTTTAATGTATACAGTATATACTGTATCTTATATACTGTATATATATTTATTTTTGTTTCTTTTTTTTTTTTTTAAATGAACACAGTGAAAATGTAATCTGCTTTCAATGCATTGTCATGCTCTTTTGGACACACCTGTCTGCATTTCTGTCCAGTAAGCTTATGTTATTTCACCTAACCGTATTTAATTATAAATTAAACAATAGCATCAAAAACACATCAATGTGTTTCTGATGTGTTCAACAAATGCAATGCGAGAAAAACATTTTTGGGGCTTAAAGTGTATCTATGGTCAAAATGTAAAATCATATATTCATTTCCATTTTGGAATTCAGTGATTTCTAGCCAACTTGTATTAATCCGTATGATCTTGAAGTTTGTATGCCTACTTTGTGAAGATCCCCACACATTTAGGCTACTTTCACACTGAGGCATGCGGGCGCTGGCGGTACAGCGGCGCTAAATATAGCGCCGCTTCACCGTCATTTTACCGGCACTAGCGGGGTGGTTTTAACCCCCCGCTAGAGGCCAAAGAAGGGTTAAAACAGCCCACAAAGCGCCGCTGCAGGGGCCCTTTGAGGGCGGGTTTGCAGCGCTGCCCCATTGTTTTCAATGGGAAGGGGCGCTTTAGGAGCGGTAAATACACCGCTCCTACAGCACTCCAAAGATGCGGCTTGCAGGACTTTTTGGACCTCCCTGCAAGCGCACTGCTCCAGTGTGAAAGCCCTCGGGGCTTTCACACTGGAGTGCATTGAGCGGCTCTTTCGGGGCGCTTTGCAGGTGCTATTTTTAGCACTTTAGCGCCTGCAAAGCGCCTCAGTGTGAAAGGAGCCTTACCCACATGAATTCTGATGACATGTATTGCTACAAAATCCCTGAATTTGTGCAAAGTGTGCAAGTGTAAAAATTGATGCTGGTTTGAAGCCAAAGGTTAGTCACACCAAATATTGATTTGATTTTGATTATTTTTATGTTCACTCATTTTGCATTTTTGTAAATTGCATTCTTGCTGTACAGCATTTCTTCACACCTGCCTAAAACTTTTGCACAGTACTGTAAATAAAAACGTTTTTGCATGGGTTGAACTTAAAGGCCTAACATTTTAAAACCTCTCCTGAACGATTTAACTTGACAGATAGTAACCGACCTTTAAAAATGTCAGTTTTGCCGCGTTTAGGCCTCTTGCACATAATAATACTATTTGAGCATCTACTTTTTCAGACGTTTTTTTTTAAATGTAGTTTCGTGCATTTTTGCGCATATGAGTTTGCACAATTTTCATGCAAATTCACGCACATTTTTGCGCATTCGCGGAAGCTTGCTCTCGGATTGACAATGTCAATGGACAGATTTGTCTGCATTTGCGCGCAAATGTGCATGCATAGGCACATTACAATTGATGGGCTGTATTTTAGCTCAGTAAAAAAAATAAGCTGTACTGAGCATTTTCAAGCTGCAGTGTGCAAGAGGCCTTAAAGTGGAATGTCACTCTCTCAAGCAACATTATTTGTAATCCTTATGCTGCTAGCATTACTAAAGAGATAGGAAGGTATATTAAATTCACTTGTTTTAAACCTTGTTTATAGCAAATTTTATTTCGCTATTGTCACACATCTGGGTGGGCTCGCTCGGGCCGCAGTGCTCTGCCCCCAAGCCCACTCTTTTTTGAATCCTATTAGAGCCTCTGACTTTAATCACGTGCTTAAAAAAAAAAAAAAAACCATTGGAACTCATGCGTCCGGCATCCTGCATGTAGATTAGGGGCCGGACACATGGATTAGGTTAGGGGAACCACTGGTCCTTACTCAAGATGGCCACAGCCAGAAATGCAGTGTTTTTTAAAGTGATGTCTCAGCAAAATAAAGCATGGGGGCATGGATGGATGGGTGAGTTTGCGTTGAATATAAAAAATTAATAAAATAGCGTTTTTAGTTTGTGGTGCTAAGATGCAGTGTAGTTCCGCTTTAAATAGTCTCTAGGGTTCTGCATAAGAATGTCCCACATTGCATCATCAAAGCAAACAGATCTAAGACTTTGTGGAATCTGAACCTTGAACCAGTATGTTGAGTAAATTTAATGACTCATGGAGGTAAATCTCCACCTTAAACACTTTTTTCAAGAAAGTTTTTTTTTTCATTTTTGGATACAGTAAAGGAAGGTAATAACTACTGTCCTTTTTTGGGGTTTAGTTTTTTTTGCTAATTGTGTCCCATTAGGGGGATTTAGTTCACACGCACCTATGCATTTTTTTGTGCGTTTTCAGTTTTGCAGAAACACACTACAGTCCATTTAACATGGTTTCCTATGGATGTAGTTCACATCTCTGCATTTTATGGAAAGGGCAGGGACTTTTTTCTGGTTTTTGGTTCCATAGACTTCAATGGATTAAATATGTGTATTGAAAAATGCAAAATGCACCTGGAATATGCAAACTTCAACCTGCATAGGTGTGAACCAGGTCTTACCTTCCATTCCATTCCGATAGGGAGATGAAAACAGGAAGTGAGAGGAAATTGCTGCTAATTAAAATGGATGTAAACCCCCCCAAAAAAAAAAAAATTAACCACTTAAGGACCGGGCCTATTTTTCAAACTTGTTGTTTACAAGTTAAAATAATTTTTTTTTTCCTAGGAAAAATCCCAAACATTATGTATATTTTTTCTAACACCCTAGAGAATAAAATGGCGGTTGTTGCAATACTTTTGTCACACCGAATTGCGCAGCGGTCTTACAAGCAGACTTTTTTTGGAAAAAATTCACTTTTTTAATTAAAAAATAAGACAATAGTAAAGTTAGCCCAATTTTTTATATTATGAAAGATGATGTTATGCCGAGTAAATTGATACCCAACATGTCACGCTTCAAAGTTGCGCCCACTCGTGGAATGGCGACAAACCTTTACCCCTAAAAAATCTCTATATGCAACGTTTAAAAAATTCTACAGGTTGCATGTTTTGAGTTACAGAGGAGGCTAGAATGATTCCTCTTGCTCTAACAATCGCGGTAATACCTCACATGTGTGGTTAGAACACCATTTTCATATGCGGGCACTACGCGGGCACTACGCGGGCACTACTCACTACTCGCTTCTGCACGCAAGCTCGGCGAGATGGGGCGTGTTTAAAAAAAAACTTTTTTTTTTAACTTATTTATTTTACCTTTTATTTATTTTTTTACACTGTTCTTTTTTTTTTTTTAAATTGTGTCACTTTTATTCCTATTACAAGGTATGTAAAAATCCCTTGTAATAGAAAAAAGTATGACAGGACCTCTTAAATATGAGATCTGGGGTCAAAAAGACCTCAGATCTCATATTTACACTAAAATGAATTGATTAAAAAAAAAAAAATGTCATTTAAAAGAAAAAAAAATGTTGCTTTAAGAGCTATGGGTGGAAGTGACGTTTTAACCTTTGCTTCCGGATCTCTGAAAATTGCAGCTAAATGCAGCCTGATCAGTGCCCATCAGCTCAGCCTCACCAGTGCCCATCAAAGCAGCCTCATCAGTGCCCATCAATCCAGCTTGATCAGTGCCCATCAATGCAGCCTGATCAGTGCCCATCAGCTCAGTCTTATCTGTGCCCATCATTGCAGCCTGATCAGTGCCCATTAGCTCAGCCTCACCAGTTAACATCAGCGCAGCCTTGCCAGTGGCCATCATCGCAGTCTTACCAGTGCCCATCAGCACAGCCTTGCCAGTGCATGGGGAGAGGAGAGCCGCTAGTTTGCCCGGCACAGCCGCCGTAACACTAAGTCCCGCCTCCTGGACCATCTCCTATGACGGACATCACACGTCCCGGCATTGGACCAGTGTGATGTCCATCATAGGAGTTGGGCCAGGAGGCAGGACTTCGTATGACACGGCGGCAGCGCCAGGTAAGCAAAAGATCCCTGCTCTGTGTAATCTGGCAGCGCTCACCCCCCCATCTCTAAGAGGGGTGGGGGCAACTGCAGGACTTTTTCAGTGTAGGCACTTGTCAAGTGTTTGATCTCTGGAAAATGACATCACCTTCCCTTTTCTATGCATTTTTCACAGAACAAAAACCAGAGTGCAGCATGGTGGAGTCCACTAGTCAGGAGCAAACATTGACATCAGACCAAGTGTAAGGTTGGTCAACTAATGTAACAAAACGGATGCTAGAAACAGATGGGTTAGATAAACAATACTTTCGCGCCCGTGGTAGTAGTAATGTGAGCTTACAAAAATTGAAAAATTAATAAATTGAATTATAAATTAAAATTGAAAAATTGATAAATTAAAAGTTGGCATACATAGAGGATCGGTAATTGTACTGACCCAAAAAAGTGTATCACCCTTGAATGATCAATATAAAAACCA